>NC_081413.1:523416088-524616088 GCF_030272615.1 Cryptomeria japonica
TAGCTTCAGCCTTTTACCGATAATAAACAAAAAAAAACAAAAACAAAAAAACATATATTTCTTAACTATTAGAAAAAATTATTAATTCACTTGTTGTTTTTGGATTTGATTGTGTATGCAAACATGTAATCGAATCCAAAAACAATAAGTGAATTTTAGAATGGATTGTTGAAATCCAATATCATTAAAGTTATTAATTATTAGATATGTTTTCTACCTGTATATTGTTTATTTGAATTATTTATACATTTATAAGGTTTTTGTGTAGATCTTATTAAAATTTATTGGATTTCTCTCTACTCATAAACCTTGATTCAAGTATAGATTAGACAATAATAATTTATTGCAATTTACCTATTTAGCATTGATTTTCTTCTTTTTTATTATTTATTTCAAACAATATTGAGACCCTAACGTAATTGATAATGGTAAAGTTGTTTACTTATAGGTTGGATAGTATTGTAGATCTATGAAGCTTCATGAAAACAAAAGACCCATTTTTATTTCTATAGACTCAATTTCAAAAAATAGTTTGAGGGGCTTTAAAGCCCTTGTATATAAGCTCTTTTTAGTGTTGTAGTTATTTTATATTGTCTTTTAGAAAGGTTTAGATATAGGTAATGAGAGGATGGGGTTCTAATTTGTTTTAATCATTACAACTTTGACTATCAATTTGTATAAATAAGATATTATAGTTTACTCAACTTGCATCATTATTTTCTTATAAATTATGATGGGTTATAGGTAATAACTAAAATTATGATAAAATGCCTAATGAATTTGACATATTATAAAAATTTATTAATGTAAGACTAAATTTTATTCAAATTGAACAATCGCCATCAATATGTTATGTATTTTCATGTGAAATGATGGTTATTGTTCAACATTAAATAGATTATTACTTAAAGACACTTGTTTTTTATTAGGCTAAATAGGTTTTGAGGGGACCAGAACCCTTGAACAATAGGTTTTGAAGGGACCTGAAACCCATGGATTTTTCACGGATCCGGAACCAACAAAGGGATGCTGTAGAAAGGAACAACAAAGCTAAACAACAACAAAGCTATAGTCAACCAGATTGTAGAGGCACAACAACTGCCAGCCACACACAAAAGAGGGACAAAACAAACTAGGCTAGCAATAACAACAGATCTAAACCATCATATAGATCTAAGAAACAAAACACGAGGATTTATCTGGCATGCTCAACCAAAAAATATGGTTTTCTCGAGTTCCCTTAACTAGTAACAGAGTCTTCAGCTCACTAACAGCAAGAACATATCCTAACCAAAAACACACACTGGCCAAATTGGGCCCTTGAAAACTGCCAGCATCTAGCCTGTCCCTGAAAAAATCAAAATTCCAAGGGTTTTTCCAGGCTCCCTTCACCATGAGAGTGGGTTTTAAGAGGCTCCCACAACTAGAAAAGGGTTTTATATGGCTCCCACAACCAGTAGGCCCTTGAAGACTGCTAACAACCAGCCCTTCCCTGTAGCAAGCAAGAAACGTAGGGTTTTTCCAGGCTTCCTCAACCTTGAATGAAAGTTCAACAAAGCTCCTACAGCCTAACAGTCGATCAACCAAACACCATCTGTAGCTCCTGTGATCAAACACAACACCCAACTCCACCTCAATAAGAGAGAGGTCATCCCTCAAACAAATCATCTCCACCTCGATAGAAGAAGGTGTCACCTCAATAGACCAAGCCAAGGAAAACCAAAGGTGCTAAGAAAGAAATAGGAGAGAAAGAGTCATGGGGGTCAAAATATAGAGATAAGGATAAATAGGCCCCATCAGCAGAAACAACAAGGGTTTTAAAAAGGATCCCTTAACCTTCTCCTGAAACAAGAAAATAGGGGTATTCCTAAAATGCCCAGAGTCAGGAAAAACCACCCCATGGGGTTTTAAAGGCTCCCCAAACCATAAGCATTGGGTTTTAGAATGGCTCCCATAACCATAGCAGGGCTAGAATAACAACTCCTCCAACCAAACACCAGAGAGAAGAGGGCAAAATGAGACCCCTAAACCTTTAGCAACTCCCAAGGCACCAAGGGAAGAAATAAATCTCTCTGAAAGAAAAGGATAGCTTGGAGCAGCCCCCTTCATCTAGTCAAGGAAAAACCAACAAGACACATCTCCACCTAAATAGGAGATGGGATCACCTCAATAGACCAAGCTAGGGAAAACCCTTGAGAAAGAAGACAAAGAAGAAACCCAGGAACACACACAAAGCTACGACCAACAATCCTCAGAGAGAAAGGAAGCCAAAAACCACCCACATCATAGGCAAAAATCCCACCCAAGATAACTAGAGGATTCAACATGAAGAAACAACGAATGGTGGGTATAGGAGAAAACAAACCACAATTTCCAGCCATCGGAAGGCTAGACCATGAGAAAGATGGGGAAGGAACCCACAGTTCACAACACCATGACCCCCTCTTAGCCAAAACAACAACCCCCTTGGAGCCAATAGGGGTCGTGTCCCAGTCTCTCGAGAGACAACAACAGTCAAGAAAGGGCCAACAGAAACCCACGAACACCACCTATGGGAAAGGAAATAGAGCACTCACATCACCTCCAAGCACAATCCTAGCCTCCACTCCACCCCTGCCTCCACCAGCATCCTCTACATCGACATCCCCTCCATCAGAATCCTCTACCTCCTCCTCTGAAGTAGAAAACCTAGCTCCCGAGCCTCTTCTGCAGTTGTTCCTGCTCATTACATTTTAATTTATGTTTAAAATGTTAATGTACTTAAAGACACTTGTTTACTAGTAAAATAGAATAATTATTTACTACTTTGATGTGTACATAAGGTGTAAAATTGACTATTGATGTTTAAGTATATTGATCAAAAGTATTCTTAAGAACAGTTTTCACTTTTGTTTGTGTTAGTAGTTAGTTTTTTTCTTTTTCTTTTTTGTTCTTAATGGAGGGTTTTATGTCAAAGTCAATGCCACTATTCTGTTTAGTATAAATCTAAGTTGATATTATTTTGATTGAGAATTAAGAATTGATGGATATCTATTCTACCAAAGCCATTTGATCCACAATCCCATCATCTTTTTTATATTTATTTTATTTATGAAAAATTTTAAACCTTCATCAATAACATAATCAAGAAACATTCCATAACCTTCATCAATTATAACCTTTAATAATTATATATTTTTAATTAAATATAAAATATAAATTTTATTAATTTCCAACCAAAAAAAAAATTCTATCTTTTTAATATTTACTAAGAACCTTTACAATATAATTATAATGTACATACAACATATTTTCTTGCTGCACTTTATTTTTAAATACATAATTTCATCGTTTCCTAATTGAAACAATCAACTTCAAACTTTTAAGTGCATCTCCTTCCACTCTCATGGTAGGATTATTATTAAAATAGTTTGTGTTCTCTTTTGAGATAATCTTGATGGACAAGTAATAGAGTTCTTTAATGAATTTTTAAAAAAGTTGTAGAAAATCTCATTTAATTGAAATGGCTTTTTACCATCCATAAATCATTGAAACTTCCTTTTTTATATAGGTTACCTTATGATTTCCATGTTTTTACTTTTAATCTTTTTATGTATTATGTTTTTAGAAGATTTTTTTTGTAATGACATGAGTTTTGTTGAGCCTCTAATTTGAGATAATTATATTTTGTATATTTGTATCGATAAATATTGGTAATTAATTAAAATAAAATTATTAATATTAAAATATGTTTCTTAGTGATTAGAAATTTTTTTATTAATTTGTAAAAGTTATATTGTTGTGTAGACATAGCTAAAATTTATGTGATTTCTTTATAATCATAAATCTTGATTTGAGTAGAGATTAGACAATAATAATATGTTGTAATTTACCTATTTAATATTGATCTTCTTTTTTTTCAATTATTTCAAACAATATTGAGACTTTAATGTGATAGATCATGGTAAAGTTGTTTATTTATAGGTTGGATAGTATTGTAGAACTTTGAAGCTTCATCAAAATAATTGACCACTGTTGGAATCACCACTGCCATTACGCCAAAAGCTCAATCTATTAATGAATGGGAGAGCGGCCAGAGACAAGGATCCATGAGAGGTAGGAGGAAGCACATGTCATGAATCCATCTCCCCCTTAGCACCGATTGAGGGTTTTGCATGGACAAAATGAAGGAGGCCTCTTGGGATTTGAACCTGTAACCCAATGCTCTGATACCAATTGTTGGAATCACTGTTGTTGCTACGCTAAAAGATCAAGCTGTCAACAAATGGGAGAGTGGCCAGAGAAAAGGATCCACAGGAGGTGGGAGGAAGCACATGTTACGAATCTCGAAGGAGGTGCTGACCAAGTCAACAATCACCTTTTACTTCTATAGACCTAATTTAAAAAATATCTTGAGGGGATTTAAGGCCCTCCCATATAAGCTCTTTAAATGGTGTAATTTTATATTGTCTTTTAGAGAGGTCTAGATATAGGTAATGAGAGGATGGGGTTCTATTTTGTATTAATTATTACACCTTTGACTATTAATTTTTATACATAAGATATTATAGTTTACTCAACTTGCGTCATCATTTTCTTATAAAATTACAAGTTATAGATTAAAACTTAAATTATGATAGACTACCTAATGAATTTGACATATTATAAAAATCTATTGATGTAAGACTAAATTTTATTCAAATTGAACAATCATCATCAATATCTTATGGATTTTCCTATGAAATGATGGTTATTATTCAATATTTAATAGATTAATACTTAAAACACTGATTTACTAGTAAAATAGAATAATCATTTACTACTTTTATGTGTACACAAGGTGTAAAATTAACCACTGATGTTTAAGTAGATTATTCAAAGGTATTCTTAAGAGAATACTTTTATACATTTTAGTATTATCCTCTACAAGTAACCCCACAATAGTGTGTCCCACTTGCAAGACATTGCTTTTTTATCTAAGATGGGAAGCTTCCATCTAAGATGGGTGGGTTTTACTAAAGGGGGTTAGAAAAAAAATCCTCAAACAATCCACCTTAGATAAAAACTTTAGGCTTAAATCAAACACTTGATAGAGTCTCCTCTACTAGATCAAAATATTAATGAAAAGGTAACTTTTCTTTACCTTTAGGGGGATCAAATTATATCATTATAAATTCATGTAATATTTAGTATTAGCTTTCTAAAATTATAATATGTATTATATTTTCTAAAATTTAATTCAAAACAAAAAAACAAAAACAAAATTAAGTCTATTATAAAACAAACAATGATCTCTACCCAAGAAACTAATTAAAATGATATTTTTTGTTATAAAAATCTCAAAAAATGAATTACACTTCACATGGCTACACTCTTTTCAACAAGCGGTGCATTGCGTCAAATTCCTACCTTTAAGTGTTACAGTAGTTATTGTTAGGTAAACCGGTTTATTATTGTAGTTAAATTAGTGAAAACATAGAGCATACATGTACATGATTAGTCATCTAGCTAATTGCTCTTTTTTCATGCTCTATATTAGTGACATAGTTTATTAGGTTTGTAATTGCGTCCAAGTAGTTATGTTAAAATTTAAAAACATAGATAATTGAGATTATTTGTAGCATCTTGCACCCTTCTTTACATTTCACAACCATGTATTTATTAGGTTTAGAATTGTGTGCAAGTAGTCATGTTAAAATAAAAAAAAATAGATGGTTGAGATTATTTGTAGCATCTTGCACCCTTCTTTACAATTCACAACCATGTATTTCAATAATAGCCCATTGATTCAATGTATGAAACATCTTCGATGTAAAAATATAAATAAAATATAATTAGTAATAAGCTGTATTAATTATAGTTATTATACTTAGGTTTAAAATATTTGTATCTATTTATTTTTATATAATAATAATGTCTATATATTATACAAATAATAAATACATAAAAAATAACAAAGTATTATAAAACAATCAAAACATTAAATACGATCAATTATGAAAAAAATATGATAATTGTTGCATAGACAAAACATGAAGTAGGTAAGTATTTTAAAAATTACACATTATCTAAGTTTTTTTTTAAATATATATATATTTAATTAGATAGATATGATTGACATCAAAAATTTCATTCAAGGAGACAAGATAATGTTAAAGTCGACAATTTATTTTTATGATAATGTATAAAATATTTTTTATGTCATTTGAGTCATTAATTGAATTGATAAAAATTTTAAAAATAATAATTTGTTTTTTGCAATGACTATTCCCAACATGAATCAATAGAGAATGATAAATGACATTTTTTAAATTATTAGTTGAAAAAAGTAATTATAGAATATAGAATTGTTGGTCAATTTTTTTAATTCTATATAATGATTGGTTGAATTAATTTTAAAGGTGGATGTAAAGAATGCATTAGTATCCTCCCTATGACAGGAACTAATAAAAAATAGAACTTTATCTTTGATAGATATGTTAAGAAAAATGTGTTACATGATGATATGTGTTTTTAAAAAAAATACTACTAATTTAAAAAACTAATAATAAATAAAATAACTAGTAAAATTTATTTTAAAAAATATGTACTAGACATTGGAGTTGATAGATCAAGAAATTGTATAAACTAGTTCTAGGTGGTGTATTTTTCTTTTAACAGTTTTATCTATGGTAATCTTGCTCAAATTCTTGATTCTCACCATTGGGCCCTCCATTATGTGGTCATTTAGGGTTTTCAATTTAATAAGGGTTGTACATATCTAGCTTCCCAACATCATCCTACAACTAAATTCATGTCTTATAATAAAGGCATACTTACTCTTTGTTCCAATTTCAAAAAATATTTTCTATCCTTCAAAATCTATAAATTTTTTTTACCACATTTATCATAATTGTGAAAAAAATTCCTTATTAAGTCAAGATATTCTTGTATAAACATCTCAACTAAATAGAGGTGTGGTCCCATTGGATAATGAGCCACTATAGTAGATGACTATGGTCATCAATCTTTATTAATGTTGTTTTAGAATTGCAAATCAAATCTAGAAATTTAATTAGGTTTACAAGTTGCTTTGCTTCCACTACGAGACCTTTCAAGAGTGTAAAAATATACATGTAGTTATTAAATGTAGTGTTGTGCCTAAGCTAGACCTTTAAAATGAATCATGATGTGTTTTTTTAGATAATACCATAACACACAAATTAAGACATCAAATTATTATGTAATGATTACTAAAAAAAAGGTTCAGTTGAAATTTATTTAAATTTGAATTTAAAAATTATATGATCATTTTTAAATATGTAAATCTGATTAAAAATAGATAAATCAATCACTATGACTCATCCCATTTAAATTACGTACTTACTTTCCCATAAAGTTCATTTGTCCATTGTTCATTACACCTCTACAAGAGAGTCAATAAATGAAAAGTAAAAGTGCAAAACATAATTTTCAAACTCCAATACTAAGATTAGGTATTTTTGGACCCTGATAAAGTGTTTTTGAACCCTAATAAAGTTGATAAACTCCTAGAAGGCTGGTACAAGTGAGCTTTTGACCCATGAGTGAACTCCAAAGTCCACTTTCTCCTTTTCTACTTGGAGGAAAGAGTAGCTTGAGCTTTGAAAATTGAAGCATGGTTGCCCACTTGATACCTACTTACTTGACAATACAATTTTTAATTTATTTAATTTATTAATTTATTAACTTATCAGATTTTTTTAATTTATTTTTTATTAATTTGTAAAACTTATATTGTTGTGTAGACATAGCTAAAATTTATGTGATTTCTTTATAATCATAAATCTTGATTTGAGTAGAGATTGGACAATAATAATATGTTGAAATTTACCTATTTAACACTGATCTTCTTTTTTTTTTTCAATTATTTCAAACAATATTGAGACTCTAATGTGATAGATCATGGTAAAGTTGTTTATTTATAGGTTGGATAGTATTGTAGAACTTTGAAGCTTCATCAAAACAATTGACCATTATTGGAATCATCGTTGTCATTAAGCCAAAAGCTCAAGCTATCAATGAATGGTAGAGCGGCCAGAGACAAGGATCCATGGGAGGAAGGAGGAAGCACATGTCATGAATCCATCTCCCCCTTAGCACCAATCGAGGGTTCTGCATCGATAGAATGAAGGAGGCCTCTTGGGATTCAAACCCATAACCCAATGCTTTGATACCAATTATTGGAATCACCGTTGTTGTTATGCCAAAAGCTCGAGCTATCAACAAATGGGAGAGCAGCCGGAGACAAGGATCCACAGGAGGTGGGAGGAAGCACATGTTGTGAATCCCGAAGGAGGTACTGACCAAGTCAACAACCACCTTTTACTTCTATAGACCTAATTTAAAAAATAACTTGAGGGGCTTTAAGGCCCTCCCATATAAGCTCTTTAAATAGTGTAGTTATTTAATATTTTAGAGAGGCTTAGATATACGTAATGAGAGGATGGTTTCTATTTTGTATTAATTATTACACCTTTGACTATCAATTTTTGTTGGTGTAAATAAATATTCATTTTGGATATTATTACACTTTACTTAAGTTAACTTAAGATAATGCATCTCTTCGTAGTTTGGATTTGAGACACTTAGGGAAGTGTGCACATAGGGATAGAGCTTGTAGGAGAAATTCCACCTTTTGTGGTCTTATTTTGCTGTTACACTCCACATTCGGTGGGTCATCCACCTCTTGTGGAATATTATATTATTTCTCCTACCTACCCCTAGTATTTGTTACCTACCCTTGTTTCTCATTAAGGCACATGTCATAATTGTGTGCTCGTACATCCATACGGCCTTGCCTATATAAGCAGGCCTATATTCATTGTATTGGTTAATCCAGTTGATCATTTGCATATTGATGAGAATACAGTTTGTTCTTGTCATTCTATTGTCTCTCTTTTTATGCTTTTCATTGTGCCCTTGATCTTTGTAAAATCCTACATGGTATCAGAGCCTATAGGGCTTCATTGATTAGTTTTTTGGAGACATTTTGGAGGCTTCAATTTTCGGATTTGGGGATCTTCATTTTTTGGGGGCGTCGTACAGCGATTTGGACATCACTGTTGAATCCAGGAGGCCGTTTCCATGAATTTCGACTATAAAGTCGACCTATTTTGGTGAGAAATTTTTTTGCCCATTTTGGCTATTATTGTACAGATTTCAAAAAACATTTATTTTCTGAAAATCAGAAAATTCGAAAAAAAAAAAGCGAGGGCGATCAAAATCTTTTATGGAAAAATTCGAAAAAAAAAAAGGGGGTGATCAAAAATCTTTTGAAAAAAAAATCAAAAAATATTTGTTTTTGGGGGTCCGCAAACCCCCCCATGCCATCCGTACCCTGTGTTGCTTGCAGGTCTGTCGCCCGTCGTCGTCATCGGCCGTACTCTACAGTGGCTGCAACCCTTGCCAGCCTGTACTCATCCAGAGCCTTTCGCCGCTGCCGCCGTCGCCGTGCACCTCCCGCCGGCCGCCCAGACACACCGTCGGCTGCCCAGACCTCCTGCCGGCCGCCCAGAAACTCCGTCGGCTGCCCCGCTCCCGCCGCCAGCCCCCTTGGCTCCCGGCCCGCTGGCAAATCCTTCTCTTGGCGACGCTTCCCTCTCCGGCAGTCCTCTAAACTGGTGGACCTGCACCTGCCACGTGACAGGTGGCCACTAGCCCACGGTCAACAATCGTACGCCCAGTCATCGCAACATCAATAGCCTAGTCACTACGCCACATCAACAGTCCATACGGTACGGATGCCCAGTCAGCAGAGAGGTGAAGTTTTCATGACGATCATATGGCCGTCAAATTTAAGCTCGTAAATTGCTGATGTCAGCGCTACATCAGCAGACTTTTGAAATTTTTTGACCCCCTCTTCATTGAGCTTTTCAGTTTTGTAGTTCAACTTTGGAAGGCCATATCTTGCTCATTTTTGCTCCTTTTTTGGTGCAATTTTTTTTGAAATGGGCTAAAATTTTGTGATCTTCGCAGTGGTGTGGTTATTTTCTTATTTTGGTGCATATTTTTTTTCAGAATTTATGGATTCTCTTAGCTGTACCTGTCCAATCCTCAATTCTACAACTTCAAAGGCCTCGTTTGAGCTCATACGACCTCCTTTTCAGGTGCTGTTTTTTTT
The DNA here is from genome assembly GCF_030272615.1 of Cryptomeria japonica. NCBI lineage: Eukaryota > Viridiplantae > Streptophyta > Pinopsida > Cupressales > Cupressaceae > Cryptomeria > Cryptomeria japonica. Next base: position 523,426,209 of record NC_081413.1, read on the forward strand.
GAAAGTGCATGTTTTTTCATCTAATTTCATAATCTATGATCAAATTTCAGAGATTTTGAGTGGAATTGTACTTTCAGATATTGGTTTTATTTGGCGTATTAGGTACTTATAAAGTGCTTGGATCTTAGTTTAGATCTCTTGCATTATTAGTTTGAGTCTCTTTTGGCCTTATTGAGGCAGTTGTAAAATTGTATTCAGAAGCCCACTTTGCCATTTTTTACAAGTGGCCCATTGTATACGCACTAAATATAAAGTGCCAAATCATCACTTTTGGGGGGGTTCTTTGATTGAGTGAATTTGGGGGGGTGTCTTGTGTGATTTTGCCTCTCTTTGTGCTCTTTCATTTTTGTTTCAATGAGTCCTCATAAATTTCCACCTTTAACTCCACATAATTATGCATCATGGAAAATTAAAGTATGGAGTAAATTAATGGAAAAGGGTCTCACACATTACATAGATGGAACAATAGCAGCACCACCTGATCTTAAGGCTGATCTAAATGCTCAGTTAGAATGGCTCACAAAGAATTGCATGGCTCTTGGAACTTTGCGCAAGTATGTATCAGATGACCTCATTTTTCACATTGAGAAGTGTACAACAATCAAAGAGGCTTGGGATATGTTATAAAAATTGTATGGTCAAGTTGATGAAATCAGAGGTTACAAAATTGACAATGAGCTCACCAACTTGGATCCCAAGAGTTTTGGTACAATCCAAGATTATGTCACCAAAGCAAATGAGCTAAGAGCAAAGCTTAAGGATTGTGGAATTGACAAAAGTAATGCTCAGTTGATATTCAACTTGTTGGACAAGATTGCAACAGAATATGTAGCATTTGTGTCTAGCTTCCAAACTCATCGTTTAACAGTGGGGAGTTCCTATGTTATGCCTTCATTTGATGCTTTCATAGAAATGTTGAAATTGGAACAATCTAAGTTGTTGAACATGGGGCTTCTCAAGTCTTCAAAGTCCAAGGCTTTGGTGGCTAATCAAGGGAATCAAGGAAGTCAAGGCAAAGATTCCAACAAGAAGAAGAAGCACTCTAAGTCTAAGCCACACTAGGAAAAAGGACAATCATCCTCTCCATCACAAGGCGATTTTTCATCCTCTTCCAAGAAGGGGACACCACCTAAGAAGGATAAACGAACTTGTACATATTGCAAGAAGTATGGTCATGATGAGCATCGATGCCACGCAAAGCAAGTTGATGAGTTAACTAATCTTCTTAAGAAAAACAACATCAACTTGCCATCCGCCTACACAAAGAAGGATTCATCTCCTTCCTCTTCCTCACATTCTAAGGGAAAAGGGCAAGCATTTGTGGCTAGAACAGGTTCTTCACAACAATGGATACTTAACTCGGGTGCCTCATATCACATGGGTTATACAAAGGAACAGTTTTCTTCATTGGAGCCATCTAAGGTACCTCACATTTACATAGGTGATGATACACAAGTAGAGGTTGAAGGGAAAGGTTCAGTTGACATGGATGATGGAACATTTGAGAATGTTCTCTATGTTCCTAATTTGTCTACCAACCTTCTCTCTATCTACCAAATCACCCACTATGGAAATGGGAAAAAGGTTGAGTTTACACCACATTCAGTTGTTGTAAAGGAACTTGATGATGATGCCTTGGTAGAAGTGGGACAAGTCAATGACAACTCAAGGCTTTATTCATTCTCGCACTTTGTGCCATGTTCACCTTCTAGGGCCTTGCTTACTCATTCAAATTCAGAAAGTAAGCTATGGCATGAGCGGTTTGGTCACCTCAACTACCGCTATCTTTAGTAGCTCAGCACTAAAGACATGGTCATAGGTCTACCTCAAATCAGTTTTTTAGTGGGTGTATGTTCAGGTTGTTCCATGGGCAAGCATCCCGAAGAGAAGTTTGATAAAGGGAAAGCTTGGAGAGCTTTGGAAGTTCTTCAACTTGTTCACAGTGATGTAGTAGGTCCATTTCCAGCACCTTCATTTAGTAAGGCCCGCTATGTCCTCACCTTCATTGATGACTACTCCCACTTCACTTGGGTCTACTTTCTTATTTATAAGAGTGAAGTGTTTGACAGATTTCAGGACTTCAAGACTCATGTGGAGAAGCAATCAGGGAAAGTGGTCAAGATTCTTCATACAGATAATGGAAGGGAATATGTGAACAAAAGACTTGAGGATTTTTGTATATTTGAGGGGATTGATCTTCAGCATTCTGTTGCATACACTCCACAATAGAACGGAGTTGCAAAATGCAAGAATAGAACTCTCAAAGAAATGGCTAGCTGTATGATACATGCATGTTCTCTTGATCCCGCCTTTTGGGCAGAGGCTATCAGTTGTGCCACACACATCTAGAATCCGGTTCCTCACAAAGCTTTGCAAGGTATTACTCCTTTTGAGGCTTGGGTTGGTAGGAAACCGATTGTGAGACATTTCAGAGTCTTTGGGTGTCCAACATGTGCTGGCATACCTCCATAGAAAACGCAAGGCATTGGAACCTCAGAGTCGGCCTTGCATATTTGTTGGATATCCTGAGGGTGTTAAGGCATATAGATTGATGGATCCTGAGACACATGAGGTGTTCATTGAGAGGAGTGTTCACTTTGAGGAAAGCTCTCCTAGTTTAGCCTCTCTACCTCCTCCACCTTCCTCCATTGTGGATAGTGATGTTAGTGATTCAGATGATGAGACTCCTACAACTCTGACTCGCAGGGTTACACCTCTGCAGGGTCCACTTGCCACTGCGGAGCCTCATTCTCCACCTCCACCTAGACCTCATTGGGCTCGATAGACACTTGAGTCCGCAGGTTCTCTTGTTGGGGATCCTTCAGATACATGGAGAACTCTATCACAACATCAAGATCTTCCACATGCATTCATTGCTACTACTTCCAATCCACAGACATTTCAGGAAGCATCAGGGGTTCCTGAGTGGGACCAAGCTATGGAGGAAGAGTATAGTTCCTTGATGAGGAATGACACATGGGATTTAGTCCATCTCCCTAAGGGGAGAAAGATGGTTCGATGTAAGTGGATCTATCAGACCAAGTTTGCAGCGGATGGTAGTGTGGATAAGTATAAGGCTCGGCTTGTTGCAAAAGGGTTCTCTCAGGTTGCAGGTGTTGACTATACTGAGACCTTTGCACCCGTAGCCAAGATGAACTCCATTCATTTGACTCTTGCTATTGTTGTAGCTCATGGTTGGGCTGTACATCAGATGGATGTGAAGAGTGCTTTTCTTCATGGTGATCTTGATGAGGAGATTTATATGGAGCAGCCATAGGGTTTCATCCAAGATACTTCCTTGGTTTGCAGACTAAGGAAATCTCTTTATGGCCTTAAGCAGGCCCCCAAGGCTTGGTACGCCAAGATGGATTCCTTTCTTCTCTCCGCAGGGTTCACCAGGTGTCATTCCGATCCGAATGTCTACATTTTGCAACAAGATGACTCTCACTTGATACTTGTGTTGTATGTTGATGACTTGATCATTATAGGGAGTACTTCATCCATTATTAGCAGGGTCAAATCTACTTTGCATGACAGATTTTCTATGACTGACTTGGGTCTTTTGTACTACTTTCTCGGGATAGAGATTTCACAGTCACCTTTCGGGGTTACACTCTCGCAGCCCAAGTATGCTCTTGATCTACTTGCACGCTTTCATATGGCTGATTCTAAGCCTGCCTTGACTCCCTTTCTTTCAGGAGTCAGGCTTGAGGCTCAGTGTTCTTCTCCACTAGTTGATGCCACTTTGTATCGTCAGCTTGTGGGTAGTCTCATCTACTTGACCCATACACGCCCTGATATTTCATTTGCAGTTGGCATGGTTTCCCGCTTCATGCAGGAACCACATGAGCTTCATTGGAAATCTGCCAAATGCATCCTTCATTACATCCAGGGTACACATCACTATGGGATTCACTATGCAGTAGGCACAGGACTTTGCTTGGTTGATTACACATACTCCGATTGGGCTGGTGATCTTGATGATCATAAGTCTACTTCTGGTTAGAGTTTTCACCTTGGTTCTGGCCCCATTTGTTGGCAGAGCAAGAAGCAACATGTTATTTCTCTTTGTTCGACTGAGGCTGAGTATCGAGGTGCTGTTAATGCAGTGACTGAGACCATTTGGCTCCAACAAATTCTCACAGAATTTGGATTCACCACTCCACAACCGATAGTTCTACATTGCGACAATCAGAGTGCTATTGCGATCTCGAAGAACCCCATCCAACACCAGCAGACCAAACACATCGAGATTCATATGCACTATATCCGAGAGCTCATTCAGGAGTAGGTCATTGATTTGCAGTATTGTCCTACAACGGAGTAGGTTGCTAACATATTCACTAAACCTTTCACCAAGAGTAAGTTCCAGTAGTTGCGAGCTCTCTTGGGGGTACGGGATGTGTCATTAGGGGGGGTCATCTGACTTCTCCTTCCTCTCTTCTAGGGGGGACTTTTTCCTCTTTGAGGTTTTGTCCTTCTTCTTTGAGAGTCTTTTGTACATTCATCTCTCTTTTGGGGGGGAGGTTTTTCCCACTAGGTTTTCTCCTTTTCTCCATTTGTGAGAGATTGCATTGCATTGTTTTCCTTGCATTTGCATATTGTACATGGGTACCTATCATGGCCAAGTAGCCGAGACCCATCTTGCATAATTGACTTGAGTCTTCATTCCCCTAAGCTGCACTTAAGGGGGGGTGTTGGTGTAAATAAATATTCATTTTGGATATTATTACTCTTTACTTAAGTTAACTTAGGATAATGCATCTCTTCGCAGTTTGGATTTGAGACACTTAGGGAAGTGTGCACATAGGGATAGAGCTTGTAGGAGAAATTCCACCTTTTGTGGTCTTATTTTGTTGTTACACTCCACATTCGGTGGGTCATCCACCTCTTGTGGAATATTATATTATTTCTCCTACCTACCCCTAGTATTTGTTACCCACCCTTGTTTCTCATTGAGCCACATGTCATAATTGTGTGCTCGTACATCCATATGGCCTTGCCTATATAAGCAGGCCTATATTCATTGTATTGGTTAATCTAGTTGATCATTTGCATAATTATGAGAATACAAGTTGTTCTTGTCATTCTATTGTCTCTATTTTTATGCTTTTCATTGTGCCCTTGATCTTGGCAAAATCCTACAATTTTAATAAATAAGATATTATAGTTTACTCAACTTGCATCATCATTTTCTTATAAAATTACAAGCTATAGGTTAAAACTTAAATTATGATAGACTACCTAATTAATTTGACATATTATAAAAATCTATTGATGTAAGACTAAATTTTATTCAAATTGAACAATCATCATCAATATCTTATGGATTTTCCTATGAAATGATGGTTATTATTCAATATTTAATAGATTAATACTTAAAACACTCATTGACTAGTAAAATAGAATAATCATTTACTACTTTTATGTGTAAATAAGGTGTAAAATTAACTATTGATGTTTAAGTAGATTGTTCAAAGGTATTCTTAAGAGAATACTTTTATATGTTTTAGTATTATCCTCTACAAGTAACCCCACAATAGGGTGTCCCACTTGCGAGACATTGTGTTTTTATTTAAGATGGGAAGGTTCCATCTAAGATGGGTGGATTTTACTTAAGGGGGTTAGAAAAACAAAATCCTCAAACAATCCACCTTAGATAAAAACTTTAGGCTTAAATCAAACACTTGATAGAGTCTCCTCTGCTAGATCAAAATATTAATGAAATGGTAATTTTTCTTCACCTTTAGGGGGATCAAATTATATCATTATAAATTCATGTAATATTTAGTATTAGCTTTCTAAAATTATAATATGTATTATATTTTCTAAAATTTAATTCAAAACAAAAAAAACAACAAAATTAAGTCTATTATTAAAAAACAATGATCTCTACCCAAGAAACTAATAAAAATAATATTTTTTGTTATAAAAAACTCAAAAAATGAATTATACTTCACATGGCTATACTCTTTTCAACAAGAGGTGCATTGCGTCAAATTCCTACCTTCTTATTAGGTTTGTAATTGCATCCAAGTAGTCATGTTAAAATTTAAAAACATAGATAATCGAGATTATTTGTAGCATCTTGCACCATTCTTTACAATTCACAACCATGTATTTATTCAATTTAGAATTGTGTGCAGGTAGTCGTGTTAAAATTAAAAAAAACAGACGGTTGAGATTATTTGTATCATCTTGCACCCTTCTTTACAATTCACAACCATGTATTTAAAAAATAGCCCATTGATTCAATGTATGAAAAATCTTCGATGTAACAATAAATAAAATATAATTAGTAATAAGTTGTTATTAGCTATAGTTATTATACTTGGGTTTAAAATTTTTGTATCTATTTATTTTTATACAATAATAATGTTTGTATATTATACAAATAATAAATACATAAAAAATAACAAAGTATTAAAAAACAATCAAAACATTAAATGCGATCAATTATGAAAAAAATATGATAATTGTTGCATAGACAAAACATGAAGTAGGTAAGTATTTTAAAAATTACACATTATCTAAGATTTTTTTAAAAATATATATATTTAATTAGATAGATATGATTGACATAAAAAAATTCATTCAAGGAGACAAGATAATGTTAAAGTCAACAATTTATTTTTATGATAATGTATAAAATATTTTATATGTCATTCGAGTCATTAATTGAATTGACAAACTTTTAAAAAATAATAATTTGATTTTTGCAATGACTATTCCCAACATGAACCAATAGAGAGAATGATAAATGACATTTTTTAAATTATTAGTTGAAAAAAGTAATTCTAGAATATAGAATTGTTGCTCAAATTTTTTAATTCTATATAATGATTGGTTGAATTAATTATAAAGGTGGATGCATTATTATCCTCCATATGATAGGAACTAATAAAAAATAGAACTTTACCTTTGATAGATATGTTAAGAAAAATGTGTTACATGATAATATGTGTTTTTAAAAAAAATTACTACTAATTTAAAAAACTAATCATAAATAAAATAAGTAGTAAAATTTATTTAAAAAAATATGTACTAGATATTAGAGTTGATAGATCAAGAAATTGTACAAACATTTAATTTATAGTAAAATTTAAGTGGTATTGAAAAATTCCACTCAATCAATATAATAGAAAAATAAAAATAATAATAAATTGAATTCACATAGACAATGTTACATTAGTTATCATATGATCATTTAAAAATTTAGATAATCTATATGATATAATTTTTTTTTTTTTTTAAAATGCTAAAGATAATAAAAAGTAATAAAAAAATAACATATTTAATATATTTAATAATGAAAAATAATTTTGAATTATAAAAGTTATTTAATATGCACTATGCATTGTGGTGTTATAACATATAATAAGTTCCTATAAATTTTCTATGTTATATATAGAGAGTGTATAACAAAGATATATAAATATTATATATTTATTGAGAATAAAAATTGAATGGGTATATGCAGGATCATGAGAGGTCAAAAAGTGGCGATATTGAGACTAAAGCCCTGATTGATAGGATAATTGAAAAATATCCATAATTTTCAAATGGTATCACATTTTTTGAATTGAAAAATGTGCATCAAATTTTGTGCTTCATATACTATAGGATTCAAAAGATAAAAAATAAATTTTTTGACCAAGTTATGGTGGTCAAACATACGAGTTTTTTATATTTTTAAAAAATTGTACTAAAAAAATCATAATTAATTATTTATTTCAAAAAAAAAAATGTGTCACATTTGGACATGAATCTTCTACTTATATCTAAAATCCTATAAATAAATATTATGATTTTATTGTGGTTAGGGTGGTAAGACATGTTAATTTTAGCACTTTCAGATTAACTAAGACTCAGAGAATCAGAATTTATTTACTAATTAGATTCATTTAGATTTAGAGATTTATAGTTTCAGATTTAACACAACAAGGAAAATAAAGAAATAGAGACAAGACACAATTACCCAGGGAAAACCTCCTAGGAGGAAAAACCCAGCCAGAAAAGATCCTCAGATCTGATTATGGATTATAGTTATGCAAACAATACAACACTTATCTCTTGTGCTTTGTAGGTTCAGATTTTGCTGTCCTTGGAGATATGGTAGATCACTGTGGCTGCCTTCAACATTTACTTGCTATAATGAGAGAGATGGATGTTGATGTTGTCTTAACCCAAATTGCAGACCTTTAAGAAGTTCACTGATTCCTTGTGATGGATTTCACACCTCCTTCTAATGGCAGATGTATGTTGTTGTTGTTGTCATGATTTCGCACCTCCTATATATGTATGTTGATGTAGCTATCATGTATTTCGCACCACCTTCAATATGCAGATTGCTTTAAGTGCAAATCTCTTGTGTTTCTTGGAGTTTGCATTAGGCATGTAGGTTTTGCATGAAGAAGCAGATTGAAATTGATTGATTAACAAATGAATCTTGATCTTTTATTTATATGGAGCGAACTCCTTAACTAGGTCGGCTTTTCAATATTTAAACTTTTATTATTTCCTTTTATTTGCCTTGTTAATAGGGTTGACCCTATTGGATAGTGCGCTGGGTGTTTATTTGTTGTAGCGTGGGAGATAGGGCCATGTTAGAGGGAAGAGGGGCCAGACCTTATTTGGGCGGATTCCAATGTTGCCTAAGGAAATTTGAATCCGCCCTTTCCCTAATTAATATCAACAAGACAAACACGTGCTTCTTATTTTTTTCTTGAAATTTTAGTACTATTGCATTAAAATTTCAAATTTTCATTAAATAGATTTTTTTTTTCGAAAAAAACTAGTAGCTTGGAAATTATTACATTCAATTTTCTACAGATTCTATTGTTACATATTTTTGAAATAATGTTGCTAACTTCTTCAAATTTTTACGTCAAGTTTCCTAACTCTGTTTTTCTAATATTCATTGCCACTTAAGGGCCTATATTGTCCCACCATGATCATGCACATACCCTAATAACCATAAATAATTCATATTAAAGACAATATTACGATGGCCTCCTCACCCTACTATCCCCAAAATTCAAATCACCATCTCCTGCCCTTGGTGATTGGTAGCAACAACTCCCCTAGTAATGACTCTCTTGGCAACGGATCTCCAATTTGTGAACTAGTTATGGACATCTCCAACTTGGATCTATCCCACTCACATAAAACCCAACTTGTTGCCTCAGTAGAATATGCTTCAGACAACTCTTCGCTAGAAATCTCCTTTGCTAATCTGCTTCATAATCTCCTTGAAGGATCTTCTACATAACATAAAAATTTCCTCCTTGTTCCTCCTCTATCCTAGAGGTGGTTTTGGACAAGGAGGTTTTGGACTATATCTCATATTTCAAAAAACTAGCTCTCATTGGTAGATTTAGCCATTTGTGGCATCTCTTCCGAAATTGCACTCTTGGATCTTTAAACCTTGGAATTCACTGGTGTCAATCAAACTAGAAATTTATCCTTGTGGTCATGGTTTTTTTATGATTTTATTTGATCATAGAAATGATAGCGATGTTGTTCTATCAATAAGCTTTTGGAAATGGGGTTCACATTCTCTATCTCTCCACCCTTGGACTCCATTATTTGATCCCCATGTGGATCCTATTGACTTTTCACCTAGACTTGGATCAAGATCCCTCATAACCCTCTCCACTTATGGTGCCATGATGCCAATGAATGCAATGGTAATTAAATGGTTTATTTCATCAAAGTTGACCCTAATACTAGATTTTTATCACATATATATTTTTGTAATAATTTTGGTGGATTTGGGCCTCTCCAAACCACTTGCTGCTGAGATTTCTCTTAAGGTTGTTGAGTTAAAATGGAGACAAATATTGGAATATGAGGGGATCTCGTTTAGGTGTGGATCTTCTTCACAACTAAAAACTTCACCCCTTCCTATCCTCATAGTTCAGGATATCTCTTCTATCCTACTTGGTGGAAGGATGTTGAAAGGTGTCATCACAACGTCTTCTCTTTGGATTCAAATTTGGTTTTTAACTCTCCTTTGAATTTGGCACCCCCTTCTTTGATGATTGTCCTTGCTTCATTGGGTTCATATCTATTAGATCCCTATGGCCCCCTACTCTAGTTTCCCCTGTCTCTACCATTGGTGTTGCTCATACCTTGACAACCCCTACTCTAGCTACTCCCTCCTTACATGTTGCTTTTGATCCTTTGGATCAGTTTAGTGCACTTTTGAGTAGTAGACTCATCCCTTCCTTAGTGCCTAATTTCCTCTCTCTAGATTGCCAAGTTTCCCTTGTGGGTTTGAAAATTTGTCTTTCAAATGCATCTATTACTTCTGAGGGTTATGTTAGCACTACTCCCCTTGTTACTCAAAAAAGGGATTCTTCGTGGGTAGTTGTACAATGAAAGTAAAATGGCCATTCCGTACCAACCCAAAAATATCAAATTATTTTATTGGGCCCATTGCTTGGTTCTAAATGTGATCTCAAATATATTTTTTTTTTATCTAATTAATCTTTGTTGTGTTGTACTCGAGTTACCTAGATGTAACTCGACTACTCACCATTGATTGTTCTAATGTATTTTTTAAATTTTGTAATGGATTAGGGCCCTTCCCCACTTACTTTAATAAAAAACATGATAATCATATGTAACACTTATCTCTATTTTAATTTTCATAGATATAGGGATTAGTCTCAAAGATGATGGTCTCAACCCACCCACCACTTCTTTACTTCCACCTACACATCTATCCATTGATTCAGTAGTTGGATATGCTCTAATAAACCCATTTCCTTCCTCTTGCTATATTTCCTATTCATGATCGTTAACCTCTTAATGATGAAAAAAATATGATGATTAGGAGTCTCTTATGGATACTTTGGACCTCCTTGATCTATGAGGTAAATCAGATGATATTGACCTCCCTCCTTTTCTTCCTAATGTTTTTTTTCTTTGCCATATAGTGACCTATTAAAAAAGTTTATTCTAGGTTTATTCCTATTTACACTTAAGGGTGTGAATGTTTTCTAGGTTTATCTTCCCCTCTTTTTGTCTCCCTCCCTTTATCTCTCACTCTCTACCTCTACTTATCTATTTGTAATCTTCCCCTCTCTCCATCTCTACTTATCTATGTGTATCTCTCAATCTCTCTCTCTCCCCCCCGCCCTTAATCCCTTTGTGTCTATATCTATTTGCCTCTAGCTCTACCTCTCAATATTTTTTCTTCCATCTCTCCCTCTATCTCATTATCTCTCCTTCTCTCTTTACCCCTATATCTCTCTCTCGCTCTACATTTCTTTATATATTACTTTCTATCTCCACCTTTATGTTTCTTTCTACACCTCTATATATTTATCTATATTCCATCAATATCTATCCCCCACTCCCCTCTTTCTCTCTCCATATCAATCTCATCTCCATCTCAATACCCATCTCCATCTCCATGTTCCTCTGAATATCTCTCTTTAACCCTCTATCTCTCCCACTATCTCCCTTTTGGAGCTTGATTATCTTCTCAATTCACAAGTTTTGTTGTATTCATATTTGGATCCATGTAAGCAGATGCATAGTTGATTTGAAGATATCATTCTTCTATTGAGACCTTTGTTAGCACAAACATCATTTGTTAAATGGCCTACTAATCTACCTCATGCACTACATAAAAAAATGCGAAAAAATAGATAAACCTTTTTTTTATTTGACCTTCCACACCTATTCAATATACCCATTGCACACCAAAATGCAATTTCTAGTTATAATAGTGTAAGAGTTATTTCTAAAGATTCTAGAAAAGCTATCTTTAAGTAAAAACAAGAAGAATGTAAAATAATTGTATTTACTATAAAGAACTATCGCACTTAAAAATAATTAAGCTATTAATGTATAGATTGCAGATGGACTCACTCAGACTTGTTACGGCAGAGGAATGGCTTCAGCCCTGCCCTCTTGTTCTTGTGATTATACTGCTCTTCAAAATCGAAAATTTCAGCAGACAGGAAATTTGAAGAAAGACATCCCCATAAGCAAAACATCAGGCGATAACTTCATCTACCAAAATTCACAGATCCGGTGAGTTTAGAGCAGCTATTTCAGATATCTCAGTTGGAAGAAAATTGCCTTCAAATGGCCTGCCCGCCATAATCCCGTACGAAAGCTCGGAATGCATACTTACAGTTTGAAAGAAATTATAGAATCTAAAATAGAAATACTTATAGTCTAAAAGAATATACTGTCGATATTGATATAAGAAGATTAATTTAGGAAAATAATTCTGTATGATGATTAGATCTAATCTATTAATTATGAATATCAATTTGTACTAAAAGATAAGGATTAGTTGAATCCAATATTTCAAACAAAGAAAAAAAGAGGAGGGGTCAATTTTAAGAGGCAAAAATCAAAGAAGTGGAAGAACTCATAATAATAAGGTTGATCATAAGGCAAATATTGAAAATATTTATAGTAGTATATCTAATCATTATCAAGGAGGTAGAGGTACATATAGAAGAAATAGTGAAAGATCATCAAGAGGACTCATTTGTTTCAAGTTTAGAGGTGAAGGGTATTGTTACTAAGAGAGGGAGTGTAGACTGAAGATTTGTATGTGTGCTCTTAGATGTGTAGTTTACATCCTAGTATAAAGGGATGAAAGGAATAGTGAAACTAGTGTGGTAGACTATAGCAAATTATAATAGAATACTAGATAGATAAATTAAAATAAATAAATGCACAACCATTCATTATATTCATATAATAATAGTATAAACCATCATATACTTATTAAATATACTTGCAATACGTTGACATCAATATCTTAGTACATATTAATCCCTTACTTATATCATTGTTACATATAATCTCTCTCTCTCTCTCTCTCTCTCTCTCTCTCTCTCTCTCTCTCTCTCTCTCTCTCAAACACACACACACACACAAGATAGAATACAATATAGATAAATTAAAATAAATAAACACAAAAAACATTCATTATATTCATTAAGAATAGAATAAACCATCATATAATTATTAAATATACTTGCAATACATTGACATCAATATCTTAGTACATATTAATCCCTTACTTAAATACATACGCACATTAAATCTATCTTATATATATACATAGTGTTACATATAGAGATGTGTCCCTCTTTCTTCTAATGACATATAGGTTTTTATCATAGGTTGGTTGTAGGTGGTGTGTTTTTATTTTAATGGTTTTAACCTTAGTAATCTTTCTCAAATTGTGTTCTTTTGTCTTCTCTTAGTTCTTTCTGGATTCGATTGTGTTTGAATTTTTTATCATCAATGTTTTGGCTTTCTAGTGTATAATGCCCTTCTTGATTTTGACCATTGGGCTCCATTACCCTGCCATTTAAGGTTGTCAATCTAGTAAGAGTTGTACATATCTATCTTCCCAACATCATCCCATAATAAAATCAATGTCCTATACTAAAGACGTACTCCTTTTTTCAATTTCAAAAAATATTTTCTATCCTCCAAAATCTATAAAAATTTGAACCACATTTATCATAATTGTTAAAATTTGTCCTTATTAAGTCAACATATTCTTATATATACCTCTCAACTATATGTAGGTGTTGTCCAATTGGAGAATGACCCACTATAGTAGATGAATGTGGTCATCAATCTTTATTAATGTTGTTTTTTCATGGCAAATCAAATCTAGAAATTTAATGGAGTATACAAGTTGCTTTTCTTCCACTAAGAGACCATTCGAGAGTGTAAAGTGTATGTAGTATTGAAACAGATTGTTGTGTCTAAGCCATACCTCTAAAATGAACTATGATGTCTTCTTTTAGATAACAGTAGCACACAATTAAGACATTCTACATTCAAATTGATATATAATGATTACTAACAAAGAAGTTGAGTTGAATATTTATTTAAATTTGAATTTGAAAGTTTAGATGAGATAAAATTGAGAGAGGCCTAAAACATTACATAGCCACCACGTAGGTGCACAAGGGGAGGAAGCACACGCAATGAGACCACCAAGCTCACAAAAACCAAAAAATGATATATCTTTTTTACCAAAGCAATTATTTGGTGGGAACAAGGGTCCTAACCAAACAAAATCACATTTTTTCAGAATGAAGGGGTTTCAAAAGGAACCCCGAACCACCTTCTTCAAAAAATCCCTTCCACTAGGGATGATACAACCAAGGGAACAATTAGCAAGAAGTGTATTTTGAAATGCTTCTTGCAACCTTTTCATTATAGGACCACCTTGAAAAAAGAATTTATTTTGCAAGGAAAGAGACCACAAAGAACTAGAGGTGCCCAGAAAACTTGTGACTATAACATTATCTAGCCATTCCAAAGAAACATTAAACCTTTTATCCAAAGAATAGACTAGATAAAAACAACACCTAAAAGGTTTTGGAACACTTCCCTAAATGTTATATTGGTAGACACACTTACATACAAAGCACCATAGACCACTTAAATAGGTCTAGTATGAGTAGTACAAGTAACAACAACAACCCCTACAAACACAGAATAGAGATCACCCACCTCAATAGGTTCATTGTTAGAAATATCACTAATAACCAAAAGCCATGTAGGAGAGAACATAGGGGAAGAGCCCACCCCCAGAAACCTAGATTTGAGAAAACCCCTTCCTCACCTATGAAAGGGAGACCCAAATGGCTTCACCTCATGAGGACACACAAGAGGTTGAGGGGAGAAGTGGAATAAAAAAGTCTTGAAAAAAAAATCGCCCTCCTGACAAAGTCTGAGGCCACCACAAGAGCAGGCACAAAAGGAGCACAACCCTCTCTGATTATTCTCACATAGGGTAACTAGCTATCAGCTCACATCCAAATCCAACCCACAATTGCCAACAATGAACCAACTCCAAGAAGAATGGACTGTCTTCCATAAAAAAAATGCATAGTCATAGAAACCCCAAAGACCTCAGTCAAGCCCCCATAGAGTAGTCTCCACCTCGAAATGATACACAAAAGGGAGAGCTAGTGCAAGCATAAAGAGCCCCACCAATGGTGTAGACGAAGACACAACTCTTAGAGCCAAAACCTTATCCATTGGGGAAGAGAGAAGAGGGAAAAATAGCCCCGCCCCAAGCCTACACATCTAGAGACCTCGCCACACCAACCCACATAACAGGGAGAGCTAATGCACAAACCACCATCCAAACTCCAAAGGAATGAAGGAGATGGGGCTATAGATCACAACAAGGTCAGCTCCAAAAATCTAGCGTTGAATAGACACCCACTGCACCCTTGCACTAGGCAACAAGCCCAAGAAAATTTGGGAATCTCTTCATCGAACACCTACTAGACAAGGGTCGTAAGAGAGCCCAAAACAAAAACCCTAGCAACCAAGTCCTGTGTAGACAGTGGTCATAACCAATAGGAGCATCAGGGGACGAAGAGATACCTGACACATCAGGACCAGAGACACTCTTGTCAACCCTATCAACTTCACTTCTAATAGGAGCCTTAACTAGGAGAAGCACAGATTTGGCCATCAAAATCCTTCACTGATCATCCTCGTCGTCCTCCTCTACATCCTCCCCTGCAATGCTCTCCCCTTCTAAAACCCTATCGCCGCTCATTAGACAATATAAGAATATGGATTTTCATATTGTTAAATTTCTTAGTTTGAATTTAAAAATTATAAGAACATTTTTACACTCATAAATTTAATTAAAAAATAAGTAAATTAATAATTGTGACTCGTTCCTAAAAAACATATGATAGAATAATCACATTAAATTTAAATGGCTAATCAACATTCCCATAAAGCACATTTGTCCATTGTTCATTACACCTATAAGAGAGTCAAAATGAATCCCAAATGAAAAGTAAAATTGCAAAACATGCAATTTTCAAACATGCAATTTTCAACCCTCCAAAGCTAAGATTAGATATTTATTAACCCTGAAAAAGTTAATAAACTCCCAGAAGGCTTGTACAAACGAGCTTTTGACCCATGAGTGAACTCAAGTCCATTTTCTCCTTTTCTACGTCGAGGAAACCCTAGCTTTAGCTTTGAAAATTGAAGCATGGTTGCCCACTTGATGCCTACATACTTGACGACACAGTTCTTATTACTACCTATTCTCCAATCCCTAAAGTAAAAACTGATTGTGACATATCCTAAATATCAGTCGTCTGCTAAACTGAAGTGATGGAGCAGATCGACAAAAAAACGTACACCAAGAGGGGTTGCATTAAGCTTTAATGTCCATATGTGTACAGGACTCATTACGTAGACATCTTGAAAGGCCTTTAGTAGGAAGGTGGTTTTCCCCAATTTGAAGCAAATACATGTTGTGGCCAAACAATGGAGGTAAGCCATAAAAAAATCTAGGTTCCTTCCGCATGGCAGACCCCACTAATACACGCTTACACAGTGTCCACACAGTTTATATCAGGGGCCCATACCCACCTAATGATTTACGAGAATCTCGCCCCCATTGAAAAGGAAAGATAGCAACGATATTTTATTGTCAATATTTAGATCATATTTTATGATCATGGATATAAAACTAAGAGAAGGGAGAAATGATCTTAGTTTCTATTTATTTCAGTTGATAGTGTCAATAATTCAGAAATTTTACAATCTAAAGCAAGAGAAGAGAAAAGTGATCCCATCTTATATTTATCTGAAATGATTCTTTATTGTCAACATTTGAGATCAAACTCCATGATCCATCATTAGAATATGAAAATAAGAGGAGAGAAACTATCAAAGCTTATATTTACTGAATTTGATGGTGTAGATTTTTATTGTCAATGTTTCTATCAAATTCTATGATTCATCATCAAAATATGAAAATAAAAGGATAGAGATAATCTTAGCTTATATTTATTGAATTTGATTATGTAGATTTTTGTTGTCGATATTTTGGATCAAATTCCATGATTTATCATCAAATATGAAAATAAAAAGAAAAAAAAATGATCATAAATCATGAAATTTAATGTATAATGTAACAATTAAATTTAAAAAATACATCACTCTCCCTAAATTTGGTGGGAAAGAAACGTCTGACAATAAATTGAACATGGTTGAGTGATGGAAAGTGAAATTGAAAGCTGCTTCACTTATCTGCGATCTCGTGTTAAAAAAAGGAGAAAGAGAGTTGCATGGAATTCCTACTGCACGACACGGTGTAAAATGAAGGCTAAAAGTCATGCTAAAATGTGAATCACCGACTCTTTTGTTTTGTTTTTAACGTCTCGCCGTCCGTTTCACTTTCACCTCTTTAAACATGTTTACGTCACCTCATCGTGAACAGGCGTAAGATAACATAATGATAGCGTTTATTAGGGTTTGAAATTGCGTTTTAAGCAAAAGCCATTAAAGTAATCAAAGTTTTGTCCTCAAGTTATGTTAGCAATGCATTTGTATAGCGTTGAATTAATGAAGGAACCCTTATGATTGATGTTAAGTATCATCTGATCTGTGATTATGGAGTAAACTGAACGGAACGGAATCGAATGGAAGAATAGTAAATTGCTTAAGAGACACTTGAACAACTAGAAAACCTCTGCACCAACACATTAAACAGGTAAGGCCAAAAAGCTGTTTCGAACAAAATACAAAAAGATTTGTGTAAATATTGTAGTTTTTAAATTTGATTGTGTGAATTTTCTGAATCAATGTTTCGGGTCACATTTCATGATTTGCATGTTCTCTAACATCATGGATTGCAGAGTGTTTGTAGTTATTTTTAGATTTGATTGTGTAAATGTTTTGAATTAATGTTTCAGATTTCATAATTCTTATGTTCTCTAACATTCTAATGATGGATCATGGAGTGTAATCAAATGCAGAAGCAACTACAGTGATCTGATGAATTGTGCAAATCTACTAGCATTAGTTCGTGTGAATCTTTAATCGGTTCCATGGTTATTGTTGAATCAGCTTTCACTTCTCTTTGTGTTAGTAATTGGTTTTTTTTTTTCTTTTTTGTTATGTTCTTAATGAAGGGTTTTATGTCAAAGTCAGTGTTTTCACAATCTATTGTTTAGTATAAATCTAAGTTGATATTTTTTGGTTGAGAGTCAAGAATTGATGGATATCTACTCCATCAGAGTCATTCGGAACACTATGCCATCGATCAATAACAGGATTGCAATCAACCTCAAACTTTTAAGCGCATCTCATTCCATTGTATGGTAGGATTATTATTAAAATACTTTATGTTTTCTTGCTGATACAATCTTGATGGACAAGTAATAGCTTTCTTTAATGTATTTTTAAAAGTGTTCTAAACTCTCATTTAATTGAAATGGTTATTTTACATGTATAAATCATTGGGACTTCTATTTGTTTATTGGTTACCATAAGACTTCAATGTTTTTATTTTTAATATATTTAATCACATGGGGTTTTATTGGGTAGCTAATTTTAGGGATAATTTTTCTTTGTATATTGGTATCTATAAATGTTGGTTAATTTTTTAAAATAAAAATTATTAATATTAACATATATTTTTTAACTATTAGAAAAAGTTATTAAATAATAGATATAATTTTTGTTATGTTCTTAATGAAGGGTTTTATGTCAAAGTTAGTATTTTCACAATCTATTGTTTAGTATAAATCTAAGTTGATATTTTTTGGTTGAGAGTCAAGAATTGATGGATATCTACTCCATTAGAGTCATTTGGAACACTATCCCATCGTCTTTTAGATATATATTTTACTTGTGAAAATAACAAGATTGCTTCGCAATCAACCTCAAACTTTTAAGCGCATCTCATTCCATTGTATGGTAGGATTATTATTAAAATACTTTATGTTTTAAAATCTCATTTAATTGAAATGGTTATTTTACATGTATAAATCATTGGGACTTCTATTTGTTTATTGGTTACCATAAGACTTCCATGTTTTTATTTTTAATATATTTAATCACATGGGGTTTTATTGGGTAGCTAATTTTAGGGATAATTTTTCTTTGTATATTGGTATCTATAAATGTTGGTTAATTTTTTGAAATAAAAATTATTAATATTAACATATATTTTTTAACTATTAGAAAAAGTTATTAAATAATAGATATAATTTTTGTTATGTTCTTAATGAAGAGTTTTATGTCAAAGTCAGTATTTTCGCAATCTATTGTTTAGTATAAATCTAAGTTGATATTTTTTGGTTGAGAGTCAAGAATTGATGGATATCTACTCCATCAGAGTCATTTGGAACACTATCCCATCGTCTTTTAGATATATATTTTACTTGTGAAAATAACAGGATTGCTTCGCAATCAACCTCAAACTTTTAAGCGCATCTCATTCCATTGTATGGTAGGATTATTATTAAAATACTTTATGTTTTAAAATCTCATTTAATTGAAATGGTTATTTTACATGTATAAATCATTGGGACTTCTATTTGTTTATTGGTTACCATAAGACTTCCATGTTTTTATTTTTAATATATTTAATCACATGGGGTTTTATTGGGTAGCTAATTTTAGGGATAATTTTTCTTTGTATATTGGTATCTATAAATGTTGGTTAATTTTTTGAAATAAAAATTATTAATATTAACATATATTTTTTAACTATTAGAAAAAGTTATTAAATAATAGATATAATTTTTGTTATGTTCTTAATGAAGAGTTTTATGTCAAAGTCAGTATTTTCGCAATCTATTGTTTAGTATAAATCTAAGTTGATATTTTTTGGTTGAGAGTCAAGAATTGATGGATATCTACTCCATCAGAGTCATTTGGAACACTATCCCATCGTCTTTTAGATATATATTTTACTTGTGAAAATAACAGGATTGCTTCGCAATCAACCTCAAACTTTTAAGCACATCTCATTCCACTGTATGGTAGGATTATTATTAAAATACTTTATGTTTTAAAATCTCATTTAATTGAAATGGTTATTTTACATGTATAAATCATTGGGACTTCTATTTGTTTATCGGTTACCATAAGACTTCCATGTTTTTATTTTTAATATATTTAATCACATGGGGTTTTATTGGGTAGCTAATTTTAGGGATAATTTTTCTTTGTATATTGGTATCGATAAATATTGTTAATTTTTTGAAATAAAAATTATTAATATTAACATATATTTTTTAACTATTAGAAAAAGTTGTTAAATAATAGATATAATTTTTGTTATGTTCTTAATGAAGGGTTTTATGTCAAAGTCAGTATTTTCGCAATCTATTGTTTAGTATAAATCTAAGTTGATATTTTTTGGTTGAGAGTCAAGAATTGATGGATATCTACTCCATCAGAGTCATTTGGAACACTATCCCATCGTCTTTTAGATATATATTTTACTTGTGAAAATATCAGGATTGCTTCGCAATCAACCTCAAACTTTTAAGCGCATCTCATTCCACTGTATGGTAGGATTATTATTAAAATACTTTATGTTTTAAAATCTCATTTAATTGAAATGGTTATTTTACATGTATAAATCATTGGGACTTCTATTTGTTTATTGGTTACCCTAAGACTTCCATGTTTTTATTTTTAATATATTTAATCACATGGGGTTTTATTGGGTAGCTAATTTTAGGGATAATTTTTCTTTGTATATTGGTATCGATAAATATTGTTAATTTTTTGAAATAAAAATTATTAATATTAACATATATTTTTTAATTATTAGAAAAAGTTATTAATTATTAAATATATTTTTTACTTGTATTTTGTTTACTTGAAATATTTATACATTTATAATATTTTTGTGTAGATATTATTAAATTTTGTTGGATTTCTTTATAATCATAAATCTTGATTCGAGTATAGATTAAGTAATAATAATTTATTGCAATTTACCTATTTAACATTGATCTTCTTCTTTTAAAATTATTTTAAACAATATTAAGACTCTATGTGATAGAAAATGGTAAATTTTTTTATAGTTTATAAAATAGATAGTTATGTAGATCTATGAAGCTCTATCAAAAATTTTGACAACCTTTTACTTCTATATACCTAATTTCAAAAAATAGTTTGAAGGGCTTCAAGGCTCTTGCATATAAGCTCTTTTAAGTGTTGTAGTTAATTTATATTGTCTTTTAGAGAGGTACATATATAGGTAATGAGAGGATGGGGTTCTAATTTGTTTAAATTATTACAACTTTGACTATCAATTTGTATAAATAAGATATTATAGTTTACTCAACTTGCATCATTATTTTCTTATAATTTTATGACAGGAAATAACTTTAATTATGATAGACTACCTAATGAAATTGACGCATTACAAAAAATTATTGATGTAAGGCTAAATTTTATTCAAATTGAACAATTACCATTGATATGTTATGGATTTTCATGTGAAATGATCGTTATTGTTCAATATTAAATGGATTAATACTTAAAGACACTTGTTTACTAGTAAAATAGAATAATTATTTACTTTGATGTGTACATAAGGTGTAAGACTAACTATTGATGTTTAAGTAGATTGTTCAAAGGTATTCTTAAGAACATATTATTATAAAATTTAATATTATCCTCTATAAATAATCCCACAATAGTGTGCCTCACTTGTGGGACATCTTGATTTTTCTAAGATGGGTGGGTATGATTAAAGGGGGTTATAAAAAAAAACCATTGAACAATCCACCTTAGATAAAACTTTTAGGATTAAATCAAACTATTGATAGGGTCTCCTCTACTAGATCAAAATGCTAATAAAAAAATAACTTTTCTTGACCTTTAGGATGATCAAATTAGGTCATTAGAAATCCATGTAGTGTTTAGTATTAGCTTTCTAAATTATAACATGTATTATATTTTCTAGTTTTTAATTTAAAACAAAAAATATATAACAAAATTAAGTCTATTATGAAAAATAAATTATCTTTGTCCAAGAAACTAACAAAAATAATAAATTTTATTAAAAAAATCTTTAAAAAATATATTACACTTCACATGCCTATACTCTTTTCAATAAAAAAGAGAACTTTAGCTTTCACTCTAGTTAATTACAAAAAAATAACAAATGAAGAAAATATTAATTCTATATCTAAATCTAAATATCCAAAGGATATTCACAGATGGATATTAATTATTTCAATCAATGTCTTCAATAATATCATTGGCAAGGCTCTTTCTTTGAAGCTATACATTGATCTATCACAATTTATTTTTCCTATTTAACAAATTGGTTTCATTAATTATAAGTTTTTTTGGATGGTATTATTATATTGTCTAAGAAAACATGAATGTGATAAAAAGTCAAAATTGTAGGTTGGATTCATCAATAATGAATTTGCTAAATCCTATGAGAATATTGAGTGACCTCTTTTTATCTTTATGCCTCAAGCTTTAAGATTGGGTCATAATTTTTGCAATCTATTTTCATTTTTCATTTAGATGAATCTAGTTGTCTCACTATTAATGACCATCATTCTAGTGCATTTGAAATTTTTAGGTCCATCTCTCAAGGGTTTATTTTAGCCCTTACTATTTGTGTGCTCTTTATGAGGGATTTAGATATATTCTAGCCAATTCTACTTCCCAAAATTTAATCAAAAACTTCTATTTGCATAATTCCTTAACTAAAATCATAAATAGAAATGTTGCTAATGTCCATTTTCTTACTCTTTTCAAAGACGAAGGTAACATTAAACAAGCCCTACATTATCTAGATATTTTCTATGAAGTGTTAGATTATATTAATATATGGTAGAAAAATTAATGTTAAAGAAAATATTTATTACCTTAAGCCTCCTTAGATCAATACTTTTGAGTGTAGTAGGATTGATATGAGCAATTTTTTATATTCCTAGGTATCCATTTAGGCTTTCAAGCATCCCATCTTCTTTATGGTAGGTTTTCATCATTAAAATGAAAAATAATTTGGCTTATTATACTATCAAATATATTTCTCTAGCAGGGAAAATTCTATATATTCTTGAAGATCTTGACATCTACTCATGTTTACTACTCCTATTATTTTTCTTATAAAATTTCCTACCACAATATTGGAAAGGTTCTTAAGGATTTTCTTGAGGTCTTATTTAGGATAATAAATGTTCTTATCATGTGGCTTGAGAGTTTTTTATCTTTCTCATGAATTACAGGGTTGGGTTTGATTTCTACTCAATTGAAAGGATTAGCCTTATATCCCAAATGGATTATCTACACTCTTGAAGACAGTTCACCTTAAAAATATTTGGTGTTTCATTGCTATATAAAAATTCTCTATGTGAGGAAAACTTAGAAGGGGATAAGTATTGAAATCTTTCTCATCATGAAATATATTATCCAAATTTTGGATACATTCAAATTAAAAGCATTTGGAGAGCTTAGGAAGCCATTATATTTAATTCATCTAAAATGAAACTAAATATTGTGAAGGAATTTTCACAATTCAATAATCTATATGGTGGTCTCCTATTATCTCTTGGCAAGATTTTCCTCTATCCAATAATCCATGGGTCTAGACACATTAATGGGTCTCAAAGGGTTAATCCTTCTATTCCATCAGCAAGACTTTCTCATTGGAATCCTCTAGAATAGGGTTGGATAAAAATTAACTTTGACGGAGCGTCTCACGAAAATCTAAGATTCTCTAGTGTAGGTTGTGTAGACAAGGACTGTAATGGAGTTGTCATTACTATATTTAAGCAATGTTTGGCTCTGGGCACAAATAATGAAGTTGAGGAAAAAGTGGCCTTTTTGGAAATTCAAGTGGTGAAGACAACAGGTGTGGAAAAATTCCATCTGGAAGGAGATTACCAAATCCTAACGCAGACCATAATCAAGGGTGAAGCTCAAAATTGGAAGATCAGTAGAGAGGTTCAGTGGTTTGAAACCATCTCAACACTTTGCATGGGTTCAAGGTGTCTCATATTCTTAGAGAAGGAAATAAGGATGCTGATGTGTTCACCAACTAAGCTTTTGACTTACAAGTTGGTGAATTAATCTTAGATATCTACCTCCCCAATGGCTAGATCATGGTGTGGTTTGAATTTTCCTTTTAGACAATTCTTAGGATGGTGAATTTGTTAGTGAAACGGTGCTGCCCAAAGGAAATAAATTTAGGTCAGTTTTAGTACGGAATTTAGGTCAGTTTTAGATTGAATTTAGCAATAATTCATCCAATATATTGCCCCGATTATTTAAGAATTCCTAAAGATGTGCCAAATCAAGTGTTCATACTAAAGCATGGTAACATGTGTCATTAGTGATCTAGTCACTTTTCTAGTACTAAACATGACACATGTTACCATGCTTATCAATCTCTTGTATGAAGATCTAGTGACTAGTGTTAAAGAGGATTGTCTCAACCCACCCAACATTTCTCTACTTTGACCTAAGCTTCTATCCTTGGATTTGGTACTTAGATGTACTTTAGTAAATCTCTTTCCTTTCTCTTGCTATATTGTGTATTCATGATACTCAACCTCTTAATGATGAAAAAAGGATGATGATGGTAATGATGATTAGGAGCCTCTCATGGATACTTTGGAACCCATTGATCAATGCAGTAAATAAAATGATATTGACCTCCCTCCTTTTCCTACTAATGCTTTTTTTCTTGCCATGTATAGTGACCTATTATGATGTTTTATTTTGGGATTTATTCCTAGTTACACTTAGGGGTGTGACTTTTTTAAACTAGCCTTTTTTGTGGATGTGTAATATCATTCTATAAATAGTAATGTATAAAATTATTCATTAAGAAACTAGCCACTAGAACAACATATTTGTCAATAAAACTACAGTGGATGCAAGATGATGAAAAATTATAAAGTATGCACTATTTTGATTTAAAACAATATCCTCTTTGATTATAATATATTACCATTAAATTTACTTCTACTTCTTAATTTTCTATTTTGAACTCTTCCCCTAAGACACCTTTTTAATAAAAAATTCATCATATTTATTTCATACAATACCTTATCTACTTATTTTTCTAGAGACATTTTAAGTTCTTTTTTAATTTCTACCACATGATTTGCTTGATGTATTTTATAATAAATTATTATATATCTCATGATCACCACAATCACATCAAAATTTTGCGTTAAAAATTTATTCAATTAATAATCACATGTAATATTAGATGTGTCAATGAGTTTGGCAACTTACATTATAATATTCTATAGCAAATAACTTAATTACCTTCACGATCACAAGGGTTTGAACCTTGGTGATCACAACAACAACAACACACAATGGATCATAAGGGTTTGAACCTTGTTGGTCACAACAACAACACCACCACTTAACCAACAGACTATGAAAAGAACCCCATGATATCTATTCAATAAATCTATAATATTATACAAATTTTTTAACAATGTAATATTTAAAAATATTACTAATTATAGTAAATAAATGAAAGTTTCAACAATTTCATTTCATTTTAATAAAATTTTAGTGGTGCTTTATAGATTGTGACAAGAAATTGATATTACAAATATGATCAGCTGTAGAAATATCATAATTCTAATTTTCTAAAAAAATATTTCATATATATATGCACTCCAAGATCTCTGGAGCTTATCTGTATGACCATTATCTGGATTCTAATTGGAACCGTACGCTCAGGACATGCCAACTTGTGAAAACATTAACGCGTAGTGCAGTCTGCGTGCATGCTTCATGTTACGGGTTTATGTGCCATCTACAAGTCAAAGGGTTAAATTTGACGGTTATCCACTAGTCATTGCAAACACTTGAAAATTATAGATGAAGATTAGAATTAATCACAATTGGCTTGGAGTTCCCTCTATCATGTTATGGGCTTTAGAGTTTCTAAAATCTATTTTAGATTTTAAAAAAAATGATAGATGTCATAGTTAATCAAATAATAAGATTAAATAGAAGATTTTTATCATTTACGAGGTTAAAGATAGTTTATAAGATAACAAATTTTATTATTTTTACATTATGAAGTGTCATTCCGTTCAATTTAGTTTATTAATGAACTCTCTCAATCTCTTCATCCAATCTTCATTGAATTAATTTTGAAAAGAAGTCACTATTATATTAAATTACTTTTGTAGCTAACCTTGATGTCATTGTAAACGTGCATTTTTCATTTTTCCTAGTGAATCTCCAAAGTTCAATAGGATTTTAAGATAAGACTTAGTGCTCTTGTTTCTCACAAGAACTAGGATAAGATTAGAAAGCCTATATTTGATGATGAATCTTATCTTTCAAGCAATTTTTTTCTTATGATTATCGATATGAAATTATCTATTCAATATTAACATATATTACAAAAAGATTATACGTGTAACACTGTATGATGTACAATTTTCAAAAATTAGTACCTAAGTCAAATTATAGGGCATGAGTACAAAAAAAATGAGATATTTTGATAGACATTTTTATGCTTTTAGAAAGGGTTTGAAAGGCTTTGGGATTTATACATTGTTAATTAGCTATAGATTTTTTTTCAAAATCTTGAAATTAAGAATTTGAAATTTTTGAAAAGAGTTTAGTATCTTAAATCGAGGTCAAGTGTTAATTTTTTTATGTAGCGATTTGATTTAGATACATTTTTTCATCATGATAATCTTAAAAAATGTAGAGTTGTTGTTTTAGACGTATGTATTATTTATCTTCAAGATGAAGAGAATGAAATGCACTTCTTTTAGCCCATCTTATGCCACTTTTTTTTTTTGTTTATGGTGTGATTTGTTTGGAATTTCATGGGGTAGTTTTAATCTTATATAGATCTCCCCTATGAATTAATCATGACCCTCTTCCTTATATACGTAAAATCAAATATAAGAAGCAAAACTAAAAACAAAGAAAACAAAAGAAAATCGCAATTGGTTTTGGTATAATCTATTGAAATATTTGGTGGGAATGTAGTTAGAAGGTTATCAATGGTATAAATATACATAAGTTGGGTTTGTGATAGAATTATGGCCAGTTAGAAAGAACTCTAATAGGTTTAGGTTCAAGACTATCAATTAATTTCTTGATGAAAATTTAGAGTTTGGTAAGACTTGGTATCCTTTGAGATTTCGCTTCTTCCACTTCATATAATAACTCTCAGAAATATTGTCTTAATAAATGCAAACATCTTCCTTCAAGATTGGTTAAAATTAATATTGATGGAGCCTCAAAAGAAATTTATGAAAAATGTTAGCATGTGATATGTTTGTTGTGACTATAATGACATAATTAGGTGTAGTGTTGGTTCTAATAATTTTGTTGAGACTATGATCACTCACCAAGATCTTTTAAATATTAAGTTAAATATTTTTACTAAAATTATTTTGGAATTAAAATCTTGATTGAACACTTCAAAAAGAAGTCTTCATCCCACTTTCAATAACGAATTGAACAAATGTAAAATAGACACTAACATCTTCATTCATGGTTTCAATGTTGTTAAGTGAAATCATACTAAATGTGTAGGAAATCAAGTTGCTAGTTTCTTGGCTAAATCAGCTTTAATTAGAATGATATTTAAGATCGATACTAGAAATAATCAAGATTTTCATGTCTAGTTCTTGAGCAAAGACTACCAATGAATGGTGAATGTAATGTCTCTTTGATATCTTGATTCTTGCTTATGTGTTGGTTCTTGTGGTGTTCTTGTTTATTCTCTTATGATTCTTAATTATTATTTGTTTTAAGTAGTTTTCTCACTAGTTTTGCTTTTGACATGAAAAGAAAATTATTTTTGATACTCAAGTACATAGAATCTATAGTAAAACAAGTGCTTACACCATATCTATGGGATAGAAGGTTCCTCTTTTCTTATTGATTGTGCTTTTTTAAATCATTTGAATTTCTTGAATTTCTTAAATTGATATACCATATATCCTTTTAAGACTAACAAATTTATTTTATAATTTATTAGTATTTTAATAATTTTTCTAAAATTTTATAAAAAACTAAAATATTGTATTTGTCATTTTGAAAAGATCGTAGTTGTATGTATATCTTATGATTTTTTATTTTTTATTTTTTTCAAACGATATTTTTTTTAATTTTAATTGAAGTATATCTTAGCAAATGAGGGATAGTCAATGATAAGTGGGTGCCAATCGCTTTTCTCTTAAGTTACTTGTCGAGATTCTCGTGGCGGCGTATAATTGCTTGCATGCCAATCACCAAAAATAATATATTAATATTACGCTAATTTTCGTAATTAACACGCCGACAGCCCAAAATAACGCTAGTTAGAAAGGTCGTAATGTGGAGATTGAAACTTTTTTGGCATTTACGTTTTGTGTCGGTAAAATTCATGCAAAATGTGAATCACCGACTCATTTGGTTTGATTTTACCGTCTTTAAAGATGGTTACGTCACCTCATCGTAAAACAGGCGTAGGATTATATCATATGAAATTTATTTTTTTGGAGTTTATTAGGGTTTAAAATTGCGTTTAAAGTAAAAGTCATGAAAGATGAAAGTAACCAATGTTTTGTCCTCAAGTTATGTTAGCAATGCATTTGTATAGCGTTGAATTAATGAAGGAACCCTTATGATTGATGTTAAGTATCATCTGATCTGTGATTATGGAGTAAACTCAACGGAACGGAATGGAATGGAAGAATAGTAAATTGCTTAAGTGACACTTGAACAACTAGAAAACCTCTGCACCAACACATTAAACAGGGAGATAAGGTCAAAAGATGTTCAAATCCGGCTGATTTGGAATAAAATGCAGAAAGAAATTTAAGAATTTGAATAAATATTGTAGTTGTTTTTGGATTTAATTGTGTAAATCTTTTGAATCAATGTTTCGGATCTCATTTTGTGATCTTTTATGTTCTCTAACATTCTGATAGTGGATCGCAGAATGTTTGTAGTTGTTTTTAGATTTGATTGTGTGAATGTTTTGAATCAATGTTTAGGTTCCATGATCTTTATGATCTTTAGATCAAATGAAGATGTCAATCAATATAACTAGTATCTCTTCAATTCTAACCCTAACCCTAACTGTAATTAGGCTTACCATAACCCTACTTTTGATGTAAACCCTAAACATAATTGTAACCCTGACACTAAACCCTAACCCTGACCATAAATTTAACACTAATATTAAACCATAACGATAACCCTAACCTTAACCATGATATAAACCCTAACCCAAATCATGATGTAAACCTTATCCCCAACCATAACACTAACCTTAACCCTAATGCTAACCATAACCATAATACTTGCCATTAAATAAAGTTTAATATATCTTAGAGTTAAGTATTTGCTTTGATCTTGCAACAAATATATATTATTAAAAATAGTCTAAATAGATATATAAAATTTCATATATCTCTGAGTAATAATATAATAATATAATAATATAATAATATTATAATATAATTTATTTTTATGAAAAGATACTATATAATTATATATTGCATACCTTAGATTTTAATTTAATCTGTATAAAGTAGGCCGAGAGATATCCTTTGAAGCACCTATGACTGTCACTAGCATATAGACCTTAAATTTTAATTTAATCTATTTAAAGTATGCTGAGTTATATCCTTCTTGCCGAGATGAGAAGGATATCTCTCGGCGTACTTTATATAGATTAAATTAAAATTTAAGATATATATGCTAGTATCTCTTCAATCCCAAAAATATTTT
This sequence comes from Cryptomeria japonica, assembly GCF_030272615.1. Classification (NCBI taxonomy): domain Eukaryota; kingdom Viridiplantae; phylum Streptophyta; class Pinopsida; order Cupressales; family Cupressaceae; genus Cryptomeria; species Cryptomeria japonica. The sequence continues at coordinate 523,455,747 of NC_081413.1, forward strand.
TTAACTTCTAAGAAATAAATATAGAATATTTTTCCTTTGTCTACAAATTCAACACAATGCTACTAGATTGATATAATAGGTGTATATTTTTTTAATCTATGGTCATCCATGAAAAATGTCAAATCTATCGAATGAAGGCATAAAATAACATAAAATCAATAATTATTTAGGTTCAACTCTCAAATAAAATGCATGTTATTGATGTCTAATGTGGTTGGTGAATAAAATATATTCCATACAAATTATTGGAATTCCAAATAAATGACAATTTCAAGAATATCTTCTTGTTCCATATTATATGATTTCTAGAAATAAATTTCTAGTGATCTATTATTATATTTTATTTTCGGTTTATTTCTATTTATATTTATGAATGTGACTTTTTTCAACTACTTTTTTTTCATGTATAGCATTATTCTATAAATAATAATGCATAAAATTATTCATTAAGAATCTAGGCACTTAATAACACATTTATCAATAAAAATAGAATAGATGCAAGGTGAAAAAAATGTAAAATATGTGCTACTACCATTAATATCATATCTACTTCTTAATTTTGATTTCTCTTTGATTGTAAAATATAACCATTAATCTCATTTCTACTTCTTAATTTTCTATTTTGAACTCTTCCCTAACACACCTTTTAAATAAATATCTTATTGTTCTAGAGACTTTTTAAGCTGATTTGCTTGATTTATTTTATAATAAATTAGTATATATCTCACCATTCTAACATCCAAAATTTGGGTGAAAAAATGATTTAATGAATATTCACATGTAATATTAGATCAAGGTATTTGACTATTAAATAATATAAAATTAGTTCATTTTTTCTTTCACAAATACTCATTAATTTTTTAGAAAATTCATAAAAATAAATATTATACAATATCATTCCATGATTAATATATTAATATTTTAGATAAATTAAAATAGTAGCTTTTCTATTAAATATTTTAAATGTGTTGGTCTTAATTATTAATTTAAAAATTTAACATAAATATTTAAATATGGTATAATATCAAGTTCTATTTATTCATAAAATAAGGGCTAATGAATTTGACAACTTACATTATAAAAAATTCCTTTTATTTGTGAATGATATAATATTGCGTTGTAAATAACTTATTTACCTTTATTTTTTATGACCCAACAACAATAACAACACCCTTAACCAACACATTATGAAAAGAACGCCATGATATGTATTCAATAAATCTTATGATATTATACAACTTTTTTAACAATATAATATTTAAAAATAATACTAATTACAATAAATAAATGACTTTCAACAGTATTTCATGAATAATACTCATTTTAGTTTAATAAAATCTTAATGATGTTTTATAATAGATTGTGACAAAAAAATGATATTAAAAATATGATTATATGTAAAATATTGTAATTCTAATTTTCTAAAAAAATTATATTATATTTTTAAAATAAAAAATTTATAATATCATTAAATTTTTTTAATATTTTTTTAATTCTCTATTTTATTCATATTGTTTGAGTGGAATGTTATTGTTAATTATTTGGTTAAATGGATATTGATTCTAGAATGATATGAATTGAGGATCTCTTTCACAACTTCTTTTATTCCATTATGATTTGAATTGATAGTTTTATGTCTTTTTGTTTTCTTGTTCTTCTTTGAGATTTTTTGTTTTCTTTGGCTAAGAGCCAAGGACTGAGGGGTGTCCATTTTTTTTTGCCACCCCTTATGATGTAGGAGCCTTACACTCAGCAAGACTTGATCTGTGCGGGCTCATTTGGTGCCATTCAGATTCAATAGTAGACCAAAGACCTAGGGGTGGAATGATTTTGTAACAAACCTCCTTGAATTTGTATTCTTTGAACTTTAATGAAACTATGAAAATCTTTAAGTAATTATTTCAATTTTTAACTTAATTAATTTTTTTTTCAAAAAACATTATCTAAAAAGATAACTTCAATTGTTTTCATAATCCTATGATGAAAGTGAAAAGCAATCCATCTTAAAAAAAATTATTGATTACATTCATTGCGAGGCCTGGAATTTGACGGTCACCCCTACCTGTCATATGAATTTTTTATGACGGTTTAGTCATTTCAATGCCTTTCATTTGACGTTTTAAGAAAAAATTTAACTGTCAAAAAATATAAAAGTAGAAGATTGAAGCAATGAAAATCAATGCACATCTTTCTTGAGAAGAAATGAAAATCATTATCTTAATAAGAAAATAATGATAAATTAGTAACATATGCAAAAATCTTAAATTTACTAAATAAGTTTCTAAATTAATATACTAATATATATTATATATTAACATTAAATGATAATCAATTAATAATTACTAATTTAGTAATAATAAACATTTAAATTTTAAAATTCTATATATTATGACAAGTTTCTATAACAATCTTACTAAATATATTTAAAATTTTAAATTGACTAAGTTTCTAAATTCATATATAAAAAAATAGAATATATTATAAAAATTCATATTAAAATATTTTATCAATTATATTCTATCATTTCAATTATGACAAGTTTCTAAATTCATATGACAATATAAAACTATTCTAAAAAATCATATTAAAATATTATAAAATTAGAAACAACTACATCCTTCCATATTCTAAATCCTTCCATTTCAAAATATTCTAAATAAATTTGTATTTTTATAATAAACATTCTAAACTAATATATATTACCTACTATATTTTTTTACGGTTTATTTATAATTTGAAGTGTCATCTATACGGTTTTAGAAAAAAATAGCATGTCAATGCATACGTTCTATTAATTTTTTAAGCTGTCAAATACGGTTCAAAAGTGAAAAAACGGCCATTTTGCCAATCAAATTCCAGGCCTGTTCATTGCCACTAACTCTAACTTGTGAGAATATTTCTATTTATAATAATGTAAGGGTTATTACTAAAGATTCCAGAAAAGCTATCTTAAGAAAAAAAAATAAGAAAGTAAAATAAATGTAGTTAATAAAAACTAATCAAATGTAAGTAAAAAGCAAATAGTGAAAGGACCAAAGCAGTACCACGTTAGCATCAATTTACACTGACAAATTAACAGTTTGACGTGTAACGTGCCCAGAAATAAATAATGCGTGGAAGCTGAAACTTGCCTGGCCCCCTGAGAATGACGCCCCAAATTCATGCAAATTCTTCATACAAACTCCCCTTCTTCTCTTAAAATGCCATGTTGCGCTCCTGCTCTCGACAGTTACACCTCATCGGCCTGTTAAGCTCTTAAATATGGATTTACAGATGGTTACAGATGAAAATTCTTTCCGCATTTATTAGGGTTTGAAATTTTGGTTTGAGCGAAAGACGATGAAAGTTACAGAAGTTTTCTCCTCAAGTTAAGTAAATTAATAGTGTTGAATTAATGAAAGAAGCCTCCGGATTAGGAAGGGAATACATCATGTGATGGTGATTATGGAGTAAAAAGAATGGAGGAAGAGTAAATGGCGGAAACCTGGTTAAACCGTTAGACGAGGTCAAAAGCTTTACGAAACCGGTTGATTTGGAATAAAATACGGAAAGGCATCCATGCATCTCTGTGGATTATTATTATATTGCTACTTTCTGTAGCCGCAAATGCAATCGAACGTAGATCAAGAAGTTGAGTAATAAAGGAGGGATAATGGATACCTCAGACTTGCCTGACACACCACGCACACCTCCATTTCAGCTAAAGATACAAGCTTTTTCTTTTAAAAGGAACCGGAGCACTGTGCACAGCATAAGCACATCTTCTTTCTGGATTTAGAATACGATTTTCGCCATGACGGATCCTCTACAAAGCCTGTGGTCTCTGAAAAATGAAGGACAGTCTTTCCTTCATTGAGAAAAGAGGTCAACGCTTTTATTTCAGCCATTTCATTGTGCGTTTTCGTTGACGCCATGCTTCAATCCGTCTGAGATGTGCACAGATGATGCGAGGGTTTGTATTTGTAGTCAATTTCATTTGTTATTGTAAAGTTGCTACGGCTGATATGAAAGAAGTTGTGTACGGAGGGTGATATGCAGGCCAGAGTTGAACCAGGCTTGTGAAATTATGTGACAAGAGCAAAGCATGACGGAAGAAGAAAATGCAAGCGATCTGTCAAGTTTGTATAACTTTGAGAATTATTAATGAAAATTGTGGAGAATCTGATCTGGCGGAAGGTATCAGCAGCAGTCTTGATTGTGGAAGCGCTTTCAAATTCGGAAATAATCATGAACAGGGGCAAATATTATTTCCTCTAGTGTCAAACAGCGAACAAAATGTGGAAAACCGGTCTACGAGTAGGGAAAGAGGAGTTGCAATACACTACAAATCTTTTCGCTGTGGATCAGAAAAAGATGTGGGAATGGGAAAGTGGCTGGAGTTATATGAGTTTCACACAAGATTCTTCTCCCGCAAATTAATAACATATTTGCAGGTTAAATATTCGGAACCGGCTATTAATTCCTAACCTTAGTCCACAAATAGATTGCCGATTTCAAACAAAGAGAAAAGAGGAGGGGTCACATTTTTTTTAAGATGTAAAAATCAAAGAAGTGGAAGAACTCATAATAATCATAATAATAATAAGGTTGATCATAAGGAAAATATTGAAAATATCTATAGAAGTACATCTAATCATTGTCAAGAGGTGGAGGCATATATGGAAGAGATAGTGAAAGATCATTAAGAGGAATCATTTGTTTCAAGTGTAGAGGTGAAGGGCATTGTTATCAAGTGAGGGAGTGTAGACTGAAGATTTCTATGTGTGCTCTTAGATGTGTAGTTGATATCCTAGTATAAAGGGATGAAAGGAATAATGAAACTAGTGTGGTAGATTATAGAAAATTATAATAGAATACAAGATAGATAAATTAAAATACATAAACGCAAAACCATTCATCATATTCATATAAGAATAGTATAAACCATCATATACCATTTAAATATACTTGCAATACAATGACATCAATATCTTAGTACATATTAATCCCTTACTTATATCATTATTACATATAATCTCTCTCTCTCTCTCTCTCTCTCTCTCTCTCTCTCTCTCTCTCTCTCTCTCTCTCTCTCTCACACACACACACACACACACACACACACAAACTCTATCTTATATATATGCATAGTGTTACATATAGAAATGTGTCCCTCTTTCTTGTTATGAAAGGTAGATTTTTTTCACAAGTTAGTTGTAGGTGGTGCATTTTTATTTTAATGGTTTTATTGTCAGTAATCTTGCTCAAATTGTCTTCTTTTGTCTTTCTAGCCTATAATATCCTCCTTCATTTTCACAATTAGGCTCTATTACACTTTCTTTTAAACTTTTCAATTGAATAAAATTTTTACATATCTATCTTCCCAATTTCATCCAACAATTAAATCCATGTCTTATACTAAAGACATACTCTTTATTACAAGTTCAAAAAATATTTTCTATCCTCCAAAATCTATAAACTTTTTTACCATATCTATCATAATTGTGAAAATTTGTCCTTATTATGTAAAGATATTCTTGATACACCTCTCAACTATGTGTAGGTGTTGCCCAATTGGAGAATGACCCACTATAGTAGTTGAATATGGTCATCAATCTTTATTAATGTTTTTTTTGCATTGCAAATCAAATCTAGAAAATTAATGGAGTTCACAAGTTGTTTTTCTTCTACTAAGAGACCTTTCAAGAGTGTAAAGTGTATGTAGTATTGAAATGTATTGTTGTGTCTAAGAGAGACCTCTAAAATGAATCATGATGTCTTCTTTTAGATAACACACTAGCACACAAATTAAGACATTTTACATTCAAATTGACATATAATGATTACTAAGAAAGAAGTTGAGTTGAATATTTATTTAAATTTGAATTTGAAATTCTAGATTAGACAAAACTTGGAGAGACCTGAACCATTGCATAGCCACCATGCAAGCTCACAAAAGGGAGAAACTCACAAGATTTGAGACCACCAAGACCACAAAAAAAAAACAATGATACACCCTTTTTTGAAAAGAGGCTTTTGATTAGAGAAACTAACTGATGAGAACAAGGGTCTCGATGCAAAAAAAAAATCACATAATCAAAATAGAGGGGTTTAGGAAGGAACCCTAAACCATCATCTTGAAAAACCCCCTTCTACTACTATGGATGCAACCAAGGGAATAGTTAAAAAGCAGTGGATTTTGAAAGGCTTACCACAACCTTTTTCCTATAGTACCACTTTGAATAGAGACTTTATTTGGCAAGGAAGGAGACCACAAAGAACTGGAGGTGCCCAAAAACCTTGTGAATGCAACATTACCTAGCCATTCCAAAGAAACATTCAACCTTTTACCCAAAGAATGGACTAGCACAAAAAAATCCCAAAGGGTTTGGAGGCCTTCCCTAAACCTTATACTAGTAGAAATTCTTACAAAAAAAGCATCATAGACCACCTTAATAGGTGTGTCATGAGTAGTACCAATAACCACAACAACCCCTACAAACATAGCATATAGGTTCACCTCAATAGTTTTGAAGTTAGTGGTATCACTAAGAATTAAAAGCCTTGTAGGAGAGAGCATAGGGGAAGAGGCCACCCCTAGAAACCCAGATATGAGAAAACCCCTTCCCAACCTCCAAAAGGAAGATCAAGATGGCTTCACCTCACGAAGACACATAAGATAACAAGGAGAGAAGAGGGCTAAATTAGAGTCTTGAAATGAAAACAACACCCTCTAGAGGTGGTCAGAGGCTAGCATAGGAGCAAGGACAAAGGGAGTAGAGCCCTCTTTGTTTATTCTCCCATAGGGTAACCAACCCTCAACACACATACAAATCCAACCCACAACTGCTAGGATTGAACTGAATCTAAGGAGAATGCCATCTTCCATAGAAAAATGCATAGCCACAAAACCCTCAAAAAACTCAGCCAAGCCCCCACAAAGTAGTCTCCACTTGAAAAGGAGACACAATAGGGAAAGCTAGTGTAAGCATAGGCAACCCCACCAATGGTGTAGAGGAAGACACAACCCTTGAAACAAAACCAAAACCCTAGTTGTCGAGGAACAGAGAAGAGAAAAACTTAATTCTTCCCTAAGCCTACACATCTAGAGACCCTGCCGCACGAACCCATGAACTAGGGAGAGCCAACACACAAACCACAATCCAAACTCCAAATGAATGAAGGAGATGGGGCTACAGATCACAATGAGTTCATCTCTAAGAATCCAACATTGAAGAAACACCCACAAAGAGGCTCCGTCGTTAACAAATCCTATTGCACCCCTATATTAGGTAATGAACCCAACAAAAGGGGGGGGCTCCCTTCACCAAACACCTGCTAGATTGGGGCTAGAAGATAGCCCAAAACACAAACCCTAGCCACCAAACCCTACATAGGCAACGACCATGTAACCAATAGGATCATTAGGGAATGAAGAGATCCTTGGCACATCGAGACTAGAGACACCCTTGTCAACTCCATCGACTTCACTTCATGGAGAAACAGGGTAGATTTGACCATCAAAATCCTCGAGCGATCATCCTCATCGTCCTCCTCTCTATCCCCTGTTTCCTCCCTTGTAGCTCCCTCCCCTTCTGAAACCCTAGTACTACTCATCAAACAGTTAGAAGAATGTAGATTCTTATATTATAAAATTTCTTAATTTGAATTTGAAAGTTATACGATCATTTTTACATCCATAAATTTAATTGAAAAATAAATAAATTAATGATCGCGACATATTCCTAAAATCATATGACAGAATAATCACTTTAAATTTAAATTACTAACCAACTTTTCCCATAAAATACATTTGTCTGTTTTCATTACACCTACTAAGAGAGTCGAAAATGAATCTCAAATGAAAACTAAAATTGCAAAACATGCAATTTTCAACCCTCCAAAGCTAAGACTAGATATTTTTTAACCCTGAAAAAGTTAATAAACTCCTAGAAGGCTTGTACAAACGAGATTTTGACCCATGAGTGAACTCCAAGTCCATTTTCCCTTTTCTACGTGGAGGAAAGAGTAGCTTTAGCTTTGAAAAATGAAGCATGGTTGGCCACTTGATACCTATATACTTGACGACAGAGTTCTTATCCTATGGCACCCATTACTACCTATTCTCCAATCCCTAAAGGAAAGACTGAATATGACATATCTTAAATATCAGTCCTCTGCTCAACTGAAGTAATGGAGCAGACCGACAAAAAAGGTACACCGAGAGGGGCTGCATTAAGCTTTAATGTCCATATGTGTGCAGGACTCATTACGTAGACATCTCGAAAGGCCTTTAGTAGGAAGATGGTTTTCCCCAATTTGAAGCAAATACACGTTGTGGCCAAACAATGGAGGTGAGCCATGGCAGACCCCACTTATACACGCTTATACAGTGTCCACACAGTTTAACGAATTTGGTTTTATGTCAGGGGCCCATACCCACCTAATGATTTACGAGAATCTCGCCCCTCTTGAAAAGAAAAGACAGCAAAACGAAGATTACTAGAGTATAAGTATATTTAGCTTATATTTATTTGGATTTGATCATGTATGAATATGAAAGCAAGAGAAGAGAGAAATGATCTTAACTTATATTTATTTGAATTGATTGCATAGATTTTTATTGTCAATGTTTTGGATCAAGTTGCATAATCCATCATCAGAATATGAAAGCAATGTAGAATTTTATTGTCAATGTTTCGATCAAACTCCATAATCCATTTTCACAATATGAAAACAAAAAGAAAGAAATGATCCTAACCTGTAATTATTGAATTTGATAATGTAAATTTTTATTGTCAATATTTCAAATCAAACTCCATGATCAATCACCAAATATGAAAACAAAAAAAAAACGAAATAATCATAATCATTATAAACGATAAAATCTCATCCTACATTTTCAGAGCACGCCAACCTCCAAGTCCCAACAAAATTATCCATCACTTTCCTCATTATATGATATCACAGTCCAGTCGGCGGTGTTTTACACGGTGATTGTGAATTTGTCTGGGAAAGAAACGTCTCACAATAAATGAAGATGGTGGAAAGTGAAACTGAAACTGAATGAAAGCTGCTTCACTTATCTGCGATCTCGTGTTAAAAAAAGTGGAACGAGAGTTGCATGAAATTCCTGCTGTACGAGACGGTGTATATACACTCCAAGATCTGTGGAGCTAATCTGGATGACCATTATCTGGATTGTAATGGGAACCGTACTCACACGCATGTCATATCGTGCCTCAAATCGATGTATATTGTACGATCAGAAGCGTCAGATGACGTCAGAACATGCCAACCTGTGAAAGCATTAGTGCATACTGCAGCCTGCGTTCATGCTTCATGTTACCCGGGTTTATGTGCCCTCTACCAGTTCATAAGTTAAATTTGACGGTTATCTACTAGTCATTGCAAACACTTTGAAAAATAGGTAGGTTCTTTTTTCTCACTTTTTTTTTTGGCACCTTTCATCCATCAGTTTCACAACTCAAATGGTGAGATCCAGTCCTTAATTGTGCAATTAGTGTGCCTAAATAGGGTTGACATCTTTAATATAGTAAATTTTTTTCCTGCCTAGCTAGTTTATCCACATGTCATTCTTAAATTTCTCTAAGACCCACTTTTTAATCTCCTCTTTATTGCTGGGATAGTCGTGCAAATTTATGTCCCACTTGTTCATCCAGTTGTTATTTTGTTTCTTCCAAGTCTTCTTCCTACGACTTAAGTTATCTTCAACAATCAAGTAGGAGGACTAGACATTCTAATATTCTTGGTGTGTGTGTGCGTACGCACATGTGCACACGCATGCATCTTAAATGTTGGTTATAGGTTAATGTTTTTATGTGGCGAGTGGTTTAAAAAAAAAAAATCATTATGATAATCTTATAAAATGAAGGGTTGTTGGTTTGAATGGATGCATCCTCTGCTTTCAAGATGAAGATAATAAAATACATCTTCTTTCAACTTGTCTGTATGTCACCTCTTTTGTTGTTTATGGTGTGATTTGTTGGAAATTTCATAGAGTAGTCACAATTTTATCTAGGAATCCCCTATGAATTAGTCATGACCTTCTTTGAAGATGAAGGCCCTTTCTCTATTGTATGATATGGGTTTTGATGTAATATATTAAAATATTTGGTGGGAATGTAATCAAAATATTTTTAATGGTACAATTAGACATAAGTTGGGTTTGGGATAGAATCATGGCCAATTAGAAAGAACTCTAGCAAGTTTGGATTCAAGACTATCAATTAATTTCTTGATGAGAATTTAGAGTTTGGTAAGACTTGGTATTCATTGGGTTTCTGCTTCTTCCACTTCTTATAATAACTCTCAGAAAGATTAAATTATTAAATTTGAACATCCTCTTTCAGGATTGGTTAAATTTAATATTGATGGAGTATCAAAAAACAATTATGAAAATGTTAGCATGTGAGATGTTTGTTATGACCATAATGGTAGAGTTAAGCTTTTGTGTTGGTCTTGATAATTTTGTTGACACCATGATCATTCACCAAAATCTTTTAGAAATAGAGTTAGATATTTTTACTAATATTATTTTAGAATTTGATTCTAAGATTTCGATTGATCACTTGAAGAAAAAGTCTCCATCCCACTTTCAATAACAAATTGAATGAATGTAACATTGTCATTCACAATTTCAATGTTGTTAAGTGAAATCATACTAAATGGGTAGGAAAAAAGGTTGCTAATTTCTTGGATAAATCAACTTTAGCTAGAACGATATTAAGATCAATACTAGAAATAATCAAGATTTTAATGTCTAGGGCTTGAACAAAGACTGCAAATGAATGATGACTATAATGTCTCTTTGATGTCTTGATTCCTACTATATGTTGCTTCTCGTGGCATTCTTGTTTATCCTCTTATGATTCTTAATTATTATTTGTTTTCGGTAGTTTTCTCGCTAGTTTTCCATTTGACATGAAAATGCAATTACTTTTGATACTCAAGTACATAGAATCTTTAGTAGAACAAGTGCTTATGCCATTTCTATGGAATTTAAAAGATTCCTCGTCTCCTGTTGATTGTATATTTTCAATTCATTTGAATTTCTTGATTTGATGTATCATATATCCTCTTAAGACTAAAAACTTATTTTATAATTTATTATTTTTTAATAATTTTTCTAAAATTTTATAATAAAAACAAAGAGGTTGTATTTTTTATTTTGAAAAGATTGTAGTTGTATGTATATCTTATGATATATTTTTAATTTTAATTAGCAAATGAAGGTCAGTCAATGATAAATGGGTGCCAATCGCTTACCTGTGAAGTTACTTCCCAAGATTCTCGTGGCGGCGAAAAATTGCTTGCATGCCAATCACCAACAATATATTATTATTACGTTAATTTTCGTAATTAACACGTCGACAGCGCTGCTTAGAAAGGTTGTAATGTGGAAGTTGAAACTTTTTTGACATTTACGTTTTGTGTCGGTAAAATTCGTGCAAAATGTGAGTCACCGACTCTCTTGTTTTGTTTTTAACGTTTCAGCTCTTTAAACATGGTAACGTCACCTCATCATGAACAGTCGTAGGACATATCATATCAAAATTCTTTTTGGAGTTTATTAGGATTTGAAATTGAGTTTTAAGCAAAGTAACCATAGTTTTCTCCTCAAGTTATGTTAGCAATACATTTGTATAGCGTTGAATTAATGACGGAACCCTTATGATTGATGGAAAGTATCATCTGATCTGTGATTATGGAGTAAACTGAACGGAACGGAATGGAAGAATAGTAAATGGCTTAAGCACCAAGACATTAAACATGTAGAAAAGGTGAAAAGCTATTTCAAATAAAGAAAGAAATTTAGGGATTTGTAAAAATTTGGTAAATTTTTTTTTTGAGATTTGATTGAGTGGTTTTTTTGAATCAATATTTGGAATCACATTCCATGATTTTTTATATTCTCTATCTTCCTTAGAATCACATTTCATGATTTTTTATATTCTTTATCTTCCTTAGGTCTCTCATCTTTATATCTCTCATCTCTCTAGTGCTATCCTTCGCTCTCCACCTCTCCCACTCCTTCCTTACCCCTCTTTCTCTCTTTGTGACCTTGTCTATCTCCCTCACCTCTCTACCTCTTCCCCACCTCTCCACCTCTCCCCTTGTCTAAGTCTCTCCCTCTCTCACTCTCTACCTTTCAACCTCTTCTTCCCTATCTCATTAGACAACTCTTTCTCTCCTCCTATGTCTTTCTCACCTCTATCTATTCCCCCCCAAGTCTCTCACCTCTTTCTCCTAGGCCCTAGGTCTCTTACCTGATGGATCACGAAGTGTTTGTACTTATTTTTATATTCGATTGTGTGAATTTTTTTGAATCAATGTTTAAAACCACACTCTGTGATCATATGCTCTCTAATATTTTGATGATATTTCATGGAGTGTGATCCTAAACATTGATTCAAAAAATTCATGCAATCAAATATGGAAGCAACTACAATAATCTAATGAACTGTAGAAATCTACTAGCATTAATTTGTGTGAATCTACAAAATTTAATGGCCACAGTTGAATGACCTTTCACTTCTCTTTTTGTTAGTAATTGTTTTTTTTGTTTTTTGTTTTGTTTTTTATTTTGGTTCTTAATGGAGGGTTTTATGTCAAAGTCATTGTTTAGAATAAATCTAAGTTGATATTTTTGGTGGAGAGTCAAGAATTGATGGATATCTATTCCATCAAAGTAATTGGGAACATGATCCCATAATCTTTTAGATATTTAATTTTCTTGTCAAGAATTTTAAACCTTTGTCACTAACATTATCAAGAAATATACAATTACCCTCATTAATTATATCCTTTAATAATTATTTATTTTTTCTTTTATCTTTATGATATAATTATCATATATATATACAACTTATTTTCTTACCATACTTATTTTTTATTTATATAGATTGAAATTGCTGCTTAAAATACATAATTTAATTGTTTTTCAATTGAGACGATCAAACCCAAACTTTTAAGCTCATCTCCTTCCACCCTCATGGCGAGATTATTATTAACAATAGTTTAGGTTTTCTTACTAAGATAATCTATCTTTTTAATTACATGGGGTTTAATTGGGTAGTTAGTTCTAGGAATGATTTTGCTTTGTATATTGGTATCGATAATTATTATTACTTTTTTGAATAAAATTATTAATATTAACATATATTTCTGAACTATTAGAAAAAGTTATTAATTATTAGATATATTTTTTACTTGTATTTTATTTATTTGAATTATTTATAAGATTTTTGTGTAAATATTATAATAATTGTTGTATTTTGTTATAATCATAAATTTTGATTGAGTATAGATTGGGCAATAATTATTTATTTCAATTTACCTATTTAACATTGTTCTTTTTCTTTTTTATTTATTTCAAACAATATTGAGACTCTAATGTGATAGATAATGGTAAAGTTTTTTACTTATTGAATGGATAGTATTGTAGATCTATGAAGCTTCATTAAAAAAATTGACTGCCTTTTACTTCTATACACCTAATTTAAAAAAGTAGTTTGAGGGGCTTTAAGACCCTTGCATATAAGCTCTTTTAAGTGTTGGAGTTCTTTTATATTGTCTTTTAGAGAGATTTAGATATGGGAAATGAGACGATGAGGTTCTAATTTGTTTTAATTATTACAACTTTGACTCTCAATTTGTACAAATAATATATTATAGTTTACTCAACTTTTTACTCAACTTGCATTATTATTTTCTTATAAATTTATGACAATCTACATGTAATAACTTAAATCATGACAGACTACGTAATGAATTTGACATATTATAAAAATTTATTCATGTAAGACTAAATCTTATTCAAATTGAACAACCACCATCAATATCTTATGGATTTTCATGTGAAATGATGGTTATTGTTCAATATTAAAGAGATTAATGCTTAAAGACACTTGTTTGCAAGTAAAATAGAATAATTATTTACTACTTTGATGTGTACATAAGGTGTAAAATTGACTATTGATGTTTAAGTTGATTGTTAAAAGGTATTCTTAAGAACATATTTTTTCATTTTAATATTATTTTCTACAAGTAATCCCACAATAGTGTGTCCCACTTGTGGGGCATCTTGATTTTTTCTAAGATGGTTGGGTTTGACTAAAGGGGGTTATATAAAAAACCCTCAAACAATCCACCTTAGATAAAATCTTTAGCCTTAAACCAAACTCTTGATAGAGTCTCCTCTATGAGATAAATATGTTAATAAAAAATAACTCTTCTTCACATTTAGGGGGATCAAATTAGGTCATTAGAAATTCATGTAGTGTTTAAATTAGCTTTCTAAAAATTTAATATGTATTATATTTTCTAGTATTTAATTTTAAATTTAATTTAATTTAATTTAATCTATTATGAAAAATCAATGGTCTCTACCCAAGAAACTAACAAAAAAAAACAAAATTGTTAAAAAATATCAAAAAATGTATTACACTTTACATGACTATACTCTTTTCAATCAAAAAGAGAACTTTAGCTTTTCACTCTAGTTAAATACGAAAAATAATAAATAAAGAAAATATTTATTTTATATCTAAATCTAAATATCTAGAGGACATTCACAATTGGATATTCATTGCTTCAATCAGTGTCTTCAATAATATCATTAGCAAGGCTCTTTCTTTGAAGTTGTGCATTCATCTATCACAATTTATTTTTCCTAAATAAATTGGTTTCATTGATTCTAAGTATATCTTTGATGGTATTATTATAGTCTAAGAAGGCTTGGAATGTGCTCAAAGATCAAAATTGTAGGCTTGATTCATCAATATTGAATTTTCTATATCCTACAAGAATATTGAGTGACCTCTTTTTATCATTGTACCTCAAGCTTAAATAAGATTGGGTCACACCTTTTGCAATCTATTTCCATTTTTTATTTAGATGAATGAAGTTGCATCACTATCAATGGACATAAATCTAGTGCATTAAAAAATTTAGGTTCATCTCTCAAGGATTTAGTCTAGCCCCCACTCTTTATGTGCTTGCTATGAGGGATTTAGATATATTCTAGCCAATTCTTCTTCCCAAAATTTAGTCAAAAACATTTACTCTCATAATTCCTTAGATAAATTGGTAAACATAAATGTTGCTAATGTTCCTTTTTTGACTCTTTTGAAAGACAGAGGTAACATCAAACAAGCCCTACATTATCTAGATATTTTCTATAAAGTGTTAGATTATATTAATATATGGTATAAAAATGAATTTTATAGAGAATATTTCTTACCTTAATCCTCCCTAGATCAATACTTTTGAGTGGATTTGGATTGGTATGAGCAATTTTTTTATAATCCTAGGTATCCATTTAACCTTTCAAGCATCCCATCCTCTTTATGTTAGGTTTTCATCACTGTAATGAAAAATAATTTGGAATATTATATTATCAAATGTGTTTCTCTAGTAGGGAGAATTCTATATATTATCGAAGATGTTGACATCTACTCATGTTTACTACTCCTACTAGGTTTCTTTGAAAATTTACTACGAAAATCTTGAAAAGGTTCTTAATGATTACCTTTGGGTCCTATTTAGGATAATAAATGTTTTTATCATGTGGATTGAGAGTTTTTGTCTTTGTCATGAATTAGAGGGTTGGGTTTGATTTCTACTCAATGAAAAGGATTAGCCTTCTATTCCAAATGGATTATCTACACTCTTGCAGATAATGCACCATAAGAACTATTTGTTATCTCATTGTATTTATATAACCATTCCCTATGTGAGTAAAAATTAGAATGGGATTAGTATTGAAAGTCTTCCCATCATGAAATTTATTGTCCAAATTTAGGGTAAATTAAGATTAAAAGAATTTGACCAAGCAAAAAAAAGATTAAAAGAATTTGGAGAGCCTAGGAAACCATTAAAATTTAGTTCATCTAGAATGGAAATAAATTTTGTATAGAAATTTTTATTACTCAATAATATATATGGTGCTCTCCTATTATCTCTTGACAATATTGAAATCTAGCCAATAATACATGGGTCCATGATATGAGATTTCTTAAGATGGGAATTTAGACCATTTTGGATATGTTTTCTAGAAATATTAGGAATTTTTATACATTTTTTAAGCCAAAGACCAAAGTATAGTTTTCATTATCCAACTATGACCTTAAAACCTTCTAGGTTTCTATTGACTGTGTGTCTCTATTTATAATTTAGAGGATTGGGGTTTTTCATTTAATCCTTGGTGGAATGATTAGAAAATATATCCCAGCACACCATTTTGTAACTATACACCTTACAAGGGCTATTTTTGGTTCTCTATATATTTTTTTCTATGGTTCCAATTTTAAACCAAATATGGTTTCTATAATCCTCTTTGATTTCTTAGTACCACAAGTTTCAAACTATTTTTTCAATTATTCTAAATTCAAAGCTTTCTCATTTTTCTTAGTGTATTATTTTTAAAGGCCTTACAGTTGGTTCTAGATTAATTCATGTTAGGATCAAGAATCCTCGATACCTATTTTTGGTCATCAAGAAACTTTCAAGAACATTTTATTTATTTTTGATTAGATCTCAACTTGTGTGGGAATGGAATCATGATTTTTGAAACACTTTCAATTTTAGCAATTCTCATGGAATATGGTTTTGTTAAGAGGTTGACCTAGAATCCACTCTAGATTTGGCATGCTTTTAAGATGAAAATTATTTTTAACATATGGAAGGATAAAAGTTTTTTTTTTTTTAATATTTATTTGAGTTCTAATTTCTCATGTTGCAATAAGGTAATGGTTTTTTTAAATGTACCCCTATACATCTAAGTGTAAGCCAACAAGGTTACACTTAATGTGGCACATCCTTAGGCTCTCCTAGATAATTGGGGCAATATATTGGATACATTATTTCTAGAGTTGATATAGCTCCTTCCTCTAGCTAAGTTCATTCTCCTCCTTGTGGGCATCATTGGCGAGGTAGGACTCACTTTTATAGTATTGAACATGACACATGTTATCATGCTTATCAACCTCTTGTATGAAGATCAGTGACTAGTCTCAAAGAGGATGGTCTCAATCCACCCACCATTTCTCTACTTTGACATAAGCTTCTATTCTTGGACTTGGTAGTTGGATATACTCTAGTAAATCTCATTCCTTTCTCTTTCTATAGTGCCTATTCATGATACTCATTCTCTTAATGATGAAAAATGATGATGATGGTAATGATGGTTAGGATCCTCTCATGGATACTTTGGACCTCTTTGATCTCTGCACTAAATCAAATGATATTGACCTCCCTTAAAACTTTTCCTACTAATGCTTTTGTCTTGCCTCATAGTGCCCTATTATGATGTTTGAGTTTGTTCCTATTTACACTTAGGGATGTAATTTTTTTCAACTACCTTTTTTTGTGAATGTGTAATATTATTGTATAAATAGTAATTCATAAAATTACTCATTAATAAAATAGGCACTAAACAACATGTTGTCAATAAAACTAGAGTAGATGCAAGATAAGAAAAAAAATATAAAGTATGCACTATTTTGATTTACCGTGATATTGTCTTTGATTATAAGATATTACACTTAAATTCATTTCTACTTATTAATTTTTTATAAAAAAATCCTAATTTTTACTTCATACAATAGCTTATCTACTTATTTTTCTAGAGACTTTTTTAAATTTCTACCAGACGATTTTCTTGATGTATTCTATAATAAATTATTACATATGACATGGTCACCACTCTCACATTCTAATTTTAGATTAAAAATTTATTAAATTAATAGTTACATATGATATTAGATCTAGTTATTTGATTTTTAAATACTACAAACTCAATTCATTTTTTCTTTCATTAATATTCATTATAATTTTTGAAAAATCATAATAATTTACTATAAGATATCATCCCATAATTTACATATGAATATTTTAGGTACTTTATAATAGTAATTTTAGTATTAAATACTTAATATATATTGATCTTAATTTTCAATTTAAAATTTTAATATAAATAAGTATGGTATAATATCAAGTTTCATTTATTCATAAAATATGATTCAATGAGTTGAGAACTTACATATTAAAAAATACCTTTTACTTGTGAATGATATAATATTGTGTAGTAAAGAACTTAATTACCTTTACTTTGAGAAGACAATCTAAAAGAACAAAAATTTCAAGAGATTTTATTATTATTATAATATATCATACGAATGAGGGATCTCATCTTGGATCACAATGATTCAACAAGGGTTTGAACATTGGTGGTCACAACAACAATGTCACCACTTAGATAATAAATTATGAGGTGAATCCCATAATAGGTGTTCAGTAAATCTTATAATATTATACTACTTTTTTTAACAACTATAATATTTAGAAATATTACTAATTACAATAAATAAATGAAAGTTTCAACAATTTTTCATGGTTAATAGTCATTTTTGTTTAATAAAATCTTAATGATGTTTTATAGATTGTGACAAAAATAATTGAACTGTAGAAATACCATAATTCTAATTTTCAAAAAAAATTATAATATCATTGAAAAAAAATATTTTGATTCTCTCTTTTATTCATATTCTTTTTGAGTGGAATGTTGTTGCTAATTGTTTTGCTAAATGGTATTCTAATGCTAGAATGTTATGGATTGAGGATCTCTTTCTTTAGTCTATAGCTCACAACTTCTTCAGTTTGTCTTGTTCTTGTTGTCTTTTTGTTTTCTTATTCTCCTTTGAGATTTTCTAGGAATGGAGGTGGTTTTGTAACAAACCTTTTTGGATTTTTATTTCTTAGACTTTAATAAAACTATTTCTATATGGAAATATTTATGTAATTCTTCAGTTTCTAATTTAATATAGTTTTTTTGTCAAAAATATATTATCTAAAAAGATAAATTGATTTTATAATCCTATCATAAAAGTGGAAGGCAATGTATCTTAAAATTATGTTGATTACTTCCATTAGAATGCAATTAAACTAGTATACTTAGGGTTCTATTTTATTTGGAGTAATAAAATAACACTTCCACAAAAGCTGAAACGTGGCATATTTCATGCATTTACATGTCATTTGCATGTCAAATTGTTTCAAAAATGGATTTTTGTTTACGGATATTTTGATGTCATTGAAATGTCAAATTGTTTCAAAAATGGATTTTTGTTTATGGACATTTTGATGTCATTGTAGATGCCTCTCCCTATAACTCTTGGCATAATTGTGTGCTTTGGAGACAAACTGCAACTTGTAAGAATTTTAAGGGTTATTACTAAAGATTCTAGGAAAAACCTATATTAAGAAAAAATAAGAAGAATGTAAAATGAATGTATTTAATAAAAAATAAACAGATATTAAAAAAAATTAAGCTATTAATGAAGAGGGAAGCGAAAGGACGAAACCAGTACCACGTTAGCATTAATTTACACTGGCCAATTAATAGTTTAACGTGTAACGTGCCCAGAAATAAATACATAATGCGTGGAAATTGAAACTTGCCTGGTCCCCCGAGAATGAGAATGACGCCCCAAATTCATGTAAATTCTTCATACAAACTCCCCTTCTCTTTAAATGTCCTGTTTGCTCTCGACAGTTACGCCTCATCGGCCTGTTAAGCTCTTAAATATGGATTTACAGATGGTTACAGATTAAAAATCTTTCGGCATTTATTAGGGTTTGAAATTTTAGTTAGAGCGAAAGATGGTGAAAGTTACAGAAGTTTTCTCCTCAAGTTAAGTTATTAGCGTTGAATTAATGAAAGAAGCCTGCGGATTAGGAAGCGAATACATCATGTGATGTTGATTATGGAGTAAAAAGAATGGAGGAAGAGTAAATGGCGGAAACCTGGTTAAAGCGTTAGACGAGGTCAAAAGCTTTACGAAACCGGCTGATTTGGAATAAAATACGGAAAGGCATCCATGGATGTGTATATATTATTATAATGCTGCTTTCTGTAGCGGCAAATGCAATCGAACGTAGATCTAGAGAGGCACGTTGAGTAATAAAGGAGGTATGCTGTGCACAAGTAGAGCATGGGATAATGGATACCTCAGACTTGCCTGACACACCACGCACACCTCCATTCCAGCTAAAGATAAAAGCTTTTTCTTTTAAAAGGAACCGGAGCCACTGTGCACAGCATAAGCACATCTGCTTTCTGGATTTAGAATAGGATTTTCGCCATGACGGATCCTGTACAAAGCCTGTGGTCTCTGAAAATTGAAGGGCAGTCTTTCCTTTACTGAGAAAAGAGGTCAACGCTTTTATTTCAGCTATTTCATTGTGTGTTTTCGTTGACGCCATGCTTTAAGCCGTCTGAGATGTGCATAGATGATGCGAGGGTTTGTACTTGTAGTTGTAGTCAATTTCATTTGTTATTGAAAAGTTTCTACGGCTGATATGAAGGAAGCTGTCTGCGGAGGGTGATATGAAGGCCAGAGGTGAACCAGGCTTGTGAAATCATGTGACAAGAGCAAAGCATGACGGAAGGAGAAAACGCAAGCGATCTGTCAAGTTCTTTAACTTTGAGAATTAGTAATGAAAATTGTGGAGAATCTGATCTGACAGCGGAGCACATGGCCGAAGGTATCAGCAGTAGTCTTGATTGTGGAAGCGCTTTCAAATTCGGAAATATTCATGAACAGGGGCAAATATTTTTTCCTCTAGTGTTAAACAGCGAAGGAAATGTGGAAAGGTCTACGAGTAGGGAAAGAGGAATTGCAATACACAACAAATCTTTTCGCTGTGAATCAGAAAAAGATGCGGGAATGGGAAAGTGGCTGGAGTTAGGCCTTGGATCGATTCACACCGTTTCAAAATGTCCTCCGCTTGTACAGCACAGTTATATGAGTTTCACACAAGATTCTTCTCCTGCAAATAAAGAACAGACTTCCAGGTTAAATACTCGGAATCAGCCATTAATTCCTAAGCTTAGCCCTCAAATAGATTACCAGTTTCCTTATGGACTCACTTACGGCAGAGGAATGGCTTCAACCCTGCCCTCTTCTTCTTGTGATTTGGACAGGAACAGATTGTATTGCTCTTCAAAAACGAAAATTTCAGCGGAGTATCCCTCGCACAAGCATGGAGAAAGGAAATTTGAAGATAGACACGGCTCCATGATCAAAACATCAGGCGATAACTTCATGTACCAAAATTCACAGCAATCGGCGGTTCTACAGAACGTGAGGGACATAATACAATCTCGGAGGCCGTGGACCAGCGATGGCGAGTTCGCATGGATCAGATCCGGTGACTTTAGACCAGCTATTTCAGATATCTCAGTTGGAAGAAAATTGTCTTCAAATGGCCTGCCCGCCACAATCCAGTACCAAAGCTCGAAATGTATACAGCCAATGGCGACATACAAAGGACAGCACAAACAAATTTCGGCTCAATTCACTGGAACACAACCAATTACCACAAATATTTCTCAGACTGAAAATGGAAAGGCTTTCAAGCCTAGGAAACGCGAAGGCGGCGTATGGTTCAGATTGCAAGTCGCGCCTACAAAGTAAGACGATCGATCAATGGATGTAACGTCATTTTTATTGATTTCTTATATATTCTTATCATGTTTGTTGTGATTTGCTTTCAGGGATGGAGATCGCCTGTTGCCGCAAATTTCGAAAACCTATTTAAGAATTAAGTAGGTCTTAACAACCTTATTCCGCGTTTTTGTTACAATTTTGGAGCACTGTTATAACTATAAAACACAAATTTTTAGGGTACTGTTATAACCGTAAAACATAAATCTTTAGGGCATTGTTATAACTGTAAAGCATAAATTATTAGGGCACTGCTTTAACTGTAAAACATAAATCTGCTGGACAGAAACTGCTCTGACTGGCTGAAATTTATTGTTACAGGGATGGAACGACAACTGTACTTCTGGTGAAAAAGTACTTGGCAAGCAAGTTAGGGTTGAAGAGCGAATCAGAGGTACCTTTCAACAACCCACCTGCATTGTTTTCCTGTTTTCCATCTACCTAATTTCTTTAATTAAAATCGAAATGTGAGGAAAAACTGCAAAAAACTTGTATTCGAACTGTAAGTCCTCCTGAAACAACCTGAATAACATCATATCAACAAATCTTTTATGATGACATGAATTGACTGGCTAACGGACAATAGCTTAAAAACAAAACTTTAGAATGTACGTATAGCATAGATTTAAATGTATCGGTAGGAAGATAGATGACAACTGTTGCTACAGAATCTGTGGAACGCAGGCAGTATTTTCTGTAAAGCATGGCCGACAGATATTCGTTGTCAAATTTTCAGATAGTAAATAATCTAGATTTTACCCCTTAATTCTACCGTTAAAATTCTATCTGGGAATTGGCTACCTTATAACAAATGGTTTAGGATTCGTATTATTAAGAACATTCGTACGAATATGCAGAAGGATGAAACTTATGTTTGCACGGGCACCCCACTATCTAGATTTTTTTTCTGGTTTCTGACATTCAGCTTTTAAGATATTCTATTACTTTTGTTTTTTTAGAATTAAATCACAACCTCACATACAACATATTCTTTTATTTGAATGTGGATTTATCCTTTTTATGATAAAATCTCATTTTCTTGAGTTAACCACGTTGAAACTACAATTATTAAGGTTTAAAAAGATAATGACGACATACATAATATTTTGATAAGTATATTAAAGATTAATATGTATGTAAATTGTCTTAATAATTATATAAAAAAGTATTATACAAATTTTTTATTATTGGAAATATAGAAGTTTTTTAATGTTTGTATATTCTTTTATAAATTTACAAGTTCAGTCTTTTTTTCATCATCTATTTTTATAGAAAATTAATGGAGTTTTATAGGGTCTTCTAGAAAATAAGAAAGCACTATCTACCAAAAGAAAAATACTTTTAAAATGCTAGCATCTAGCAAACAAAAGACAATAGATATTATATCTTGTAAATCTTCTCTACTTTCTCACACTTCCACACGGAGATGCTTAAAAGAGAAGAATATGCTATTATTCATTACAACTTTAAAAAGGTCATATTACTTTTTATTTATTTTTAAATACAATATTTGATTTTTTTGATTTCTTACTTGCATCTATTCATTTTAAATAGGAAATGACAGATTCTTCTTTTGTTTCAATCTCACTACATGTCTTTACTTCTAAGGTAAAAGATGCTTATAACAAAAATAAATGTAGCTATGATATTCCTAGTTGCCCTAAACATTCTTCTATATTAGTAGATGTACTACCTAAAGGATTGAAGATGACCTCTCTATTTAGAACTATAGTCTTTTGGACTCTAGTAAAGATATATGTGCTTCTTATTAATATCTTTTTTATTATTTCTCTCATTTTCTTTCTTATTTTGTTTTTTACCTTTAAGTCCCAAATCCTAAGATAAACATTCCTCAAAAGTTTGAAACTTTTTTTTTTCATCATTCTTTAGACCATTTGAAATTAAGTCAAATAAACATCCAAACAGTTGATGTTGGGATGATGCCTCCTTTCAACATGTAGAGTGCTCCAAGGGCATTTCAAGTTTCTTGCACTTCTAATCCTTGAGCTCTACATGAAAATAAATCTACTATTGGAATTTTTTTTATATAATATTTTGTTCACTTTTAAATTTCTTTTCCAAACTTCAACTTAATTTTTTTGAAAAGAAGAAAAATCTATTTCAATAAGAATCCTTACTACAATGTATGCCTTTAAATTTATGGAAATGAGGAAATAAATTTTCATAAAGAATACCCTATATTTTTTCTATATTTTTTCAATGTAAATGGAAACCAAAATGATAAGGGAGATTGGGAAGTCTTTTCAAAATAGTGGTATCCCTACAATTCTTTGAAAAATAATTGAAACCTAGAAAATAGTGCTTTAAATGTAATGACACAATGTCCCAAAATTATCCACTCTCTTTTTTAAAATTTGTTTTTTTCCATCTAATGAATCATATAATATCACATAAAAATCATTATACACATGGATAGATTACAATAATATCTTCGAAGAAAGGATACCACATTTACAAAATCCAATTATATAAGAACCAAGGAGGTAAGACCAAAGAGATATAAATTTACCTATTATCCCCTTTTTTGTATAATGCTTTATTTATTTCATCTTGTACCTCCAATATGAATTTTTTTTTTCTATCTTCTCTTTTGATATATTATATTATCTTTTTTTAGATCCTTAATAAGGTTTTTCTTACTTATTTGTGCACATAAGAACTCTTTTCAAAGCTTCCTCTTTGCCTATTTATTTTATTTACCTCCTTCATTAGGCTTGAATTTTCCTCTATCGAGACCATCCACCTTGCATTCTAACTCATTGCCTTGTCCTTTTTTATGCATGTCTGCATTCAAGACCCTATTTTTCCCTGCAACCTTTTTTCCTCTATCAAGACTATGCTCATTGCCTTCTCGCTCCTTTATTATGCATGTCTACATTCAAAGCCTTATTTTTCCCTGCTACCTTTGTGCCTCTTCACATGTGTTTGTTTAAGTAGTTCTTTAGCCTTCTCTACTACATTAGTATTTTTCTTTATCACTTTAAATAAATAAATAAAAATCATTATGAAGAATCACTTTATTATTGACTTGATTCCTCTATTATCCGCCTAAAAAAATCAAACATTTATATCTCTAATAAACTAAAGTTAATTTATAAAACATTCTAGTATTAGTTTCGGGTCATTTCCCCACTTTTGGGGTGTTTATTATATTAATACACATCACACACTTTTGTAACTTTAAATTGTGAGTGTGGATTTTCATGCAAATAACAAGCCTCATGTTGATACAAATACACACTAGGTTGATGCCCACTTTATAGATTCCAATAGTTTGGGAAGGAATTATTATAATCGGACACCTTTAGAGAGGCAATAAATTTTGTTATTTTAATACCAGAACACTTAATTTCCAAATAAGTTATAGTAAATAAATGTAATTAATATCAAAAGTAAGATCTACCTAGACTGATTAGTGAAATCTGGAAAGACTACACAAGCATAATAATAGGTTAATAGAGGATTTAAGGATATCTAGATACATTCATGATAAGACATTTTGATATATTTTGTATTCATTGATCTATTTTTGTTCTATATTATTAAATATAAATTTCTAAGCTTTGAAAAATTAATAAATGGGTGTGCTCCATCCAAGTTTAGTATCACACTTATAAATATAATTAGTACACTTATAATTTTGACTATTTTCATATAGTATTAACCATAGTTTGTAGCTTTGATATTTATATTCATCTTTCAAATTTTGTTTTCTTTTGATATCTAAAGAGGGTGGTTTTTAGAGATAACATTATAACTTATTATGATAGATCAAGAAGGTGACTAGCTTTTCAAAGAAAAATTCTAAATCATGTCTCTTAATAAATATAATTATTTTGAATAATCTGAAATAGATGTTAAGCCAAAGTGTAAATTCTTATATCTATCATTTTGATCTTGAGGTGATGTAATACTCAACTAATCAATGATTTGATTCTAGCTGATAGTTCATGAATCTAAGATGAAATAGATTTTGAAGATTTCATGCTTGATTTGGAGAACACGAACTAATTGGATTGGGTTCACATTTAAATATAAATATAAAATAAATTTTATGGATCTAACTCCATGCATGGTTTTGAACCAAATTCACAACTCCAATGAGGATTGTGAGATAGGATTTTAATAAATGAAAAATATGAATGTTGAGTCTTGATCATTGGAGAATAAGATATAGGTTGGATACCAAATCTTGCACATAAATATACTCTTTGGGTAGTATAAGTTATTGTGTTTGAGACAAAGGATTAGTGAGTTTAAAATGAATGGATAAAAGTGCTAAGGGATAAATTTTTCATCCTTACATTTTGACCCCACATTGATTTTTATGTGAACTATTATGAACCTTGCATGTACGTAAATAAGAAAAAAACATGAAACTAAATGGTAGGTAGATTAAAAAATTATATGGATATGGACAATAATTTACACATACTCGTTGGAGTGATAACTCCATGTTTAAACCTACAATTATTAAAAAACACAAGTAACATCAAATAGAAATGAAAATAGGCATGGATAACTACTCAAAAATAATAACACCAAAACATAAAATATTTAAATAATATGGGAGTTGTCAAAAAAGTCAAAATGGGAGGTTATGAAGGGGCCATCAAAAGAAACTTTTGTATGGCTTTGGAGGAGAAATTTTAACCAAAATAAGATGGTATAGGATGTAAAGATGGTATAGCAAAAAAAAATTCATACGAGATTGTGAATATAACTAAAAATAAAGTGATGTGAAGCTATGAACACAACATAAAAAGAATAGTACTCTTATATATCCCAATAATTCTAGGAATTGGAGGAGGCAATACAAATTAACACATAGAAGATTAGGGAACAATACAACAAGAATGCAATGAGCAGGAAAGGAGGAGCAGGGTGAGCTAGGGTTTCAGCGCCTAATGATTCAAGTGATGGAGACGAAGATGGCGAGGCAGATGGAGATGGGGGGAGCCTCTTCTCTTTGGCCTAGATTGGTTGCTCTAGTATCTGCGCAGGCTAGTGTGGTTCATAGAATGTGTGGCTTGATTGCGCTAAGGAGGGCAACGTGTTTACCTCACCCTTGTTATTGTTTCGGTGCGGTGAGATCACTATGCTTCCAGATGTTTGCAGTTCATTGCTCTCTAGAGATGAACCTTGCTGGGTGCCATTGATCTCGCACGGTGGTGTCTTGGCTTTGGTGCCCTATGTTAGGCCAGGCTATGGGTCCCTCTCAGGGACTGGTAGAGTTTTTTTGCCCCCCTCTTTGCCTGGTCTTATCTTTTTGGTGCTACGGGTTTACCCTTGGTGCCCTGCGATGGGTTGTAGACTGTTTTGTGTGGCTTTCTCAGGCCCATATGGGAGGATCCCCTGTCCCTTGTTGTTTTTGTGGGTCTCGGGAAGTAGGGCTCTATGTGATCTTGGCAGAGTATGGTTGTTTTGGAAGGGTTGTCCTCTGCTCATTCCCCTTGTTCTCTTGGCTCTACCTTGGTTAGAGTTTTCTCTCTATTGAAGATGGAGAGGATTTATTTGGATGTGAAAGGTTTGTTCGGGCCCTTTGTCGTTTCTCATGAGGGAGTCTCTGTGTCTCTGAGGGTTCTTCCTCTTGATCTTGAGACTGGGTGGATCAACTTTTTCCCTGTTTTGGTTAGCCCTCCCTCTGAGGTGGAGGAGATTTTTCTTTGCTAGTCCATGACTATAATATGGGGGCTTTTGGACTGCTCTCTTCCCAGCCTGTCTGAAGTGGCCCTTTCTCCCATAGAGGCAGAGATTTGGTGGTTGGGAGTGGTTGGGTTTCTGCTTGCTATGAGAGTGTCTCTGAGGCTGATGTTGAGGTGGACCTCTTCCCTATTGAGGTGGCGAGATGGTGGGAGAAGGTCTTTTGGGTGAGGATGTTGCTCGAGTTGCTGGTTGAGGCCACCTGCCATTACTTTCATGGTCAGGGATGGACTTTTTATAACCATGCTTTCCATTTTCTTTTGGGGTTTGAGGGAGTCTTCAAAACCCTCCTTGTGTATGCCATGAAGGTTAGGGGAGCCTTTCAAAACCCCCATGTGTGCTTTTATATTTCTCTCTTGTGTGTTGGTTGTGGGAGTGTTGTTCATTCCTTAGGCATGCTGGATGCTAGCAATTTTAAAGGTCCCAGTCTGGCCAGTGATGGTTTTTGGTTAAGAGGGTTAGTTGTACTATTGGTAAGTTGATGACTATGTTACTGCTTATGGGAGCCTGGGAAAACCCTTGTTTGCTAGTTTTGGGAGCCATTTTAAAACCTCAATGAAGGTTAGGGGAGCCTTTCAAAACCCCAATATTCAGTTGGTTTAGGGAGCCTTGTAAATCCCTTGTTTCTGTGTTAGGGACGCTTTGTGTTCAGTTTGTGGCTTGGCTATTGGTTCGGTGATATTCCTTTCTTTTAGCAACATTGTTATGTGGGTTCTAGATCCTAGTAAAATCTAAGGGTTTCGAGTCCTTTCAAAACCTATGGGGTTTTGGGTCCCCTCAAAACCTATTTACGGGGTTTCTAGTCCCCCCAAAGCTTGTTTACCCTTAATAAAAAACACATAGAAAATTAGGTCACACAAATAATAACAATCATGTGCATTTTTGCGCACCTTTACTTTTTTGAAGGGTTTCTTTGGCTCTTGCCGCTTTCTGCACTAGTTATGGGTTATGGTGTTGGGTGTTGCCTTCTCACGGTGGGTGGATTCATTTTTTGTTTTGCTCTTTTATCCTGCTCCCCTTGGTGGTTTTGATCTCTCTCTCTCTCTGTTTCCTTGTCTTGGCTCCCCTATGCCTTGGTGTTTTGGGGCTAGTTATGTTTCTTTCTTTGTCAGTGGGTGTTGTGTTTTGTGCCTCATTATGGGGTTTTCTTTGCTATGCTTCTGTGCTCTCTTCATCATTTATTTTGAACATTTTTTTCATTGCTAGGGGTTTTGGTGGGTCTTTTCTTCTTGGTGATCAGGTAGTTGCTATCAATTTTCAAGGGCCTAGGCTGACCTTGGTTTGTTTTTTGTTAGGTTTTTAGTTTCTTGGGGATGTGCTCACCCTCGATGTTTCCTAGTGCTTCATGCTTTTTCTTCTCATGTGGGCTTCTACTATTCTTGGTTGGGTTCTTCCCTGTGATGCTCCTATGGAGGTGGAGTTTTCTCTTGTGGTCATGGTGTGGGTTTGGCTCATTGTGCTCCCCTGTTCCTCTTTCATAGTTCCTATTGAGGTGGTGATTTTCCTAGTGGGAGAGGTTGGTGGTTTCTCTATGTGGTCTACCTTTGTCTTTGGCTACTTGGTTGTGGGGATGAATCAAGTTTGGCTCTTCCAACTATTGGTTCGCTTCTCTTTTGCTCCTATCGAGGTGGGTTCCTTTTCTATTGAGGTGGAGAGGAGTTTCACTAGAGGGGAGATGAATTTTTGCTGGAGAGTCTTTGTAGGTTTCATCTTGATGGTTTTGGGAGCCATATCAAAACCCATGCTAATGTTTTGGGGTGCCTTTGAAAACTCCCTATCCTTTTCTTGCATTTGTTTGCTTGGAATGCTCTATTATTTCTAGACTAGTCTCTAAATTTTTTCTTCATGACTCTGTTTTCTAGGTTTTGGGATCCTTGCTAAAACCCAATGGTTAGGTTAAAGGTGCCTAGAAAAACCCTTGGATCTTGATGCAACGTAAGGATGCCTTGGTAAAACCCTTGGATCTTGGATATTGTTTGTAGTTAAGGTGTTATGTTCTTTGGAAGCCTTATTTAGTTGGTGTTAGATACTTCTAGGTTTCATGATTAAACACTTTGCAATGAGGTTATGGGAACCTTGCCAAAACCCATGTTTCAGGTTAAGGGAGCCTTGCAAAACTCGTTTCTCTTGTGATTGTTGATATCTCTTGTCTAATGGCTTAGGCTTGGTGGCTGATTTTTCTTGTTCTTAGCTGCCTTGCTTTTGTTTGGTTGATATTGTTGTTAGTCTTTGTTGGTATCTTTTTCTAGCATTTTGCTTGTGGGTTCTAGATTATTTCTATTTCTAGAGGGTTTCAAGTCCCTTC
This sequence comes from Cryptomeria japonica, assembly GCF_030272615.1. Lineage (NCBI taxonomy): Eukaryota > Viridiplantae > Streptophyta > Pinopsida > Cupressales > Cupressaceae > Cryptomeria > Cryptomeria japonica. Next base: position 523,485,285 of record NC_081413.1, read on the forward strand.
AAAACCTGTTGTATGATGTTTCAGGTCCCCTCAAAACTTGGTTTTTCCCTAATAAAAAACAATAATCATGTGCAAAGAGTGTAATAAATAGAATTGAGTGACAAGCATGTGATAAAATATAATAATGTAATCATGAAATCATACAGATAAGAGAGGGAAATGGTGTCACAAATGTCTACCCTAAGAACATGTAAGAAAATATAATCACGTGTCATATAAGATGTAATCATGTAAGGATACAAATATATGTCTAATTATTCATAAATAAAAATAGATGAATACAAAGACAATGCCTCCTAAGTGGAGTTATAGGAAAAAGAAACTTGAGGGAAATATAATTCAAGAGACATGACACAAGACCTCAATGGTAGGAATTGGGAATCAACTAGAGGGATGACAATTCCAATAGAGCTATATTAGTCTAGCTAACAGATGCTCAACATGCAAGTTATTGAAAAAAAACTAAACACTAAAAAATACAAGAAATAGATAGTAAGATAAGTTCCATTAATCTCCATGATGATAAAGTTACAATAGATGACTCAATTTATAGTGCAAGGAAGACCATTTAGAATAGCAACTTCTATCTAGGACGTAGGCATGCAATCGAGCAACTATAAGTTCTCAAAGGAAATCAACCTATGTAATCTTATCTTTAGAAGATAGATTGAAATGGAAATATTCTAAGACTAACACATCCCCTTAGGCATAGTTTATGTGAATACCAAATAAATTGAGTCCCAACAACTAGGATTGATGAGGTACCCAAGAACAAAAGATTCAATAAATGAACAAAGGAAGAAAATCCCATGGGAAAAACTTCCCTCCAAAATCTAGAGGAAAGGAAATGAAAGTGTACTAGACACAACACAAGAAGGTCTCCCAAGGATGGAATTTTCTAAATGTTTTTTTAGATTCTTTAGGTGATGATGTTATGCTAGAAGAATCTTTGGATTCTCTTGAAGAAGCATCTCTAAAATCCCATGTAGTTAGGAGACTTAAAACAAAGGAACTATTAGAAGAGTATGATGGTATTGCTATAACGAATCTGTGGAAGTTCTCAAGAAATCAACTCTAGATAAAGTAATAGGTGATGAAGAAGTGCTCTCAACTATAGACACGACAAGTACAGAAATCATCTCATGAGGAGGTGTCCACACAAGATGGGCAATAAAGGTCTTAATATCATGCATAAGAGTTTATTCAGTTAATAGTCACATGGCTTCATAACTAGTCTAAGGATATAAGATAACAGATCTCAATGTAGGCAATGATTCTCAATGCCTTTCTCTAAAGACAAACAATTCTCTAAGATTATTTTTGACAATAGATAAATATAAATATACACGAAACCAACCAATCAAAAGTAATAACACAAACAAATTTACATAAAAATGACCTATATTATTACATTTATTGTAATAAAAATAAAAAATGCACACAAGAGTCTTTGGACATGTAGTGTCGCGGTTAAAACACTTCGTTGGTCAAGCGGCCACCAAGGTTCAAACCCCTGTTGGGCCATTGTGCTCACAGGCCTTGTGTCTTCGTTGGGTTGTTGTACTTGTGGGTTTGAACAAGTGAAGTGTGGCCTCACCAATTCATAGCTCCGAATCAAAAACATTTCACATGGAAAAAAAAATGAACTTAACCTTTTAACCTTCCAGCCACCCATTAGAATTAGGATGAAATAAACAATACAATGATTTTGATTGTGAGAAGGTATTGGCCTCCAACCAACTTGGGCCTCACCGTTCATATTTGACAAGCAAAGAAACAAGAAATAAATAACCATCTATTCCGATACGGCATACATATAACTCTAAGAGTGATAAAATGAAGACAGCGTGGCACACAACAGAACTTGAATAGCTTACAAACAACCACCAGCAAGAAAAAAGTGTGATAAATTAGTAGAAAGACTTAAGTTATAGCGCCAAAAATTTATAGAAGTCGTGCCATAGTTTGTCCATGCCAGATAAAAGGAGATTCAATCCACACCTATGACTTTGATCTGTAGATAAAGACTGAAATTATAGCGTCAACAAACAAGGAAGCCCACACCATGCTAATAAAATCATTGCTTGTTAAATTAAAAAAATTGGACTTTAGAGGAAACAGCGGTCAGTTTTAAATCACACATTTTAAGTAATATATTAAGTTTACAGAATGTTAGTTAACTTTGAGTATTTAATAGTTTTAAGTATAAAAATATATTCTTAGTGTGATCATATATCTTAAGCAACATATTAAACCTAAAAAATATCAGTCAATTCTAAATGTTTAACACTTTCAAATATAGAAATATAAGCTTAATGTATGTGATTTAAATCATTCCGAAAACAAAAACTCTTAATACCAAATTCTAAGAAATTAACGATCCAATTCAGAAAAGAGATCAGCCAAACCAAAAAAAACAATGCAAGACATATGATGTTTATTGCTGAAATGAACATAACTCATTAAACTCAAAAGAGTTACGCTGCCTCTAAGAGTTCCTACGCCATAAGCACAAAATCGCCCAACAAAAATCAGCTGCCTCCCCTGCCAAGAAGCTCACGGCCTTTATGGATATGATCGGCCTTTATGGATATGATCGGTCAGTTGAAAACCTTCCATGCAATCACTCAACAAATGGGCTTTTTCATAGGTAGAAGTCCTTGTGGCCTATAGACTGAGAATTTATTCCTTCCAAGGTGAAACCGCCACACTGGCTTTCTCCACCTTCATTTATCGAATAAGAGTTTTGATGCCTCGCAAAATTCGAACTTGCAAATGCTTCAAATGCCTAAAAAATTGAATCATTCAGATTGTAATGAATAGACTTTAACTATGGCACAGGCAAATACATAGACATGGCATGCAAAGGCTCAGAAACTAACAGATATAATAGCAACCAAATAATCTACCAATTCAATTCGATTTTTCTTATGTGGAAAAAACAAATTTAATTTGAAAAAAATTAAGCAATTGAATTTGAAAAAATTACACAATTGAATTTAGTCTAGAACATAGCTCTAATACCATGTAGTAACTGAGAATCAATTGGATGGATGACATTAGGAATGTTCAAGATCAAATTTATTGGAAAAAACTAAATTTTATGCAAAACAAGAATAGGGAGTAAGAGAAATTTCATTAATCTTCATGATGATCAACTTACAATAGAATAGAAACTATTATCTAAGACATGTAGGTGTGCAATTGAGCAATTACTTCTGGAGAAAATTCACATTTGTAAGCTTATATGTAGAAGATAGATTGAAATAAAAAGATTCTAACATTAACAATAATATATCTAAGTTGAAATAGGATAAAATATCAAATTACACATAATAATTTTAACATGAAATAACATTATATAAGACATTGAAAGAGGGATTAGATAAATATAGATTCATAAAAATATTTAAATTTTCAAAATACAAAGTGAATGAGTTATACTTTTTGTCAAATGATGAGAATAATTATAAATAATTCCATAACTTCACATTTAATTCAAAATTTATAAAGAAAAATTAAATAAATATGTATAAAATATAAGAACAAAGTAACATGAACTGAAAATTATATGCTTATAATAACTTCATCAACATTCATCACTAGAAATACTTTGCATTATTCACATTCTAACTAAGAAAATTAAAAAAAAAAGTAATGAAAATACAATGCACAAGGTCCCAACCAATCATCTTAGAATAATATTCCTTGATAAGACCACCCTCATCTCAATCATGAATACCTAGTCCTCGTACTAAGTCACTTAATCATTAGTAACAATTTCTTATTAGTATGTAAAGTATCTAAATTTTAAGAAATATGCTATAAAGAAAAACTATATTTTATCCCAACCAACTATTTTTTTTTAATACAATTCTACATGTTTATATTTTGAACACGTTTATTATTTGTCTCTCTTTGGAATCCAAGCAATTTATGTTATTTTTGAAGATTAAGGAAATCTATATTTGTTAGTAATACTAATATAATTTTTTCCTTTCCCCTTGTACATGTGTAATTTGTGTCTCATAGGATTCTCTATTCTCTATAGACATGAACAAATCAAAATTATTATGCTTAAACGAGTCATAGGTTGTCTCACTTGTAGTTATCTTGATCAAGTTTAAATAATTCTTATTTATAATATCAAGTATATAAATTGACTTTTTTTTTCTTTGTAAAATCTTTTGGTCTTATGAATTGCTTCATCTTTTCTTGATTCCCACCACTTTAAATTTTATATAATTGATACAATTCATATAAATAATCATTATGTTCATGGTTCCTTAGGTATTTTTTTTATGTATATCTCCATAGCAAGATGACTCAATTAAAATAAAGACATGTGATTGGTCTTTAGATTTGTAACAAATTTATACTTGTGAATACATTTAAAGTATCGATGTAGTTCTTTGAAAGTATATATTGATATTATTTTATATATGATTCTTGATTATTACTCTAAATCTATTTTAAGAAGATTTATATGACATAAATTAGGGGATTCATTTAGATTTTTAAAATAATGCATCCCATAATTTTAATAAATTCAAAATTACTAATATATAACTAATCCCTATGTCTAGATCTAGCTTTCTTTATGCTATATTTCTTGTCTTAGCACAAATTGGTTCCATGTTACCAAACAGTGTCGAAATTCACTCCAAAGTTTGGTTGTGGGAGTAGGAGATATAGTATGAACCCTCTCAGTTGTACCAATCCATAGAGTTAAGCTTTTCTCTTTGGTCTGCCAAGATATTCATTCAATTGTCTTAGCACAAATTGTTTCCAAGTTACCAAATAGTGTTGAAATTCACTCGAAAGTTTGGTTATGGGAGAAAGAGATCTAGTATGAACCCTTTTGGTTGTACCACTCCATAGAGATAATCTTTTATCTTTGGTCTGCCAAGATATTCATGTGATTGTGCACTTTGTTAAATAAGCCTAATCAATTGCATAGATGCTAAATGAGCATACCACAGAAGAAAAAATAAATAGTTGGATTGTTACAAATTATATATTATCTACATCTCAAGTGAATCAGAAACATTAATTTTCTAAATCTTTTGAAGTGAGGATTCACTTCTTAATTTTCTTATAATAGGTCTCTAAAATCAGATCCAACCCTCACCTTAATTTATATATGTAGCACTTGTTGAATTTAGAAGTAATCCGCTAAGGTCTTCAAGTAACCATTATTCTAAAAATCAAACATAAACAATGAACTCATGCTAGTTTTGTAAATAAACCATTTCTCACAACCTTTGTATTGCAAGTGTGAATAACTTATTGAACTAGTTGTTGATTCTCATATGAACATCTTGGGATATCAAATAAATTATTTCAACCAAAGTCAAAATTTTCTAATGTGTTGTTTTTTATCTATTTCTATTAGAAATGTTTGAATGGTGTTCCTTAACACTTTGATAATATATGTTTACATTTTCATGGTGTATGGAATCCAATTTTAAAACTGAGTAAGGTTTAAGATTTTGACTTTGATTTTTGTGAATTTATTTGATTGAATGAATGTTCATTTATATTTGGTTAAAATAGTTGTTATAAAATATATTTTTAGTTTTTACATATTGTAGGTATCTATTTTTTATTTTTTTTGAGAAATGACATTTTTTTAAGATTTATTTTCTAGATTTTAGTAGATATTTGTTTAATGAAAATATACTCTCATATTTTCCCTCTTAATTGACCTTCAATTTTTTATTTTTAATCATCAATAAAAAATAATTGAAAATGATAAAAAGACTTATCTTGGATCTTATTAATTTCCATTGTATTTATCATAAAAAAAGGTTTAATTTTTTTATTTACTATTTTTTAGGCTTGACATATACCTACATATTTTTTCTTCCAACAATGTTTAAAAAAATAACTTTTGTATATCTATTACTTAACCAAACTTTATCTTCTAGATATAAAATTAAATAATATATATGAAAATTTTTAAAAAAACTGCATTTTATTATATGATATTAATTTTCTATTATAATATTTACCTCACATATAAAAAGATTGAATTTTAAGATAAAATAATATGTTTGATCATTTTAGACCCCTCACCTTACCCAAACTTACAATTTCAATAATCATGTGAGAATGTTAAGATAGTGGCATGTGACACCCTAGTAAGATAAATCTATGTTTGTGAAAATACACATAATGATATATAGTAAAATGACTCCCGTGATACCCAAAATTAGGATTATGAAAAGTAGTTCTAGTTTCTAATCAAGAGATCATATAAGCATGGATAATAGTATTATTTTTTGTGGGGGAACAAGTGGAATAATCATAAAATACGTGAGCATAATATATCATTATCATTAGCTCATTAACATGAGAAAGCATACAATCATAAAGTGTGGGCTTAATAATCGTGAAGACCTTGTAATCATCACAAAATAAGAGCATGTTAATTAATCATGTGATTAAAAAAATCATACATATTCAAACCACATAGAATTATCAGTATATAATTTATGTAATGGTATAGTGGAGAATACCATAAAATATGTGTGTACCAAGTGAGAGACTATATAAATAATAATAATATAATGCATATATGGATAATTAGATAGAAAATGAAAGATCTCATCCCAACCAATAGTATTATATGGATGATCTTCCAATACGTCGCCTTAATTTAATTTTTTTTATTTATAACCAACTTCAATCAATTTAATTCATCATGCCAAGATACGTCATTCTTGGTGAATGTTCCTTTGAAGTTTCTCACTTTTGTTTTGGGACTCATATGGTGGTAAGGGGATAACTAAAACTTGCTTTCTTAAAAAGAAGGATGAAATCTTCCTTCTTTGGCATATTTGGAGCATGGAATCTATTTCTCCTTTGCTTCATTTGTGGGAGAGGAAAATAATATAAATTTTATTTTACTTTATTTTTAGATACTTTAAGGGGTAATATAAAAAGATTATTTTTTATGTTGATTTTCTAATTATTTTTAGTTTCTTAATTGTAAATATACATAATATATTTTGTAAATTTTATCTTAGCACTCATAAGGAATTTTATTATGATTTTGTAGATGTAATTATTTATTTTATTAGATTCATATAGAATACTAATGAGAGTCTCAGCATATTTGTTAAGATTGAAATGACTAAATTCAACAATAGGAACATACTCACCCTCCTTTACTTTTATAATTATATTTTCACAAACATAGTACTTCAAATATCTATGTACCATAGAAGGAAGTGTCTTTTTTCTAACCATGATCTAGTATAAGTGAAAAAATAACATGAAATATTACATCCACTTCATTAAGACCTATATGGAGAGATAGGATGACGGTTCTCAAAGTGTTAATAAGAATATCATTATTCATCTTATTAACAAAACTTGAGTGTGCATAACTATCTTTTTATAAATAGTCATCATATAAATATTATTATATGCATATACTACACTAATTGAACTAATTAATGATGGTATCCATGTGCATGAATATTTGTTGAGGAAACCTTCAACATAAATAGCTAGACCATAATAGTTATTATAAGGTATATTTTCATCATAAAATAAAATAGATAGAGCTCTAAGAGGAGAAAAATATTAATACGATTCATCCTCACAAATTTACCTACATGATCATAGAGAATTTTAATTTTTATATTCATATGATATCTAGCTACATGCGTAGGACTCATGGAATTACAAGATACCTAGGAACTCACTGGAAATCAACTTTGTATTGAAAATTTGAAGGAAGGAGATTTGGGTAACTTATATCTTTTGATAAGTTGGAAAAATATTCAACAAAATAATCTCCCCCGTCATTAACACTATATACACATTCAACATTATTGTCAATATATCTTGGAATTTTTGCTTGAGAGGCATTCAAATTTATGTATGATGCTCATTAACTCTATGATAATTACAAAAATAATATTCATTATTCTCTTTAAGAATTCCTATAGATAGTTCTAATAGAAAAAAGAGAGAGATATTGATCAAATTATAAATAAATAAATGTTTTTTTTTTTGGCAAAAGGCTATAAGCCTGGTATATGTATAGAAATAGTTTGAATATACAATTTGCAAAAAGTCTCTAATCAACCAGATATGATCTGGACTAAACTTGATTTTTATTAGGTAAAACAAAAAATGGCTTTACATGTCACGTAAGTCCTAGTTCTAGAAATAAATAAGGTATTATACTTAAAAAAATTCAAAAGATAAGAAGGTGAGTAAGCTACTTGAGAGAACCCATATTTGAAACCAATGAAAATCAAGTAACTTAAATTTAATGTTCTTAACATGAGTGAAATGCTCCATAAAAGAAGTGTAGGTAATACCATTTTTTTAAGTTTCAATTCATTATTAGGAAATTGATATTCATTTTAGCATAAAATTCATGTTAATCATACAAGATAAGATACTCATTGATATTCTCATTAGAGATTTGGGTACACTGGAGATAGTTTAAAATAGTAGCCTTGAGGCTTATGTTCAAATGAAAATGGCTAGGAAAGATTATGTACTTGATAAAAATAATGAATAGAACTAGGGTGAAATGAGTAGAACCATTGTATATTGTAATTGCAAAGGGCACACTAAAACAACTTAGTCAAAATTGTATTACCATAAGTATAAAGAAGATATGTCATGGCATTGAAGGATTTTAGTGAGTTTTTGGGTATCTTTTTCATAATATAGCTAAAAGAGGTGCCACAAAACAAAACTAATAAGTAATAGAGATGTCAAGAATTTTAATACAAGAGATGTGTAACATTTTGGAAGAGTTTTAATAGCATATTTATTAGTAGGCGTGCAATCAACTTTCCTTTCAATTGTATCTAAATTTACATCAAGAGTAAAGGCAGGGATAGTGTTGGTAGGATTAACATGAGAAACAAGGAGTCAAGTATAAAAGAGGATGGGATGTACTCCTATAAAATAAATAGAAATGTGTAACACCAATGGTAAACAATAGTAGTGGAACATATAGGTAAGGTGTACAATATTACCCACATACGAAGGAATGAAGCTAGTGGGATGAGAAGTAAATGGAACATTTAGTGGAAGGAGTGGTAATAATAAAATTAGATATAAGGAGGTAAGAGATATGGGTAATCCTAATGTAGGAAATATGACTCTCACAAAGGAAAGCTGTAAAATAATTAAAGTAAATAAAATAGTGAAAATATATAAAAAGAAAGATAAAATAGAACTTTTTGATAAAAAAATATAAGAAATACAAATAATAGAGAACTTATAGTTAGAAATTTAGTTTTTAATATTTTTGAAAATTTATATTAAAAATAATAAATGATAATATATATATATATATATATATATATATATATATATATATTGATAGAAAAAATACGAAATACAAATAATAGAGAACTTATAGTTAGAATATTAGTTTTAATGTTTTTGAAAATGTGTATAAAAAATAATAAATGATAATTTATTTACAAAAAAATCACAAAAATATGTCACATTATTGTTGCTTTTACTTATATACAATGTTTGATAATAAAAAATATTTGTTCAAAATTAGGTGTCATGTGGTACTTTTTTTTTCAAAAATATGAGCAATGTCTTTGTCAAATATCTTTTTTTTATCAAATTAATTTGAAATTGGGTATTCCATAAACTACATTCAATTTTCAATCATTTTAATTAGAACTTTTTTTCACATTTTGTTGGTAAGTCTTATTTGAGTATTTATAGTGCCACTTAAAAGTGGTGTTTGATCCATCATGATCTTGCACAAACTAATGTCTTGAAGGCTCTCATGGAATGACTCTAGGGTTGTCTCTTTCAATACAACTACAAGAACCACAAATGAAACATTTCACATATAAAATTGATACATAATGATCAAGTGAGATAGAAAAGATCAATCTCGAATCTGAATTTAAAGATTAAATAATCAAAAGTCATTTCGACAACTACACAATTTATAATCATTTACACAACTATTATTAATATAAAAAATCACAATCTATTCATTTTTCATTACATAAAAACAATCAAATAAAAATAAATTAAAAATAAAAAAAATTACAATTTCATCATCATATATATGGGTCTGTAAATTGGAACCACTAAAAGGTCTTAATTTATTTAATATGTCCTGATTCTCTAAAACTAGGTAAAGATTGTGAAGTTACAAGCATGTCTCTAGCTTGGAATTTACACTAATTGCCCCTTCCACTTGCATGTTGGAATCTTCTTAAAACTTTAGTTCTTTGAATAATGTTGGCACACCATCAAATTTGGAAATTAATGGTTTGTGGCATATATTTGTTAATTTTGGTCGTATATTACAGACTGTAGATATGTGTATATTCTAACCTGGAGAACTATAAATTTTTGCTATTTTAAGGACCCATAAGTATTAATTATACGCCATTTCTAACATAATATTTTATTTTTTACATATACGCCCCAGCACAGGTGACATCTTATTGTAGGCTTCTTGTTGATTGTATTTAATGTAACCGTGACCATTAAATTTAAGAATATGAGCAGAATTTCTTTCCTAATTGTTTATTATTAATATAGTTAAGAACTATCGAAGATTTAACTAAAATAACAGGTGACAAAAATTTACAACCCTCAACAAATTTTCTTGTTTTGGACAGGTATAATTGTTTTGTAATTTCACGGCTGCCACTTAATCCATGATTATTACTTGATCTACAGTTAGTCTTTATCAGTGGATGAATTGGAGAAAGCCATGACTGAGAATATGATTTATCCTTTAGCTTTCCTCTTTGTAGTTAAGTATTCGAATTTCTTTTATCAAGTCACATCAAACGGTTACAATATTTTTTCTTTTGGTTTTGTTTTTGATTAAGTAAAAATAGGTTTTATGGGAACCCGAAATCCCTTACAGAGCTGTTAAACACAAAGATAAACACCACAAAGATAAACACACAAAACTGGATTCTTTCAAGACAATACTGTTTTAATTACCATATAACGGAATGACTTAAATCACACACACTAAGCTTATAATTTTAGATTTAAGAGTATTAAACACTCAGAGTTGACTGCCATTTTCTAGGTTTAATATGTTGCTTAAGATGTGTGGTCACACTAAGAATACACTTCTAGGCTTAAAAGTGTTACACTTAGAGTTGACTAACATTCTCTAAGCTTAATATGTTGCTTAGTGTGTGTGGTTTAAGGCTGGCCTAATAATTGCAATAAGGGAATGATCAAAAATGACCCAGAAATGAAGATCTCTTGTTTTCAGATTCATCTTTTTTAAATTAAAAAAATAAAATAAAAATGATTCAATTTTATTATTATTAATATTTTAATTTAAATAATATAGTTTAAGTTTCTACTTCTGAAAATACATATACATGGATGTTAGTGAAGAAGCTATTGTAATTTTAGAGCAATCAAGTTTGAGATCTATAATTCTCACAGGCTAGAATATAGTGTGATTCCCTCCTACCCCAATCCCTACTATTCTAAGTAATTTGTTGGCATTGAACTTAATACGATGTACGAGCCATAGGAATGGCGTTCAATGATGGAGGCATCATGCATATCCATGCATAACATCCCTTTAGATTGGGAACTGCCCAAACCACTAATTGGACAATGAGTTTGGTTCTTCAGCATCCAATATCCTTTGTGTGAGATTTCTTAAATCTATTATTTGGGAGGCCCCTCATTACCTTCTCTCACTTGAAGTTATATCTACTCACAAATCATTTAAACAAATCAAAGCTTAAAATGTATTGTTTAAACTTTTCTAATATAGACATTATATCACAAAATGTCATGATATTACTCTTTAATGACTCAATTTAACACCAGATCATTAGATTCAAAACGACTTGGACCACACACACTAAGCTTATACTTACATCCTAAAAATTGTTAAACAATCAGAATTGCCTGATATTTTCTAGACTTAATATGTTGCTTAATGTGTGTGGCCACACTAAGAATAAACTTAAAAACGAGTTGATGAATGATTCCTTATTATCATCTCCAAACAGAAATTTAATAAGAAATCCTTGAATAAAGCTACTCAGTTTAATCTAGTTTTTGATGTTATTAGAAATATATTTCTCTTGTTTTTGATATCTTCAGAAACTAAAGTTAAACTGATTGCCAAATGGTAGACATGATTCCCATGATCTTTTTATGGTTTTTGTAAGATTTCATCAATTTTCTTTTCCTTTGGAAGATCACTGAATAATTTACATGCTCATTAAAGTAGTTGTCTTTTGGAGATGTATTGCTAATTTTTAATGGTTTTGCAGATAGAGATCACCTGCAGAGGACAAGCAGTGTTACCACTTCTTACGTTGCAACATGTTCGAGATGAGATATGGTGTTCCAGCATGAAGAAAGAGAGCAATCAATCTAAAACGTCTTCTGCTTCATTTTTGTCCAAGTACTCCAATGAATGTTTGATGGTTTTGAATTATCAAAGAAGCTTAAGTGCACAATAACCATTGAGGTTACAACAGTTCTGAGATTATTTGTGTGCTATCAGAAGAAATGTGTGCTCCTAATTACCAGAAAAAGGCAAGCATGTTTGAAATGTGAGGTAAATTGTAATTTTAACATTAATTCAGCGTTAGCAAATAGCATTTCCATTCTGCCAAAAATCTTTTCAATTTTGGAAAGTTTTTCCTCGATTAAATTCTAGCATATAAACTCAATAAATGAGTGGATGTGTAATATTCAAATCCATGCAGATACATGACCAAAGCATAGCAACCACGGTTACTTCTGAAGCGAAATAAAGCTGAAACTATTGGTCTAATAAAGATAAACAACCAAAATTTAATTTTTTCACTTGGGTGAGTATAAAGAACAAAGTTGGTCTTATTTAAAATTATTTTGTTAAACTTTAATTGCATTCAGTTTTTATACAATAAATATCTTTTTAAGAAATGATTTTTTTTTTATAAAGGAAATTAGATTAATAAAAAACGTTAAATAGAGATAAAAGAGTTGGGGAAAAGTTTTCTTGTTTTAATATTCATGTATAATAGGGAGTAGATCTTGTTAGAAATAGACATAATGATTGTCTTTGCAAATGTGATAGAGTTCATCTAGTTACAATTGTTTATTTTGCATTGCATGGTCTTCATATTTGAGGAGATGTTGCACAATGGTGTACAATTTCACATTGTATTTGTAGATCTAGAAGTTAATGGTTTTAAGTTAATAAATATGGCCAAGCTTGTGTATTTAGAATACATAAAATTGTTGGAAATTCTCAAAGCATGCCTCAATCAGGCTTTAGTTTGGTATGTTTCAAATTTATTAGTAGTCAAAATAATGGTATTATGTGTCTATCGTAGTATACTCTATATTAGGAAGGTAGACAAACACTTCCAACAAATATTGTAAAAGAAATTGAATAAAAATTCAATTGTGTGTAGTGTTGTGTGCAGGAAATTTGGGGAAATGGATACACAAAATTGCCAAGTTCAAGTAGAAGTGATGCAATACAAAGTTTTCAATAGTATAAAGAGGAGATAAAAGAAACATGTAGAGGTTACAACATAAAGGAATTGAAAAGGAAGGTTGTAGAAAACATTATTGAGAACAATGGATGAAACAATAGGGAAGGAGTTTTTTCTTTCAATAATAGAAATGTGAAATAGATCCATCAAAGACCATAAAGATAATTTAAATAGTATTAAAGAAATTTGAGAGAAGAAATAAGAAAAAATTCTTCCAGGGTAATGTTAAGAAAACATATTGAAAAAGTTGTAAAAGGGAGCATGTTATTAATGTGTAAAAGATTGATCCTTTTTGAATGGTTCGAGAAGATATTTTTATAAATGATTTGAATAGTTCATGTTGAACTAACATTCAATTTTCCCCTTATAGATGCAAATCATGTTCTTGTGGTGTATGTGAACCTTAGTTGCACCCCACATATGGATTGTTGGCACTAAATCTTTAATGCCCAAAAAATGGAATTTCATGTTATTTGTTATCCCTATTATTTTGATGAGCATAGACTTGCATGTAGAGATTTATCCCTATTATTTTGATACATAAGATTGATACACAATATATTATAGACTTGCATGTAGAGACTTTTTTACTTGCTTAGGTAGATACATTCTTCTCCTATCATTATGTGCAATATTATGATCTAAGATTGTTTTCTTGATCAAATCATGTGTATTTATTTTGTATGCATACATGCTAGTTGTGATAGGTGATATTATTGATGTAACATGGTTTATTGTGTATTCTCCATGCCTATGTGTCTAAGACCGAGTTGTAATTACTATATATACATACATTTTTTTATGTATTTAGGTTAGTGGATAGAAGGACTATACACACAAAGCTAAAGTGTCCTTCATTTTCTCATAGGGTATAAAGCACAAAACATGTGCTAAAAAACTAATTGCTTGATCAAGCCATTTCCTATATAACCTTATGAGAACAAAGCATGCATAAAATCTTAAAAAATAACCATAATTACAAAATAAAAGAAACAAATCATAAGATTACACAAGTTATGCCTTACTAAAACCCTTTCAAGGGGAAAAAACTAGCCTCCAAAAGAACCCACACTCAACCTATTATTTAGCAATGAAATATTGCAATACACTTGCATAGTTGCCATGAATAATTCTAAAATATTAAGGTCCTCCAATTCATCCTCCATATGTCCAAGCATAATGGGTAACTATGAAATGACATCATATGCCATGCTTCACATATGAAATCTATAAGAGAGATCAATACAAATAATATCTTAGCCTCAACTACTAAACATGTGCTTATTTTTATAGATTCAAACTCACACAAATACAACTATGGTATGAGAAAAATCATGTCTCTCAAACACACGAGAGAAAAAAACCATTTATCCCAACATTTAATTTTTGGTACTAAGTTTTTCTATCATTAAATATTTTTTCAATGTACAACCCATACATAAAATATCTATCCAATATTAAAATACAACTTTACAAGTGGACCCAAATAAATATTTAATGATCCCCAATTATACTTATAAATAATGAGCTTAAATCATACACACCCAATTGGTGCAGGAGCACCCGAGGTTTCTTAGTAAACCTTCAACTTTTGGTGTGACTGATCCTCATTGGGTCAATGGTTGAATAAAGGACTATTGAAGATTCCAAAAGTGTGCTTTGAGTTTGTTTTGTAGTTTTCTTTGTCACTGTTTGCTAAACTTAGCTTCTTACCCTATTTTGTGCCCATGTGCCTTTGTAAGCCTTAAATGGCCTCACATAGCAAATTTTGCAAAAAATCCTTGTAAGGCTTCATAAGGATTTTGAATATGTTTGTTTGATGTTAGGAAATCATCCTAGGCGGTTAAGACTAAGAAGATTTGACATATTTATCAAAATGCATTGTAGAGCAAAAGTTGTCATGGTGGCTTGACAACATTTTCTCAAAAATGTGAGCAATTTTGGAAAAATGTTGAAAGAGGTAGTTAGTGGTCCGATTGGTGGTTGGATATGATTGTGTGGTTATATATAAGGCCACTCAAAACATTGTAGAAGAGTTAGAACCTCTGTGATTGAATTTTGAATAGCAAACTGAAGCAATTTCCTAGTTTTTCATTAAATTTTGTCAAATTGCATATTGCAGTCTGTACCAAATGGACTAGTTTTCGTACTGTACTTTCATGGAGGCTTAGCACTTGTTGTTGTGGTGGTTAAAAATTATTTGTGCTTTCATTTTGCAGGTTTAGTAGGTGTACATAAATTCTTTCTTTTCTTCACTGTTCTCGATTTGTGCAAGGGTTTAGGCCCTAAAAATGACTCCATCTTGATTTTCCACTGTGGGTTCCCAATGGCCTTTGGGATTCAAGCTATGGAGTCTATGTAAATTATAAATATTAAGTTTTGTGACCAGGAAGTTGCATTTGCTCATTTTAAGATCATGCCCTAGGCGAGCTCTGCCATAGCCCGACTAGGGAATATGACTGTACAATACCTTATTCCTTGCAGGGGTGGACAAATTGAATAATGCCAAGTGTTTGGTCTTCAGGGTGGATGATAGACAGAGGCTCAGCGTAAGGGTGGAAGCTTGACAATGTGTTGAGACATATAAACCCCATTGGTGAATGCTCGCAAGTCCTAAACCCTTGAAAAGTACCATTTTAGGGACAGTCCATGTACAGACAGAACAGACCACCTAACCTCAAAAATATTGAAGGCTTTCCAAATGGGTATTCATATCTACAAATCTTCTATGAGTTCCTTTGACATTTTTTAGAACCAAAGAGCAAAAACCATAAAAAGAGGGCAAAAGGGGCTCTTAGGGCTACAAGCCCTTAATTATAGAAACTATGAAAACGATAGGAGAATGAAAGGGAGTAGACACCAAAGCAGCATGGAGGGAGTTATAAAACCATGTCAGATCCTTCTTAGACCCCTGTAAGTGAAGAGAATTGAATTAGGCATGTAGAAGGTTGAACTTACTCATGTGAGTTCTAACCTTGGATTTGAGTAATTGGAGCAATTGAGTTGGCAGAGAGTTCTCCAAAGGAGTTTGGGTGTTGGGATCAATTCACACAAGGAGAGAAAGGAATAAACAAACAAGAAAGCCCACAATAACACCTTTTCCTAATCTATAAACCAAATTGCAACTCTTTTGAGAGCTTCTCCCTATCAAAGTGGTATCAAAGCCCAATAAGACTTGGGTAGGAGCTAGTTTATGTCAGAGATGGAATCAGTGGGTCAAAATATTTCTAGTATGGTGGCTAATGCAGAGTTGGCCAAAAAGGTAGAAGACCAAGAGGAGGAGAATAGACTCCTCAGGGAAAAGTTGGAACGATTGGAGAATAAACTAGGTGAAGTAGAAGACAAAAATGAGAAGGTGACTATCAAAGTCAATGAAGAAAAGGGTAAAGAAGTGGTAGAGGATGATGGCACACCTGAACCAGATCCTGTTTTTCCAGAATAACCTTTCCTTAGAGCCATCAAAGCCATAGGGGGTAATTCCCTAGAAGGAGTGCCACTTTTTTAGTGGAAAAATGGAACCCGAAGTGGTTATGGAGTGGATTAAAGGGTTAGAGAATCACTTTGAGTGTGATGGAGTTAGTGAAGCCCAAAAGGTGAAGGTAGCCAAATCTAGATTGAGAGGAGAAACCTTGACTTGGTGGAAGTTCATCCAAGAGAGAGACAAAAGGAGGGTAAGAACCCAATTGCCACTTGGAAAGGAATGTTAGCCAAGGTGAGAGAAGCCTATATCCCTGATGACTATGAGATCCAACTACACAAGAAGAGACAAAATTTGAGACAAAGGGAACTAGATGTGAGCAGCTACACTGAAGAATTTCAGAAATTATGCTTGATATCCAAGGTGGTAGAAGATGAAAGCGTCAAGGTTGCCATGTACTTGAATGGTTTGAGTTGGAATATCCAACAAGAGCTAAGCTTGTTGTGTCCTAGTATAGTCCATAAGTTCTATCAATTGGCACTCAAGGTGGAAGAGAAGAGTAAAAAGAAATAAGAGCAAAGTAATAGAGGCAGAGGTAGGGGAAGATATGGCAGAGGTCATAGAGGTAGCTATGGTGGAAGATGTGTAGACCAAAGATCCCAAGGGGAATCCAAGTTGGTAGATCAAAGTGGGGATTCCAATAGCGAGAACATCTATATAAGAAGGGGATCTAGCAACTATAGTAGAGGAAGGTGTAGTGGACCAAGAAGAGGATCCTATTTCTCCATAATGAAGTGCTACAATTGTCATCAACTTGGGCACCCTGCCTATAGATGCCCTGAGAAGTCTTCTTCATCCCAAGGAGGTGAAAGGAGAGTGAGTTATATCCAAGAGGATGCAAAAAGTGTGAAGTCACCAGAGGTGAGCTTAGATTCAGAGGTTGGAGAGAACATCATGATAAGAAGAGTTTTGATCAAAGAACCAGTGAAGGAGGAACCTAGTCAAAGAAGATCCTTGTTTAGGATATAAAGTGAAAGATCATGGGTAAGGTGTGTAGAGTGGTGGTGGATTCAGGATCCACTCACAACATAGTATCAGAAGAAGTAGTAAGTAAACTCAAACTACAAATAATCCTACATAGTGATCCTTATAGGGTTACTTGGCTCAACAAGGGGCAACATATTTTGGTGAATGAGTAAACTTGGGTGGAGTTCACCATAGGAGGCTATAAGATAAGATTTTATGTAATACCTTGCCAATGGACGCATGTCACCTACTCCTAGGTAGGCCTTGGTAATTTGATAGAAAAGCAATACACCATGGAGAAAAGAACTCCTACACCTTTCAAAAAGATGGAGTTACTTACAAAATTCAGTCCATAGGAGATGGAGAAGAGGGTAGATCTAAAGGTCCAAATGTGCTACTAGTTGGTGAGAAGGAGTTCATAAACACTCTCAAAGAAGGAGGAGTGGGGTTTGCACTTGTTGTGAAACCAAAAGAGGAAAAGAAGGACAAGAAAGTTTGTATACCTGATGAAGTGCAGAAAATACTCAATTAGTTTAAGGAGATTATAAGTGACCGAACACGTGCTACTTTGCCTCCTCAATGAGCCATAAGCCATCAGCTTGACTTTATACTCGGAGCCTCATTTCCTAATAAGGCAGCCTATAAGATGACACTTGAGCAGAACATAGAAGCAGTTAAGAAAATCCAAGAACTTTTGGATAATGGTCTAATAAGAAAGAGCATCAGCCCATGTGCATTTCCCATGGTTTTGGCACCTAATAAGGGAGGTACTTGGAGACTTTGTACTGATTCAAGAGCCATCAACCGGATTACAATTAGATATAGATTTCCCATTCCAAGAATTGAAGATTTGATGGATTGCTTAGGGGGTGCTAATAATTTCACCAACATAGACCTCAAGAGTGGCTACCACCAAGTCCAAATCAAGGAGGGAGATGAGTGGAAGACAACATTCAAAACCACTAAAGGTCTTTATGAATGGCTTGTTATGCCATTTGGACTCACAAATGCCCCTAGTACATTCATGAGGCTCATGAATGAAGTGCTCAAAGATTACATTGGTAAATTTGTTGTTGTTTATCTAGATGAAATCTTGATTTTTAGTAAATCTAAAGAAGAACATCTTAGGCATATAGATATTGTATTGAATAAATTATGTTATGAACAACTAACTATCAATTTGGAGAAATGTGAGTTCATGAAATAGGAGTTGGTGTATCTTGGGTTTGTAATCTCAAGTGGTGATTTGAAGATAGATACCTCAAAGGTGGAAGCAATAATCAGTTGCCCTACACCCAAAACAACAAGTGAAGTGAGGAGTTTTCATGGTTTAGCTTAGTTTTACAGGAAGTTCATCAGAGGGTTTGGTGAGATATGTGCACCTATGCTTGATACAATCAAAAGAGCTGTAAAGAATAAGTTTCAATGGACAAATGAGGCAAGTAAAGGATTTGAACTCTTGAAGACAAAGGTGGCTACTCAACCTGTATTTGTTCTTCCAAGCTTTGACAAATTCTTCACCATTGAATATGATGCAAGCAACATAGCAGTTGGAGCAGTCTTAAGCCAAGACAATAGAAAGGTAGCATTCTTTAGTGAAAATCTCAATGAATCCAAGAAAAGGTATTCTTCATATGATTTGGAATTATATGCACTTGTTCAAGCTCTTAGGAAATGGAGGCATTACTTATTTTCTAAATAATTTGTGGTTTATACTGATAATCAAGCTCTTAGTTTCCTTAACTCTCAAGACAAGTTGAATCATAGGTGCATATCAAATGGGTAGAGTACTTGCAATCTTATAATTTTACCATTAAGCATAGGAAAGGTCAATGTAATAAGGTTGTTGATGCATTGAGTAGAAGTTTACTAACAGTTCAAGAAGTGCAGCTCAAGAGCATTGGAGTTGATATTTTCAAAGGGCTATATCAAGATGATGAAGATTTTGTTGACATATACAAGGTTTGCCAAGAGTTTAGGAACCATTTTCATAGTGAATATGCAGATTTTACTTTTTAAGATGGTCTTTTATTTAAAGGAGGTCAAATTTGTGTTCCAAGAGGGTCCATGAGAGAGAACTTGATGCAAGAGAAGCACAATGGTTTTTTAAGTGGTCATTTTGGGTTGAATAAAACCTTGTAACTTGTTCAAAGATTCTATTATTGGCCATAGATGCAAAGAGATATTAGAAAGTGTGTTGAACAATGTGTTGTTTGTCAAAAGGAAAAGGGAACCTCTTCCAATGCTAGACTGTATCAGCCATTACCTATCCCAAACCGGCCATGGGAGTGTGCAAGTATGGATTTTGTTGTTGGTTTGCCCAAGACAAAAATTGGATTTGATAGTATCTATGTTGTAGTAGATAGATTCAGTAAAATGGCCCATTTTATTCCATGTAAAGTGACTCATGATGCTAGCCATATTGCTCATTTTTTTTAAAAGAGGTCATTAGGATTCATGGTTTTCCAATAAACATAGTGTCAGATAGAGATACCAAGTTCATTGGTCATTTTTGGAAAACTTTATGGCGGAGATTGGGTACTAACTTGTCTTTTGGCTCAGCATACCATCCCCAAACGGATGGCCAAATAGAGGTGGTAAATAGGACACTTGGGAAACTTCTTATATGTTTTACAAAAGAGTATGGGAAAGCTTGGGATCAGATCATCCATCAAGATGAGTTTGCTTATAATGATAGTGTGAACAGATCAACTAGCAAGAGCCCTTTTGAAGTAGCTTATGGGATTCATCCAAGAGGTGTGTTGGAGCTTAGAGACCTTGGAAGTATGGAGAAGAGGAGTGGACATGTTGTTGATATGGATCAGTCCATGAAGGATATTCATGAGCAAGTTAGACAAGCTTTACAAGAAAACTCTCAAAGAATTAAGGAAAAAGTGGATGAAAAGAGGAAGAATGTGCAATTTGTTGTTGGTGACTGGGTAATGGTCCAATTGAACAAGGAAAGGCTTCAAAAAGGTGTTCCCAAAAAGATTCAAGTGAGAAGGATTGGACCTTGTAAGGTATTAGCTAAGTATGGACAAAATGCTTACAAGATTGATCTACCCAGGGACATAGCTTTGTCTTATATTTTCAATGTTGCAGATTTGGTGCAGTACAAAGGCACAATTTCAGAGGAGTACAATAGATTTTTAGATGTCTCCCAGTCACTTTCAGACCTTCCTTTGCCACCTCCAACCATGCCACAAGCTGAGAAAGTGTTGGATTCAAGGATTCTCAAGAAAATTGGGCATACCGCCTACATGGAGCATTTGGTTAAATGGGAACATCTTCCAGAATCTGAGGCCACTTGGGTACTTGAAGCATAATTTTCAAAGGTTGGAATTGACCTCTTTTTTTTCCTAAAGGAGTCACTTGACTTCTTTCTCATTGGAGGAGTATGGTGCAGGAGCACCTGAGGTTTCTAAGTAAACCTTCAACTTTTGGTGTGACTGATCCTCATTGGGTCAATGGTTGAATAAAAGACTATTGAAGAGTCCAAAAGTGTTCTTTGAGTTTGTTTTGTAGTTTTCTTTGTCACTATTTTCTAAACTTAGCTTCTTACCCTGTTTTGGGCCCATGTGCCTTTGTAAGCCTTAAATGGCCTCACATAGCAAATTTCGCAAAAAGTCCTTGTAAGACTTCATAAGGATTTTGAAGATATTTGTTTGATGTTAGGAAATTATACTAGGTGGTTAAGACTGAAAATATTTGACATATTTGTCAAAATGCATTGTAGAGCAAAAGTTGTCATGGTGGCTTGACAACATTTTGTCAAAAATGTGAGCAATTTTGGAAAAATGTTGAAAGAGGTAGTTAGTGATCCGATTGGTGGTTGGATATTATTGTGTGGGAATATATACGGCCACTCAAAACATTTTAGAAGAGTTAGAACCTCTGTGATTAAATTTTGAATAGCAAATTGAAGCAATTTCCTCGTTTTTCATTAAATTTGGTCAAATTGCTTATTGTAGTCTGTACCAAATGGACTAGTTTCCATATTGTACTTTCATGGAGGCTTATCACTTATTGTTGTGGTTCTTAAAAAGTATTTGTGTTCTTTCATTTTTTAGGTTTAGTAGGTGTACATAAATTCTTTCTTTTCTTCATTGTTCTCGGTCTATGTAAGGGTTTAGGCCCTAAAAATGACTACATCTTGATTTCCCATTGTGGGTTCCCAAAGGACTTTGGGATTAAATCTATGGAGTCTATGTACATTGTAAATATTAATTTTTTTGACCGGGAAGTTGCATTTGCTCATTTTAAGATCATGCCCTAGGTGAGCTCTGCCATAGCTCGGTTAGGAAACATGACTGGACAATACCTTATTCCTTGCAGGGGTGGACAAATTGAATAGTGCCAAGTGTTTGGTGTTGAGGGTGGATACTAGAAAGAGCCTTAGTGTAAGTGTGGAAGCTTTAAAGGGTGTTGAGACATATAAACACCATTGTTGAATGCTCACAAGTCCTAAACCCTTGAAAAGTGTCATTTTAGGGACAATCCCTGTACGGATAGAACAGGCCACCTAACCTCAAAAATCTTGAAGGCTTTCCAAATGGGTATTCATATCTGCAAATTTTATGTGGGGTCCTTTGACAGTTTTTAGAACCAAAGAGAAAAAAACCATTAAAAGAGGGCTAAAAGGGGCTCTTAGGGCTACAAGCCCTTATTTATAGGAACTATGAAAACAATAGGAGAATGAAAGGGAGTAGACACAAAATCAACATGGAGGGAGTTAGAAAACCATGTCAGATCCTTCTTAGATCCCTACAAGTGAATAACATTGAATTAGGCATGTAGGAGGTTGAACTTACTCATGTGAGTTCTAACCTTGGATTTGAGTAATTGGAGCAATTGAGTTGGCAGAGAGTTCTCCGAAGGAGTTTAGGTGTTGGGATCGATTCACACAAGTAGAGAAGGGCATAAACAAACAAGAAAGCCCACAATAACACCTTTTCTTAATCTATAAACCAAATTGCAACTCTTTTGAGAGCTTCTCCCTATCACCAATTTATGTCAAGCCTTCCAAAATATCTCTAAATCAATTTTCCTCAAGATATGGTATTATTAGAACAATAGATTTGGAGATCAAATGATAGTTAAACTTATCGCTAGTATGGGTGAGTTTGTAATTTGTACTTTGAGTTTAATGAGGGAGATCAATGTAAAATATTGATTCTTGATTCAATTTAAGATTATAGTTCTCAATTAAAAATTAAATGTGTGAACAAACCAAATGTTCACTAGTAGTAAACATGTTGAGATTACCAAATAGGGATTAAATCTCAAGACACATTATCTATGAGAAATGACTACATGTTAAGCATTTAATTAGTGGTTTATAAAGTACAACTACATGCCCCCAATATGTATAATCATGCGTTCATGTTACCATTATACCTTATAAGAAAATAGAGGGCATATTGGATTGTGTCTACAATCCTTCTTCCATCCACCAACCTTAATACATCACAAAGGAACATTTATATATTACTAATTACTAAGTTTCATTCACATGTCTATATAAAATAATAAAACAATACTACATCAATAATACCTATCACAACAGAGTACACATATGTATGCAAAATAATTACACATGCTTTGATGAAGAAGACTACCTTATATCGTGATCTATTATATTGTGATGAAAGAATAATGTCTCCATCCATGTGTGTGTGTGTGTGTGTGTGTGTTTTGAACACACCGCAAGATTGAGAGGGGGGTGAATCAGTTCCGATCAATTTTTTTAGATCTATATAACTATTAATCTTCTAATTGTAAAGAATGAAATAAAAAGGCACAATCAACACATGAACACCAAATTTAAGTGGAAAACCCTGTATGGGTAAAACCACGGTGAGATTCACACTCACAATATAATAAAACATATTACAAGGTTTTAGGCTCACTTCCAATGAGAAATATGCACTTAATGGACTTGCAATGCTAAGGTGAAAAACCTTAGGCCAAGATACAAAGAGAATTGCAGAAATGAGATGCACTATCTTAGGGAAAGATAGAGAAGTCTACCAACAAACTCATTGTCCACTGGTAGACAAGAGAAATATCTGAAACCAAAATGAGTAGGATATCTTGATCATGAAATTGACCTCGAACCTTGGTGTCAAGTGACCAATATCATGTCAAGCACATCTAATCACAAATATTATCTCTGATTATTGTCACTCTGAAGATATTACTATCAAGGCACTTCTCAACTGACTTTCACACATCACCAAAACAAAAAAATTGAATATTATTCTCGTCCACTTCACAATAATTCACACACATTCATGCCTCAACACATACAACCATACATTATTATATACAAAGTTATTCATCAAAA
Organism: Cryptomeria japonica; assembly: GCF_030272615.1. NCBI lineage: Eukaryota > Viridiplantae > Streptophyta > Pinopsida > Cupressales > Cupressaceae > Cryptomeria > Cryptomeria japonica. The sequence goes on from NC_081413.1 coordinate 523,509,577, forward strand.
CCCTCAATTAGCTTGATCAAAGACATAATAAGAAATATTACATAATTTAGACTATCTGGAACTAAAAAAATCACACCACTCTTCTCCAAGAGATAAAAGGGACCTAAACACATCATAATACATTCATTCAAGTAGATTCCAAATAACCACACACTAACACTATCTCCAAGATCGGTTCCAAACGAAGCGTGTAGAAATATAATGAAACACATCAATTAGTCAACCCAAAAACATCTTCCAATGCATATTATAAGTGTGGATCACCACATACCATGGTGAGAACCATATCAACACTCTAACTCTAAATCATTATTAACCAGAACAACTTAAACTCAACACAACAAAGCATGTCAAGCAAGTACCAACATAACTAAACTTTTTTGAATAGAACCAATACTTGAAAGTTGAACTAGAATACTTCACAAACCAAATGAACATGTTTCCTCCAAATTGTAACCCTTGAATCCACATATCTGGAAGCCACCAAGTAATTTTCATAACAATCTAACAAACATCCTTACTATCACAAAACATCAACAACTAACCTCATAATCTAAGCAATCACAAGGCCTATACACCTAATATTACACCATTCACAAAGCATAAATATTATATCCAAATCTACACAGCATGATCTTCATAATTTAGGAGAATGCAAATAATTCTTCCATAGGAACATTAAATACTCTTTCCTGCATATTGAGGCTTCCTGTATTGTAACCTTTTGGAACCAACTTATATATGAAAAACATCAGTACTAGGCAACATGACAACATCTAAACATCTAATCCGAGATCTTTACTAAACACTTCCAATCAAAGACAATGAACCATATAAGACAGATATCTATGACAACACAATGCATCAGCAACCATTATCTCCAAGTTTCCATACATCCCTATCATAACTGAATCTCTACTACATATTTTGCACAAACTGATTTTGACAAACCATGCAAGGTACCATTTGTTGCACATAGGACATAAGTACTCTTACCTTCATATTAAAGCTTACTTATCATTAATATCAAATAACCCATCAATTCTCTTCTCTATACAAAAACATCCACAACCGTAGATGTCGAGAAATCCACACACATAAATAGCAACACCACCATGAGACAGAGCATCAACATTTGAACCCATGATTAGCAACATTTGTACTAATATTTTTGAGCCATGTAGTCTCCATGACTGGTCATCAACTGAGCACCAAACAAATTATCAATAGTTAAATCATCAAATCATCAACTAAAACACATCAGCTAATCACTAGGTGAATCATCAATTTAAACATATCAACTGAACATCAAAAAAATTATCAAATCATCAACTAAACTGAATCAACTAAGCATCATTAGACCATCAAATGAAACACATCAACTGAACATCATTAGACCATCAACTGAGCATCATACAAATCATCAATTGGATCTAAATCTGGACAAACACCAAACACGTAGACCATATTCAACATCTATGAAACCGATCAACCACATCAACTAATTATGACAAAATACCAGACAATTTTAGCATCAATGACAACACAACAAATCATTATTTAGGTTTCCAACAATTTCCTCCTTTGTTATTGATGGCAAAAGTTGTACCATCAAACTCTAATGAGATCTCTCTCCTTTTGACATCAAGGACAAAGGGCACACAACTGCAAACAACTACTTTCCTAATGTACTTCCTAAAAATAGAGATAACTACACAACTTTCCAAGTCAAGGAAACCACCAAACTACAACCATATCAATGCTCCCCCTAAGAGAAGCCACTCAATCAATCTAGAGATAGCATATTAGCTTTAAATATCCTTTGGATAGATGCACATCTTTATCAATTAATAGCTATGATATCGACTTTCGCAAACATCTAAAAATCTTCACAAAATATCTTCCCACTTTTTTCCATGCCAAGGATATCTCAAAACCCAAATCATAAGGGGGGCACATTAGATCTGCATTCTGATCTCCCCCTCAAGCAATGCACCACTAATTATTTTTCAAAAGAAGAATCAATAGAAATAGAGGGTGTGGATCCAACTTTAGCATTTCCTTCAACAATCTCATCTTATTTCTTCACCCAGGTTATCTCCGTCTTCTATCTTTCTTTATTCAAGTCAATCTTCTTAAACAAACTAGTCTTTGCATTCTTTCCTTTGCAAAATTAGGAAATGTGTCCTAATTTGTTGCAATTATAGCATGTTGGACCTTGCTTTTGTCCATTTCTACTCATCCCATTACCTTTAATACTTCCATTCCTTCTTGTGTTAAGCATACACTTAATAACCTTAAGTCCAAATATGTTGCATGCATTGCAATATCCATTGAAAGAACAAACATTTCTACTATGGCTTGTGTTTCCATTTTTTTCCTATTTATCCTACTTCTACATACATTTGCCTTGTGTTAAAACATATTATAATTGTAACACTATCCTTTAAATAATTTTGATATGATTTGAACAATCAGTGTAAAGATAAATCAATGTACCTTGCTCTGCTATTTGGCGAAATGCGAAAACAAAATACAGCGAACTTGGCTAGGTTTCCGGCAGGGGGTTGCAGGCAAGTCTTCGCCTCGCACCCGAGAAGCATCACGATCTTCAGTCCGCCATGTAAGGGTCTTTCTGCAACAAATGAAAGGCGTTCGGTTTACAGAATGGGCGCATTTGGGAAATTCGATGAAATTAGGGAAAAAAAACCCGAAGTCTTGTCACTTCCCTCCGACGGAATTTGGCAAGTCGCTCGGCCAAAAGTTGCCAAGAAGAAGATGGGCGTAAATAGAAAGTTGTCTTCAAACTTCGATAGGCATAAAACCACAACCTCGAACCAGCATCCGGCAACTGGGGCAAACATGGTGCCGCTCGGAAAAGTAAGAAATTTTGTGCCAAAACCCAGATTAAGTCTGAGGCGGATTTGTAATATCCCGGATGAGTTAATGGAACCCCAATTCAAATTATATAGCGAATGTGGGGTTTTTGCTAAATGGGCTGGTATAGGAGAAGATGCAGGAAAACTTATCGAGTGGTGGACGGCCCAATACCCTGGACAGGTAAGTATCTCTATCTTGGAAAATAATTTTCTTTCAATCTTGTGTGATAATCAAAACACAAAAAATGATATTCTCCATGGTAAGGTAAAACTGTACAAAGGATATGGATTTTTTAGATGTGAATGGGAACCGAATTTTGACCCACAATCTCAGAATGTTAAAAAATGCCCTAGATGGATTAATTTGGGTCCTTTACCAGTTGAATATTTGGATTTTAAAATCTTAAAATATATCGGGGAACAGTTTGGATCTTTTCTGGGCTGTGAAGGGCTAGGAAATGAGGTTTCAAACAAGAATATTAAAATATTAGTTGAAACTGACATTAAAACCACGGTCTTAGAACCCACCATGCTAGTATCGTGCAGAGGGGAATGGAGCATTCATCCCACCTTCTATGATGGGGTTATAAATGAAGCTGATATAAGACTGTTAACATTCCCAGTTCTGATTAATAGTATCGAACATACGGAAAACCCTCTTCCAAAACAGTATAATAATATCACTTCAAAAGCGTCACCCACACATGATAATTGCCCTCCTGTGGTTAACACAGAGGTAAAAAATAACAATAATTCCAGTAACATTAGTGATCTGGATAAAATTATAGATGAGGCAAATTCTATAAAAAATGATGCCTTAATGGAGATGACAAAAAGAATCTCCGATTCGGTGGATTCATTAAAACTTCCATCTGAATCAAAGACAGTAGAAAATCTGGGACAAGATAATGAGGCAGAGCATGATGAAATGACCTCGAGAATGGTTGCTGTTCTTGAGGCATTCGACAATAACGTTGTTGAAAATCTTTCCCCAGAAGAGGAAGCTGAGAAGAGGTTCCTAATTCAGGAACTCTTGTCTTCCATGGAAGAGGTAGAAAATAGTGAGAATAGGGTAGGAGATACTACACCTATTCCTGGCAATGAATTCATAGATGCTCAGCCCCAAGTGGGAGAGGATAATGGAGATGGAGTGATAGTCTCCCAGCAAACCTTAGGGATAAAAAATATTTATGACGGGAAAAACCTTCCTGACTGCGCTAGAGAAGCGAAAAGTAGAGGCAGGAAATCTTTGAACGAACTAAGACTGCAGGATGGAAATGCAAAAGACCAAGGCAAGTTAACTGCCTTCTTTGATGCTGGGAAGGGGAAGGGCCTTCCCACGGCCCCATGAAAATCTCTTCATGGAATGTTAGGGGCATGAATGCCCCTAACAAACAGCGTCTAATAAGACGCAACATTACAAAATGGAAACATGATATCGTTCTCTTACAAGAAACTAAATTAGCCCAGGTTGAAGCTGAGGCTTTTAAAAGGAAATTAGGTCTTCTTTGCTGTGAATTTGTGGAAGCCAGGGGTGCTTCTGGTGGTATTGGAATAATTTGGAATCCACGGAATATTAATTTCCTTCCCTTAGCAGGTAATAGAAATTGGCTATTAGGGAAGGTTACTAGCAAGCATAGTAATCTCACATTCACCCTAATAAACATTTATGGCCCTATCCCGGATGTCGGAAAGCGAAGGGTATGGTCAGAAATCTCATTTATGATGGGGCTAGATATCTCATCCCCTGTTATTTTAGGAGGGGACTTCAATGCCATCCTGAATTTATCAGAAAAAAAGGGAGGCATTTGTAGGGAACCGCAGTCCTTAAAGGACTTTAGAGAGTGGGTTGCTCATAACAACCTGATAGATATAGAAACTAGTAATGGTGTGTATACCTGGTACAATAGACGATCAGGATTTACACAAATCGCTGAGAGATTAGACAGATTCCTTTTTAGGGGGAACTTGAGTGATTTAGCAGTCAATCTATCAGCTTCGCTTCTCCCATCTTCAGGATCTGACCACTATCCTGTTATTCTTAATATTGAGGGAGAGGCTACACCGCGATGTTGCCCTTTTAAGTTTGAAAAAATGTGGATGCAAAATCCAGAGTTCTATGATCTCGTCTCCAAGTGGTGGTCTGAGGTAAGCTTCCAGGGATCAAAGATGTTTTGCCTGGTAAATAAGCTGAAACATCTCAAGAGTAAGTTATTGAAATGGAATAATGAAGTTTTCGGAAACATTTTTGAAACCAAAATATCATTAGAAAAAGAAATTGCTGATCTCAATGAAAAAGTGTTTAGACTTGGAATGGATCAGGATAGCTTCCTCAAAGAAAAGGAGCTTCTCGGGAAATATGAGGATACGTTAACAAAAGAAGAAGTATTTTGGAAACAGAAGTCTAGGGAGAATTGGCTTCAAAATGGGGATAGGAACACTAAGTTCTTCCACAACAGTACAAAAATAAGGAGGAACACGAATAGCATCCTCAAGATCATGAGCAATAATGGTACAATTCTGGAAGATCAAAAGGATATAACTACTGAAGCGGTAAATCATTTCAGAACCCTGTTCAGTTCGGAATCGTCTCCTAAAGATGCCAATTTAACTTTGCTTAGGAATATTCCTAAGATTATAACTGAAAACCAAAACAAAGCGCTCAACAACAAATTCTCTAAATCAGAAGTTAAATTAGCATTGGGGCAGCTTAATCCTGATAAAGCTCCCGGCCCGGATGGCTTTCCCGCTTGCTTTTTTCAAAAATGCTGGCACATTATTGGCAAGGAGGTTGTGGAAGCATTGGAAGCGGTTAGAAACTCAGGGAGTATTTTAAGAGAGATCAACAACACTTTCATTACCTTGATTCCAAAGAAGGAGGAATCAAGTAATTTTGAAGACTTTCGACCTATCTCCTTATGCAACACTATTTACAAACTTTTTACTAAAATTTTAGCGAATAGACTGAAAGGCATCCTTCCGTGCATAATTTCTGAGGAACAGACAGGTTTCGTACTAGGTAGATCTATCTTTGATGGCATCATTATTGCTCAAGAAGTCATGCACTCGTTACAACAGAATCGATCAGCGGCTATGATGATCAAACTAGACATTAAGAAGGCTTACGATAGAGTCGATTGGAGATTTCTATGCAAATGCTTAGAATCCTTTGGTTTTTCGAAACAATGGATCAATTTAATCTTCGAATGCATCTCATCTCCCAGGGTATCGCTTCTTATAAATGGATCCCCTGCTGGCTTCTTCCAGATATCTAGAGGGATAAGACAAGGAGATCCTTTATCCCCTTTCTTATTTATCATAATGGCAGAGGGCCTTGGGAGAATCATATCTAGTGCTCGGATAAATCAAATTATCAAAGGCATTAAAATTACTAATGGAATGGAGGCCATAACCCACCAGCAGTTTGCTGACGACACAATGCTGATGGGATGTGCGAATAGGTCTGAAGCCATGGCTTTCAAAAGGATTCTTGACATTTACGCATTAGCTTTTGGTCAGGAAGTGAACAAGAATAAATCGGAAATCTTCTTCTTTAACTCCTCGCAGAACGTAGAGACAGATATTTGTAATATATTAGGGTTCGATAAAGGAAAACTTCCTTGTAAATATCTTGGGATTCCGATGGATAAGGGAAATAATATTAAAGCATTATGGAAAGGAATCCTTGAAAAGATGGATCTTAGGTTGGTATCTTGGAAAAACAAATGTCTATCTCCGGCTGGGAGGATTACATTACTAAAAGCTGTTATGGCGGCTATACCGATATTCCAAATGTCATGTCAGCAACTACCCAAAGGTGCTCGTTTAGAATTGGTTAGAAAGATGAGGAAGTTCTTTTGGAATATGAACTCAGACAAAAAGAAATTTGCGTTAATCTCGTGGGATAAAATTTGCCAACCAATTGATAGAGGGGGAGCTGGCATCAAAGATTTGAGGATTCAAAACATGGCTCTGGGGGCGAAGTTAGTCTGGAAAATGTTCTCGGAACCAGATCTTAAATGGGTAAGGATCCTCAAAGCTAAATACCTCACTAATTCCAATCCTGATAGTATACTAAGGACGGAAATATTGCCAAAGGGATCCAAAGTTTGGAATTTTATGATTGAATGTAGAGAGGTGATCAGAGATTATCTTACTTGGGACATTGCAGAAGGATCTGAGGCATTGTTCTGGGAAGACTCGTGGGGGGGTTATCCAGCCCTAGACAAGTCAGGAATAAGCGATGAAGGTATAGAACTTTGCCAATCGATCAGGGGCAGGTTTGTAAAGGATTATATCAAGCCTATTTCCGATGACCCCGCTTTGGGCTGGGAGTGGAAACCCCTTGATGAGTTGAACTTAACAAATGCTGACAAGGAAATCCTCGGGAATAATTTGAGGCATAGGCATTTTTCACTACATAGTGGGAAAGACAGGATCATTTGGGCAGGTAGTTCTTCTTGCATTTATAAAGTCAAAGAAGGTTACTCACTTTTGAATTGCAGAAGAGCTGCAACCAATCCTATTATTCCGATTAGCCTTTGCTGGAATAACGTGGGTCTCCCCAAAGCTGGTATCTTCTCATGGGCCGCTTCCCAAAAGAGGATTCTTACATCAGATTGGTTCTTAAAATTTGGTTTCATGGGTCCATCGAGATGCCCTCTTTGCGAATCCGAGGAAGAAAATGTGGATCACTTGCTTCTAAATTGTAGTTTCAGTCAGATATGTTGGGATTGGCTTTGTTCAAGCCTCGGATGGCCGACTCCAAGGCCTAGGGACATTTCAGAATGGCTGATTAGTTGGCAACCTCCCCATTCAAAGGATATTTATCACTTAGTGTGGCAAATAGTGTCGGCAATTCTCATTTGGGAAATTTGGAAGGAGAGAAATAGGAGGATCTTTAAAGAATCAAGATTGAGGGTAGAATCCCTTCTAAATAAGATCGAGGCAACAATTGTGGAGAAAATCAATAATAGACTTAGACATGTACAGGAAAAGTCTATTAATTTAACCAGATGGGATGAGGTTCTTCGTGCCAAGTGGAGGGGTCTGATAATCCCCCCATTTATTGGGAGAGGAGGTAAGCAGGCTGAGATAGATAGAAAGCTAACAAAATGGGTTCCCCCCCGAAAGGGCTGGGCCAAGCTAAACTTCGATGGTGCCTCTCGTGGGAATCCTGGTTTAGCTGGTATAGGGTGCGCTATTCATCAAGATAACGGTGTTCTGATTGCTAGCTTAAATAAGCCTATTGGCTTGGCTTCGAATAACGTGGCTGAGTTTTCTGCTCTGCGGGAGGGATTGATTTTAGCCAAGTCATTCCAGATTAAATATTTAGAAATAGAGGGGGATTCGTTGTTAACCATAAATGCAGTCAGGACCAGGGATGTATCAAACTGGAAATTGAAGGCGGAATTAAAAAGCATTCTGGATTTGATCAAATACTTTGAGGAAACTTCAGTTAATCATATTTATAGGGAAGGCAATTCTGCAGCTGACAAGTTAGCCAATTTAGGGGTAGACGGTAATTTGTATGTTTTTAGGAAGGATAGTCTCACGGATTAAGTTTTGGCCGTGCCCCCCCTTCAAATCACTCCTCTCCTAGTCCTCTCCATTATTCACATTTAGATGCTCTAGGTGGGAGGCCACAGCCACCTTTTATCAGTATATTGGCATTCTAAGGTTCGGATATATATATATATAGATACATATATATATATATGTACTCACATATATAGATATGTATATATTTATAGTCAATCCCATATTCATCGGATTGATTTATGTTACATGATGCATTCACATATATAAATATATGCATATATATATATTCATATATATAGATATGTGTATATATATACAATCATATATATATACATATATCCATATTCTCATATATATATGTATATGTGCGGGTATGCATGGGAATAAATAGAATATTACACATTTGCATACACACATATATACATATATAATTACAGAATTTATATATTTATGAGTACATATATATACATAAATATATATATTTATATATATACATATTTGAACCTTCACATATGATTCTTGTATCTAACTGTTCCCTTGACTACCAAGACTGTGAGTGAGTGCAAGGGGTGTTTTAGTAGTGTAGGAGGGTGTTTGGTAGTAGTCTGGTCTCTCTATATCGGCTCGTGCAGGTCATCCCTCCTATGAATGATATATGAATTATGTGGATTCTGGGCTGCGAAGGTACAGTCTCTATTAAGGTGTATATCATTTCTTTCATTGGCATTCAAGGTCTGATAGGTCTTGTGTCTTTGAGCTTTGGTTTATGATTTGTAGATATTCGGCTTTTATGATTATGCATTTCGGTTATTGTTGATAATAATCCTAATTTTGGATTCATGCCTTGTGGTCAAACTGGGACAGTAATTTCTGGTTTCATTGTCATGTTTGCTGGACATTAGAGGATCTTCAAGAACAGCTTAACATTTGATCTGTCTCGTTTTGAGATACCCTGTATAAATAATGTAGGGTCCATTCGGTTTCTTTCAATCGATAGATGTATGGTTAACAGGTCTTCTGCTGAAGTTATGTGGTGGGTGGTAGTAGTTAACTCTGAATTTTCATGGTCTCAGCTAATTTGTAAGCTCTATTGATGTAAACTTCAGGATTGACCCTCTGCCCTTATGTTGTTTCACTCCTTTCTTATGGCAATGGCGAACTGGGTCTGCCTGTCTTTGTATCTTTGAGCTTTGGTTTATGATTTTTTGAGATTCGGTTTTTTAAGATTATGCATATCGGTTATAGTTGATAATTATCCTATTTCTGGATTCATGCCTTGTGGTTAAACTAGGACAGTAATTTCTGATCTCTGTGTCATGGATTGCTGGAAAGTAGGGGATCCTTAAGAACAGCCTAACATTCGATTGGTCTCAGTTTGAGACACCCTGTATATATAATGTTGGGTCCATTCGGTTCCTTTCTATCGATAGATGAACGGTCAGCAGGTCTTTTGTTGAAGTTATGTGGTGGGGGGTAGTAGTTAACTCTGAATTTTCATGGTTTCAGTTAATTAGTAAGCTCTATTGAAGTAATCATCTGAACAGACCCTCTGCCCTTATGTTGTTTCACTCCTTTCTCATGGCATATTGATTTCTGGGTTCATCTGTATATTCTAATGATTCTAGCAGATTCATTGATAGTTTTTTTGCATTTTGGCATTTAAATACACATACAGATACATATGAAAATGCTTATGTTTGGGAGAATCTGATATCTGCAGAGTTAAAAGTAATTATGAATCTGAAAGAAATTGATCCTTTCCATTAGTAGGTAGAATTGTAGCCTGGATAATCTCTTAAATTGAAACCCAAAAGGTTAAGGTGGTTTCAAGCTAAGGGATATCCAGGCTATAATCCTCTTACTTAACAGAAAGACGTAACTATTCATTATATGGTTACTGCAATTTATTATGTTTACTATGCTTCTAACAGTCTGGCAAAGTATGTTGCTATAAGGTCTTGCAGATTTGGGAAACAGGTCAGAAGTCATTACTCGATGCTTTTGTGGATTTATCAATGAGTGGATGATGGATTCAACCGGAAAGTACTGAAAGATTTAACGTATAGAAAGAATCTAAAATGTCTTATTATGTCAGCCTCCTACCTCTGATGAGGATTTGTAAAATTGTACAGTTGGTTATATTATCTGATCCCAGAAGGGATCTGGGCTAGACCGGAGGTTTTCTTATCTCCATTCTTTCCTACCGGTGCCCACACTGAATGGAGATGTAAAATTTTTATAAAATAATAATAAAATTTTGGCTTCGGCCTTTTATCGATAATTTTTTTTTTTTTTGATATGATTTGACTTCTACATTCACTATCTCTATGTCAAAACTTACTAGAAGAAAAATAGTTCCAATTGAATTGAGCAATGGAAGAACTTCTAACTATAGTGTCGTAAATTGTACACCCTTGCTAGGGTGGTACAATTTCACACTTAGGTTAGCACCCGCCTTAGTGTGTTTGCATCTTGCATTGTTATTTCCCTTTAAGAATTTAATTAATTAATTTAATTAAATCTAAAGTCATATTTCATCACTTCATACATCATAAAATTGGGCCCTTTACCCTAAGTGTGCCCATTTTTATTTTATTCCTCCAAAAAATCATTTAATCATAAACCCTAATTATGTCCTATTTCGACCTTTAAGGCCCGATTTCACATATCAAAACACCTCTAAATCAATTGTAACTTTGGGATTCTCTCTAATATTATCACATCTAACGGCTCTAAAATTTTGGTGAAAAGTTGGTCAAACCATGTGCATTCCCGCCACGATCCTTGGCTTTTTCCCTAAAATTTTGGGAGCACAATTCTATGATATTATAATGCTTGACACCAAAAGACTAGCAGGAAATTCAATTCATAGGTTGTCCTAAAGGTAGAATTAAGTCAAAATTAAGATCTAGGGTTTCATACATAAGAGCTCTCTTTCTTCATTTGAAGGGACTAAAGACTAGATGGATGAATCTTTCTAAGAATCTAAGAGCATGCTTTTGGAGCATAAGGAGCCTTCTATGTAGTGAAAGAGAAGCCTATGTGGAGTATTCAACAACATTCATCAAACATTTGTCAAGCATTCATCATCAATTAGGAGCCTTGAAGACATTAGAGAGTAATAGGAGATCTAGTGGCAATATCTCTCCCTTTGGGATTGGTATGATTTCATGTTATTTTCATGTCTTTGTAAGAGGTTCTTTACATCAACTTGCATATTTACATTCATGCTTTAGATCACTTTTCATCATTGATTTAGAGCATTTACTTTGTCAATTACAAGCATTTAGGGTTTACTCTTTAGGGTTGCTCTAGATTGTTTGCTTTCATTTTAGGATGTTGCATACACACAAGGTTCTAGCACACACATTTTCAATACATTATCGACTATTTGTGGAGGTGAAAATCACCAGCACAAGGGTTTGACTAAGTCAAAACCCTATATAGCCACCCAAATATTCCCTTTTCAGTTACAGGTGCAGAAACAGGTACCTGGAGGCATTTTCAGCTCAGCAAAAGGCACAAGAACCACCCAGAATCATCATATCTGCCCTAATCTACCTAGGAAAGGGGCATGACACCTTGTTCCTACCTAGGATAGTGGCATGGCACCATGGTCCCTCTTCTTTTCAGTGATTTTTAGCAGGTTGTAGCTTCAGGTCATCAGATTTGCAGTCTTTCAATTGTAGCCTTCTATCTGTAGAAACAGGAAAATGGCATGGCACCTTGGTCTAGGTCAATTTTGGTCAATTTGTAGCATCAGATACACATCCATAATCCTCCCCCTTTCATTCTTTTAGTATTTCATTTTCAGATCTGTAGGTTTGTTCAATTCTGAGTTCATTTATGCTTCATTCTTCATCTCCTAGCCTAGTTGATCATTCAAGCCCTAGTTTTCTCATCATTTACAACAAGAGGAATAGAAACCCTAAGAGATAATCCTTGGCTCTCTCTTTCCCACAAGAAGTAGCCAAAGTGATCTATCTCCCTAAGCTCTTTCATATTCCCAATGTGTTGGAAAAAGTAGGATTAGGTCCTAGTCACCCAACCTTGCTTTTCCCGCCACCACATTTTGGTGAACCCAACGTGAATCCAACCTTCTTTAAATATGATTTATGTTTCTCAGATATGAGTTTTTTTGCTATTTAAAACTCAAATTTACATTTACAAGTTTCAATTCCTTGCAAATTTCAAAATTTAGAGGTTGATTTTGTTGAAACCCTAATTTTTCAATTCAAAATTGAACTTGTGGATAGCTTAATTTGGATCATTAATTTCAAATCTGATTTAGGAACACATTTCACTGATAAATTTCATTTTCTAAAGAAATATTTTGAGTGCTTGCATTGGTTAAAATTGAACATTTTCTTCTATTTTGCATATGTTATCATTTGAAAGAGGAAATTTTTTGTCATGATGCATTCATTTCATAAATGTGATAATGTGTTAGCTTCCCTTGTTTCAATTTTTCCATCTATTAGAGAACCTCCTCCTATATATGACAACATTTAAGTGTCTAAAAGAGTTGTTACCAATCCCTTCAAAATTCTCCCATGCTCTAAGGATGAAGATTTGAAGAGTGATCTTGACAATTCTCCTAGAATGTGCCCTTCTCATCTAGCTAACTCAGAGGAAGAGGATGATATCATAAACACTTATCTTAATGTTACCTTACCTTACTTACATGATGCCTCTTTAAGTGAAAAGGTATTGATGGACATTGACTTATCTTCTCCTAAGTTTGGTCTTACCAATGGGGGCATGTTAGTGCAACAAGAGGTTATGGGCACTTCTTCCAAAGATCTTCTTCCTAAGCATGATTTTTAGGAGAAAGATGTTCATCTCCCTCCTAAAGAATACTCCCCTCATGAGGTTCATTTTGTGAAACAAGATGGTATTGTCCCTACTTTTCCTAGTGATGGCATTTCCTCTATTGATTCGAACAAAATTCCCACTAGAGATGATGCATTAATGAGAAATGTTTTCCCTTCTCCTAAAGTTTGCCTTACCCCTAAAGATGCCTTAGAGAAAGAAGATGAAACCATGACCAATTTCCTTAATTCTCTCTCCCCTAAAGATCCTATTGAACACATTTTGAGGCAAGAAGATTATGTAAATACATGTAGTGATTTTCTCCTTCTGGAGGATGAAGAATTAATGAACAATGTCATCCCTTCTCCCAAAATTGGAAATAACAATAAGGACATCTTTGTGCAAGATATTTATAATACTTTTCCTAATGAACTTACTATTTGGGATGAACCATTAGAAGAAGGTGTTGATTATTCTCTTCCCCATGAGAGAACCCTAGCCAAAGGGGATGAAATCATGATTGATAATGCCCTTGATAGCATCTCACCTTCCATGAATCTCAATCATTTTTTCTCTAAAGGTATATCATCTTCCTCTCCTCAACTTGGTTCTACTCATAAGGATACTTTATTTCAAGAAGAGATGGTTAACATATTTTTCAAACATCTCCCTCTCAAAGGTGATACTTTAAAGAGTAATGTTGATCCTTCTCCTAGAGAGTTTATTCCCCATGTAGATCCTTTGGTGATAGAGAATGATATGACCTTTCCTACTAATAATCTTCCTTCTAAAACATCAATTCCTACTTCTAGTCTATCTCCTAAAATCGATCTTATATGTGATGATATTTTAGTGCAAGAAGAGACTATCAACAATTCTTCCAATAATATTGTTTGTGCTTCTTTTGAGGACACCTTTGATATTCCTAAACTGTTGAAGCATTTCATGTTCCAGAGATGTGTGTGTGTGTGTGTGTGCTCCCTCCCCCCAGGCGATGTGTACTCACCCCTACCCATAAAATATTCTGGCCAACCCCAACCTGATGCTGCCTATCGAGCCTTTCCATCTTTATTTGCATTGCTTCCCATCAGGGGAATACTTTCTCAAACTCCAGAGAACAATATTCATTCTTCAATCAATTTGATACATGTGAATGAAACACCTAATAAACCCCTCTTCACAGTTCAAGGTGCCTATCCTTCTCAAAATTCCCCACATAAGCCTCTCTTAGTGGTTCAAGGTGGTTATGCTAATGATTCTTTTTGCACTCCTAAGAAACCTATTATTACTATATGAGCAAGTTATCCTACTAAGAGCCCTTATGAGTATGCTAAGAAAATAATTGGAGAGAGTTATCATATGACTTCTCATATCTACAACACAAGAAACAATAGACAACCTAGTCCTCCTCCAATTATCCCAACTTCACTTCCTCTCTCTCAACCTACCCTTCCACAAGAACCTTGTATATCAAATCTTGGCAAGGAGTATGATCTCATTGAACAACTTAAGGCCACTCCTGCTAAGATTTCTATTTGGGATTTCATTCAAACTTCACCTACATATCATGGGATGTTACAAGATTCTTTGAAAACTTAGATGTCCCACCTACAGTGACACATAATAACATGTTTGCTTTGATTGATCCTACAAACAAATCCAAAGCTCAAATCGTATTCACACAAGATGAGTTACCTTCTCCTAAAATGCAAAATCAATGTGATACTCTTATGATTGTGGTTATTATCAATGATAGTTCTATAAGGCGAACCCTTGTGGACAATGGATCTAGCTTTAATATTTGTGGTGTGGACTTATTAGATAAGATTAAAGTGGATCATTCTATCATCAAACCTTCTTATCTTACTATTTGAGTTTTTGATAATGTGGCTAAACAATGTCTGGGTGTCATAACCTTTCCTATTAGGGTAGGTCATGTTGTGTTACCTACACCTATTCATGTTATGCCTGGTAATTTGACATATAACCTTCTATTAGGGAGACCTTGGATTCATAGCATGCAATCTATCCCCTAAAATTTCTATAGACAAACAAGTTCATTCATAACAATACGACATACACCTTATTAACTGATATCAAACTTCAAGAATAATTAAAATCTGGATCTTCTTGTTCAACTACTTTCCATTTTTCTTCCAATCCTTCTTCTTCTTCAAATACATCTATTTCCTTTAATTATGTTGTTTCTTCTAGTACTCCTGATTCTTCTACTCAATTGTAATCTCCTCCCAAGGATCTCTTTTCTCCCGATGAAGTTGTCACAAATTATGATTGGGGATCTCTAGACTTTACCCCTACTTTTATAGGAGAATATAGGGTACCTTGGAAAGGATCCAAGACTAAGAAGGAGAAATCTGAGGAACCTAAAGAACAACACACTTTGTCTAAACAACTAAGTAACCATTTTGTGGCTACTTCTAATTCAAATGATTCTTCAAATCCTTCCTCTAATTCATATAGCATTGATACCTATGGGGCATCACCATCTCATTTTGATTTGGCATCCCTTTATGATCCTGGTTTTCACATTTTAGCTAAGAGTGGCTATGATGGCAATGGTTGTGGCACAAATGAACAAGGAATCAAAGTTCCTTTAGAACATAATACACATGAAGCTTCATTTGGACTTGGATATAATCCTTCTAAGGCCACCAAAGCATCTAAAAGACCATCTCTCATTGTGAATGCTATATTTAGTAGTGATGATAACCTCACCTCAATTAAATCACCTTCTATTTCTTTCAACACTCATCCCACTCATAAGGAAATCTTGGTGATGAAAAAATATATTTACGAATCTCCTCAAGATATTTCTAATCCCACTTATGAGACTTTGTCTTCTACTCATTCTAAAATCCCTTCTTCTAGGAATAAGGCTCTAATGAATTACACCTATCCCTCTCATAAGATTTCTTATGTGCAGGAGAAGTATGACTTAGTGGCCTATTCTTCTCCTATAAACTTCTCTCTTTCTAAAGACTTTTTAACATTCATTATCTTATACATGTTTTTAATCTCACCTATAGTAGAGCATTTAACATGTCATATTCAAACACCTCATTCAATCTATCATGTCTTTAAATAACATTAATGGCTATTATGTTGCTCATTATTATGTGACATTGGTAGCTCACTTATTGGGGGTTCATCGTCATTCATGATGGTACAATTTCACATGCAATCATACTTTTGGAAGCAACATAATAGCCTATTTATATTTGAATTCCTTCTCTCATATTAGAACATGCATCCCTAGTGGGGATCTTAAGTACATATCCTTAATTGGGACCTCCTCCTTGGTGTTGGAAGTCTTTGATCATTCATCAATTTCTTTTCTTTATTGAGTAGTATCTTTTATAAAAAACCCTTCTATTTTGTGCACATGCATATCCTTGATGAGGATCTATTTCCTTCTTTTATAAGAGTTGTTATAAATAATCTCTCTTTGATGTCATCTCAATCCTCTGCTCTTTTCAAATATCTTGCATTCATTCGTTCTAGAAGGTGTTATATTTGTCTAAGACAACTCCTCTTGAAGGAAGATGTCTTTTGAACAAAGATCTCTTCTCCTCCAAGGATCTCCTTTACACTTCTACAGCAAGATATCTCTTTTCAACTATCTTATCCTTGCTTGAAGAGTATTCTCTCTCTTTCTTGGATTTATGACATTGTTTCATGATGGATATCTTCTTGGTGTCGAAGGTAGGTGTAAAGCGGAAAAATCGAACCCTAGTTGTTCTCCCCTCCCCAACTCCAAGAAGAGAGAAGGGAGAGTCACTAGGGTTGATGGTTTTCACTTAGGGGAGACTTTACATTCAAAAGAGGGGTTGAAACCCACAAGATCCAATCCCACGCAATGCAAGATTGGATTCTAAATGAGTTTCAAGGGTTGTGACATCAAGGATACCCTCTTTTGTAAAGAATGTAGATAGAATGACTGAACTAGGAATGCATGTAAAGTAGGAAAGATTCACTTATAAACAGAGATAGGGATATAGGATGAAGTTGCAGACCTAGAATTAGCAGTAAAATGTCGAGACGGTGCTGTCCTGCAAATTTGAGCGAAAGTTGACGAGACGATGGCACCCGACGTGCACACGGTCCTCCGAAAAATCCCCAAAATGAAGGTGGATCTGTTCATCTCTGCACAAGGATTCTAGATCTTCAATTACAGCCGCATACCTGCAACCTACACACAGAAAAGAGAGGACGATTGGGGGGTTAGGGATTAGGGGTTTGCCTTTAGGTCAAACCCCGATTTTGGAATTAACCAAGAAATGAGAATGTTGTAAATGTAAATGTTTGTAATGTAAACAAGTATTGATACCTTGTTGTAAGAATGTTTGTATTCTTACATGCAAAGGTGTAATGTATGTAGTATGTTGTATGTTGTATGTGATCTCCTCTTCAATGGTTGAATCCTTGTCTTGAATGCAACACCTAACCTTGAATGGAGACTTAGTATGCTCAATTGTTTGAAGGAATGCTTGAATGCTTGAATGTTTGAATGTTTGAATATCGCTTCCGCCTCTTGCTTGCATATGTCTTCCTTTTTCTTACCTCCTCAAATGGGAGGGGAAATGTAGTTTATATACTTGTCAATTAGGGCTAATAGACTGATTTTTCTGACCTTAGGCCGACCTAGAAACAATATTTTCCAATTTGCAAACTTAAAGACCCGATGCCCAAAATAGACCGGGCCCAAAATAGGGCCAGGGACCAGGGCGTTGGGCACCATGGTCCCACCTCCCGGGACAGCAGGGTGCAAGGAGGATCAGGCCAGGGTGCTAAAAAATGCAGTTTTTGGTGTTATAAATAGGTTTCGGGGTCTCCATTTAGGTTCAACGTTGCGCCGCCATCGTGAAGACCCAAATGCAGTCAAAATTGCAAGTGTCACAATTTTAGGATGCTACATTTAGCCCCCACTTTAGCGGGAGTATAAGCGTACGCTCATACTTCCGGTAAAGTACAAGGAAACAACATTGAAAAACTTTCACCACGTCAAGGAGGCAAGATACACCAAGCCCCCAGTGGACTAAGGATCTTACGACTTCGATTGACAAAGTAAAAGGGAAGATCACGAGGGAGAACCATGACTATCAGTAGTAAGGTTCCCTCACTATGAGTCATGCAAGAAAGATATCAAAAATTTTCAAGGCAAAGCTAAATTTGTCAAGAAATTTCCAGTATCTTGAAAAGATATGAACGGGATGTATGCCCCCCTATGTTAAAGCGATCGCACACGCCTCATTGGGGGTGATTGCTTTAAGGTAGTGATACATATAAGAAATGAGAAAGGAGCATGTTATCACAAGGATTTAGCCCCGAAGTGTGAGATAAGCCCAAGGATAATAGACACAAAACACAAAGCACAAGGTGACTTCGCTTTCCTTGGGGTCAGTATGTTGTATGATAATTCATGTATATCATATGTATGTATGCATAATTGTTCTTCATTCCCCAATCAAGGAAGGACCTAGAAGAAGGGAACACATGTGTCTTTTGAGTCAACATGAGAGAGACCAAAAGAGATCTCAATGCTTTGCATCATCCTCAAGTAGACAACACTAAGGACAACAAATAGAAGAATGAGAATAACACATAGAAGAAGTAACAAAAGAGATCAAGAGAGGAGGAGAGAGTCTGCTATGCTAATGAAACTAGTCTAGCACATCATCTACCCCCCGATCTTGCTGATCAATATTTTGGGAAGGCAAGAAACACGCTAGAGGAGGAACATCCAACACAGCAGATGGAGCTATCACAAGATCCAAACAAGGGCTATGTTCATGTCCCAAGCCACGTTGTTCTTGTCTAGGAGCTAGGATAAGTGCTTTAGAAAATTCGTTAGATAAATGGTTATCAACATCAACATATTCATATTCACTATCAGAATGAAAAGAAGTAACATTTTCATCATGAATAACATTTTCATCTATATCATCATCAAGATTTATAAAAATAGGATCTTTAACTCGCACAGGATCAAGACCATCATGCATCTTATGTTTAGGAGATTTTGGCTCAATTTTTGGCTGAGGAGAAAATGGAATAATACTGCCTGAAGGTGTTTTTGGGGATTGTAAAGTTTGAGAAGCAGCTGCCTGAGCTCTAAGACGATGCTTTCATCGGCGTTCACGTGCAGAACGATTTCGTCTAGTCTTAGTAGGAAGTTGAGAAGATTGAGGAGGAGGAATGTTCTCATCCTTATCACTTGGGTGTTTAGGTTGTGGTCTCTTAGGTTGAATATTAGGAAAAGAGGAAGGTCTCTTCTCTCCATAAGAGGAAGGAGGAGGAACTGCTCCATATAAGGGAGGAATATTTGGTTTAGGAAGGAGACCAAGTCCATCATGACGAGGAGGTATAGGTCTATTTTTAGGAATTTTATTAGTCATAGACATAGTCACATTCATAGGGATGGGTTGGGAATCTTCTTGAGGAAAGACATTAGTTTTATCTTTCAAAGGAAGAACTTCCTTCTCAAGAACGATAGGAATATCAAGTTTGGGTGTTCTAGGTTCACTTAGAGATAGAATCATATCTTTTTTCCACCTTTGATAAGATTTGAAAAGATGATCACTTCGCAGAGGAAGAGATTGGAATTGTTTAGGCCAAAAGTAATCAATAGGAATGCTAGAAGTTCTTTCAACTGGTTTAAAGAGGCTATGATTGACAGTAACAACTTCACCATTATGGGGAAATTTCAAACACTTGTGAATAGGAGAAGCAATAGCTTTCATGGAAGATAGCCAAGGATAGCCTAGCTTCACACGAAATTGTTCAGATGATGGAATAATAGCAAAGTCCACATCAAGGGATTTGTTATGGACCTCAATAGGTAATGTAATAGAACCAATTGCAGGAGAAGAAAATGCATCAAATAATTTCACAACCACATTTGTTTCATCATAGATCACTTGATTTAATTGCAAAGTAAAAAGAAATTCTTCAGTAATGATATTAACCATACAAGAAGGATCAATAAGCACTCCACGGCAAGGTGTATTCTTGACTTTTGCAACTATATATAAAGGACCATCAGGTGCCCTAATAGTTTCACTGGAATCAAATGTGATGGAAGGTTCTTTAGGGATTTTCTATTGTTCCACAAAGTTAATCACATTCGGAGTCATAGACACAAGATCATCAGGTGAGACAGAGGAATCATTAGTATCAATCACATTAGAGGTGTGAGAAGGTAATGGATCAGTAAAAATCTAAAGATTTTGGTTAGGAGGAGCTACAGATGTGTTGCCTTTATCATTCACATCAGAAACAGAGATAGTATTATTATCAATCAAATCTTGAATTTTACCCTTTAAAGCAAAACATTTTTCAGTATCATGCCTAGGATGACGATGAAATTGACAAAAAGATTTGTTATCAAAATAGGGTGAATTAATCTTTGTAGGATCTATTTTCTTTATAGGAGGAAGAGTAAGCACATTTTGTTCCAATAACTTATTCATAATACTATGCAATGATTCATTCAAAGGAGTAAACTTTCTTTCTTTCTTGAAAAACTTAGAAATAGGAGGCACACCTGATGCTGCATTCACATTGTTGTTGATGATGTTTTCACTGAATTTAATGGACTCTCTGTTCGGTTTAAACTTCCCAAATGGTTGTTGACTACTATCAATATTATCACTCGGAGCCATAGGATTTGCTTGTTCCATTTGACTCACAGTCAGTTGATAATTGTGAAGAGTTGCGCACAACTGTTGGAAAGAAGTAAACTCAGAAAACAGAAGTTTTTCTCTAATATGTTTTTGTAAATTAGAAATAAAGATTCTTTGAATGTCATTGTCAGGTACTGGAAAAGAAATTTGAGCATACAAATGCTTATATCTACCAATGAAATCAGTCACTTTTTCTTTAACACCTTGTTTACAATGCATTAAATCAATCAAAGTAACTTTAGGACTTATATTGTTTTGAAATTGTTGAATAAAAGCATTTGCAAGTTGTTGGAAAGAAGTAATAGAATAAGAAGGCAATGAGCAATACCATTGTAGGGCTTTATCTCTTAATGTTCTAGTAAACAGTTTTGCAAGCAACCTTTAGTCATAAGCAAAATCGGTACATATTGTTTGAAAGGTCTTAACATGTGTTAGAGGATCACCCTTACCATTATAAAGCTCCAAATGCGGAATTTCAACATGTTTAGGGGGGATAGCTCGAACAATGTCAAGAGAAAGTGGGCTCGCAACATCAAATGTGGGCACACTAAACTTAGATTGATTCATAGAGGCAATTTGTTGCTGTA
Organism: Cryptomeria japonica; assembly: GCF_030272615.1. NCBI lineage: Eukaryota > Viridiplantae > Streptophyta > Pinopsida > Cupressales > Cupressaceae > Cryptomeria > Cryptomeria japonica. The sequence goes on from NC_081413.1 coordinate 523,531,099, forward strand.
AAGAAGAGACAGTTTGTGCAAGATTGTTAATGGTCGCTTTAGTCGAAGAGTTCATATTAGACCTGTTAGATTGTGATGGAGGTATTATGTTATTGAAAGAAGGTATTGATTGAGAGTAAGGTGGTGGGACACTATGATAGTTAGTCATAGGAGATGATTGGAAAGGAGGAACACTACAAGGAGGAATGGAATGGTTAAATGAATTGCCCCCTTGCGTCATGTTTATTTGTGGAGATATAATAGGAACACTCATTGAAGGAATGAATGAAGAAGTTGGATTGAATGAAGGAAGAGGGTTGATTGAAGAACAGGGATTGCCCCCATGACTGGTGATCATAGGCGGAATGTCTTGTATTGAAGTAGTCATTATGTTTGATGTAAAAGTAGGTATACTAGCAATAGGAGTTGTCAAAGGAATAGAATGATTGACTTGAGTAGGAGGTTGTGTATAACCTAAAGTTTCAGCACAACTCTTCATAGGCATCACATTCGAATCCACAATGTGTGCAATACCATGCAAAATATCAATTCCATTCTTATCACTTTGAACCATACGCTTTAGACCCTCAATTAATGAAAGAGCTTCGCTATCGGGGTATTCTTGAGACATCCATTATCGAAAATCATCGAATTGGTTATCCAATTTCAAAAGTTGTTGTACAGAAACCTCATGGAGAGCTTCTTCATCATTAAGAGGATTAGAGGAATTACCCGTGTCCTCGTTAAAAAGGCCATTCAAATTAGGTTCCATCTCCTTAGTAATTAAACCTTGGAAAGACTTAATTCTAAGGCTTCGTCTAACGGGAATAGTGTAAGTAGGGCTTATTGTTGTAAAACTCATGCACTAAAGAGAGAGAGAAGATTTTGAATTTTATAGGTGGCAAATTTCAAAAATCAGCCAATCTCCTAGATTTAAGCTGTTAAATGCAATCAGGACAATCTCCCGAAATTTCAGAAAAAATGTCAGGGACCGTGGCGAATGGAGTGCACACAGTCCTCGCAACTTTTTTCAAAATTTTCAGGGATGAAAGTTATGATGATTTTAAAGCTAATCTGAAAAAATTGAGTGATTTTACGATCTGTAGATAGGCCAAATTAAAGTTGCAATCTCAAAATTGAACCCTACCAAGATTGTTGAAAAATGTAAATTTTGAATTTTGAAAAAGAGGGGGAAACTGAAATTTTGAATTTTATGTTTTTAGAGGGAATACTAAAAGCAATGCAGGCTTTGAAATTTAAAAGTTGACTCAATTTCATGCAAAATTCAAATTTGAAAGCAGAAATCAAAGTTGCCGCAATTAAACACTTAATTTCAAAAGTCACAAACTGCAAAAATTTGAATAAAGCACTGAAATTTCGAATGAATGCCAACACACTTTTCAGATTTAGGACAGTAAGAAACACAATTTTGATATGAATTTTAATTTCAACAATTTTTTGAATGATTAGAAGCCTCAATCCAAGCAATCGCTAGACCAACTTTGACTTTAATTTTGAAAGTGTTAAAATTGATAAAATCAGCCAAAATTCTAGATTTTAGCAAAAAAATACAGTAAGATCTAGCTCCCGAAATTTCGGAAAAAATGTCGGGGACGATGGCGCTCGGTGTGCACACGGTCCTCGCAACTTTTTTCCAAATTTTCAGGGATGAGAGATATTGTGATTTTATTGCGGAATCCAAAGTTACAACCGATTTGGAAGTGTTTTGATCAGTGGAATTATCAGTCAAAGGTTGAATCAAGAAGGTTTTAAAAATTAGGGTTTTGACATTTAACCACTTAATTTTCAGAATTAAAGCACAAATATGAATTGATAATTTACAATAGAAGGGTAGATCTGAAACAAGCGTTAACAATTAAACATTCCACAAGTTTAATTACTAAAAAGAAAATTTTTGGGTTTTTATGCAATTAGCCTCTAAAATTTGCAAAAGATCAAACATGGAAATGTAATTAAGGAAACAAAATTTTCAGATCTAACCATGAATAATCAGAATGAGGATGTTCACGTCGGGTTCACCAAAATGTAAAGTGGAAAAATCGAACCCTAGTTGTTCTCCCCTCCCCAACTCCAAGGAGAGAGAAGGGAGAGTCACTAGGGTTGATGGTTTTCACTTAGGGGAGACTTTACATTCAAAAGAGGGGTTGAAACCCACAAGATCCAATCCCACGCAATGGAAGATTGGATTCTAAATGAGTTTCAAGGGTTGTGACATCAAGGATACCCTCTTTTGTAAAGAATGTAGATAGAATGACTGAACTAGGAATGCATGTAAAGTAGGAAAGATTCACTTATAAACAGAGATAGGGATACAGGATGAAGCTGCGGACCTGGAATTAGCAGTAAAATGTCGAGACAGTGCTGTCATGCAAATTTGAGCGAAAGTTGACGGGACGATGGCGCCCAGCGTGCACATGGTCCTCCGAAAAATCCGCGAAACGAAGGTGGATCTGTTCATCTCTGCACAAGGATTCCAGATCTTCAATTACAGCCGCGTACCTGCAACCTACACATAGAAAAGAGAGGATGATTGGGGGGTTAGGGATTAAGGGTTTGCCTTTAGGTCAAACCCCGGTTTTGGAATTAACCAAGAAATGAGAATGCTGTAAATGTAAATGTTTGTAATGTAAACAAGTACTGATACCTTGTTGTAAGAATGTTTGTATTCTTACATGCGAAGGTGTAATGTATGTAGTATGTTGTATGTTGTATGTGATCTCCTCTTCAATGGTTGAATCCTTGTCTTGAATGCAACACCTAGCCTTGAATGGAGACTTAGTATGCTCAATTGTTTGAAGGAATGCTTGAATGCTTGAATGTTTGAATGTTTGAATATCGCTTCTGCCTCTTGCTTGCATATGTCTTCCTTTTTCTTACCTCCTCAAATGGGAGGGGAAATGTAGTTTATATACTTGTCAATTAGGGCTGATAGACTAATTTTTCTGACCTTAGGCCGACCTAGAAACAATATTTTCCAATTTGCAAACTTAAAGACCCGATGCCCAAAAGAGACCGGGCCCAAAATAGGGCCAGGGACCAGGGTGCTGGGCGCCATGGTCCTGGGGGACCAGGGCACTGGGCGCCATGGTCCCACCTCCCGGGACAACAGGGTGCAAGGAGGATTAGGCCAGGGTGCTGAAAAATGCAGTTTTTGGTGTTATAAACAGGTTTCAAGGTCTCCATTCAGGTTCAACGTTGCGCCGCCATCGTGAAGACCCAAATGCAGTCGAAATTGCAAGTGTCGCAATTTTAGGATGCTACAGCAGGCATCCTTGTTCTAACACACATGTACAAGTTTGAGTGGAACTAACAGTGTTCTCACTCTCCTCCCTTACATGGATCACCCAGACAGACTCTGGGGGCTATTTTTTCATATCCTTCTCTCCATGGTTCACCTAGTTTTAAGGGTGAGATGTCCATGGTTTGTTTTCTCTTCTCATCAATCACCAAAGTGTGTATTCATGATTTCTATCTCTTTTTCCTTCTCTTTGCATTTGTTTCCATTTAAATCTTTCATCTTGTGTTAGAGAGCTCTCAAATCCTCACACTCTTTGTTGTGTTGGAATTGAGGCTTAGTTCTCTTTCTTACCAAATGATTCTCCATTAGTTTTTAATCTTGTATCAAATCTTCTTGTGAGCATTTGTCATCAATCTTTTTTCATAATTTGATGTGGTAACCATGATACCATGTTTCAACTCACTAAAATTAGCAAGCCGAAATAGGGGTGGCATATAGCTACTCTCAAATTTTCATCACCTTCCTTAATAAGCATTTAGGTGATTTTGTGATTTTATCTAACATGTGTTTTTGTAGGGTGTGGATCCTAACTGTGTACTGCAGATGCCGCTAGGGGCTTCATCCAACAACTTGTGGATATATCCTTTTTCATGAATGTTTACTTTTATATACTTTAGAATGCATATGCATGTAGTATCATATGACTGCTAAAGTGGGGGCTAAATGTAGTGTCGTAAATTGTACACCCTTGCTAGGGTGGTATAATTTCACACTTAGGTTAGCACCCACCTTAGTGTGTTTCCATCTTGCATTGTTATTTCCCTTTAAGCATTTAATTAATTAATTTAATAAAATCTAAAGTCATATTTCATCACTTCATACATCATAAAATTGGGCCATTTCCTTTAAGTGTGCCCATTTTTATTTTATTCCTCCAATAAATCATTTAATCATAAACCCTAATTATGTCCTATTTTGACCTTTAAGGATCTATTTTGCATATCAAAACAACTTGAAATCAGATGTAACTTTTTTGATTCTCTCTAATATCATCACATCTAACGGCCCTAAAAATTTAGTGAAAAGTTGGTCGGACCATGTGCATTCTTGCCATGGTCCTCGACTTTTTCTCCAAAATTTCGGGAGCACAATTCTACAATATTATAATGCTTAACCCCAAAAGATTGGTGAGAAATTCAATTCCTAGGTCGAACTAAAGGCGGAATTAAGTCAAAATTAAGATCTAGAGTTTCATACATAAGAGCTCTCTTTCTTCATTTGAAGGGACTAAGCACTAGATGGATGGATCTTTCTAAGAATCTAAGAGTAGGTTTTTGGAGCATAAGGAGCCTTCTATGTAGTGAAAGAGAAGCCTATGTGGATTATGCAACAACATTCAACAACATTAAACAAAATTCATCAAGCATTTGTCAAGAATTCATCATCAATTAGGAGCCTTGAAGACATTGAAGAGTAATAGGAGATCTAGTGGCAATATCTCTCCCTTTGGGATTGGTATGATTTCATGTTATTTTCATGTCTTTGTATGAGGTTCTTTACATCAACTTGAATATTTAAATTCATGCTCTATATCACTTTGCATCATTGATTTAGAGCATTTACTTTGTCAATTACAAGCATTTAGGGTTTACTCTTTAGGGTTGCTCTAGATTGTTTGCTTTCATTTTAGGATCTTGCATACACACAAGGTTCTAGCACACACATTTTCAGTACATTATCGACTATTTGTGGAGGTTGAAATCACCAAAGAAGGGGTTTGAATAAGATAAAACTCTATATAGCCACCCAAACCTTCCCTTTTGAGTTGCAGGTGTAGAAACAGGTACCCGGAGGCACTTTCATCTCAACAAAAGGCATAGGAACCACCCAGAATCATCAGATCTGCCCCAATATTCCTAGGACAAGGGTTTGGCACCCTATTCCTTCCCAAGATAGTGGCATGCCACCATGGTCCCTCTATTTTTCAGTGATTTTTAGTAGGTTGCAGCTTCAAGTCATCATATTTGCAGTCTTGCAATTGCAGCCTCTTGTCTACAGAAAAAGGATAGTGGTGTGGCACCCTGGTCTAGGGAAGTTTTAGTCAATTTGCAGCATCGAGTACACATCCAAAATCCTCCCCCTTTCATGCTTTCAATATCTCAGTTTCAGATCTGTATGTTTGTTCAATTCTAAGTTCATTTATGCTTCATTCTTCATCTCCTAGCCTAGTTGATCATTCAAACCCTAGTTTCTCTCATCATTTGTAACAAGAGGAATAGAAACCCTAAGAGATAATAATTGGATCTCTCTTTCCCACAAGAAGTATCCAAATTGATCTATCTCCCTAGGCTCTTTCATATTCCCAATGTGTAGGAAAAAGTAGGATTAGGTCCTAGTCACCCGATCTCGCTTTTCCCGCCACCACACTAACATTCTTCTTGTTTTGGACTAGAGTGAAGACTCATTAATCTTTAATAAAGTTAGTTGATTCAACCTTCACCTTTTTATTCTCTTCATTCAATTATATTTCTATCAAGGTGGACATTAGTTCCATTGTCCTACTTTCTTCTACATGATTCAACTCTTCTTCCATTATGCATATCCAACTATTATTGGAGTTGAGAAAATACAACACCACAGGAGCCCAAATGATCTCTACAAGCTGAAAAACCTTTTACAAGGAGAAGCAAGGAAGCAAATCACAAAAGAAAGAAATACACAGAAAATATTCTCAAAAAAGGAGAGCTCAATATTCACAAAATGTAATGTAATAATCCTCCTTCTTACAAGAAAAGAAAGAACTTAACCTTTAATAGGTCAAGAAACCCTAAAAGGGAAAACCTAGGTTTGCACATAATAATTAATAAAAGAATTAATTATTATGCACCTAAAGTTAGCTTAAGTGTAAAAGAGATAAAGGGAACTTAAATAATTAAACAAATATTGTTTAATTAATCAAGTAAATACCCGAATACTCTAACACCCCCCCTTAAGCTAGACTTAGGGAGAAGCTAAAACCTAGAACAGCTACTGAAAGGAAGAAATATGGGTCCTGGCAACAAGGCCTGATCAGGTACCCAAATACAATGAAATATTTATGAACTAGAGAAATAGAGAAAACCACGTGGGAACAAAACTCTACTCCAAAAAGAGATGGAAAAGAACACCACTGAAGCATAAAGAACCTGCAAACTTTGTCGAAGAATAATTGCTGAGCTGAAGAACCTCCACTGAAATAGAACATGACTAGGTAGAGAATACTATAATCTATATGAGTGCCCTCAAATGACACTACTCGAATCAGAAGGCAAACAAGGCAAACAACTAAAATCGAAGATACAGATGGCATGAAAACACCAAAGCCTAAAGAGCTGATCAATTGAACCACGGAAGTATTAGAAACAACAGGACAAACCTCCCCATAATGCTAAAGAGGGACAGGAACACTGAAAAGAATGACCAAGAAGAATTGCATGACGAAGAACCAGGAACATCAAAGGTGCAGAGACAGTACATGGTGTCATGGAAGGAACACTCACTTGACAAAGGTGGATGGCAAACAAGGCAAACACCAACCCCCTCATGACACTTTAAAAGTAGTGCATGTACAATAAGGCACAAGATGTGCAAGATCCCAAGTAAATAATGCATGATGGCACTTTATCTTAGTGCGTTTGCATAATTACAATGCTACAATGATAAGAAGACTAGAAATAGAAAGGAGAACCAAAATAGAAACATCCTACCCAGAGAAGAGATCCCAGGACCTGAAACAACCAAGATATCCACCAGAGTGCTGAAAAGAAAAAAACTAAATAAAATATGCATGGATTCTGGAAATAAAATTCAGATGGCTGGAAATTACACATCACACGCTTTCCAAAAATATAAACTTTTCAAAAAATGGAGGTCAGATGCTCATTCTATGTCTCCCGGAGTACAAAAGAGAGACCCCACTTTGACTAAAAAAAACATAGTCAAATAGAAAAATTGGAAAAAAAATACCAACATCACAAGGTTCGGCTTGGAACTAGCTTTCCGATGCTTATTTGTTTTCGAAAAAATGACTCCGTATACCCAAGATATGACCAAAAAACCAAACCCCCCTTCAAAACAAGAGGAAGGGGTAGTCTGGTGGCTCTAGCGAGCAGAGGTGGCCAATGAGCGGCGCTTTAGTGGTGAGCTGGTGGAGCTCCGGTGGCTAGGCAAAGGAGCCAGGGTGACCATTTTCTGGTGGCGGCGAGATGGGCTAGGTGGCTGCCAAGGTCGGGAAGCTACGGTGGCGGTGGGAGAAGCCAGCGGGTGCTGCGGTGGGGAGGCTCTGTGGGCTGCACAATGGCCGGTGGTGCAACAGCAGTGGTGGGTGCTGTGGTGAGGCTCTATGGGCAGTGCAATGGTGGTGGTGGGGGCCGCAGGGAGGCCGACAGGGGGTCGGAGGCTGGTGCCGGTGAGGGTCGGGCCGGCGGGAGCCGGAAGGGTGGTAGAGGCCGAAAGACGAGGCCGGCGAGGGGTCGAACTAACAGGTCTGGTCACCGTATGGTGGTTGGACTGTCAACATCAATACCCTGCGAAAAACCAAAAACCCCAAAAAACTTTTGAAACCCCTTTTTTTATGCCTTTTTTTTTTTTTTTTTTGAAAAATCAAAATCCGACCTACATGCCATAAAAAGGCCAAAAAAAAAATTGAAATTTTTTTTCTTGAACTGCATGCCAAGGCCGTATGGCCTGGATCTGGAGAAAAAATACTTCCAAAGGCTCTGGAACCAAAACAAGGCAAATTTTATATGACTATAGGGTTTTCGGGCCTTCTAAGCACGATGGTGAGGTTCGTTTAGGCCCAAAGTGTTCAAAAAAAGAGGCCTATCCCTAAGTACAAAACAAAACTTCTTGAAACCCCAGATCTGCTTCCAATGCAAAAATTCTCAAAACAAGAATAGATAGCTACAGATTTGAAGCTCTGATACCATGTTGGAGTTGAGAAAATACAACACCATAGGAGCCCAAATGATCTCTACAAGCTGAAAAACCTGTTACAAGGAGAAGCAAGGAAGCAAATCACAAAAGAAAGAAATACATAGAAAATATTCTCAAAAAAAGAGAGCTCAATATTCACAAAATGTAATGTAATAATCTTCCTTCTTACCAAAAAAAGAAAGAACTTAACCTTTAATAGGTCAAGAAACCCTAAAAGGGAAAACCTAGGTTTGCACATAATAATTAATTATTATGCACCTAAAATTAGCTTAAGTGTAAAAGAGATAAAGGGAACTTAAATAATTAAACAAATATTGTTTAATTAATCAAGTAAATACCCGAATACTCTAACAACTATTATCTTTCTAAGCAACATTTTCTTTAGTTTCAGGTTTACGTACATTTTCAATTCAATACTATTATTCACATACCTGTGCCAACAGGCAATTGTCATCACTATTACCCTTCACATAGTAGTCATTTCCCTTAGCACGTATTCCTCCCACAACAAGTTTTTTTAACCTTCCTTTTATGATTTCACATTCAGTCTCTTTAAATGTAACCTCATACCCTCTGTTGCACATCTAATTAACACTCAGTAAATTATGTCTCTGACCTTTAAAATAATAGACATCATTTATCTTATTCTTACCATCAATTGTAATGCTTATTTTTCCACAAATAGGAGTTGCCTCTTCTTTTGCAAATTTTACTAATCCACCATCATAGTTCTCAAGGTTAATGAAGTTCTCTCTATCACTTGTCATATGGTTTGAGCATATGGAGTCAATATTCCAAGCCTTTGGTTCAATTTTAGCATGCAAAACAATTCTTTCTTTTACTAGGTTTCCACCAGCTAGTCTTCTAGATCTTCCTTTATCCTTCTCCTTTATAGCCAAAAATAAAAACTCTTCATTTACATCATCACCATCCTCATCCTCAAATGAATATACCTCCATTGAGAAAAACCCCCTTTTGCGTTTATATTTGTCATTTGGCTTCTTGTTTCTATCATTTTTGTATCATTCCTTCTTGTCACCATCACCTAATCTCTTGTAGTCTTCTTTATACATACATATAGAAGCATAATGACCAATTCTTCCACAATTAAAGTATTTTGAGGGTAAAATACCTTTGTACCTTTTGGTTCCTCTCTTTAGTCTCCTTACAAAGTTTTCTTCGATCTCATCCATATCTTCACTTTCTTCTAGTTCATCTTCAGGCTTCCTCAACACATTGAATGCAATCTCTTTCCTTTCCCTTTTGATATCATCCATTTCAGCAATCTCATAGGCAGATATTAAACTAAGGAGTTGGTCCATTATGTACTTATCCAAATCATGAATTTCTTTAACAGAAAATTTATTGGGTTTATAGTGTTTTGGTAGAGTCAACATCACTTCCATTTTTCCACCAACACCCTTAAGAGAATTTACTATTACATTCACTCTATGTATATATTGTTCAGTATTCTCATCATTAGACATTCTTAGACTCTCAAACTTAAGCTTCAGGATCATTAGCTTGGATTTCTTTGTCTTTGGATCTCCTTCCATATGAATAGCTTAGTTTCTCCCAAATATCTTTGGCAATTTTCAATCCTATAACCTTAAAAAATATTATCACTTATACAACTAATAATTGCAGCTCTAGCCTTCACATTGTTCTCATGATTCTTAACCTCATTCAAAGTCTAAGGACCATTCTCTAGAATGGTATAACCAATCTTGATAATTTCTTAGATTACATTTGGTATTAAAGTTTCCAAATAGCATTTTATCTTCTCCTTCCAATAAGAGTAGTTTGCACCATTAAAATCTGGTGCTTTGTAGTTGGGCTCCTGCACCAAATTTAAATATACCTCATACCATAAAGCTTCTTTAAGATGAACCTCACTCTGATACCAATTGTTAAACCTATTGCACTTCCTAGAGGGGGGTCAATCAGTCTAGATCAATTCTTTTCAAATATATATAACTATTAATCCTCTACTATAATTGCAAAGAATGAAAGCACAAAACACAATTAACACATGAACACCATATTTACATGAAAAGCCCTATAAGAGAAAACTGATGGTGAGAATCGCACTCACAATATAATTAAACTAATCACAAGCTTATATGATCACAACCAAGAATCAATATAAGCCCGACGGACTTGCAATGCTAAGGTGCACAACCTTAGGGAAAGATACAAAGAGACTTGCAAAACTGAGATACACTATCTCAAAGCAAGATACAAAAGTCTACCAACAGACTTTGTCCATCGATAGACAAGAGAAATAGTTTAAATTGAAATGAGTAGTATCTCTTGATCATGAAATTGACCTTGAACCTTGGTGTTAAGTGATCAATATCATGGCAAGCACATCTAATAACATAATACTATCTCTGATCGCTATCACTATGAAGATAGTACTATCAAGACACTTTCAAATGACTCTCGTACATCACCAACACAAAATCTTCTTGAATATTAAATTATCATCCACATCACAATGATTCACACACATTCATGCCTCAATACATACAACCATGCATTCTTATATATAAATTTCTTCATCAAAACCCTCAATTACGTTGGCCAAAGACAAAATAAACAATATTACATAAATAAGACCATATGGACCTTAAAAAATCACATCGGTCCTTTCTAGAAGATATTGGGGCCTAAAAACATCATAATACACTCATTCAAGTATATTATAAATAACCAAACATGCTATCACAATCTCCAAGATCAACACCAAACAAAGTGTGTATAAAAATAATAAAACACATCAATTGGTTAGCTGAAAAATATTTTCCAATGCAAACTACTAAGTGTGGATCACCACATGCCATAGTGAGATCCATGTATCATTACTCTAACTCATCCTCCAAATATTATCCAAACCAAAAGAGCATAATTCAAACAAGATGGATCAACCGAAACAATTGAGACTCAACACAATAGAGCATATCAAGCACATACCAACATAACTAACTTTTGGAACAAAACCAACACTTGAAAGTTAAACTAGAATACTACACAAACCAAATGAACATGTCTTGCAAATCATAACCCTTGAATCCACATATCCAGAAGCCACCAGGTAATTTTTGGACCAATCTAACAAATAACCTTACTACTAGAAAACAACAACTAACCTCATCATCTAAGCAATCACATGAATTACACACCTGATAATACACCATTCACAAAATATAAATATTATATCAAAATCCACACATCATGATCTTCATAATTTGGAAGGATGAAAATTATTCTTCTACTAAAACATTAAATAATCTTCCTGCATATTGAGGCTTCCTATATTGTAACCTTTTGGAACCAACTTGTGTACGTAAAACATTAGTACTAGGAAACATGACAACATCTAAACATCTAATAATAGATCTTTACTAAACACTTGCAATCAAAGACAAATGAAAACCATATAAGACTAATATATGTGACAATACAATACATCAACAACCATCATCTCAAAGTTTCCATGCATCCCTATCATAACTAAATATCTGTTGCATATTTTGCACAAATTGATTGTGACAAACTAGACAAGTACTATTTGTTGCACATAGGACATAATTACTCTTGCATATTAAAGCTTACTCATAATTACTATCAAACAACACATCAGTTCTCTTCTCCAAATGGAAACATCCATAGCTGTAGATGTTAGGAAATCCACACACATAAACAACAAAACCATCAGATAGAGCATCAACACCTGAACCCATAATTAGCAACATATGTACTAATATTTTTGAACCATGTAGTCTACATAATTGGTCATCAATGAAGTGCCAAACAAATGATCAATAGCTAAATCATCAATTGAAACACATCAACTAATCACTAAGAAAATCATCAACTAAAACATATCAGTTGAACATCAAACAAATCATCAAATCATTAACTAAGCATAATTAGTCCATCAATTGAACATCATCAAACCATCAATTGAAATATATCAACTACACATCAAACAAATCATCAATTGGATCTAAATTTGGACAAACACTAGACATGTACACCATATTCAATATTTGTGAAACTCATCAACTACATCAATTGATTATGACAAAACACTAGACAAGTTTGACATCAATGACAACATACCAGGGTATTATTGAGGTTTCCAATAATACACACACACACACATATAACATTATACGCAATGTTTTTGTTTCATAAACCTGATGCAGGAGCATCCCCGGTTCACAACAATCTTGCATCAACCAAAAAACATTTTCCTTTCTGTTTTGTTTTTCGTTTGCAGTTTCAGTTTTATTTCTATGTGTCCTGATTTTGGCTCACCGGATCCTATGGAGTTGGATTCTACTTGGAGACTTGATCATATTTCTTTATTTCAAACCACATCTCATTTGGATCACTTTCCAACAAGATATCACTATCGGTTTCCATGATAGTTTCTTGTTACCGGTTATTCCTTTGTTACCGGTTGCCCGAGACCTATTCTAGTGATCTACCGGAACCCATTCTGAAGCTTGCGGATCCTTGAGCATTGATCTCAATGTTTCTTGGCGTGTGGTCGACCTTCTACATTTCATCCTTTGGATTTTTTGAAGGAATCTCTTGGCGGAGGTCGACCTTGTTCATTTGCACATTAGGTCTTGTTCTTCGAGTTTTGATCCCTTTTGGGTTGACTGGATCTTTTGGATTGATATATATATTTGTAATCATGCTTTAGAATGTGATCAATTAGATCAATCAGAGTATCAGATAGATAGACTGTGCCTAGAAGATAGATCTTTCGATTCAAGGTCTTGGTTGTGACCTATTCTACCAGGCCTGTGTGTCGGTATGTTGTAACCCGGTTGTTACTGGTTGGATGTAATCAAATTTCATGCAATAAAACTATCTAGTCTGCATTTCCTCCATCATATCTGTGTATTTCCATTGTGTTTACTCTTGTTGACTAGTCCAGATTGATCTCCTTGAGGTCCCTCCTCACCGGTGACTACTTCAAGTGGTATTAGAGCACATTTTCATTCCGGAGGTTGCGTGTCCTAAATTTTCTTGTAGGGTAGTGGATTGCATATCCGACCTACAATTGCAGAGGACTAGCATGAATCTATGGAATGAAGAGGAACTAGGAATAGTAGAGCACGTGGGAATGTAGACCCTGCTATGATGGAGATGTTGTGAGGAATAACAGCCCGGTTAGAAGCCATGGAGAAATCCTAGAGAAGAGGCCGAGATATTGAAGATGTGAGTGAAGATGAAGGAGAAAACGCCCCGACATAATAAGTGAACCTACCGATAGTTGATCCGGATGAAGAAAGGCTTTTAAGGGTTTTGAGTAGGAAAAACACTAAACCCCATTTTACCCCACCAGAATATGATAGGAAGTTAGATTTGGATGAATTGATGGATTGGATCTCAGAGATGGAGAAGTATTTTGATTTTGAAACACTGCAAAAGAGAAGAAGGTGAAATATGTTTGTACTCGATTGAAAGGTCATGCATCTCTTTGGTGGGAGCATTTGCAAGTTGATAAACAAAGAAGAGGTAATAAAAGATTAAGACATGGGATCAAATGATTACTAAGTTTGTCCTAGTGAATTATCAAGTGGATTTGTTTTGGAAATTGTAGAACCTGAGACAAAAGGAATCTAGTGTGAAGGAAGACATCGAAGCATTTTATAAATTGAACATTAGATCCAGACATGTTGATAATGAAGTTGAACAAATTATAAGATATTTGAATGGATTGCAGATGTCTATACAAGATGAATCAGTATGATCAAATTTCAGAGTGTTGAAGAGGCTTAGTAGTATGCACTGAAGGTTGAAGAGAAATTGAACAAAAGACATGAGCAGAGACAGAGAGGTAGAGGTGGAAGGTTTACCAGAGGAATATTTCAAGGAGGAAGAGGATATATTGGAGGAAGAGGAGCTAGTATAGATCAGAACAAGGACAAGGAAGTGAGCAAAGAAGGTAATTCATACCGGAAGGATGATAGAAATTTCTACCAGAGGAGAGAATCGGATGGTTACCAGAATGAGAACTTTGGAAGACAAGACAAGAGGACATTCAGAGGAACCTTCTTTAAGTGTGGACGAGAAGGACATCATGCATTTGAGTGTAAGAAGATAGAGGCTACTAAAAGAGAAGCAGTGGCTGAATAAAACCCCACTGGATTAGATAATAAACCGAAACATGGAGAACTATTGATGATGAGGAGAGCTTTGTGTCATACTGGAGGAGATGAAGAACCCTTGCAGAGGAAGAACCTGTTAAAGACCAGATGTAAGGTATCTGGTAAGTTTTGTAAAGTTGTTATTGATAGTGGTAGTTCAAATAATCTTGTTTCAGAAGAGATGGTGAATAAGTTAAAATTGAAAAGATTGAAACACCCTAAGCCTTATCAGATAGCATGGATTCAAGATTAACATAAGTTGTTAGTAAGTGAACAGTGTTTGGTAAAATTAAAAATTGGGAATTATCATTATGAAGTTTATGTGATATTATACCTATAGATATTTGTGATCTTTTGTTGGGAAGACCTTGGCAGTTTGATAGATAGGCAATACATGATGGGAGGAAGAATACATACACTATTTTGGCCAATGCGATGAAGAAAACCTTGTTACCTTTGGAGGAACCTTTGAAGAATGAAGTCTGTACAAATGCCAAAATTTGTTTAGTAGATGGAAGGAAATTCATGGATGGACTGAGTGTTGGCATATGATGAAACGGTGAAAAAGTATATTGTCATTGATGTCAATATGTGTTCAAGCAGGTATACTAGTATGAAGCTTAGAATCATTACAAGTCAACCAGTATGAAGAGATGTAGTGAACCAATGTCAGGGTTTCACTAAGTGTGACTACCGGTTGGTAGTCTCAACTTTAGGGTTTCCCGTTTGGCAATCTATCTTGTGCGATGCAACCGATGATATTTTGTGATGAGTTATCTAAGAAATAAGGATGAGACCAAAATGCCACATCAGTTTTGTGCACGTGAAGGATTTTCTTGAGGATCTTGCATGTGAAGATCGATTGCATTAAATGTCTACCTCAGGAATGAACATTCTTCTTAGCAGTATGAGAAAAAACTGTGATGGGTTACTAATTTCTATGTGTGGTGAAGAATGGATGATGTAGAATGACTTGTGATCTATTTGAGATTGTTTCATTCTATGAAAAATATTTGGACGATCAAGATTGGACTGCTTGTAATTGTAAACCTAAGATGCTTAGGGTTTAGGGTTTATGTTACTGACCTAATTGTTGTCTATAAGGTCGATGATGTTTGTTATTGTAAGTGTTGGAAAAAAATTTGTGTGTATCTAAGTGATGAGATACTTTCTAGACCAGCACGTGAAAACTGCAGAGTGTGATTGCAAAGTAGAGGAACTGAAAAGGATCTGCCTTAGCATATAGTGTTGTTATCATATCAGAGTTTTACCTATTGTCTTCTAACCATTTCAACAGAAGGAAAATCCCTTTGTCGGGTAGCTTTAACAGGCTTACTGTAAATCCTCTAACTAGGTGACTCAAGTTCATTGAGTTCTTTAAATCCTCTAGCGAGGTAACCTTTAACAAGGTATATAGCCATCCCTTAATCAGGTGATCTTTAATAGGATCGGTTCCTAGCAAAACCTTATTGTAAAGTCTTTAATTGGACTAGGCTCCTAATAGAGCGAGCTTCAAAAGAGTTCAAAACAAGCTTGTGGGTATTCATCCCCACCGTGGTTTTTCCCATTTGGGTTTCCACGTGAAAAATCTATGTGTCATGAGTTGTGCATTTTTCATGTGATGATTAGGCATTCTTTGTTGGAGTGATTATGCATGCAAAGCTAATGTTTATGGTATTGTTGATACACCACATGCATATGTTTATGGGTGAAGTAGTTAACAAGTATTGAATGTATTTGAAGTGTTCAGTTTTACCAGTTTATGTTGTCTGAAGTCTTGTTGTGTTTAGCCAATATTGCCATGGTTAAGTTCAGTAATGAAGACAACCAGTTATCATTGTTTTAACTTGATAAGTTGCAGAGAAGTTTTTGTATGTACTAATTCACCCCCCCCCCCTCTCAATACTAGTTAGGGTATTTTTTGTTCATCATTATTCATCAATTGGTATCAGAGCAACTCCAAGTCCTTAGTGATATAAGCTTAATCGCTTGAGGTAAAAGATCCTGCCTTAATGATGAAGAGGGAAGGTCCTAAGTTCAATAGAGATAACTTAAAAATATGGAAGGAAAAAATGAAGATCTATATCAAGAGTTTGGGTTTTCAACACTGGAGCTATGTTGATAATGTCTATGTAATCCCCACTGGCACTTTTACTGGTGATCAGAAAAGAGATATTCAAGAAAATGGGCAAATCATGGAATTAGGAGTTTGTCCGATATTGAGTTCATTGATGTACAAGATAAGGACACTCCTAAATATGTGTGGGACACATTAGAAACTATTTATGATGGTGATGAGCATGTCAAAAAAGCTAAGGAAGAGAGTCTTAGAGGAAAATTTGAAGACATGAGGATGGTTGAAGGTGAAACCATTCAACAATATGGCATAAGGATCAAGATTGGTGTTGGAGATATCAAGAACACTGGTGGAACAATTGATGTTGCCACTGTTGTCAGTAAATTTTTGAGATCATTGTTACCGGTCTATGCAATTAGAGTTGCTGCTATTCAGGAACTAAGGTCTATTGACAAAACCAAGGTATCCTTAGACTCTATCATTGCAAAGTTGACTGCATATGAGTTGAATAGTTATGATGGTAGTGTTCAAAAGACTGAGTCGGCTTTTAGAGAATTTGTTGTACCAACTGGAAAAGGAAAAAAAGTAAGTACCAGTTATGAATCCATGCAAAGAAGAGGTATGGATGATGAAGAGATTTTGATGGAGTTTGAAGCTCTTATTGCCAAGAGACTTCCAAAAGGCATTTGAATATACAGAGGCAAGCTTTCTTTAAAATGATTTTCCTGCAATAAGATAGGGCATATAGTTGTTAATTGTCCTAACAATGACAATAAGGATAAACCAGAGAGGTTTAGAAAGTATAAAGGAGGAAATAGAAGAAATTGTCTTGTTGTAGTGGATGAAGGTGTTACTGATGAAGAATCTGAGGATGAAGAGAATGAGGAGATAGTGTTTGTAGCTATAAAGGAAGAAGTGTCTGACAAGAAAGCACTTGTCTGTCACATTCACAACTCTAATGAGTGGATTATTGATAGTGGTTGTTCTCACCACATGACTGGTGATCGGAGAAAATTTATGTCTCTATAAGAATATGATGGAGGGGTTGTCAGATTTTGTAGTGATACACCTTTCTTGGTAAAAGGAAAAGGATCCATCTCATTGAATGGAGAGTGCAGATGACATCTACTAGATAGAAGGTCTTAAGAATAACCTGTTGAGTGTTGCTCAGCTAAATGATAAAGGGATCATTCTAGAGTTCAAAGGTGGATTATGCAGTATAATTGGAAAGAGTGGTGAACTTATTGCCATCGGTAAGCATACTAGAGGTAACTTATTTCAGCTAAATGCCAAGATAAGTCGATGTCTGATGGCAAAGTTTGATGACAGTTGGATATGGCATAGGAGACTTTGTCATATGAACTTTGATAATATTGTAAAGGCTAGTAAGATCAAGGTAGTAAGAGGATTGCCTTTTCTGAACAAACCTGAGAATGCTTTATGCAGAGAATGTCAAATTGGGAAGATGTCTTCCTCAACTTTCAAAGGTAAGTCTTTTTCAACAGAAAACTTACTTGATCTTGTGCATACCGATTTGTGTGGTCCTATGAAAACTAGAAGTATTTAGGGAGATAGGTATTTCATAATTCTTACTAATGACTGCTCAAGAATGATGTGGGTCACATTCTTGAAAGACAAGTCTGAGGCATTTGGAAAGTTCAAAGCCTTTAGAGAATTAGTAGAGAAGGAAACTGGTCAAAAGATAAAATTCCTAAGAACTGATCAAGGAGGCGAATTAACTTCTGATGAATTCAACAAGTACTGTGAAGATAACGGTATCAAGAGGCAATTGTTTGCCCCAAGGACACCACAACAGAAAGGAATAGCAGGACTATAGTTGAAGCAGCCAGAACAATGTTGATCCAAGGAAAGGTTGCTCACACTTTTTGGAGAGAAGCAGTGAGCACTGCAATCTATACTATGAACCGGGTACTCATCAAGAAAGGTAAAAATAAAACCCTTTAGAGTATTGGACCGGGAAGACTCCCACTGTGAGTTATTTTAAAGTATTTGGCAGTAAGTGTTACATCAAGAGAGGTGAGCATCTAAGAAAGTTTGATGCTAAATGTGATGAAGGAATATTTTTGGGATATTCCACTAAGAGCAAAGCTCTCAAATGCTACAATAATAGGACTCAAAAAATTGTGGAGAGTATCAATGTCAGGGTTGATGAATCCCCTAAGGAGCCTGAGGTAACCTGTAGCGAGAAAGTGGAAGATGAACTGGGTGTAGCCTTCTGGGAACCGGTTAAGAAAGAAACAATTAAAGATCTTAGTGTTCCTGTACCGGTAGAAGCTGCAAAAGAAGAAGTAAGTGAAGAAGAAGAGGAGAAGCAAGCAGAACCATCTAGACTCATTCCTAGATATGTGAAACTACATCATGATCTGAAGAAGATCATAGGAGATAAAGATGCAGGGATACTCACAAGAAGAAAGGTGAAAGAAAACTCTTGCATGATTTTTGAATTGGAGCCCAAGACTTCCAGAGAAGCACTTACAGATGAAGACTAGATTAAGGCAATGGAAGAGGAGCTAGACCAGATAGAAAAGAATGCAACATGGTCCTTCGTACCCAGAATAGAACATAAGAATGTCATAGGTACCAAACGGGTCTTCAGGAATAAGCTAAATGAATAAGGCACAGTTGTGAGGAACAAGACAAGACTTGTATGCAAAGGATATGCTCAGGAAGAGGGAGAAGACTATGGAGAAACCTTTGCTCATGTGGCTAGACTAGAAGGTGTCTAAATGCTACTTGCATTTGCAGCATTCAAGGGATTTAAGGTAGACCAAATGGATGTGAAGTCTATGTTCTTGAATGGAATCCTAGAAGAGGAAGTGTATATTGAGCAACCGGATGGGTTTGCCTTATCAGAAGATAGTAACATGGTGTGTAGATTACACAAGGCCCTGTATGGATTAAAACAAGCACCAAGGGCATAGTATGAATGGTTACACTCTCATCTTGTGAAAATAGGATTTCAGAGAACAAGTGAGGACAATAACATATACCTAAAGATCAGATTCTGATCTGTGAAGTATTTGTAGATGACATAATCTTTGGAGGAGATGATGAAATGAGTCATGCTTTTGCAGATGAAATGAAGAAAGAGTTTGAGATGTCTCTGATTGGAGAGATAAAATTCTTCATTGGTCTACAGATTCAGCAAATGAAAGAGGTAATCTTTATTACCCATTCCAAGTATGTCAAGAGGTATTGAAGACCTTTGGCATGGAGGAGAGAAAACCGGTTGGTACATTGATGGTGACCGGCTGTAAACTGACTAAGGAAGATGATTCAACATTGGTGAATGAGAAGGAGTACCAGTCAATGATCGGTAAGATACACTATGTGGTGCACAACCGACCAGATATTGCTCATGCAGTGGGCATAGTAGCTCGTTTTCAAAAGAATCCAAGAGAATCCCACTTGGTAGTGGTCAAGAGGATTCTTAGATACCTGAAAGGGACAGTTGATTATGGATTGTGGTATACATATAATGGTGTTTTTAATCTCAAAGTGTTTATCGATGCAGATTAGGTAGGTAATGTGGATGATCAGAAGAGCACAACCGATGGAGCATTCTTTCTTGGTGGAATACTAGTCTCCTGGACAAGCAAAAAGAAGAGTTGTATTTATCAATCTACAGCTGAAGCAGAATATGTGGTAGCATTTATGAACTACACTCAGGCAATC
Source organism: Cryptomeria japonica (assembly GCF_030272615.1). Lineage (NCBI taxonomy): Eukaryota > Viridiplantae > Streptophyta > Pinopsida > Cupressales > Cupressaceae > Cryptomeria > Cryptomeria japonica. The sequence goes on from NC_081413.1 coordinate 523,551,257, forward strand.
TAGATGAAACATGTATTGGATGGTTTCAAAGTACCTATATCTGAACCGGTGAGTATATTTTGTGACAATACTAGTGCAATCAATATTTCCAATAATCCGATATTGCATGCTAGAACTAAGCACATTGAGCTCAAGTATCATTTCTTGAGAGAGAGAGGTTCAAAATAGAGAGGTCGTATTACAACATATTTCTAGTAAGGAGCAGCTAGCAGACATATTTACTAAGCCCTTACCAAAGACTACATTTACCTATTTGAGAGGTGAATTAGGGGTTTTGCCCCTTCATGAAGTAAACTCAATATGTGTGCTCCACATCATTCAGGTATTATAGTGACAAATATTTCAGGATTGACATGTTGAAGGATGCTACTCCATAGGGGGAGTAGCATTGTGGAGTATCGAAGCTTGTGCCTCCACTTTGGCATTTTTGTCAAAGGGGGAGAAGATATCTGATGAAGATATTTTAGATGCACTGGTCTATGATGTTTATAGTTGCAATGCTACACTAAGTATTGCCATCAATGCCAAAGGGGGAGATTGTTGGCATATGATGAAGTGGTGATAAAGTATGTTGTCATTGATGTCAATATGTGTTCAAGCAGGTACACTGGTATGCACTGGTATGAAGCTTGGAAGCAGTACAGGTCAATTGGTATGAAGAGATGTAGTGAACCGGTGTCAGGGTTTCACTAAGTGTGACTACTGGTTGGTAGTCTCAACTTTAGGGTTTCCAGTTTGGCAATCTAGCTTGTGCGATGCAACCGATGATATTTTGTGATGAGTTAGCTAAGAAATAAGGATGATTTCAAAATTCCATGTCAATTTTGTGCACGTGAAGGATTTCCTTGAGGATCTTTCATGTGAAGATTGATTGCATTAAATGTCTACCTCAGGAATGAACATTCTTCTTAGTGGTATGAGAAGAAAGCGTGATGGGTTAATGATTTCTATGTGCGGTGAAGAATGGATGATGCAGAATGACTTGTGATCTGTTTGAGATTGTTTCATTCTATGAAAAGTGTTTGGACAGTCAAGATTGGAACGCTTGTAATTGTAAACCTAAGATGCTTAGGGTTTAGGGTTTATTTTACTAACCTAATTGTTGTCTATAAGGTCAATGATGTTTTTTATTATCATTGTTGGCAAAAGTTGTGTGTGTATCCAAGTGATGAGATACTTGCCAGACCAGTGAGTCAAAACTGCAGAGTGTGATTGCAGAGTAGAGGAACTGAAAAGGATCTACCTTAGCATATAGTGTTGTTATCAGATCAAAGTTTTACCTATTGTCTTCTAACCATTTCAATAGAAGGAAAATCCCTTTTTCGGGTAGATTTAACAGGCTTACTGTAAATCCTCTAACCAGGTGACTCAAGTTCATTGAGTTCTTTAAATCCTCTAGCGAGGTAACCTTTAATAGGGTTTCAACCTTTAGTAGGGTATATAGACATCCCTTAACTGGGCGATCTTTAATAGGATCGATTCCTAGCAAAACCTTATTATAAAGTCTTTAACCGGACTAGGATCCTAACAGAGCAAGCTTCAAAAGAGTTAAAAAAAAGCTTGTGAGTATTCATCCCCACTGTGGTTTTTCCCATTTGTGTTTCCACGTGAAAAATCTGTGTGTCATGAGTTGTACATTTTTCATCTGATGATTAAGCATTATTTGTTTGAGTGATTATGCATGCAGAGCTAATGGTTATGGTATTATTGATATACCACATGCATATGTTTATGGGTGAAGTAGTTATCAAGTATTGAATGTATTTGAAGTGTTCAGTTTTACTGGTTTATGTTGTCTGAAGTCTTACTGTGTTTAACCAGTATTGCCATGGTTAAGTTTAGTAATGAAGACAAGTAGTTAGCATTGTTTTAACTTGATAAGTTGTAGAGAAGTTTTTGTATGTGTTGATTCACCCCCCCCCCTTTCAGTACCAGTTAGGGTATTTGTTTTTCATCATTATTCATCACTAAGACATGAAAATGTGTGTTTTTCCTTAATTCCTAAGAAGACTGAGAGACCGGAATAGGAAGGAGAACACCCAACAGAGAAGAGATTTGCTAACAGAATATGGGGATATTAGTTTAGATAATGTACCTGATGGATTCCCACCTATTAGAAGTATTAGTCATTGCATGGACTTGGTTCCTGGAGCTAGTTTTCCTAACAAAGCTACACACCTGTTGACACCAACAAAGAATGAAGAACTAAAAAGACAAGTGTAGAAATTGTTGAAGAAAGGTTTGATCAGGGAGAGTCTGAGCCCTTGTGCAATACTAACAATATTAGCACCTAAGAAGAATGGAGAATGGAGGATGTGTACCAATTCAAGAGCAATAAATAAGATCACAGTGAAATACCAGTTACCTTTTCCTAGGATGGATGATATAATGGACTGTTTGAGTGGAGAAAAATACTTTACAAAGATAGATTTGAAGAGTGGATATCATCAGATCGGGATCAAAAAAGGTGATGAGTGGAAGACAACATTTAAGACAAATGAAGGACTATATGAATGGTTGGTGATGCCTTTTGGATTGGCTAATGCACTGAGCACTTTCATGAGGCTAATGAATGAGGTATTAAATAAATACTTGGGTAAGTTTGTTATTGTGTATTTGGATGACATTCTGATTTTTAGTAGAACAAAAGAGGATCATTTGTTGCAGTTAAGACAAGTTTTATAGAGGTTGAGAGAAGAAAAGTTATTGATCAATATCAAGAAGTGTACATTCATGAAGGATGAGTTAGTCTATTTGGGATTTGTGATATCTGAGGATGGTGTGAAGATGGACCCTAAGAAAGTGAAAGCCATTGTTGAGTGGCATGCACCAGAAAGCATTGGAGAGGTAAGATCATTTCATGGATTGGCTAGTTTTTACCAGAAGTTTATCAGAAATTTCAGTTCAATTTGTAACCCTGTGACTGAGACCATGAGAGGAGATCGGAAGGAATTCAAGTGGACCACTGGAGTAAATAAAATTTTTAAATTGTTGAAGTAGAAAGTGACTAGGCAACCTGTGTTAGCTTTACCGGATTTCAATAAGGTATTTCAAGTGGATTGTTATGCAAGTGGAACAACAATAGGAGCAGTTTTGAGTCAAGAAGGGAGAGCAGTAGCATATTTTAGTGACAAATTGAATGATGCTCAGAAGAGATATTTAGTGTATGATCAAGAATTTTATGCCATAGTTCAAGCCTTGAAGAAATGGAGACACTACTTGTTCCCTAAGGAGTTCATGTTGTATACAGATCATCAAGCTTTGCAGTATTTGAAGAGTCGGATAAAGTTGAATCAGAGACATGTGAGATGGGTAGAATTCTTGCAAAGTTAAACCTTTGTGTTGAAGCATAGAAGTGGGAAATCTAACAAATTTTTTGATGCATTGAGTAGTAGAAGGAATTTACTGACAGAGATGAGAGTGAAAGTAAGACCTTGTATGATGAAGACCCAGATTTTGCAGAGCCTTGGAAAGCATGTAGAGAACTGGTTATGGTTGCTAGGAGAAAATGGTTGTATTATTTCATTTAGGATGGGATGTTATTCAAGGGATTTCAATTATGCATACCTAAGAGTTCCATGAGAGAGAACCTAATCAAAGAGAAACATAGTGGAGGTTTAGCTGGACATTTTGGCATTGACAAAATAGTTGCATTGGTGAGTGAGCAATACTTTTGGCCCCAGATTCATAAGGATGTTAAGAGATACGTGTAGAGTTGTAGAGTTTGTCAAGTTGCAAAAGGTAGTAGTCAGAATGTGGGATTGTATAAACCTCTGACAATATGGGTAAGACCTTGGGAGGATATAAGCATGGATTTTGTACTTGGATTATGTAAGACACTGAGAGGGAATGATTCTATATTTGTGGTAGTGGATAGATTTTCAAAGATGGCTCATTTCATTGTTGGAATACAATCAATCCAAGAACACTGAGAGGGGGGGTGAATCAGTGTTTTGCTGGTAATATAATATTTTAACTTTTTATAACATACACATATAAACCGGTAAATGAAGAAACATATAACATGAAGTAAATAAACTAGCCACATGAATGAACACTATAACACATTGAATTTATATGTGGAAAACCTCAAAGAGGAAAAACCACGATGGAAGTTTTGACCCACAATATCAATTCATTGGCCATATGAAAGATATTACATAGCATGGGGGCTTGCACATGTAGAAAGGCACACTGCCTAGAGCACACTACTCAACACAAGCTATGTCGGACTTTTGTAGCTTCATTCATTCCTTGAATTTGGTTGATTGTAAACCTCTTAATGGTTCATTTACATGGACTAATATGTGAAGGGAATTTTGTCAGATTTCGGAAAGGTTGGATCATTTTTTGGTTTCAGATAATTGGTTCAATTCAGGACAGGATTTTGTGTCCTCAATCCTCCTCTTTTCTGGTTCTGATCATTTCCCTATTCAGTTTAATATTTTCGAGGATAGGGCTCCTAGAAGGTTACCTTTCAAGTTTGAGCCAATGTGGTTTAGGGATTAATCATTTTTGCCTTCCTTAAGAGTCTCACTGACTACAAGCTTCTACTGAGATAAAACAATAATGGTGAACTCACAAAATGCATCTGTAATGCCAAAAAGAGTTCTGGTTATAGCTCTGTTCTATACCGGTTCATAAACCCTGAACCCTTCTACCGGTATCTCCTTTCCTCCAAGAATGCTTTACAAACCATCTACTAATCATAGCATGATATAGCTTTTGCATACAAATGATCTACATGCATATCCTTCACATCACTCTATTCTACTACGTTATCATATTTCAAAATGACCTAATAGACTGACTTATATACCCTTTACAAACAATATGGCTTATGTCGGCTTACAATATAAAAGATATTCAATGTCGGCCCTATACAATAATTACAAAATGATTTTACAAATAAAATCTTTCGGATCCTAGACCGATGTCGGCTTCACTAAAGTGTTGGATGCAGGTGTCGGTGATGCTCCTGATTACTCCAATGCTGGTATCTACCGGTTTATGCCTCCAAATGTTGGTATTTGCCAGTATATGCCTTCTAGAGAATCTTGTTTCCATCAATGAAAACACATGAATCCAATGAGTGTCAATTGCCAACAATCTCCCCCTTTGGCATTGATGGCAACACTCATGTGAAAAATGGATTCCCTGCTGGTTCAACTGAAACATGCTCCCCCTGAGCTGATTGACTCTGTCTGCGATATACTTTGTCTAATATCCTCCCCCTAGGATTATATACATATACATATTTTTCACATAATATACACTCCCCTTTGTCATCAATGCCAAAGACCGGTGAAAGAATTGAAAGAATAATTACAAATTACTTTATTGAAGCTTGGCCAACTTCAACATTTCTGGGTAAGCTTTCTCTAGCAATTGTATATAGGTATCCCAACTGGTTTTGAATGTTCCAGATATGGACACAAGTCCACTCAGTAAATGTGCAAGTGTTTCTTTCTCAATGACTTTTTCCAGTGTGGGCTTCACATGCATATCCATACATTCCCTCTTATGTACACCAAGTGAATCCAATTTTGGACTCACCAAACCTCTAAAACTCCTTGCTCTCCGAATAATCTTGTCTCTTTCCTTTTCAAAAGAAAAAATTTGGTTCTCCAGAATCAAAATTTCTCCATCAATAGATGATGTAAGTGAAGTTAGTCCATCAAAACAATTTGCGATATTAGCAATCTGTTCATGTAACTCCTTTATCGTCTTATCTACATTTGTTGTAAGAATATCTATATTACAATAGACCCTGTAGATGTTAGTACACTATTTCAAAGAATTTTCAATAAGTATAAGTTTCTCTTCAACCTTCCTCTTCTCTGTCTCAATAATCTAGTCAAAAGTAGCTTTCTTGGCCAGAGTAAATCTTTCAAGTGTTTTCCTATCAGAAATCTATTGCAATGATTGAAAGTTTTTAGATATGTGCTCTATCAATGACTTAAGCTTGTCAGAAGGGCTTGATTCATTTTTAATCATACAATCAGGAATCAATCTATGTAAAATTATTATTGACTGATTTATTATTCCTTTGTCTACAGATCCTTCGATCATTAGCTTTTGAGTAGCCATCATCATTAGTTCAGTGGGGCTCATCTTTGTGATTGATTTCTTCTCAACTTGAGAAGTGTCAATTGCCAAAAGTTTTGCTAGGGAATCAACTGTCGATATGGTATTGGGTGTCTTATCAGTCTCCTTTTCCTTATCCTCTCCCGGTGTCTCCCTTTTCTCATCCTCTCTTGCACTGATGGCTTTGCCACTCGGTGTAGTATCTGTTACTGTTGGTGGAGTATTATCCACAATATTATCAGTATCCTGTACATTATCTATATTACCTTGATTAGACTGTACAATTATAGTCTCTGTCAGTTTAGTCTGTACACTCTCATCAGTTTTAGGTTTAACTGTCGGTTCAGTCAAAGTTTGATCAGAACTTCCCAAAATTCCTTTCCTTTTAGATCTATCTGGAATGGTTGGAGTTGTTTCCTTAGCAAATTCTTCTTGAGAAGTAAGGAAATCATGATTCTTTTGGAAGAATTTTGCCCAACCATCTCTGGTCTCATTCATTATTTCATTGACTCTACTCATCATTAAGGTTGTTTGTCGGGGTTTGCTTCTAAAGATTGTTCTATTTGCAACTTCTATACATCTTTTCATTTCCTCATTATTTATAGAACCACACATACTGAAAATTCCAACTTCTTTAATCTCTCTGTCCCTCCTGATTGCATATAATCTCCTTGAATCTAACTTATTATAGAATGATAAAGGATATTCCTCCAAAATCTCTACCAAAGCCTTCTTATGTATGCCTAAATGTAACAAAATTTCTTCTTCCATTTCATTTTGCTCATTATCATCTAAATCTTCATAGAAATTTGACACATTCTTCAATATTCCATCTTTAGTTACCTCATCTATCAATTCTGCACAAGTCATTGGGGGGATGATGGTAACATTACCAAATTCAATTGCTTCATCTATTGCACTCTTTTTCTTCTTGTTGGGGGTTGCAGGAGTGGATGGAGAAGGTTGCCTCTTCTGAGTAGGTTTCCTTGTCAGAGGTGTGGATGTTGTTGTTACCTTTCTTACTAGCTTCCTCCTTGGTTCCACCTTCTTCTCTTCTGCCGAAGGCTTGTAATATTTCTTCCTCTATACCCTTTTGAATGCAAGAGGTTGATTATCCTCTAGATCAGAGTCAGAAGTGATAGAAGAAATGAAAGTCTTAGGCCTCTTTACCTTAGGAGCACTAGCTGTTGTCGACTGATCTATCAGTTTAGATCTAGAACCTAGTTCTGTATCTATCCTATGAATTACATTTTGAAAAAATGCAGACATTTTGTCTATTTTCTTTTCCCTCCTTTTGTTGTTGAAACAAATTTTAACCTCAAGAGCCTTCTCCTCTGCAGTGCCAAAGTGTTCAGCCTTATAATCCAAAGGAACATCAATCAACATTTTAGCATATAGTTCCAAGATGTTGTCATCAATTTCATACCCCAATTCAGTGACCCATATTGTTCTAGGCTCCACTACTTCCATGAGAGTTTTATCTATTTTTACCATGAAGCAAATATTAGTGGAGTATTTCTCCATAATGTGTTGGAGATTCTTTCCCTCAGTCTCATGTTCTCTTGAAAATTTTTAAAGTAGCCCCAATGCTTCTCATCCCTGTTGCTGCCAAGACCAATGATTGAATCTTTGGTCTACATACCTACCGACATGTCATTATCCCAACATTTCTTTCCCAAACTTGGTAGCTCATTCATGAAGTATAACATCAAGTAGACAATAAGATTGCCAAATCGGAATGTTCCTTTCTTAACACCTTTGATCTTGCCAATATTTAACATTAATTCACTTCTTAACAATTCACACAAGTCATACTTTTCATTATTCTTTATTATTTGGTATGCAACATGGATACAGGAACTGGCAACAGAGTTCAATCAACTTGATTGAGTTACCTTGTAGCCAATGATCATGCTGGAAAATTTCACATTTGTATCTTTGATGTTGTTGACCCTCATTGATCTTCCATCGTGGGTTGTGCTAGTGATTTTCTCAACCGCAATGTTGGAGATCTTCTTTCCTGGCTCCTGTCCAACTTTAGGTAAGATGGTGACTGCCTGAATTGCTTCTTTGGTGATCATGTGGGGCCGGTCTAGCCAGATGAATTCATTATGGACCTTGCTCATAATATATCTAATCAATTCATCCTTGAATTCTGATATATACAGGATTCCAGTTAACCCTAGGTCTTCAATGATTTGATATTCTGGCTTGATTGTTCTGGAGCTACCTAGTATCACAAAATGATACATTCCCTTGATTTCCTCAATGCCTAAATCTTCCAAGGTGCAGTGAATATAGGCCCTAACATCTTCCACATAAACCACACCATCGGGAACCCTCAAAAATGCGCTAGTAGAGTCTTCCTTCATTGCAATTTGAGGAACTTCCTTGAAATTAGGTCTAAGCCTATCTTTAACCTCAACAATAATGGGATTCACTATGAAAGTAGGTGCAGATGATGATGTGGATGCCATTTCAAAGAAATACCTAGATAACAGTCATCGGTTGAAAGATCTTGATTGCTTCTTAGATAATTGTTGGAAATCCTTTGGAATGCCTTTGCTCTCTCTTGATCATCTATGATTCGCCTTTTCTTCTCTCTAGTTTGCTTGAGTGTTGGGTAAGTGAAAATGAGCTCATTTTCCCTTTTTATTAGCGAGTAAACCCTAATTCATCACTATCATAAATGCTTAGCAGTGCGCTCTATCAGATGTTGGTTTCATAGTTTTATGCTGGATAAACCTCCATCAATTATCAATACCACTCTCTAGATCTCTTTAAAGATCTCTTTCAGGGAATATGCAAGATTTTTAATGAATTTTCCAACCCCTAAGGCATATGCCTCAGTTACCAATTGAATATCCTGTGGGTGCAAGAATGCTCTGTTCTACCGATGGAGTTAATGGTGCAGTTAACGGTTTAGTTTCATCTCCACTTGGATCTTCAGACTTTCTAACCCATCTCTTAGTGTGATTTTGTTGTATTTCATCTACCTTCTGCTTTCCTTTCTCATTTTCTTTATCATTACTAACCAATGTAGTCTTGCTTCTGTAGTACTTAGCAATATGACCTATTTTGTTGCATGCATAACATGTAACATTGTTCTTTTGAATTTCTTTGACATATCCAGTGTCATTCCTTGACCTACACTGATTATCCAAATGTCCAAACTTTCCACATGCATGACACTTAACATTCATTCTGCAATCTTCTAACTTATGACCATATTTGTTGCAATTTGTGCATTGACTAGGAACTAAATTGTAGTTTTGATTTGTTCTATTTATACATTGTCTAGCCATATGCCCAAATTTATTACAAACTAAACATCTACCATTGAATTTGTAAGCATTAGATTGCCTTACCGGTTTCCCATGGTCTGATGAGTTTTGCATACTGGTTGACTGACCTTCATTTGCAGTACCAGAGCTTTCACCTTGTACAAATCCAAGTCCTCTAGAATCTTTACTCTTCCTTTGTATTTTCAATAAATCATCCAGTTGTGCAGCACTAATCCTAAATTTGTCTTTATACTCACTTGCAATAGTCAGATCATCTCTCAAAGTCATTATTTGTCTCTCTAGCTCTTGTTCATTATTCCAGGATTGTACCAAATCAGTTCTCAATAGCTTATTTTCATAACCCAATCTTCCACATTCTTTAAATTTGTTCTTCAAATATATAGAAATATTTTCTTCCTTCTTCTTTTTGTCCTCAATATCTTTTGACATCCTCATAGTCAGGTCTTGCATTTCATTCTTCATGAGCATGTTTGCTTGACTCAGTTTCTGACATTGTTCCTTGAGTGCATTTTTCTCTTCATCATCCTAGTTTTAAAAAAGTTCCTTCCTCTTAGCTTGAGAAAATGATAACCTTTCTTGCACAACAAGAATGAATTCATTAGAAGAATTCAATTCATCTTGCAGTTTTAAGTTCTTTATCCTTTCAGCATCATAATCCTCAAGTGCCATCTCAAGTTGCTTCTCCATAGCCATGTTCAATGATTTCGATTTTAGGATCTTCCTCAAGCTGTTAAACTTCTTCCGAGGTACCAGGATCTTATACCAATTTTTGGATTACAATAAATCCAAGAACACTGAGAGGGGGGGTGAATCGATGTTTTGTTGGTAATACAAGATTTTAACTTTCTTATAGCATACACATATAAACTAGTAAATGAAGAAAAATATAACATGAAGTAAATAAACCAGCCACATGAATGAACACCATAACACACTTAATTTATATATGGAAAACCTCAAAGAGGAAAAAATATGGTGGTATTTGTGACCCACAATATCAATTCACTGGCCATATGAAATATATTACATAGCATGGGGGCCTACAGGCACATTGCCTAGAGCACACTACTCAACACAAAAGAGTCTCACTGACTACAAGCTTCTGCTGAGATAAAATAGTAATGGTGAACTCACAAAATGCATCTGCAATGCTAAAAAGAGTTTTGGTTATAACTTTGTTCTATACCGGTTCATAAACCCTGAACCCTTCTACCGCTATCTCCTTTCCTCCAAGAATGCTTTACAAACCATCTACTGATCATAGCATGATATAGATTTTGCATACAAATGGTCTGCATGCATATCCTTCACATCACTCCATTCTACTACCTTATCATATTTCAAAATGACCTAATAGACTGACTTATATACTTTTTACAAACAATATGCCTTATGTTGGCTTACAATACAAAAGAAATTCAATGTCAGCCCTATAAAATAATTACAAAATGATTTTACAAATAAAACCTTTCGAATCCAAGACTGATGTCGGCTTCACTGAAGTGTTGGATGTTGGTGCCTATGTCGGTGATGATCCCGATTACTCCAATGCCAGTATCTGTCGGTGCATGTCTCCAAATGTTGATATATGCCTTCTAGAGAATCTTGTTGCCATTAATGATAACACATGAATCCAATGAGTGTCAATTGCAAAAATTCATACCTTGTAAGAAGACATCAGATGCATTGCATGTAGAAAACCTATTTTTCAAGGAAGTGGTGAGATTGCATGGATTACCTAAGAGCATAGTTTTAGATAGAGATACTAAGTTTGTTGGCTATTTTTGAAGAACACTTTGGAAAAAGATGAAGACAGATTTGACATTCAGTTCTACTTTTCATCCACAGACTGATGGATAGACATAAGTTGTTAACCGGAGTTTGGGAAACATGTAGAGATGTTTAGTGGGAGATAAAACTGGAAGTTGGGATTTGATCCTTGCACACGTAGAATTTTCCTATAAAAATTTAGTGAATAAAAGTACTGGAAAAACACCTTTTGAGAATGTTACCAGAGTGCATCCTAGAGGAATAGCATAATTGAGAGACATTAACAATGAAGATCGGAAGAGTTCAGAAGCACAAGATTTTGCAAATCATATGGGAGCATTGCACATTCAGGTTAAATAGCATTTGGAAGACATAAACAACAAATATAAGAAGGCAAATGAGAAGAGGAGACATAAGGAATTTGAAGTTGGCGACAAAGTGATGGTATATTTGAGGAAAGAGAGATTCCTGGTTGCAACTTATAATAAGTTGTAGATGAAGAAGTTTGGACCCTATAAGATTTTTAGAAAGTTCAGTTCTAGAAATGCATATGAAGTGGAGCTACCGAATGGTCTAAGTATTTTACCTATATTCAACATTGTAGATCTTCATGAGTACCATGAACAAGAATAAAGTGAGGATAGTATTGTGGACTTGGAGAAATAATTGCCTCGGAAGGAACCAAAATAGATTGAAGAGATTTTGGATAGTAGGATTGGGCGTAGTACCCAGAACAGTGAGTACAAAGAATATATTGTGAAGTGAAAGAGAAGACCAGTTGATCTTGAGGTAGACCACCTTGGTTTCCCTCTGACCCCAGCAAAGTGAGAGGCTCACTTTTTCATTAACCTCAGATGTCTGATGCAGGAGCATCCCCGCTTCACAACAATCTTGCATCAACCAAAAAATATTTTCCTTTCTGTTTTGTTTTCTATTTGCAATTTTAGTTTTCTTTCTATGTGTCCCGATTTTGGCTCACCAGATCCTGTGGAGTTGGATTCTACTTGAAGACTTGATCATATTTCTTATTTTCAAACCGCATCTCATTTGGATCACTTTCTGGCAAGATATCACTACTGGTTTCCATGACAGTTTCTTGTTACCGGTTGTTCCTTTATTACTGGTTTCCTGAGACCTATTCTGGTGATCTACTAGAACCCATTTCGAAGCTTTCATATCCTTGAGCATTGATCTCAATTTTTCTTGGCATGTCGCCGACCTTCTACGTTTCATCCTTTGGATTTTCTGGAGGAATCTCTTGGCAGAGGTCGACCTTGTTCATTTGCTTGTTAGGTCTTGTTCTTCGAGTTTTGATCCCTTTTGGGCTGACTGGATCCTTTGGATTGATATATATATTTGTAATCATGCTTTATAATGTGATCAATTAGATCAATTAGAGTATCAGATAGATAGACTATTCCTAGAAGATAGATCTTTCAATTCAAGGTCCCGGTTGTGACCTATTCTACTAGGTCTATGTCTTAGTATGTTGTAACTCGGTTGTTACTGGTTGGATGTAATCAAATTTCATGCAATAAAACTATCCATTCTGCATTTCCTCCATCATACATGTGTGTTTCCGTTGTGTTTACTCTTACTGACCGTTCCAGATTGATCTCCTTGAAGTCCCTTCTCCCTAGTGACTGCTTCAAAACCCAAAACAATATCTCCCCTATAACCAATCCATGTAAAGAAATATGTTTCAAAAATGAGAAATACCAAAATAATAAGCTATGGTTCAAAATATTTCTTATTTTACACTACACAAGGCCCTTTAATGATTGGGATATTATTGTGCTAGCCTACAAAAGATCAATAGATTAATATACTAACAAGCTTGACCATGTGCTACCATGGACCATATAAATGTACACCTATGGACGTTAAAATATAATACTTAGAATAGCTAGAACAAGAAAATATCAAATTTTAGAGTACATAGAGTCACTTAAGGCATGGAAAAATAAAAAGTGCTAATAGATCCCGAGCCACCATAATAAAATCCACCAATACTTTTGAATCCATTTGATTCAAGCACCAAACACTTTAGATCCAGCTAGGGAAATGCCTTCCAAGTAGATAAAGTGAGAACCCCAACTTATACATGGTTGTAGATAAAAAAAAATTGCAACAACAAGGCTAACAAAGCCGACAACATGACCAAGCTAAAACTAAGACAATTAAGGGAACTTACGCTTCACCATACATAAAAATACAATAATAATTATATAAAGGAAAATAAAAAATATAATATATATAAGGCATGATAATACCTTAAATCATGAAGATAATTAGTGCTTGAGGTGTTAACCGTGAACTAGAAGTTAAAATGTTACTAGGTGACACTCACAACAAGTTCTCCAACCCACTAGGATTTAAATTTTCCATTCTCTTTTTTATTTTCAAGCCTCACATTTCATATGAGAATAATTTATCCAGCCTAAAACCACATTTAAATTACAATTTTATTGAAAAATACTTCATCCTTCATTTCTATAATAGATTTATATTATGTCCAATTGTCCTTTTATCATCAAGTTGTGTTAAGCCATGAATCCTATGAGATATTGTATCAACTTTTTTTATACCTCTTGAGAAAAAATGTAAATAACAAATTATAAGTTAATATGTGTATTGGACTCTACAAAGTAGAATAGTTAATAGGGGATACTCCAAATGAATATTATCTAAGATATTTAATAAGCCCCCACAACAAATTAAAGATTATCATCCCACCTCATCTTGTTTTCTTTCAATTTCCTCTTGAAAATAACCCTAATAATCTTGGTACTTTATATTTCTCAACTATTTCCTTTGGGATGATAAGGGGATGTGTATGCTAAACTAATCACATAATTACAACATAAGACTTATAGCTAATGGGATATAAATGATATATCACTATAAGATATTAACCTTGTAGCACACTAAGTCTAGTGATTATATGTGTCAACAAAAATTCCACAATTTCCTTTGACATTATAGTCCTAGTAGGATTTTTTTCAACCCACTAAACCATCAGAATCAATTTAAACCTACTTTTAAGCTTCTTAATAATTTTTTCTATAGATTCAATGCCCCATTACAAAAGGGATCATCAATGGATATGGATGTAAAGACAATAATAGCTACACACTTCATTTGTCTCAAGAATATTTAGCAAGGACCACACTTTATTACTAGGTTGGCCATACCCTTGAGCTATGTGGTCCACCAATAGCCCACCCTCAAAAATTTCCCACCACACACTCCTTGGCAGCACTCACTAGTAACCGTGATAGATTGATCATGATCTATTAATTTATGTAATAATCATCCTAGTTTCTCCACATGAATTCTCTTTGTGTTATTCAAACCCTTATAATACAAAATTTAGGTTATTTGTTAATTATTATTTAGTTATGGGAGGTGTTGAAGGGCATTTTGACACACCTAACACAAGATAAGTACTACTAATCTTCTCCTAAAAAAGGAAGGAAAAAGGAATTCCTAACCTCCCAAGGTCTTTGTTGCTGGTTTTGTTGGCATTGTGTTTTTATTGATGTGAACCAGTATGGAATGACCACCGGTAGATGAGATGTATGTGCAACACTGCTATGAAGGAGTATAGGATGTGATATCTTGGATATCATCTTGTGTTGCAGAACACCAGTAAGGTAAGGAAGATGACCTTAGGAGTCACCTGCACACAAGTTAATGTCTGACTTGTGTGATGAGATAGAGAGGTGTTTGAGTGGTTGTTTATGATGAAGAGGCAGAATGTTATCTGAATCACATCCACACTCGAAGAGAAGATTGAATAGGTCATTGGTATGTTGTGAGGTTGCAGGACAATAGGACTCCCACTGGATGAAGATGCATTCATCATGAGAAGCAATGACTGACAGTGTATGTGCTCACACTGGCTCAAATATGCTTGTTTGAAGATATGTTGCACAAATGGGGAACTCACATGAGTAGATGACAAGGTCTTCCTCCACCAAGTAAGTGGAGCTTATCTCCTATAAGCATTAAGTGCATTATAGTTTGGTGTGATAAGAGTAAATAGGTAAAGGCGAGAACTTGAAGGATCACTCTAGATCCACCGGTAAATTGAGGGAATTCCTTAAGTGCATGAGATCAGGGTTATGCACTGGACCGACAGAGAAGGAATGCTGAGATGCTGATATAGCAGAAGTGTGATGTGTTTATCATTCAAACAAATCGGCTGAGTAGATATAGTCAGAGGAGAATGGTCTAACCGATGAAGGAGTCTAGTGAAGGATGATGACTAGCATCATCAAGACTAATAACCAATATGTAAGGCTCACTGGTAATATGAGCAAGGTGCAAAATGCAGATATGATAAGGTTATCAGTACAGTGTGTGATATCTGCGAGGTTAACGAATCAGTAGGAAAGAGGAACCCATTGAGTGGCTGGTCGATGATCCTATTTGGACCAAAATGAAGTGCCAAGGTGGTAGTTAGTTGATATGGTTTCCACATGGAGTCAACATGGTGAACATGTGTGTGGAAAAAGATGGAATGTACATCGACAGGGTTATTGCAGGGTAGGTCGACTTTAATGAGAAGTCACTCAAATCACTGGAAATGTTGCAAAGCTATTGTAGGGGTTTGAGGCTTGAGGTCTAAAAGATAGCTATGAGTTAGCTAAGAGTGATTGAGAAGATCAAGGTGATGGAGGAAACAACATGACAATTCTTTCATGATTGACCAAGGGATCAGCTATTAGGGTAAAACGCAAGTTGCCAGAGATGAAAGACGTGATCTAGGAGATGTGAAAATGGTGGAGTTGTACAATTGGATGTCACAAAGATCAGATCATGCAAGATCTGATTGGATTTGGTTTGCCTCAAGGATGGTGAGGAAATCCTAACCGCCTGGATTTTGAATTGGTTTTTGGAGGGAAAACCTGGCTATAGGTGTGGGGGCTGAAGAGAATGTTTGTTGCTGCTGAATAGAAGAACATTGTTCTATTGCGAAGTGAAAGACTTATGCAAGTAAGAACAAATTATCTAAATTCTCAATGAACATCAGTGAAGAGAGCGGGAGTGAGAGAGAACCTGGTTGAAGCTTTCAACCAGTTGGAAAGAAGAACCAGTAGTGTTCATATCAGTCAAACAGAGGGAAAGGAGATTGCAGAGAAGATAGATAGGTAACCGAAAAAGATTTGAATTGGTGAAGAGAAAAGCAGTGAGGAGGAGATATAGTGAGAGCAATTCAGAAGAGAGATAAACTGGTAGGGCTTACCAGCAGAGAAGCAGCAGGTGAAGAGCAACAGAGAAGTGAGTCGGTGAAGCAGAGAAGGTATCTCACCAACAGAGTAAGATATGTATAATGGTTGGAAGATTCACTTGTAACAAGATAACTACTTATATATTTGATGTTTACATTGTGAATACTAAGTTGTAGCTCAGTGCAGGGGTTGTAGCTCCTTGGGTTGGTGCCCTAAAGTCAGGGGTTGGTGCTCCTTTGGGTTGTAGCCCATAAATCAGGTAGGGGTTGGTGCTCCTTTGGTTGGTTCCCTAAACTTTGTAACTGTGTTTTATTGTGAGGTTGGATTGGAGCAGTAAACTCCAGCAACATTACTCACCGAGGTTTTTCCCATCTTGGGTTTTTCTCGTATATGTTGGTGTTATGTGATGTCCCCTTGTGAGTGTGTTTGCACTAAAGTTAGTCTCCTCCATAACCGGTAAGTTTGCATTGAGTTAAATCTATCAATCCATATGCTCACATAGGATTACAAAAGGGAAAGAGATTTGAGAACCACTGATTCACCCCCTCCCCCTCTCAGTGTTGCATTGTGTCTAACAATTGGTATCAGAGCCTAGGTTCCCAGTTAGAAGAGTGTTCTCCAACTTGGGTATATTCTGGCTTAAGGACACAATGGTTTGTTTAGTGTCTATCTCTGCTCCCGTATTTGATGGTTCAAACTTTTCTATTTGGAGTTGTGGAATGGAAGTTTTCCTATCCTCTTTAGGGTTTGATGTATGGATGTCAGTAGTTGATGGTCTCCCTAGAAAGGTTAATCTTCCTACCAGATTTGTAGAAGAAAGAAGAAACCAATGCAATGAAGAAGCCATGAAGGCTATTTTCAGTGGACTCACCGGTGATGTCTCTTCACAGGTGGACAGGTGTAAAACAACAAAGAGCTTATGGGAAAGATTGAAGAAGCTCTATGGAAATGAACCCTCAACTATAGAACCATAATTTGAAGCAAATATGAGAAATTCCTTTCATATTTATTTGGATGATGAAAATAGATTTGCTAGCAGCCGCAACAGTGATGAAGAAGGAGCTCAACTCTTCTTGGCCCAAGAATCTGAAAGTGGCTGGGCAAACAGTTCCCCTCAACAAGATTTGTTGAGCAGTGATGATAATGAAGAGGAAGACATGGCAGATAGATCTAGCCATCAAGACCCTTCTGATGATAAAGAAGTAGTAGAAGTTGACCTTGAAGGAGAGCTTGTAAATACACTTGAAGAACTCAATAGAGTTAAAAGGGAATACAATCTATTCAAGAATGCTACTATTGTGCAGCAGAACCAATTAGTCAAATGCCTTGAAGAATATGAGAAATGCATCTCAAAGTTGAAGACTTGGGTAGAAGACACCAAGAAATGTCGGTGTGAAGATCTGGCCTCTCAGCTAGAGATAAAAGACAAAAAACTTTAGTGGCTGCTTGGAGAGAACAAAAGTTAGACCTCCCTAGTTAGATTTTTTCCTCGAAAGAAGGTTGACCTAACCACAACTGGTGTGGACTTGTAGAAAAAAGTGAAGACCAATGTTGCAAAAAGGAATCTTCATGCAAATCCCAGAGGTAAGGGAAAGATGGAAGAAGAAAACTTCATCGGAAGTAGGAAGATGAGGAAGCAGCAAAGGAGACCCTTTACCAGCAGAGGAAAGAAAAATGCTACCACCCATAGGGGGAGCAAGTGTGGGAGAAGAAGAGATCATATGAAAGAGGTGCTCAGAATGGACAACCAAGGGTTCATTCTCAAAAAGGAAAAGATGGGGATGCAAAAATGGCAAGATCTCCTCATGCATGGCAAAGTAAATATGTAAGTTATATGTCATCATTTACCGGTTACTACTTTAGATGTAATGATTATGTCCATATGGTAGGGGAATGTAGAAAGAGATCTAGAGAGGATAATGTGGGATCTCATAGAAATCATGCTTATGGGAAAGATGTGTTCAAAAGTAGATACATGCATGTCCCATCTCCCAGTTATGCAAAGATTATTTGTCATAACTATAACAGATCTGGCCATAGAGAGTTTGAATGCAGGAAGAGGAACCTACACTCACATGGGGGCTGACAAAATGGCCATGCTCTGTAGAAATGTGAAAATAGAGCATATGGAAGGCAGAGACCTACATGGAACCAAAGGAGAAATGTCCTTGCAGGAGTAAGAGGTTCATCGGTTCTGGTTGCTAGTCAAAGCAACATGGCCAGGAGAAGATGGTCAAACTGGTATGTAAAGAGATTTCCCAATCATGAATTTGGGATGGAGGTTGTGTGCTACTATAGCACTACTTTCGGTCGTAATGAAGAATCTAGAAATGGGAAGAAGGGTGAGACCAAGCAGGTATGGAGGAAGAAGACCATGAACCAACACTGTGCACTCAATGCACAAGTGATATCTCCTAAGGCCTAAAGGAGATGCAGGATCTTAGGAGAAGTAGAATATTGAACTTATCTTCCACCCCCTCAGTGAAGGACGCAACATGAATGAACATGATGTTGTTGGTATAAAGGATGGAAATGTAAAGATAAGTGTGTATAGATGTTGCCTTGACTACACACCTATAGATCAGTGATGGATCACCACTGCATGTTTCAAAGACTGAAGGTTAACAATTGGCATCAGGTGTTAACTGGTATGTGCAAGATGTTACGAGCATGTATGCTAATAGTTACTTGTAGGTTATGTAAGATAATGAGGTTGGAGAGCATTGCATTAGCCTCAGTAGCATGGAGTGAAATTATGTCTCAGGAGATGTTGATGGAGACTTGAAAGACATATGTTGGCCCCAGTTGTTGGTCATGCATGCTTGCATGTCTTTGGGCTAACCGGTTTGTCTCTTGCAATGATGATGTCATTATATGGCATTGGGAAAATTTAGGATCATGTCATAGGCTGTGGTGCTTACAATGGAGTTGAAGGATCATCAGATGATCACATATGCACAGCTAAGCTGGTATACAGAGAAGATTGAAGTCCCAATACTGTACTTGACTGGAGATAAGAACCAGAGATGTATGACTCAAGGGGAGTTCAAGGAATATAGAACTACCCAAGCTGCAAGAGATGGAAATTGTAGAGGTGTTGTAGGTTAACTAACAGGTGTTTAGTATTCACTGACACATCAACAATTGGTATCAGTCTTTCTGCAAATTGAGTTCAAATTGCATCGGATGTGCATGCTCAATTGGTGTCAATTGATAGTTAATCTCCGTAGCTCAAGTACTGTGACTTGATAAGATGTAACAACTGGTGACAAGATGACAAGTGGTATCAAAGGAAGTGTTACATCCAATAAAGACAAAGGGGGAGAAAAGTATTTTTCTCAGTGACTGGTACATACAAGAGAAATAATATCTTGATAGTGCCCTTTTCCATTGTTGTCAAAGGGGGAGAAGGATTCTGTAGTATAACGCATACTACATGTGTGTAAATCTATGGATAATAATAAGGGGGAGAAAGACTATGTAGTATGCCATATGCTACATGTGTTGACATCAATGCCAAAGGGGGAGATTCTTGGCATTGTGTTGTCATTGAAATAAACCAGTATGCGATGACCACCGGTAGATGAGATGTATGCGCAACACTTGTATGAAGGAGTATAGGATGTGATATCTTGGATATCATCTTGTGTTATAGAACACCAATAAGGCAAGGAATATGACCTCAGGAGTCACCTGCACACAAGTTAATGCCTGACTTGTGTGATGAGATAGAGAGGTGTTTGAGCGGTTGTTTATGATGAAGAGGCAGAATGTTATCTGAATCATATCCATACTGGAAGAGAAGATTGAACAGGTCACCAGTATGTTGTGAGGTTGTAGAACAATAGGACTCCCATCGGATGAAGATGCAGTCATCATGAGAAGCAATGAATGACAATGTATGTGCTCACACCGGTTCACATATACCTATTTGAAGATATGTTGCACAAATAGGGAACTCACATGAGTAGATGACAAGGTGTTCCTCCACCAAGTAAGTGGAGCTTATCTCTTATATGCATTAAGTGCAATATAGTTTGGTGGGATAAGAGTGAATAGGTAAAGGAAAGAACTTGAAGGATCACTCTAGATCCACTGGTAAATTGAAGGAACGCCTTACATGCATGAGATCAAGGTTATGCACTAGATCGACAAAGAAGACATGTTGAGATGTTGATACAACAAAAGTGTGATGTGTTTGTCATTTAGACAAATTGGCTAAGCAAATACAATCAGAGGAGAATGGTCTGACCGATGAAGGAGTCTAGTGAAGGATGATGACTGGTATCATCAAGAGTAATAACTAATATGTAAATCTCATCAGTAATATGAGCAAGGTGCATAATGCAGATATGATAAGGTTACCGATACAATGTGTGATACCAGTGAGGTTAACGAATTGGTAGGAAAGAGGAACCCGTTGAATGGCTGGTTGGTGATCCTATTTGGACCAACATGAAGTGCCAAGCTCACAATTAGTCGATATGGAAGCCACATGGAGTCAACATGGAAAACATGCGTGTGGATAAAGATGGAATGTACACCGATAGGGTTGTTGCAGGGTTGGTCAACTTTAATGAGAAGTCACACAAATCATGGGACATGTTGCAGAGCTATTGTAGGGGTTTGAGGCTCAAGGTTTGGAAGAAAACTATGAGTCAACTAAGAGAGACTGAGAAGATCGAGGTGATGGAGGAAACAGTATGATAGTTCTTTCGTGATTAACCAAGGGATCAACTATTACAGTAAAAATCAAGTCGCCAGAGATGAAAGGAGTGATTTAGGAGATGCGAAAATGGTGGAGTTGTGCAATTGCATGTCAGAAAGATTAGATCGTGCAAGATCTGATTGGATTTGGTTTTCCTTGAGGATGGTAAGAAAATCCTAACCACCTAGATTTTGAATTGGTTTTTGGAGGGAAAACCTGGCTATAGGTGTGGGGGCCGAAGAGAATGTTTGTTGCTGCTGAATATAAGAATATTGTTCTATTGCAAAGTGAAAGACTTATGCAAGTAAGAACAAATTAGCTAAATTCTCAATGGACATCGGCGAAGAGAGAGGGAGTGAGAGAGAACCTGGTTGAAGCTTTCAGCTGGTTGGAAAGAAGAACCAGTAGTGTTCATATCGGTCGAACAGAGGGAAATGAGACTACAAAGAAGATAGACAGAGAACCGACAAAGATTTGAATCGGTGAAGAGCAGAGCAGTGAGGAGGAGATACATTGAGAGCAATTCAAAAGAGAGATAAACTGGTAGGGCTTACCAGCAGAGAAGCAGCAGGTGAAGAGCAGCAGAGAAGTGAGTCGGTGAAGCAGAGAAGGTATCTCACCAACAGAGTAAGATATGTATAATGGTTGGAAGATTCACTTGTAACAAGATAACTACTTATATATTTTATGTTTACATTGTGAACACTGAGTTGTAGCTCAGTGCAGGGGTTGGACCTCCTTGGGTTGGTGCCCTAAAGTCAGGGGTTGGTGCTCCTTTGGGTTGTAGGCCATAAATTAAGTAGGGGTTGGTGCTCCTTGGGTTGGTGCCCTAAACTTTGTAACTATGTTTTATTGTGAGGTTGGATTGGAGCAGTAGACTCCAACAAAATTGCTCGCCGAGGTTTTTCCCATCTTGGGTTTTCCTCGTATATGCTACTGTAATGTGATGTCCCCTTGTGAGTGTGTTTGCACTAAAGTTAGTCTCCTCCATAACCAGTAAGTTTGCATTGAGTTAAATCTATCGACCAGTATGCTTACATAGGATTACAAAAGGGAAAGAGATTTGAAAGCCACTTATTCACCCCCTCCCCCTCTCAGTGGTGCATTGTGTTTAATAGGTTCACAATGATGCAAGAGTGGCTAAGTGTTCACATGGCCTATTTCAATCAAAGGGTTTGTTGGTTACAAGTGAAGTGCATAGTTCCAATATATATATTACTTAGAAAATAAAATCAAAAGATAAGTCAGGGTTGCAAGGAGGAAAGAACAAAAACTAGATAAACCAAGTAATTTAATATTATCAACAACACTCAAGATAGCCAAAAACACAATTTCCTACTAACATGCAATTTCATCAATTCACATGCAAATAGAGAAAGATTCTTTAGAACAAAATTTTCACAGTATTGTTTCATCCTCATACACTATTATCATGTGCAATATGATTCATGAAAAAAATTCTTGGGATAATCGCATGCTATCTAGAACAATGGAAGATATCAAATCATAGAAGAAATACCAGTTGTGAAGATAAATATTCATAGGACATGCAATCCAAAAATTGTTTACATTGATTCCAAAGCCCTAGAAAACATTGATACTGCAGATCCTTAACTATATACAAATGTCTAAAACTCAAGAAAATTAATGAAAGCAAAAAATTCCTAGCTATTGGGCTCAAATCAGCAATTCTTGGATCCTCACAATGGCTTGAAAATTACATTTATAAGTCCCATGATCCTAAAATTTAGGATGAATCCCACCAAAACGCTTTGGATTTCCTAAAGGAGACACAATTAACTCACAATTCACTGGTCTTGCGACTAAATAACTACCCAAGAAGTGTTGTCATGAACTGGAATTATGTGTTGTGCTCCTTCTTCTAAGTGAAACTTTCCCTTTTGGGCATTGTGAACTCATGCATGTCGGGGAAGACTGTCATTTAACTGGAGAGTCAAAAATGGAACTTCTCTTTCTCTCTCCTCTTTATATGCTAATAAGTAGTAGTAGGCTCTCCTTGTAGAATAACCGAAATTGCATCTCCTGTTACTACATAACCATTACTTTTTCTTCTTAAAACTCCAATAGTTTCTTAGGTAGTAGTCGATAGAAGACTAGGGTGGTCCTAGTACCCATTCAATTTGGAACTTTTAAACCTTAACTGTTTACTTTAATTCCTCCATTCTTTCTACCAAGTAATCTACTATTTTGGTTGCCTAGTAGGATTGAAAATGAGATACATATATCCATTCATTAGTATTTTATCATATTTAACTTTTGGAGAGAATTTATTTATCACATACTTGTCCCCTTCCCCAAGGACTGACTCCTTAATGATCAATCCATCCTACGTACCTATGAGCACACGCTCTCCAAGTATCTTGACTAAATATTTTTCATACTCCTTCAATATTGTTAACAAAGAGGGATGCCCTTTTAATACCTATGTTCTATACTGCTCTGTTATGTCTTTTTTAAATTCTAATTTATAAATGCAATCTTGAATAACAACAAAATATTCTACTCCAAGTAAATCTTCCTTCTTCATTTTCTCTTCTCCTAGTTCTTTAATTTTTCTTAGCACGTGAAGCTACTTTTCTTACCCTTGGGACTATGTGTCTCAATGAGTGGATAAGGCAACCATTGTAGCCTCCATAGAACACACATCCTCATATATGTCCATGGCATGGGGGCTTCACTTTTTGAACCTGGGTTATAGCACGTCCATTCATGGCATACCAAATAATCCCCTTGTTTTCAAAAAATATTGCCCTAAAATCCTTTTTTGTCACCCCCTCCCAATACACAACCCAAATTAAAAACCCCCCTATTTTGACCATATATTGCATTTTTTCATAGCTTCAATTTAAAAACCCCCTATTTTCACCAAATAGGCAATATATTGATCTTATTTTTTGAGATATTAAACCCCCCAATATGAATGCACATGATATAATATTGCCTATCTAGTGAAGCCTCTGTGTTCCATGGTTTCCTAGAGAAACAAATTCACTTTAGTCAACTAATCACTAGCCCAAGAAATCCATAGCTAACATTTTGTCTCTCATATTGTATGTATAGAGACTTAATCTTTGCTTGAGGTAGTGTTGATGATGAGGATTGTACATCCCTAGACTTGGAATTAAAAGGAGTTTGCAAATCCATAAGTACCTACATATATTGTGCCAGCTAAGCCTTTTCTTCCTACTTTGATTTGTGTTCTTTTTCAATCCTTGTTTTAATAGTGGTTGTGGCAGCATCCAAAGTATCAGTCTCTCCCTATTTGGTCTATTTACCCAAGATTATTTGGTAACTTAATAATTGGTTGGAGTATGCTCTTCACTTTATTTTTCAAGTGTCGAAGTTTCCACGCTTACCATGACCTCACCTAATTCACTCTTAGCAATATGATGCAAAGTTTTGGCCTTTTATTCTTTCTAGGAGCATCAACCATTATCTCTTGAAGAGTTACCTTAGGAAGGATAACTTTCTTCTTCTTTTCAAAATTAAATTTTAACCATTAGGAGACATTGGGATCCTGATCTTGATTCCCTTGAGAAGAGACTTGAGTAGTCATTGCATAAATTTGATAATATTGGGCCTACTCCTTCTGTATCTTCTCTTTTGCATGAATTTTTGATGGTTCTTGATCTTTTGGCATATCATCTTGTAAGGGAGGTTGAAATAAATCACCGTTTTCCTCCACTTGCTCATTTATGGCTTCTTCTTATTTTTCTTCTCCTTGTTCAACCATTTCTCATTCTCTTTTCTCCTTCTCCTATTTCTCTTTCTCTTCTTCTTATTTGAGGAGTTCCTCTTGATCTTGCAAAGTGAGGAGTAATAAATATTTTAAACTTTTCAAATGCCTCAGATTTTTCTTTTAGAAAAGTAACCCACATCATTCTAGAATAATCATTAATGGTTAGCATGAAATATCTATCACCTTGAAAACTTTTAACTCTAGCAGGGCCACACAAATTAGTATGAATAAGATCAAGAACATCATTATATTTATCTTGTATACTCCTAAAATAGGTTTTGACATGTTTACCCATTTGACATTCTTTACATACCGGATTATAGGGCTTCATAATCTTAGGTATATCTCTAACTGCCTTAGTTGAATTGATCTTTACAATGTAATCAAAATTCACATGGCATGGCCTTTTATGCCATAGCCAACTCTCATCAATCTGTGTAATCAAACATGTCTTTTCACTAGAATTTAAATGAAATATATTACCTTTTGTCTATGTACCAGTTGCAATCTCCAAACCAGATCTGTTAATGATTTTGCATTTTCCATCCTTGAATTGTAATTGAAATCCCTTATCCACCAATTCTCCTACACTCAAAATATCATGCCTTAAACCTTCAACATAATAAACATTGTCAATATTTTTCTTACCATCCAATGATATAGTTCATTTTCCTTTGATCATACATGTTTTGTCATCTCCAAATATAACCAGACCACCATCAAATTCTTGCAATGATAGAAACTTTCCTTTATCTCCAGTCATATGATGTGAACAACCACTGTCAATTATCCATTTATCCTTGTCTTCAATTTTAGCAGCAAGTGCCTTCTCTTCAGGTATATGCTCTTCCAATGTCAGATCATCTTCCTTGATAGCTAGGAACACCCATTCCTTCCCATTGTCGGAACCACTAGCAGAGTCTTCTGCTAGTTCATCATCTGAATCAGTAATTCCTTCCTCATCCGTTATGTAGCAGGACTTGTCTTTTTTTTTCCTATACTTATATACTTGTTCTGATATCTAGGGTTAGGCTTAAATGATCTTTTAACTCTTTCTTCAAATCTCAAATTTCTTTCAGGACATCTAGATGCAAAATGACCAATCTTATTACATGAAAAACATTTAAAAGGTACTTTTCTTTCATACTTACTTCCTACCAGTCCTTTAGGTACTCTTCTAGAAAATAGTGCTTCAAGTTGCTCAAATTCTTCATCTTCTCTCTTCATATCTTCCAATTCCTTTGCATATAAATCTTTTTAATCTTGCTTATTGGTTGATGATGCAGATGCATGAAAAGTCAGTTCAGACTTCACAACTCCAGAAGGTCCAAATTCTTCAAGCTCAAAAGTAGATAATTTCCCAACCACGGTACCTTTGTTGATAAATGTATTAGCCATTTTTCTCAACTCATGAATTGTAGTAGCCTTTATTTTGTAAGCTGGTGGTAGGGCTCTCAGGACTTTTGAAACAATTTCATCTTTTCTCAGAGTTCCACCACAACATTGAATTCCCATAACAATCTCATTTACCTTTTCCATGAATGCAGTAATCCTTTCATCTTCTTCCATCTTCAGGTTTTCATATCTCACCCAATAACCATCAAGTTTAGAAATCTTCACTATAGGGTCACCTTCATTAAGAGTCTCCAAATTATCCCATATAGCCTTTCCAGATGATTTGTCAGTCAATGCCATTATTTATTGATCAAAAAGTGCACAATCATTCTCAAGCTCCTTATCCAGGTTTACCAGAGGAGGATTTTCAGATGTCGGATTATAAGGTGTGACACCATTCTGTGTGATCTCCCAAATCTCCTTGCCAAGACATCTTAGATGAGTCTCCATCTGAATCTTCCATATTGTGTAATTTGTTCCATCAAGCCTAGGACTATCTCTCCGAAAGATAGCTCCAGATGAACTGGGTGAACTTGAACTGTTAGTCACCATAGGATATTCCTCAAGTGGTTAATCTTTCTACAAAGATGACCAAATCTCTGATACTAATTGTTAGATAGTTCAAATAACTGGAAGACAACTGAGAGGGGGGGTGAATCAGTTGTCACAGATTACCAGAACCATTAGCAATTAAAACTTTAATACCACAACCCAAAACATTAATACTAGAATAGCAGTTAAACCAATTAAGCATTAGCAATAATCATAGAATAAATACCATCCACATGACACCAAGATTTATACGTGGAAAACCCGATAAAGGGAAAAACCACGGTGGGAAGCGTACTCACAATCAGATAATACTTATGTAGTAAGTATGTGAATTACAATTGAGGGGCCTGCACTTACAGGAAGGCCAATAGCCTAGAGTGCATTACTCATCACAAAAGGAGTCTCACTGACTACATAGAAATATAGACTACAATCGGGAGGAGTGTTTGAACTACAAAGATAGCATCTCTTATGCTTGAGTATAGTTTCAGTTAAGTTCAATACGGGATGACTAAATCCTCTTACAAAAACCCAATTCGATCTCCAATGATCAACCAAATCCTCTACCTGGATGAAATTACATTATTCGCACATTACATATCCTTATCCCATACCTTGATCTCTACCATATGATCTTTAATGAGATCTTACATCTATATACACAAACCCTCGACCATAAACAATTAGGTTAGCCACCAAACAATAAACCAATTACATAATTACAAAACATGTCGGCCTTAGACCAAACAAATAATATCCAACACATAAGACATCCTGAAAACATATTGAGAAGTCCAATCCACATGCTTCATTAAGTCAATCCATAACCTAGATCATCTAAGACCCAATATAGGTCCACACACTACATCAATGATCTTTATCTACCAATTCTCAAACATCATCACCATCAGCATCCTGAAACTCCACCAAAAGTTATACCAACACCACTTATGCAATTCATCAAAGATGTTCAACAAAAGCTCTACTGGTGAAACCCTTGCCAAAACCAGAAGCCAAGCTTCTAAGCAAGAAGGATATCATCTGATTACCAAACCAAAACCAACTGACTGAATATGAACATGAGTATCATGAATAATCCAGTTCCATAAACAAATCGTACCGGAGTCTACTAGATCATGTTGGATCCAAACCAACCAAAAACCACTCATCCTACTAGGACCAGAAGGTTGTCGGTAAAGCATCCAAATAGCTAGTGTTGGCATCAATGACAAAATATCAATTCAATACAACCAATTAATCCAAATGGCCAACAATATGTGGATCTTTAAGTTTTGCACCTCATGTTATCAAATAAAGATTATGAAAAAAATATTTCCGTCATAACTAATGGAAGCTAAATATTCATCTTTATAGTTATATGTGACACATTTGCTTTGTGTAGAATTTAAACAGCTCAATGCACTTTTTCTATTACAAATAACATAACCTAACAACCTTCCCTATTCCACCAGAACAATTAATTCTATAGATTTCACCATTAAAACAAATTCTATATTTTGATTCATCAATATTACCCACAAAATCACTTCCAAACCATGGTACTACTTCAAGATCTTCCCATTGACTTTACAAAGAGATATTTTATTGTCTTCTCTAGAGCTTACAACAACTAGATTTGTATGGTTTCATCATAAAAAACTGTATTTCATATTACACATATGTCACTTTTGAAATCTAGTTAGTATTGAAATATTAGAATATATGCAACTAGACATCTATTGACTTTAGCTACATGGCTGACATTGATCACAATAGCTAATTAGGCTTTGTTACATGATTATTAAGTCTCTTACTCGGATAAGGGATTGAACTTCATGAACTATTCAATGTAAACATCATGATGATAACATTCTAAGTAAATAGTAGAAACAAATAAGGAAAAAGGTCGATAAGAAACTAAATTAATTTATAATCATAGTCACATTTGAAATGGCTTAAAAATAGGTCATATTTTTACCTTTTTCTTACATTATCTTGGGAGATCAAAAAAAGAAAAGACATAGATTAGTAATTTTGATTGGTAATGCATGGAGTGAAGCTTAGTTATAGTAATGAGAACTAACACCTTATATAGAGGATCAAAGTTGGAAAAAGTTTTAAATCATCTTGATTTTTGCTAAAATCGTACACTTTAGAAAATATAATGATTTAAGCCTTGAGAGGTCCCATTTGAAGTAATTAATTGAAGAGAGTTAGATCAAAGTCTCTTAGATCAAAATCGCTTGGATAGAAACTCACTACTCTTAAATCTTAACCGCAATGGAGTCTCCTTTACACCTATCAAAATGTTGATAAGAAACTACTTTTACATTAGATTTTGGGTGGTCAAGTGAATTCATTTAGAAGTTTTTCTTTTTAAGTATGTAGTCCTTATTATAAGATTTCCAAACAGTATAATTTATAATATATTTATGTTCTATTTCTTATGAAAGTAGGTTTTTCATTGAGAGTTAAGGATTGTGTTTCACACATGTGGAAAAATTAAAAAATAGAGATTTTTTTGTAAAAAATATCTTTTCCCTAGGTATTGATATCCTCATTTCAACACAAAAAGAAGAAGTTAATTCAAATGCATACAAAATAAGTTATGCATTACATAATACACCTCTATCCAAATTACACTTACCGTGACTTCAAAAATTAACTAAATAACATATATGTAACAAAAAATTCAGAAAAAACATCCATCCACAAGATATTGATGTGACAAATCTATATTTTAAAAATGAGAATTTCCTTCTTTCTATAAAAAAAATTATGCACTATAGAATAGCAATATTAAGTTATTAAAGGTTACATAACAATATGGACAATTTATTTCCAATTATTTAAAAAATATATATAGAATCTATATGAAATATCTTAAAGATCAATAGTTCACTTCATCTTCAAATTCTTATAGGTTTAGTTTCTATAAGTGTTAAAAAGTAAAGATCTAGTGTAAAATGTCGATTTCAGTATCACGTTTGGCTAGAAAGTGTAACCCGGTATTATGGGATTACCCAATTCCAAAATTATAGATGACACATCCATAATAACAAGCCTTTCTAAATAACATAGACTCAAGGCAAGGTTTGTAATGATTACAATCAGAGGTAGTCTACATCTCTCTAAAAATTCTACCTTAATATCTAGCATAAGAAGGAAAGAACCAATAGAGTTTATAACTACCTAAGCTTATCTCTAATTCCTTTAAAATGATTCTAAACTTCTACCTCACAAGATATCAAAATTGGCCCAGCTATATCTTAATAGAGATTCTCTTTTTTTGTAAGTACTAAAGATTAGCAGTAAACAATAAGTTTTTGAGTGCTACTTGGAGATTATGTTGGCATTGTGTTTTCATTGGTGTCAACTGGTATAAGATGGCAACCGGTACGGGAGATTGATATGTATTATTGTCATTGATGTCAACTGGAAATGGTGTCATTGATGTCATCTAGTATAGAAGGTTGTCGATACACAAGTTAGTGTCAGCTTGTGTTGAAGACATGGGTATTGGAGACCGATATGGTATGACAACCGATAAGCATGTGGCCGACAAGTAAGAAAGGAGGATCTAGTGAAGAAGTGCCAACTAGTATGCTATTGGATGTTTCGATGTGAAACAATAGGACTCCCACCGGATGAAGAGAAGATTGACAGTGAGTGTTCCCAACTAGATCACATGTGTCTAATTGAAGATGTATATCCTCAATGTCAGCTAAGGCATATCAATGCAATACCGAAAGAAGAATGAGATGAAAAGGATCCACTCCCACGGGTAAGTGGAGCTTTCCCCCAACATGCATGGAATGCATTATCTCTCTAGGATAGGTTTCTCAAGATATTAAAGGCAGATGATTGAAGGCTCACACTGGATCAACCAGTGAAACACAAGGATGCCTTGGGTGCATGAAATTAGAGATGTGCATCGGATCAGCAAGTGTTGGCATGTTGTACCACTAGGATAGAAAAGGAAGAGTAAAGAAGTGATGGGTTTGTCAATTTGACAAACTAGTTGAGATGATAACTGGACAAATGAAGAAGAAGGAAAGGTCAAGTAACTGCAGACAAAGAGTGCAACCATAATTTGTAGTTGCCTAAAATGGAAACAATTGAAGGTTGATGACATGGTATCATCAAGGTGCCTACTAGTAATTATGTGAACCAGTAAGAGAGTAAAGAGGCTAAGTGATGTGATCCTACCTGATGAAGATGAGCATATGGTGGATTGATATGTTTGGTGACTGGCAAAGGTGTTCCACTAGCAGAGCTTCCAAGTGCAGGCTTTAAGGTTGATCAGTTAGGGTATAACCAATAGGGTTAGTGAACTAGTAGATGAACCTAGTTGTATGTTGTGGTTGGTGACAGAGTCCAAACTAACACAGTGTCTTAAGTAGAGGTGGATGTTGACAATGATGACACGTATGAGATAGGTGTCATGCATGTTGTGGTCAGTGAAGTGTGAGTCAGTGAGGTAGTTGTCGACTGAGTCTGTATTTATGGTTGACCATAAAAATCATGGGTGTGTTGCAAAGGTTTGTAGCTCAATGCAAACCAAATGGCGAAGATCTAAGTGGTGCACTGATCGATGTAGGTTGAGCAAGTGCTGATCGGATTTGGTGAAGGGGGACCACAAACTCTTTCATTGTGGTTGAAAAGTTCATGTCATGTTTGCTAAATATGGCAAATGTGTTCTGGACACAACAGGATTGACAGAGTTAAGTGATCTATTGCAGGTGGTCAATCTCTGGAAGGAGATATGATTGGATTTGATATGCCTCATGGTTTATGAAGGAACTCTTGCGTGCCAGAAGTTTGAATGTCATTTTGGCAAGAATGCATAGTATAAATATGCAGATTGAAGACCAGATTTGGGGTTGTTGGACAAGAGACTGATGCCAGTGAAGTGAGTGAAATCAGAGTGTTTACCAATCAGAGAGTCCATTGACAAATCATAGAGGTGACTAAGTGGTTGAGAGAGAACCGGTTAGAAGAGTTCAACTGGCAAGGGTAAGACAGTCGGTAGCCTGATAGTGGTGTGAACCAGTGTAGGTTGAACTAGTAAGAAGGTAGCTACAATAAGAAAAGGAGAGCAGAGAGAAGGTGACAAGAGGTAGAGGGAGAACTAGTAAAGTGATAAGAGAAGAGCGAGCCTACAAAGAAGAGGTAGAGAAGATCAAAGCAGGGTTTAAACCGACAAGTGGAGTAACCAACAAGCTGAGAACCAGTAGTGATCAGAGAACTAAGTACAGGTAGAAAGAGGTAGAGGCTGAATCGATATGCTTGTACCAGAGAGTGAAGGAAAGGATGATCTAAGTAAGCGAAGGACCATCAAAGAACAAAGCAAAGGAAGACCAGTTGAGAAGAAGTTGAATCAACAGAGTAGGTTGAGTGTGAGAGGTTACAGAATTCATTTGTAACCAGGTATTAATTTTGTATTGATATATGATATTGTAATCACTGATTTGGAGCTCGGTATAGGGGTTGGTGCTCCTTGGGTTGGTGCCCTAAATTTTGTAACCATTGTTTTCATTGTGAGGCTAGATTGGAGTAGGAGACTCCAACAACATTTCTCACCGAGATTTTTCCCATTTTGGGTTTTCCTCGTACATCTGGTGTTATGTGATGTTCCTTTTGTGTGTGGTTGCATTTGTTTCATCCTCCTATCTCACTGATATGTTTTCTTTGTGTTAGATATGCTAATCGGTATACACACACTTAGGATTAAAAGGTTAAAGTTTGGAAACCACTGATTCACCCCCCCTCTTAGTGACATCTTGTGTTCAATAGATTTTATTTATTTACTATATAAGACACTTGTTTGTTTTAGCTAGTGAGAAAAATTAAAAGATGTTTTAGGAATATTACTCTATTCAAGTCATCTGTCATTTGTGATAAAAGATGGTGTAATTTTATAATACTTAGATTAACTAAAATTATAAGGTGGTATTGTTGCGTACATTAGATCTATCCTTACATATTTTGGAAAACAAAACTAGGACCTATGTACATGCATTTGTCAATACTTAACAAGCCTTGAAAATATACTTCTATGCATTTGATATCACTCTCCCTATAAATTGACATGATTATAATTATGTGTGGTTGATAGGTTATGAAGATAACTATTTGGATACCTTGTAAGAAAATGTTTGATATATAAGAAAGTACTAAAATTTTCTTTTGAATATAGATGTACCCATTTAATCCTACCATAGACCATTGTGATATATCTAATTAGTAGGTATCTTAACCATTTTTTTATTACGTCGAAGGTGTTCCCTTATTTGAAATGAATAGCTTGATTTTGCAAATCAACAGTCGAAACTCTATTATCCCTTTATCCCTCATGCAAGACAATTGAAGTAATCATGTCCATTCATCCTCATCCTTTGAGATTTTTTTAGTGTACAACAACGAAAATAGGTGACTATCATATTTACAAATTTATGGCAAATAAACCTATCGTTTGACTCAATAGAAATAAATTATAGCTTTATAAATTTTGTATATTAATTTTTTTTATATTGGAAAGTTGCACGTGTTGAATGCTCATTTACTTATAAGCGCTTTTGACTACCAAATCTTTTGGAAACCAAGAAAATGATTTTACATAAGCATGACTGATTTTATTAAGAAGAAAAAAAAATTTATCGTAGAGAATAAAGCCCTTTTTCGGTACATGTTTCCCTAAGATATTAAAGGGCTTAGACCAATCGTTCATAAAATAATTAGTATGGGCATAAAATAAATGAATTAATTACTCGTTACCTACCTATCAGTGTTTAAAATAATATTTACATAAGGAATTTCATCTCTAGAGAATATTAAAGGAATTATGATATTATTAATATGGAATTTAAGTTAATTATATTAATAAATAATTTTTAATATTTTATACTATATTAATTAATCTATAAAATATTATGTAAATTTATATATTATAGTAATTATTAATATTAATATAAAATTATAATTATAATAATAATATAATATAATTAAATAATAAATACAATATCTAGTTATATATGATTTTAAATTAAGTCTATAGATTAATCATATATTTTTTTAGTGAGTGTCTTTTGAATAAATTAGAGCCATTTTTAAGGAATAAATTTGATGCTTTCTTATCATTAATGTCAGAAGAGGAACATGAATAGGAGTCAGAATAAGGAGAGAGGCAAACATTTTCAATTGGTAAGTAATATTGTTCAACATCCTCTATATAATCAAATTGTATCATATATTTTTATTTAACAAAATATAGATTATTAAATATTTCAATGAAATTGTATGATTTAATAAAATAGAAGTTATTATAACTAGCTCAATTTATAATGATTTTTGTTGAATTAAATTCAAATCATTGTACAATCATTATATTTTATATTTTTCTCTCTATTCTCTACCTGCTCTCTCTATTACTTGTCTATGTCACCTCTTTTAATTGACACTATTGCCCCCTCTATCTATATCTTCTTGTCTCCCTATCTCCCTCTCTATCTATATCTCATTATCTCAATCTATCTCGCATATTCACTCCATCTCTCATACTCTATGTAAGTGTATCCCTCTTTACCTCTCTACATATCACTTCCTATATCTTTATATTTTTATCTCTCCACATCCCCCCCCCCCTCTCTCTCTCTCTCTCTCTCTCTCTCTCTCTCTCTCTCTCTCTCTCTCTCTCTCCCCCATGTCTCTACCTCTATATATTTATCTAATAATAGACCAAATAAAATTTGAAACTAGGGTAAGATGACTTATGTCTCCTCCTGGATACTCCTACATCATTTTTTTTATCAATGCATGATTACACAATTTATTAATGTATGGGTCAAATAATCTCCAAACATGGGATGAGAGATATAATTATGATTAACAAAAATATAATTGAGCCTTCTCAAATCCACTAGAAAGTCCATCTTTCCAATCTATCTCATGTTTTAACCATTACCACTCTTTGATGTAGCTTTATATATCATGCTAGATGAAACATTACTAGATGTAAAAAATGAATGGGATAAGGTTATTATATTTGTTGATAATATTTGACACAATTATCAATAGGTTCATGAGTTATTATTGAGAATAACTAATGGCATAACCAACATCATGTTCCTCATTAATAGGTGGGAGATAAGGTATGTTTGCACATTCAAAAATAAAATTGTTAGATCTTTGTGATATGGTCCACACAACATAACAAATAAGGTATTTAATAATGATTTTGATCTGAAATTTTCATCCTACTTCAAGGTTGCATCCAATCTTCAATACAAAATTGTTCTGGCAATATTTTCCTCCACTATTCCATACATCGCATATATTCTAGTCACAATATATAATAGCATGGATACATTGATCAAGGGGATTAATAATTAACATATTACACTATATTATGTGATAAAGACATGGTAATTTTTGGGTCAAGGAAAGTTATTATCTATGGATCATTAAAAACCCCTTCATCTAGTGAAAAATAGGAATAATAGGGTTCATTACTTCTTAAGGAGGGGTGGATGTTCTATAAAAAAATATTAGAGCACCTAACTATTAATTTTTGGTAATAATATGAAGGTCTCTAATTTTTTTATTTTATATGTTTTTGTATTTCAGTATTTCTATGTACTTTGAAGTATAGTTTGATAATACAAAAGTGATACTTTATTGCACAAGCCACTGCCAAGTGCAATTCAGTGTCCTATCTTTATTCCATTAGAGTACTACAAAAATACACATAAAAAAGGGCAATATTTTTTTCTTTTAGAACTACTAAAAAAATGTGTACCTTTCCAATATAACATAAACCTAAGTGCAAAGACATATCATAAAAAAAAACACATCTTATGTAAACAATAATTATTTCAATTGCTAATCAATATTATATTGAAGTACAATAAATCATAGATAAAACCAATCAATAGATGTTTATTGATTCATCTAATAAATTTGTTGTGTCACTTTCAATACATTAATGCCAATCAAGCATTCTCCCTAATAAATTCATTAAACCTTAATTATTATTAACGTGGTTAACTTCTAAATTATTATGGTTAATGACTTGACTTTGTATAAACTCTTCTTTCATAGACATACCTACATATGTGTATCACCATAATCAATGTTACATATATTTATTACATTTTATATTTTTTATTAATAGATTTGATATGCAAGAAAATTTCATAAAGAAACCTAAATTCATATTTTTCCTTGTAATTTCTACTATTGAATTTTCATAAAAATAAGTTAAAAAAAATCATAAAACACTATTTAGATGAAACAAAGCATGCTGTCAAAATTATATTCCAAAGGAAAAAACATAGTGTACTTTTTCATTCATCTTATGTATTCATAGAATTGATTTCATATGTTAAAATGACCGCTATTTTATGATGCCTATTTATGTATATTAGAAAAGAAAACTTCTAAAGATTTAAAAATATTTTATTTTGAACAAATTTAGAGTGTGGAAGTGGCTTGTGAGATCAAAATTCCAAGGTAAAAAAAAAAAGGCTTTGAGGAGAAAATTTGACCTAGGGATATGAGTTTGAACCTCACTAAAAATTTTAAAAAATAAATTGCTCTTGAATTATTCTCATGTCATATCTACTTGAAGTCTGAACTATGTTTTATAGAAAATGGAAATGGATTAATAAAATTTTTTTTTGGGGTTTTATCTTTTATTTGAGTAACTTGGATTTCATTTGTGGTCTTTTTTTTGTTCATATTAAATTTATTGTGCTATTTTTAAGCCTTCTTTTATATGCTTTCAATTAGTTTCAACCCAATAGTTTTTCTAACAGTGATGGTTTGGCATATTTGAACCATGGCTCTGTTGATAGTGTCCCAAAAAAAAATATGATGAAAATATTCCACGAGGTATGTTTAATGAAACTCCAACCAATGTGATGTTTCACATTCCTAAATTTGATAGTGCATGTAAATGGTTAGAGAAACATAATTGTATCATTAATTTTGTGGAGACAACTCCACATGAAAGCATAAGATAAATCTCACTATGTACAACCTCCAAACAACCCATCGAAAATTCATGCATATGATCTTTCGGATCACCTTTCCCTTTGTATTTGTCAAATTTAGGCACCTCAAAATTAGGTGGGAAAGGTGGCATAGGTATGTTTCTATCAAATGGATAAGGACATATTTCCTCAAGTGTGTACCTTTTGTTTGTGTGAGATTATGCTTGAAGAAACCAAGATCAAAGAGACCAATAGATAAAGCAATAACAAGAGAGATAGAGAATAATATAGTATTCTCAATATATGCAAAAGAGATCAACTAGATCATTGCATATAATGTATGATGAGCCTGCTTATAAAGGAAAGGCTAAGAGACAAGAGAGCACACAATTATGACATGTGACTCAATGAGATGAAGGGGTAGGTAAGGGTAGGTAGAAGAAATAATAAAATATTTCACTAGAGGTGGATCACCCACCAAAAGTGCAATGTAACAACAAGATCATACCATAAAAGGTGAAAATTCTCCTACATACACACTCCCAATGTATGCACATCTCCCTAAGTGTCTATTATGCAAACTAAAATGTTATGCGTGTACCTAAGTAAACTTAAGTAAAGTGTAATTATATCCAAGATGAATAAATAATTACACCAACACCCCCCCTTAATTGAAACTTAGGGGAATACACTTAAGTCTAAAATGTAACTAAGCAATGCAATATGAGCCCCGACTAGACGGCCATGCTAGGTATCACAACTCAATGATGAATGGTGAGTACCAAACATGTACTGAGAGGGGGGGGGGGTGAATCAGTACAGTCAAAAACACCTACCTAAAACCGGTTAGACAACAAACACTACAAATTAATGGCAAATAGTAACACCGGTCTGTAACAGAGTACAACTAGTAAAGCTAAGAATGATTGTGACAAGCATTAACTGGTTAATCACTTAGCTTTCCACACAACTTAATACTACACTTTCATTTCACCCTTAAGCATGAATAGGTAATCTATCATCAAAAATATAATAATAGCTAGTTCAGCATGATTTACCTTTAGACACAAATCACTTAAACCATCACATGAAAAATGCCACACATGACACACAGATTTTTCACGTGGAAACCCAACTGGGAAAAACCACGGTGGGGATGAATACCCACAAGCTATTTTTGAACTCTTTAGAAGTCTGCTCTATTAGGAGCCTAGTTAGGTTAACGATTGTTACAATAGGTTCTGTTAGGAACCAATCCTGCTAGGGATCACCTGGTTAAGGGATGACTAAATACCTGGTTAAGGGTTAAACCCTGTTAGAGGTTACCTTGTTAGAGGATTTCATGAACTCAATGGCTTTGAGTCACCCTGTTAAAGGATTTACAGCAAGCTGGTTAAAGCTACCCAGCTAAGGGATTTTCCAACTATTGAAGTGGTTAGAGATCAACAGGTAATACAATGATCTAGTAACAACACTCAATGCCAATGCAGATCTGCTTTAGTTCCTTCCTTTTGCACACACACTATGCAGACATCAATCCTCTTATCTCGTCTGGCAAGAATCATGTATCTGTGCACTTAGATACACACACACCATTTGCCAACAACCTCAACATGCAACACAACATCGACCTTATAGAAAATAGATAGGTCGGTAGCATAAACCCTAAACCCTAAACATTTAGGTTTACCAATACAGTCGGTACAATCCTGACCATTAATCACATTTCACTTGACTATAACAGTCTTGAACAAATCTCAAGACATTCTCCATCGTTCGTTCTTTACCACTTCATGGAGGTGATAACCCATCACGCACTCTCCACCATTTACAGGGACTTCGCACATTCCCAAGGTGGATAGGATCGATCTCCTTCATGCAAGATCCTTCACATGCTCAAGCTGACGTGGCAACACGATCTGATCTTCATTATAATGCTAACTCATCACACAAGCTTAGAACACTTCAACCGAAAACCCTGAAGTTGAGACTACCAACCGGTAGTCATGCAAAACCTTCATATACCGGTTCTCATACCAACATACTGGTTTACCTCAAACAAACATACCACTTCACCTTTTCACATATATCGGTTCACAATGTTATACCAGTTCTCACATATACTAGTTCTCGGTATCATACCGGTTCTCTTGCCTATTGCAAACTTCAATATATGTGTTCACTCTTCGGCATATTGACATCAATGACAACATACAAAATCATCATGTCATCATACTCTGCACATATGCCAACAATCTCCCCCTTTGGCATTGATGGCAATATACAAAGATATCTCTCCACTTCACATCTTCTCCCCCAAATTTGCAGATATCTTCTCTGCTTCACATCTTCTCCCTCTTTGACAACAATGCCAAAGTGGAGGCACAAGCTTACCATGTTCCACTATGTTGCTCCCCCTGAGGAGTAGCATCCTTCAACACATCAATCCTGAAAAGATTTGACAATGCAATACTTGACTGATGTGGAGCACATAACTTTAGTTCACCTCTTGAAGGGGTAGCACCCCTAATTCACCTCTCAAATAGGTAAATGTAGCCTTCCGTAGAGGCTTGGTGAATGTGTTTGCTAACTGCTCCTTACTGGAGACATGTTCCAATATAACCTCTTTGTTCTGAACCTTTTCCCTCAAGAAATGATACTTAAGTTTAAAGTGCTTGGTTCTAGCATGTAAAACCGGATTCTTGGAAATGTTAATTGCACTTGTATTGTCACAAAATATGCTTACCAGTTCAGATATAGGAACTTTGAAGCCATTCAATACATGCTTCATCCAAATAGTCTGAGTGTAGTTCATAAAAGCTGCAACATATTCCACTTCTGCTATAGACTAAGTGATACAACTCTGCTTTTTACTCATCCATGAGATTAGTCTACCACCGAGAAAGAATGCACCACCGATTGTGCTCTTCCAGTCATCTACATTACCAGCCCAATTAGCATCTATGAACACTTTCAGGTTGAAATCATTATTGCATGGATACCATAACCCATAGTCAATAGTTCCCTTCAGATATCTAAGAATCCGCTTGACTGCTACCAAGTGGGATTCTCTTGGGCTTTGCTGAAACCGAGTGGTAATACCCACTGCATGTGCAATGTCCGGTCTGTTATGCACTACATAATGCAACATACCAATCATTGATCGGTATTCTTTCTCATTTACCAATGTCGAGTCATCCTCTTTTGATAGCTTACAACTGGTCACTATTGGTGTACCAACCGGTTTACTATCTTCCATGCCAAAGGTCTTCAAGACCTCTTTGACATACTTGGATTGAGTAATAAAGATTCCATCTTTCATTTGTTGAATTTACAGTCTAATGAAGAACTTAATCTTCCTTATGAGTGACATTTCAAACTCCTTTTTCATCTCATCAGCAAATTCATGACTCATCTTGTCATCACCTCCAAAGATGATGTCATCAACAAATACTTCATAGATCAGAATTTGATCTCCTTCTAATTTCAAGTAGATATTGTTATCTTCACTTGTTCTTTCATATCCAATCTTCACAAGATGGGAGTGCAAGTGTTCATACCATGCTCTAGGTGCCTACTTCAGTCCATACAAGGCTTTATGTAGCCTACACACCATGTCACTATCTTCTAGTAGGGCAAACCCATCTAGTTTCTCTATATACACCTCCTCTTCAAGCATTCCATTTAGGAATGCAGATTTTACATCCATTTGGTATACCTTGAATCCTTTAAAATTTGCATATGCAAGAAGCATACGCACTCCTTCCAATCTTGCTACTAGAGAAAATGTTTCTCCATAGTCTTCTCCTTCTTCTTGAGCATATCCTTTACATACTAGTTTGGCTTTGTTCCTTACCATTGTGCCATCCTCATTTAGCTTATTTCTGAAAACCCATTTGGTTCCAATGATAGTTTTATGCTCCGGTCTAGGTACCAAAGACCATGTACCATTCTTCTCTATCTGGTCAAGTTATTCTTCCATTGCCTTGATCCAGTCTGCATCTTTATGTGCCTCTTTGAATGATTTAGGCTCAAATTCAGAGATCATACAAGAATTCTCTCTGACCTTTCTTCTTGTAAGGATTCCTGCATCCTTATCTCTTATGATCTGCTTTGGATCATGATTCAATTTGACATATTGAGGAATGCTCTTGCCTGATTCCTCCTGCTTTTCTTCTTCATCCTCATCTTCATTAGCATCAGCATTTACCGGTGTAGGAACACTGTTACCGGTACTTGGCTAATTAGCAACCGGTTCCCAGAAGGTTACAACTAGTTCATTTAGTGCTTCCTTGCTGTTGGTTTCCTCAAGCTTCTCAGAGGTTTCATCAACTCTAACATTGATGCTTTCAACAATTCTCTGAGTCCTATTGTTGAAACATTTGAGAGCTTTACTCTTGGTGGAATATCCTAGGAATATTCCTTCATCACATTTTGCATCGAACTTGCTCTGATGTTCACTCCTCTTGATATAACATTTGCTACCAAATACTCTAAAGTAGCTTACCACTGGTGTCTTACCAGTCTAGTACTCATAAGGAGTCTTATCCTTTCCCTTTTTGATGAGTACCTGGTTCATTGTGTAGACTGTAGTGCTCACCGCTTCTCTCCAAAAGGTGTCAGCAACCTTTCCTTGGATCAACATAGTTCTAGCTACTTCAACCACAGTCTAGTTGTTCCTCTCTGCTAGGCCATTTTTTTGTGGAGTCTGGGGGGTAGACAGTTGCCTCTTGATGTCATTCTCTTCATAGTACTTGTTGAATTCACCGAAAGTGAATTCCCCTCCTTGATCAGTTCTAAGGCATTTGATTCTTCTACCACTTTCCTTTTCTACCAGTGCTCTGAAAGCTTTGAACTTTCCAAAAGCTTCAGACTTATCTTTCAAGAATGTGACCCACGTCATTCTTGAGCAATCATCAGCCAGAATCATGAAATACCTATCTCCCTGCACACTCTTAGTTTTCATAGGACCACACAAATCGGTATGTATAAGATCAAGTAAATTGTCTACTGTCAAAGATTTACCTTTGAAAGTTGAGGAAGACATTTTCCCCAATTGACATTCTCTACACAAATGATTTTTTGGTTTGCTCAGCACCAACAATCCTCTAACTGCCTTGGTCTTACTGGCCTTCACAATGTTATCAAAGTTTACATGGTAGAGTCTCCTATGCCATATCCAGCTATCATCAAACTTAGCCATAAGACATGTACTTACATTTGCATTCAGCTGAAATAAGTTACCTTTGGTCTGCATACCGGTGGCCATCAATTCACCATTCTTTCCTTTTATTCTGCACACTTCATTTTAGAATTTTAGAGTGAGTCCACTATCATTCAATTGGGCAACACTCAATAGGTTGTGTCTGAGACCTTCCACCCAATACACATTGTCAGCACTGCTCTTTCCATTCAGAGAGATGGACCCTCTTCCTTTGACCATACATGGTGCATCATTACCAAAGCAAACCACACCACCATCATATTCTTCCAAAGACAGAAAATTTCTCCAGTCACCAATCATATGGTGAGAACAACCACTGTCAATAATCCACTCATTGGAATTATCAAAGTGGGAGACAAGAGCCTTCTTGTTTGACATATCTTCCTTTACTGCAACAAACACAATATCTCCATTTTCTTCATCTTCCGATTCCTCATCTGTGACACCTTCATCAACTACTACAAAACAGTTTCTCTGGTTTCCTCCTTTAAATTTCTTGAACCTTTCCAGTTTGTCCTTGTTGTCACCATTAGGACCATTTATAGCAATATGTCCTATCCAGTTACAAGAAAAGCATTTCAAAGGGAGCTTACCTCTGTATTTACCAGTTCCTTTAGGAAGTCTCTTGGTAAGAAGAGCTTCAAATTCCACCAGAATCTCCTCATCATCCATTTCTCTGCACTGTCTTGGTTCACTGCTGGTGCTTGCTTCTTTTCCTTTTCTGGATGGTGCAGCAGAAGCTCTAAAAGTCGATTCAGTCTTTTGAACACTATCATCAAAACTATTTAGCTCATAGGCTGTTAATTTTGCAATGATGGAGTCTAGGGATACCTTAGTCTTGTCTATTGATCTCAACTCTTGAATAGCAGCAACCCTTATTGCATAGACCAGTAATAAGGATCTCAAAACTTTGCTAACAACAGTGGAATCTTCCATTTTACCACCTGCACTCTTGATATCTCCAGCAACAGTTTTGATTCTTATTCCATATTGTTGAATGGTCTCACCTTCAACCATCTGCATGTCTTCAAACTTCCCTCTAAGGCTTTCTTCCTTAGCTTGTTTTACATGCTCATCACCACCATAGATATTCTCAAGAGTATCCCATACTTCTTTGGGATTATCTTTATCTTGGACATCAATAAACTCAATGTCAGATAAGCTGCTAATTAGAGCTTCCATGACTTGCCCATTCTCCTGGATCTCTCTCTTTTGATCATCGGTGAGAGTACCGGTAGGAATACCATAAGCATTCTCAACATAGCTCCAATTTTGAGCACCCATGCTTCTGATGTATATCTTCATTCTGTCCTTCCATATTTGAAAGTTATCTCTGTTGAACTTTGGACCTTCCCTCTTCATCATTACAATAGGATCTTTCCCTCAAGCAGTTAAGCTTACAACATAGAGGACCTAGAGGACGCTCTGATACCAATTGATAACTCAATGATGAACAGTGAATACCAAACTAGTACTAAGAGGGGGGGGGGAAACCAGTACAGTAAAAAACACTTACCTAAAACTAGTTAGACAACAAACACTGCAAATTACTGGCAAACAGTAACACCAGTCTGAAACAGAGTACAACTGGTAAAGCTAAGAATGATTGTGACAAGCATTAACCGGTTAATCACTTAGCTTTCCACACAAATTAATACCACACTTTCATTTCACCCTTATGCATGAATAGGTAATCTATCATTAGAAATATAATAACAGCTAGTTTAGCATGATTTACCTTTAGACACAAATCACTTAAACCATCACATGAAAAACACCACACATGACACATAGATTTTTCATGTGGAAACCTAACTAGGAAAAACCACAGTGGGGATGAATACCCACAAGATGTTTTTGAACTCTTTAGAAGTCCGCTCTGTTAGGAGCCTAGTCTAGTTAAAGACTATTACAACAGGTTCTATTAGAAACCGATCTTGCTAGGGATCACCCGGTTAAGGGTTAAACCCTGTTAGAGGTTACCTTGTTAGAGGATTTCATGAACTCAATGGCTTTGAGTCACCCTATTAAAGGATTTACAGCAATTTGGTTAAAGCTACCCGGTTAAGGGATTTTCCAACTATTGAAGTGGTTAGAGATCAATAGGTAATACAATGATCTGGTAACAGCACTCTATGCCAATGCAGATCCACTTTAGTTCCTTCCTTCTGCACACACACTATGCGGGCATCAATCCTCTTATCTGGTCTGGCAAGAATCACGTATCTCTACACTTAGATACACACACACCATTTGCCAACAACCTCAACATGCAACACAACATTGACCTTATAGAAAACAGATAGGTCAGCAACATAAACCCTAAACCCTAATCATTTAGGTTTACCAATACAGTCGGTTCAATCCTGACTATTAATCACATTGCATTTGACTACAACGGTCTTGAACGGATCTCAAGACATTCTCCATCATTTGTTCTTCACCGCTTCATGGAGGCGATAACCCATCACACACTC
This sequence comes from Cryptomeria japonica, assembly GCF_030272615.1. NCBI lineage: Eukaryota > Viridiplantae > Streptophyta > Pinopsida > Cupressales > Cupressaceae > Cryptomeria > Cryptomeria japonica. The sequence continues at coordinate 523,595,764 of NC_081413.1, forward strand.
TCCACCATTTACAGGGACTTTGCACATTCTTGGGGTGGATAGGATCGATCTACTTCATGCAATATCCTTCACGCACTCAAGCTGACATGACAACATGATTTGATCTTCATTATAATGCTAACTCATCACACAAGCTTAGAACACTTCAACCAGAAACCCTGAAGTTGAGACTACCAACCAGTAGTCATGCAAAACCTTCATATACCGGTTCTCATACCAACATATTGGTTTACCTCCAACAAACATACCACTTCACCTTTTCACATATACCGGTTCACAATGTTATACTGGTTCTCACATATACTGGTTCTTGGTATCATACCAGTTCTCTTGCCTATTGCAAACTTCAATATACCGGTTCACTCTTCAGCATATTGACATACTGGTTCACTCTTCAGCATATTGACATCAATGACAACATATAATATCATCATACTCTGCACATATGCCAACAAGGTACCCATGTACAAATGCAATGCAATCTCTTATAAAGAGGGGAAAGAGAGAAAACCCCAATAGGAACCTCCCCCCCCAACAAGAAAAAAGAAAAGAGACATGAAAAATATACAAAGAACTCTCAAAGAAGTATGTGAAGGACAAAACCCCATGTGAAGAAAAATTCCCCCCCATATGAGAGAAGAAGAGAGACCAAGTATCCCCCCCCCCTCTCAATATAGAATCTGCACCAATGGTAGAAGATCGAAACTAAATGAATAAACTACTACATGAATGTTGAACAACGTTCCTCCCCTTAGGAAGAAACAAAACCAATGGTGTATCCATGAAGGGAAGATGTAGGGAAAAAACTCAAGATGTATGAAGTTTCTAAAAACTGCTCAAGTGTTCCCATGTCGATGCCGAAAGTTGCCCCCTCCAAATCAGATGTACTGGACCACATTGCTGAAAAAGACAATCCAAGATCTAGTGGAGATGAATGTAGAACAAGTTCCAAAGACTCACATGTCTTTTATAAGGATAAAGAGACCTCTTCCAACTATTTTACATAAGAATCCACAATCATGTCAACCTCAAAATAATGATCATGTAGAGAATGAACAAGAGGGTCATATTTTTACCTGGAAACATTCAAAGAAGGATCATCTTCATCAAAGAGAAGATGAATATCATCAATGATGTCTCCCAAATCTACAATGTAGGACTCCATAAACAAACATACAATTCCTATCAAGTAGGCATCCCAATGAACTGAAGTTGGAAAAAAAAGATATATTCTGTTGCACTGAATCACAAGAAAGAAAAATTGTCACATCATCTGCATCATCAAGTGTAATAGGTGATTTTATATCAAGAGGAGGAGATGAAATGCTAGGCTCAAGAATGGGATCACATGTTAGAATCCCCAAGTCAAGTACCCAAAGTTCTCCTCAAAATTTGAATCATCACAAGAAGTGTGATCAACATACAAAGAATTATCCTCATCAATAGGAACAAAATCTACAAAGGAATACAACCAAGATGCATGGTACACAACCCCAATCGCAATAATAGCTCTACTCTCCAAGTCTCTAATGATAATTGAATCAGGTGTGAACTCCACAGTTTTCCTTGTTTCCCCATGTGTGATTTGATAGATGGAAAGAAGATTGTTTGTCAAATGGGGTACACACGACACATCAATGAAGGAGTTATCCCCAATGGAAATAGATCCTTTCCCAAATACATCCATGTATGTATGATTGCCCATCAAAATCTATGGCATAGTGCATGTCTCAAATGAAGATAACATAAACTACAAAGATACCATATGATGAGAAGCCCCTGAATCTAGGAGCCATCTCCCTGAATCATGACTTGTAGTAGCATAAAGAGCTTGTCATTTTCTTGTCCTAAAAGAGTGATTCTTTCTACTTGTTTCTACCATAAATGTTTTTCCTTTCCCCTTTGATTGTGAGGAAGTGGAAGATGACGAATCCTCCTTTTTGTAGGCATTAGGCAAATAGATGTTGTTCTTTTTAAGGATATGTATGAGCTCATCAATCTTCTTAGAATCCGGATGAATCCCCTTATTGTGGAGAAGGTGGTGCTTTATCCTTAGGCTTTGATTGCCATTTCTTCTTGTTGGAGTTGTCCTTTCCTTGATTTCCTTTGTTCCATTGATTCACCCCAAATGCTTGTGACTTAGAAGTCCAAAGAATGCCCATGTTAATCAACTTAGTTTGCTCCATCATCAACATGTCTATGAAAGCATCAAATGTAGGTATTTTGTAGCTTGACCCATGGTCAATTGATGTGTTTGGAAACTAGAAACAAATGTTGTGTATTCTTGTGGAAGTTTTCCCATCAAATTGCAAATAAATTGAGTATCCTTTTTATCAATCCTTTTTATCAATGCCTCAATCCTTGAGTTGTGCCCTCAACTCATTTGCTTTAATGACAAAATCTTGTATTGTATCAAATTTCTTGGGATCTAACATTGTGAGATCACTCTCAATTTGATATCCCCTAATCTCATCAACTTGACCATACAAGTCTTGAAACTTTTTCCAAACATCTTTAATTGTAGTACATTTCTCAATATGAAAGATGAGATCTTTTGACACGTATTTCCTTAAGGTACCAATTTCCATGATGTTCTCACTTAGGAGAACCCATAGCAGAAATATTAAAGAATACAAGAGACAAGAGAACAAGAGACACCCCCCCAAATTCACTCAATCAAAGTACCCCCCCCCCTCCCCAAATGATGATTTTGGCACTTTATATGTAGCGCATGTACAATAGGCCATTTGCAATCAATGGCAAACTAGACTTCTAATTTTTCTTTACAACTTGCCCCAATAGGCTTAGAACTACAATGCAAAAGACCAAAAGTGTAGATATATACAATACAAGTGCCAAATTGGCCAAAAAAGACCATATGTTGAAAGTATAATTTTTACTCAATATCACTACAAACTGATAACAAATTATGAAAGTAGATTAAAAATCAAACACTTTAAAAAAAATGGCACCTGAAAAGGAGTTCGTATGAGCTCGAACAGAGTCCTGGAAGTTGCAGAAACAAGGATTAGATAGGTACAGTCACCAAAAACTTTATTTTTTGAAAAATATGTCCACTAAAATCAAAAAATAACACCACCACATGAAATTACATGAAAAAATATCCCAAATAAAAAAAATTGCATTAAAAAAGGAGCCAAAATGAGCAAGTTATGGACCTCCAAAGTTGGACTAAAAATCAAAACTACTCAATAGAGAGGGGTCTAAATTTTTTCAAAAAATTGATGACACCAAGAAAATAGGGTTAAATTTGATGGCCATATGTTAATCACCCAAAACTTTTCCCCTTGCCTGCGTGGCGTCCATACGGTAAGGATGTGTTGGCATGTCACCTCTTGGTTGTGTCTGTACAATACAAAATTGTTGATGTAGCAGGTGATGTGGTATGATGACTATATAGGTTGACATGGCCTCGTATGCTAACGTTCCATATGACTTGATTGCTGACTGGACTAATGATGTGTTAGTCTGTATGATGTGTGACCTAATGAGGTGTTGCCACATGTCCTACTATGTGGCAAATAAATCACCTGCATGGGTGAATCAAGTAGCACCACGTGTCCTTCGACTGGAAAATCTAATTGTCCTTCATGTTGGATCTAATAAATGAGAGAGTGCCACATGGAGCTATGTGGATAGTCAAGTACAAGTGTAATGTTGCCTATATGGCAGCTAAGTGTGCAGACGCTAGGCAATGGCTGCCTACCACGTGGTGGATGTGGGATGTCAATGGTGATGAGGGAACAACTGGGGCCAAAGATGGAGGAACAACCAGATGCACGAGTCGAGGATGCCAGAGAAGAACAGTGGCGGCGAGGCAGAGGTCGACAGTGGTTGAGGGCGATGCAGAGGATGGAGCAGGTGGTGGCTGACACACGCAGTGGAACCAGAGAGAGTGTAGAGTGTGACTACTAGAAAATAGACGTAGCCAGTCGGATGGGATCCGACAGGTCTTTGTATGATGACGGTACAATCTGCAAGTTTGTAGGGGGTGTACGAGGGCAGGGGTGGTCTGCGGACCCTCCCTCCAATATAATATATATTTAAAAAAAAAAATCAAAAAAACCTTTTACAACCACCTTGAGTTTTAAAAAAAATTTGGCAAGAAAATTAAACATAAAAGATTACAAAATATGTAATAAAATATTATTATTTTTGCAGATCATATCATGCGGCCTTAGATGGGTAATTTTTTCCTCCAAAACTGATTTTCTCCTAAATAGGCCAAATTTATAGTCAAAATTTATGGAAACGGCCACCCAAATGCAATGGTGAGGTTGGATCTGGTCTATGACACCTATATAAGTTGTTTCTCCTCATATTTTCCTCTTGACCTCCTTCAAAGATGCAATAAAATCTCTCCAAAGGATATGCAATGGTGCTCCAACCACTCTGAAACCATGTGAGATTATGCTTGAAGCAACCAAGATCAAAGAGACGAGTAGATAGCACAATAACAAGAGAGATAGAGAATAAGATAGTACTCTTAGCATATGCAAAATAGATCAAGGATCATTACATACAATGTATGATGAGCCTACTTATAAAGGAAAGGCTAAGAAACAAGAGAGCACACAATGATGACATGTGGCTCAATGAGATGCAAGGGTAGGTAGGAGAAATAATAAAATATTCCACAAGAGGTGGATCACCCACCAAAGGTGGAATGCAACAACAAGATCACACCATAAAAGGTGGAAATTCTCCTACATAAACACTCCCAATGTATGCACATCTCCCTAAGTGTCTCATATGCAAACTACAATGTTATGCATGTATCTAAGTAAACTTAACTAAAGTGTAATTATATCTGAGAAGAATAATTAATTACACAAATATTTTGGGACCCCATTTGAATGTTGAAATTTTGTGTGAAGACATCTAGTGGTTGTGATGGATTTCCTAGTGGTATTGCCATGTTTTGTTGTGAAGGGAGAGGTGGAGGAAGAAAGTAATTTGAATATTTCTAATGATGGTTTTGGTGATTTTGGTAGGTGAAATTTTGATGGTGGGGATCCATGTTTTGATGTATGTTTTGACCAATGTTATATTGTTGGTTGTTTGGTTGTTGTTGACCACCTAAGTTTTGATCATTTGTATGTTGTTGGCCTTTAGTGTGTTGTTGGGTTTGTTGTTGTGCTCCTATGTTTTGTTGTTGATATTAGTCATAGATAAGTCTCATGGTAATACAAGGTGGTGGTTTGCATGAGGGATGATGGTGATTCAATTATGTCTAAATGCGTATCCATTAGTGCCACTATCACTAAAATTATTGGTCTCCTTACCGTATGACACATCAAAGTTGCAAGGTAACTTGGCACCTTGTTGGGCAACTGATAAAAAGTAACTGTTTGGATTTGAATTTAGCATGACATCAAGGATTTTGTTGAATCGAGGATGTTCTTGGGTACCCAATATGTCTTTTGGCATAGGATCATCTATGTCATCACTTGGTGGTGGGTCATTCTTAGGAGGTCTTTGATTGAAAGGACTTGTGGGATTGATAAAATTGGGATGTTTTTGTTGATCCATTTTATCTTTTCTTTGTTCTGCAGTTTGAATAGGCATGTAAGAGTTTCAACCTATGAGATATTAAAAAGTGTAGGAATATGTTTAAAGTAATGACTCTAGACTTGGTTTTTGGGTAGAATAGGGTGATAGTTAGATGGACACTTGGTTTGGTGATAAAAAGATGTCAAAAGTTTCTCTAGAGCTTAGATAAAGGTTAAAATGGATTATGATGGATAGCCACAAGCTAATGGATAAAAGAGGAATTCACCTAACAAGGAGATGATAAACCCAAAGCCAATCTATCCTACTCAATGAACTCGATTGATATCCTACTCAAAGAATCCCAAATAATAAATACCAACTAGTGGTGACAAAAGTGTAAGATCCAAATAGCTAAAGACAACTTTTGTTTTGATGAAAATGTTGTTTGATGGTTTTGGTTTGGTTAAGAGGAGTAGTGTGATGAGATGTGCAAGTCTAATGTCAAGTCAAAGATCCTATGGGTGAGGGTATATGAAGCTATGATTATGAAGGGATGTGTTGTGATAGGTTTAAAACTTAAGAAGTTTAAAAATGTAGAGCTAATAGTCAAGACCTACCCAGGTACTCTCTATACTCAAAATGCATAGGAACAATAATCAAATGTGTAGTAACAGAGATCAAATATGCAAATAGACAATAGAGGTGCACAAAAAGATAATTCAAATGAATAACAAAAAGCTATAAATGCATACTCACATAGAGAAAAATAACAAGAATAGGATTCAAATGCACAATAAGATGGTGAAAAAATGCCACTCTATTAGTCAAAAACACCAAAATATTGAACATGCTCCAAAATATTGGACAGATGCACCAAGCTATTGGAAAAAAGTGGAAAACTGTAAATCAAAAGTACAAATGTAGTCTGTAACCTTAAGGAAGCAATTTTGATGAACAAATAGTTTTTGGTAGATGATAAACTGTATCTGGAGGTTTATTGAATCAAAAGTGGAGGAAGATGAATAAATTATGTAGGAACATGACTCAATTGCAGTGCTCTATGGATCAAATGCGTAAGTAAAAAGATCAAGTGCATAGGAATAGACAAATACGTTTCTCTATGGGTCAAATGCATAGGTACAAAAATCAAGTCTACAAGAATAAAGATCGAGTGCATAGGAACAAAGGTTAGTGCATAGAAAAAAAGATCAAAGTGTGTAGTTCTATGGATCAATTACACAAGAAGGCTACAGTCTAAATTCTAACCTTGTGTTTTTCTTAGAATTTGATTATTTTATGATAAAAATGTTTGGGTGTGATTGTTTTATTTTGGCAAAAAGACACATCAAACACTTGAAAACACGTCAAGGAGGTTGTTATATCTTTGGTGGATTATGAATCCCTTGAGTGTGATGGGTTTCCTTGGGAGTTTTACAAGGTCCTTTAGCATTATGTTGGGAGTGACCATAACATTTATTTGAAGGATTTTTATTCCAAAAATTGATTGTTTTAGGATAAAAATGTTTGGATGTGATTGTTTTATTTTGGCAAGAAGACACATCAAACACTTGAAAACACATCAAGGAGGTTGTTATCTCTATGATGGATTATGAAGCCCTTGAGTGTAATGGGTTTCCTTGTGAGTTCTACAAGGCCCTCTAGCATTATGTTGGGAGTGACCATAACATTTATCTCAAATATTATTATTCAAAATCATTATGAAAATTCACAAATAAAGGAAATACCAAATTCATACCTAAAACTAATAATCTTGAAGATGTTTGTGATTGGAAGCCAATAATGTTGCTCAATGTTTCTTATAAAATCATTGCCAAATCTTTGGCTCTAAAATTCTACCATCCTCTTCCTTAGATTTTTTATCTTAATAAAATGGTCTTCATCAAATCTAGATACATTATAGACAATATCATTATCTTCTAGGAAGTCATGGAGCAGGCTCAACATTCTTAATAGAAGGCCATTTTCTTGAAAATTGACTTTACCAAAGTGTATGACCGTATTAAGTGAAATATTTTACAAATAATTTATATTAATATGTCATTTCAAGGGAAAAATTCATAATCCACTTCAAAAATGATACCTCTAATTGTCTTAAATAATAAACAATACTCAAAATTATCATAATAATTGGCTACTAGCTCTTATAGCTACCCAATTATACTTTGGCTCTCACCCATACTGAATTAGATACTCAACTATAGCACCTAGGATTACCTAATTACCCATGTACAATTATATAAGTTAATTAAGAGTTAAGATAGCTAGAAGATTACTGCTCCTAACCCAATACACACTATAGGATTAGGAGTGTATCATGTTTTTCTCTTTACAAAAGTGTCATCCTCAACACAATCAACTGTGAATGCTTTTGCATGAAATGTTCATATTTTCATATGGCAACTTTTCTTGGTATTATTTCCATAAATTGAAATATTTTTTTATTGTCCTAGCCCTCAAATTATTCTTGTGCATCTAGAAAATTAACTTTTGACTCTAAGATGTGTCTTCTCTCTATATCTAGCTTAGGTAGAATTTTCCGCATGTTAAAATTTTATATTAATCTACTTGCCTCTTCATTATGCTTTGTCTCTTTTCCTTATTCTCCTTGAGACTAGAGGGTACATCAAGTGGATTTGAATGCCTTCTTCCATTTCTCCAAACTTTTGGTGTACCTTCAAGGAAAAGGTGGAGGATATTAGATGGTACCCTAGCATTGATTGAATGGCTTGACTAGGATCTCCTTTAGGAAGTAATTATTTTTTAATTTCTCCAAGATGTACGATAATTTATGAAAGGATAGTATTTCTTTTTATACTTCTCCTTATTTTCCCCTTCTCCTTCTTTGTCTTCTCCTTTTTCGTCTTCTTGTTCTTATTATTATTACTATTTTACCATTTTTTTCCTTCTTCTTCTTCTCTTATAGTACCACTACTTCATCCTCTTGTATGTTCTTCATTGGTAATAGGCTTTGAGATCTCATAAAAGTTTTAGCATTTGGACCTAAATGATCTGCCTTGCTTGAAAAAATTCACTTGTGAATAGGTGATTGATTTTGGATATAACAGTTATATGCGGTGAAAATGGATAGTAAAAAACAACAATATTGAAAGACTAACAAGGATTCAACCACACGACCCTAGCCTAACAATGAAAGCAATCCACCATACATAAATGAAGATACCTAAGACCATGCAAATAAACAAAATAAACCAAATATACCATTTACATGTCAAGTAGGGTTTCAATCTCCATTGTCTCCTATCTCCATTGATCATGTTTGATATATTTGCTCTTAGATTTTATGTGTGCACAAGAGCTCAACAAAGAACATATTGTGGTTGATAGTTTGATCGCAAGAAGGCTTGATTGCATAAGGGATTTGACAACTAGACGATTAGATAAATTAGAGAAATTAGACAAATTAGGGTTGATAATGAAGGGAGTATCCTCTTATATAGAAGACACTGTAAGAAATGAAGGAATAAGATTAAGAGGTGTAAACATAAATGGTCGGCTAGGATTAAAGGGTAGGTAGAGAAAACTAAATGATAAAGGGGGTAGGTAAGAGAAAAATTAAGAGATGAATGACATTTGTCATGGGTAGAAAAGGCTACTGAATTAATTAAATAAATAAAGATTTATTTAATTAATAGAGGAAGTGGGATCAATTAAATAAATAAGAGTATTTATTTAATTTAGGAAAAAGCACAATTTAAATAAATAAAAGTATTTATTTAAATAAGAAAGGCTTAGAAGAGGATTAATGAATTAATTAAATAAACAAGAATTTATATAATTAATAGAAGACTTAGGATAAAATAATTAAATAAATTAAAATATTTATTTAACTAGACATGACAATTTTAGGTGCCTACATTTTGCCCCTCTTTGAGACAATGCAACTTGTCGCATTCGCTCAAAGAAGATAAGATAAAAGATACAAAGTTTCCCCATGATGGGAATGATATGCCCCCTTGAGAGATAGGATGAAAATGTTTGAAAAGATCATAGATAATCTCTCGATAAGAAAGAAAAGCTACAAATGATTGACAATATAGGGTGACAAGGTAACACAGGAAAAAGAGGTTGACACGAGAGACTAGGGTTAAGTAGCCTATAAGATAGGGCCATAAGGAAAACATCCTCATTTGTATCCACACACTTAAGAGATCAGAGTGCAAAGAGAGAGATTAGGCAGTTAGAGCATTCAGTGATGATGGATAGAGGTCACAGGTTCGATTGAGTCCGACGATATTAGAGACTAGATGACATGGGTGAGCTGGTAAGTACCTCAAAGCCACTTTATACGTTTTTGCATTTATTGTTGTTATTAATGCATTTTAGAGTAGATAAACAAAAATGCAAAATCGATGTTTTTCACTAGAAACACATCTAGGTTAGTGCTTGACATGTCTAGGATGGATAGTTGCATCTAGGTCAAGTATGATCGTGTTTATGAATGTAATCATGCCTATGTTCAGTAAGGATACGTTCATGTGTAGAAAACATGTATGTGTCTCAAAGATGCGTTTGTGAAGGACAGTTATGTGTCTATGATGTTTACGTACATCTAGGGCAGGAAAGTATGTTTGGGTTGATAGAAACCACATCTGTGTTGTAAAAATGCATTTGTGTCTAAGTAGGCATAGGTCAGCAGTTCTGTGATGAACATACGCTATCAATTGGATAAGTTGCAGAGAGGGTACGCTCAAGTAGGTGTCGCATAGAAGAGAAATTGAGCATAGGATAGAATTGAAAAATCTATGATGAACATATGTTGCCAATTGGATAAGCTGCTGGGAGGATTCACTTGAGCAAGGCCTCTAAATAGGATCAAGTGCAATGTGATGAACATATACACTAGGATGCAACACCATGTGATAAACATAAGCACTAGGACAAAAGTAGCACTATGTGATAGACATAAGCACCACTAGAATTGACATGATTGGTTTGTTTGGATCCAGGAGTACTTGCCCCAAATTGAGTCATGGGAGAGATTCCCTATGACACAGAGGTTACAATCATAGTTGACCTTTGAGGAGCAGGAAACTATCAAGGGTATGGGTTTGAGACACATCATGTATCTGCTCGAGATTGGGTGAACAAAGGATTATTGACTGCTCTAATAGAGAGGTGACACTCTGAGACCTATTCGTTTCATTTTCCAACTAGCAATATGTCAGTGACTTCAGAGGATGTTTACAGGATCCTAAGGATACCTATCCATGATGAGATAGTGTCATATGACCAAGAGGGAGACATGGATGCACTGAGATGAGTCTTTGGAGACCTAGAGTTGGAGATGAGATCGGGTCATGTTAGCTGGGATGTTATGCTAGCTACTAAATGTAGACTACCAACAATAGTTGGAGTAATTAGTGGTTACCTATGTCCAGATAGGGCGACATGGGGTATGGTTGTTGGTTGGGGGAGGACTCTAGATACACTGGTGATAGAGAACACTAGGTATGCATGGGGTTCATGTGTATTGGTGCATTTATATCATGAGCTTCACCAGTTTGTGCATTTCAGCGGCTGTAAGTTAGGTTGTGGAGTGACTCTATTGTACGTGTGGTCATATGAGTACATTGCAGTGATGAGACCAGTACACTTCAGAGGGTGAGGACATGGACTGTCCTATGCACACTTGTATAGTATGATCACTTCCTAGACACAGATTGGGAAGGTGGACTATTGGAGAAGGGCTATTCATGACATAGATAGTGTCATATGGAGACCCTATATTGACTGTGAGGATTGGGAGGAGGATATGCCACAGAGCTACCATATGCTCTCAAGAGAAGGTATATGATTAGGCGGATGCATTATATACTTGATAGGCATATGATTGATAGGGTATGCAGGCAGTTTGGGTGACAGTAGAAGATGCCTCAAGGTTCAGGAGAGTTTGCACGGATAGTGCGGGAGTAGGTTCACTGGGGGGCAATTTTGTCTTACGATACTATAGTGACACAGTTTGAGCAGATGGTTCTAATGCCTTGGGATCTACTGAGGGATATTGTTGATGGAGGGACAAATGCAGAGTATGATTCTTATTTTGCAGCACATCCGGTACCTAGGTTGATAGATCCAAATGAACATGTAACAGTAGAGGATGATGAGGAAGAAGGTGATGATGACATGGGTGGTGGGAGATGGAGGAGGAAGAGGAGAGGAGAAATGAGGAGGGTGGTGAGGGGTAGGGGTGGACAAAGGGATGCTGGAGAGAGATATGAGGCCAGATAGGATCCACACACAAGGAGACCATTGAGACAACCGAGGGGTAGAGGAGGACAAGTGTTATAGGCTGGTGGATAGGTACAGGGCAGGTACCAGGGAGAGATGCCTAGGAATAGGTACAAGGACACTCAAAGGAAGAGGAGGGCACTCAGGGTAGTGAGGAGGAGGAGGATGAGTTGCTAGCGCTATGAGATATTGTAGCAGGACATGCTGATGAGATCGAAGATCTCAAGAGAGACATGACTCAATTGAGGTGACAGTTAGCAGAGATGCAAAAAGAGAGGGATTAGACCATCCAATGGTACACTGAGGTTGAGGAGGTACTGAGGGTAGGCAGGAGAGCAACTGAGGACATAGGGGTCGGATATGCATATGTCCTATGAGAAGGAGAGGAGATAACATACAAGAGAGACTTGTACTACGCAGTTGTTCCTCTAGAGCTGAGGCTAGGAGCTTCAAGAGAGCTTCCAGGACTACTACCACAGGGGGAGGGGACAAAAAATAAGCATCTAGTGGTGGGGTTATGGGACCACCTGCACCACCAGGAGGAGGAGATAGAGGAGGGGATCCTGGATCAGGAACTTCGAGAGCTTAGATTCCTCTGAGGCCAACTGGCTTCAAGGGAGGGTCTTCATCATAAATCTCTTTGATCTTATTTTGTATCAGTTTTTGTGTGATGATGTAGACACCTTCGGGTGATTTTGCAGCCTTATGAGATATTAACATCATTGTATTATGACACTTATGATTTTTTGATATATATATATATATGAGATGACTCATTCGTTGTGGCAGCTATATGCATGTGTAGCTATGTGATGTTCTATATGCTTTATGATGATGTAGTTTATGTATGTATATTCCTATAATGATTCTATGATGCTTATGATGTTTATGATCTTATATGATGAGCTTATGTTATGGACGCAAATATGTATATGATGATATGCAATACGTTTTTGTTCTTTGTTGTTTTTATAATGCAAATGTGAATGTACTAAATGTAAATGGATGTATGATAATAAACATGTTATGATTATTTACATGATGAGAATGAAAATGTATATATGATATGCTAATTAGTAGTGTGTGTAGGATGTAATGTGATTATGATATCTATATGCATGTGTATTATGTGCTAACATGTAATGATGCAAGTGAAAGCTACATGAAATGCGGTTCTTTTTGGAATGTCATTATACTCAGTCATATGATAGTAGGCTACACAGACTTGGGAAGGACAATGGAGGTCAATCAAGAAAGGGAAATGGAAGGTAGAAGATATGGAAGTGAAAGAGATTCTTGTGCTTTATCATCATTGATCTTTATTATGACAAATAGGTTATGACAATCGAGGTATAGGTTCAACCAAGAAATTCATTATACCCATTTGCTTGGAGATCATATAGTCTCAAACAAGGAATGCCCCAGTTCACACTAGACTCACAATGTCCTCATATCCTTGGACAAGTCATAGCTTTGCTAAGAGATAATGCACATACAACAAAGCAATAGGTGAACATACCCCATCCTCACCTTTTTAGTCAAAGACATCCTAAAGATAGAATCTCTAGTCAAAGACATCCTGGAAAAGATAAAAGACATGTCACCTTAAAAGATGAAATCAAAAGAAAACCTAGACTTGACACCAACATACAATGAAATCTTCAAGTTATTTGTGTTTCTTCCACATATGTTAACATGTTTGATTTGGTCACAATGTTGTCATCCTAAAAAGGACAGATCATGCTGAAAACCCTATTGTTGCCAAAGTTTGTTATAAGATTTGATTTGTTGAAAGCCCACTGCTGATTACATCTCATCTAAAACTAATTGAATCCATGAAATTGATACTTTATTGCGAAGAAGAAAAAAACTTTAATGTGGATTGGCAATGCAAGAAATCTTTTATTGTGCATTGTGCATGAAAAGAAGGAATGAAAAGATGATGCTCCTCAAAACATGTGATGCTCCAAGTACCACTTCCATCACTAGACTTAGGATTTTTCCCTAGTTATAGATTGGAATTGATTTATTATGGAAGGAAAGGGGTGAAAAGGGAGGTTTATTATGAATGGCTAACCAATCTTAGGTAGATCAATAACAAGCCATGATGGGAATGGGTAAATTTATTATGGAGGGGTAGGTTGTGAGTGTGTGCAAAGTGGAGTGGGAAAGGGATTGAATCCTGAAGGAGGGCGGAGAAATGTCTCTACACATGGTGTCGGTAACATGGTTTTCACCATGGTACTTTCCCAGGGTGCCACCGAAGTGGTTTTCATCGTTGGAGGAATTTATTTCTCATTTTTTTTGTATTTTTTCTTTTGTATTTTTTGTATTTTTGCTGATGGGATATTTTGAAAAGCTATGCGTAAAACTTGCAAAGGAGCATGCTATTTATAAGATCTTCCAAAGGTTCTCCATCTGGTGTTGAGAGCTTATATGCACTTGATCCATAGATTGTTGTGATGATTTAAGGACCAAGCCAATTGGGCTCAAATTTTCCTTTCTTTTCTCAATCCTAGTGATTCTTAGGATTCTCTCTCAATACTAAGTCACCCACTTCAAATGTTTAAGGCTTTACCTTATAATTGTAACTATGACTCATTCTTTGTTGATAAGCCTTAAGATGATGAAAAACAATTTGTCGTCACTCATCCAATAGTTCTAGTTCTTGTAAACGGGAGACCCTATAGTCTTCATCACTAATTATATCATGCAAAGAGACTCATAAGGATGGTAACTCGACCTCAAAAGGAAAGATAGATTTGGCATCATAGACAAGTGAATAAGGGGTAGCTCTGATAGGTGTGCAAATACTCATGCAATAAGCGCAAAGTGTGGGGTTAAGTTGGATGTGCCAACTTCGGCCAGCATCATTGACTATCTTTTTGAGGATTCTGAGAATGGTTTTATTAGACGCCTTAGCTTGACCATTACCTTGGGGGTAGTATGGAGTGGAGAAGCGATGGTTAATATAGAAGCGGTCACAAAGGTCATGAACATCTTGGTTCTTGAAGGGATGTTTGTTATCTATAATAATGGAAAGGGGAACACCGTAGCGACAAATAATATAGTTAAGAATGAATGTGGCAATCTGTTTTTCAGTGACTTGAGTGAGAGGAATAGCTTCAATCCATTTCATGAAATATTTTGTGGTAGTGATAATGAATTTATGGCCATTGGAAGGAGGGTGAATCTTTCCTATGAGATCGAGTCCCCGCTAACAAAAGGGCCAAGGAGTCACAATTGGTTGAAGTTCTTGAGTTGGTGCATGAATGAGGTCTCCATGAATTTGGCATTGCTTACATTTCTTGGCAAACTGATATGAATCTTTTTCCATAGTGTGCCAGTAGTATCCAGTTCTGATAAGTTTATTGGCTAAGGTCGGACCACTAGAGTGGGAACCACATATACCTTCATTAACCTCTCATAATTCAATCTGAGCTTCATCCCTTTCTAAACATCTAAGAAGAGTGCTATCTAAACCTTGATGGTAAAGGGTATCGGCTAAAATGACATAACGAGAAGATTGGTGGATGAAAGTACAACATTGATTGTTGGATAGGTCAGGAGGAAGGGTATTGTTGCATAGGTATGTAAAAATGACACCATACCAAGGGGAATCAAGACCAACAACACATATCATCTCGGCAGGAATGATCTCATGCGAGGGAACCAAAAGGCTGTCCATCAAGAAC
Organism: Cryptomeria japonica; assembly: GCF_030272615.1. NCBI lineage: Eukaryota > Viridiplantae > Streptophyta > Pinopsida > Cupressales > Cupressaceae > Cryptomeria > Cryptomeria japonica. The sequence continues at coordinate 523,611,243 of NC_081413.1, forward strand.
TCATAGTGGGTTTCATTATGTGGTAGATCAATCAATGAAGCGATAGTAGCCATGGCATCTGTAGCTCGATTGTTTTCCCTTGGAATGTGCTCAAAGATTATCTCTATGAATTATTGTTTGAAATCATCTACTATCTTCTTATAAGGCAATAATTTTTCATCTTTTTTTTGGTATTCATCATTTTCTTGACGAATTACAAGTAAAGAGTTCCCAAAAACATGAAGTTCCTGGATCTTCCACTAAAATGCAATTTGTAATCTCATTGTTAATGCCTCATATTCTGCTATGTTATTAGTGCAAGGAAATGACAATCGATAGGATTTAGAAATGGAATCCCCTTGAGGTGTGATAAAGAGGATGCTAGCTCTTGCATCGTATTGCGTGTATGAACCATCAAAGTACAATTGTCAAGGATTTGTGTGTGTCACTGTCAGAATGGATTCATCTGGAAACTAAAGTTATTAGAGTATCATCAACCATGGGTGCATCTATAAATTGATCTGCGATAGCTTTTCCTTTAATTTCTTTTCTATCCATATATTCGATGTCGAATTCACTTAGGATCATAACCCATTTAGCTAATCTGTCAGTGAGTGTTGCCTTATTGAGAAGATATTTTAGTGGATCTATTCTTGCGATGAGATTGGTTTTATGAGTTAGCATGTAATGTCATAATTTCTACAAGGCAAAAACTACAACAAGACATGCATGCTCAAGCAGTGTGTAGTTAAGCTCATAGCCAACCAAAGTGTGACTGATGTAATATACTACTCTTTCTTTGCCTTCATTGTCCTTTTGTGCCAAGAGTGCCCCCAGTGTTGTTTGTGTAGCTGATATGTATAGTAATAGGGGTTTTCCTAGAATTGGCAACATCAAAACTGGTGGATTTAGGAGATAATATTTGAGTGTTTGAAAAGCCTATTGTTGATTTTGATCATCCCACTTGAATTTGATGTTTTTGTGGAGTAGATGTTGAAAAGAATGACATTTATTTACAAGTTGAGCTATGAATCTTCGTATAGACTGGAGTCTTCCTTGTAGAGACCGAAGTTGACTGATATTCTTTGGTAGTGGCATTTCTAATATAGCTCTGACTTTTGCTAGGTCGGCTTCAATTCCTCTCTTTGAGACAATGTATCCAAGGAGTTTCCCAGAGGTTACTCCAAAGACACACTTCTTAGGATTTAATCTTACTTTGTATTTCTCTAGCCGATTGAAGACCACTGAAAGGATATCCAAATGTGTTTCTCTTTGTAATGATTTTCCTAGGAGGTCATCAACATAATCTTCCACAGTAACATGCATAAGATCATGAAATATGGTAGTCATAGCTCTTTGGTATGTGGCACCCATGTTCTTTAGTCCGAAGGGCATGACATTCTAGCAAAAATGTTTCCCAAGGACAAGTAAATGTTGTTTTGTGCTAATCTTTAGGTGCAATTTTTATCTGGTTGTAGCTAGAAAATCCATCAATCAATGATAACATTGCATGACCAACTGTAAGATCCACTATCAAGTCAATATTTGGCAACAAAAAGTTGTCTTTAGGACAAGCTTTGTTGATGGCTCTAAAATCCGTACATATTTTGATGTTGCGATCTGGCTTGCTGATAGGTACTAAGTTAGAATCCACTCGAGGTAATCAATTGGTCTTATGAATCCAACATCCAATAGTTTCTCAAGTTATACCTTTACTAATAGTGCCACTTGTGGATGCATTTTCCTTAATTTTTGCTTCACCAACTTTTCTCCTGGTGTGACTATCAAATGGTGCATTACTAGATCAGGTTCTAGTCTAGGCATATATGCATATGACCATGCAAAATTGATTTGTCATTCTGTGAAGAAATTTATGAACTCGGCCTTTCGTTTTCTATCAGGGATTGTGCTAAGAATATGTTATGTGGAATCTCTTATGTGTCAATGTTTGTTTTGATAGTTTCCTCCACCAACATGGATTATTTCTCCTCATATGAAGCCATCAGGAGGATGTTGAGCCTTCCATCTTTGGGTGCCTCAGAGAGGTTTTCACCCTCAGATACGTCCTTACTTTTTACTTTTTTAGAGTCAAATAGTACCATAGTGTGGTTTTCACTGTAAGACCTATGATTTGTTTTTATTTTTATATTTTTGTGACTAGAAGGCCCAACACCCTCACCAAAGTATGCTACACTATTGAGTTATATAGTGTACCCCGCTTTGTCGGTGAACAAGGGGAAGGTCATCAATGTTTTGAAAGTCAGCGAGAGTGAGAGTAAAGAAACAATTGTCTTCAGGGATATCAAGGTAATTGTTGAGGTCATCGCTAGCACTCTCATATGTCTCGATCGTAAATGAATCCAAATTGACATCAATAGAAGCACATTCAGCAACGGGAGTCCTCACTCTTCATGATTTTGACCTAGAACCTAGAAACAGAGACTATTTGGGATCCTTAGGAGTTTTTCATTTCTTATCCTCTTTTTGAGCTGTAGACTCTGAATTATTTTGACCAACCCTAAATTTTCTATTGAGCTCCTCTTCCTCTGTAGGTTCACCTAGTTCTTTGAATGTTTCAGTGAGCTCATAATCACTAAATGATTTTTCTGAACCCCATTCCCATTCATTGGAGTCGATGCAATAGCGTTTCTCTTGTTGATCATTAGAGTCTATGATTTGCAATGCTTCTTTAGATTTATGAGTATCTAACCTGAAAGGTATGAAACCAAGTCCTTCGGAGTGTTGATTCTTGAATGTCAATTCTGGTTGCAAAGGTTGAGTGATACCTTCTTTTCTTAAGCCAAGAGGGCTCTTACCATCGTATTCAATTTTTTGCAAGAGCTTGAACCATTTGCCATAATTTTCACATGGTATCTTGATGTGATCTTGTGTATCTTCTTCGAGTTCTCTATAAAGAATTTTATATAGGTCCTCTTCTTTCATCTCACCCCACTTCTGGAATATAGTAGGATCCTATTTTAGTGTAATGATAGATACCTTTTTAGAAGGATGTGGTCATCTATACTCTTTTGGAGAATCCATTAATTGTCTTGGGTACATAGTTTGATTAGAGTGTACTCTCTCATGCCTTTATCATGACATTTCCCTTTAAGCTCACCTTTTCTTGATGTTGAAGGTTTTAGTGATTTGGGATCAACATATGTGGATGATGGAGTTGCTTCTCTATTGATTGGTATTATTATTTCCAATTTTGATCATAGGTTGTTGCAATATATGAATGGATTTAGATCACCATTAACAGTCACTTGAACTCCATTGTGTGGGAAATTAATAGATTGATGATATGTAAAAGGAATAGCTCTCATTTCATGAATCCATGGACGTCCCAAGAGTATATTGTATGTGAGCTCTAAATTAGGGACTTGACAAACCACATCCTTCGTACTGGCCCAAATTTGAGAGGTAAGGTGACTGTACCCTTGGATGAATGCTCTTCATCATCATATGCTTTTATGGTAATAACATGTGTATAATTCATAGCCTTTCCAAAATATCCCAATTGTTTAATAGTGTTCAATGTACAAATATTCAGACCTGCTCCTCCATCTATCAAGACTCGTTTTATTCAGTTTTTATGGATAAAGGCTTCAATATATAGAGGTGCATCATGAGGTTGGTTTACAGATGCGTCATCAACTTCTATGAATGTGAGGGTATGTGAAACGAAAAGGTATCCCACCATAGCTTGAAACTGGTCCTCATTCAGATCAGTGGGTACAAAAGTCTCTCTCAATACTTTATCAAGGATAGCCTTATGTGAAGCGGATATGCCTAAAAGCTTAAGGATGGATATGAAGGCTAGTGTTTTCCCTAGCCGATCTACAAGGTCATACTCATTTTTGGTGGATGAAGAGGTTGTGAGTTTGAATGGAATGCCTTGTAAGGTGACTTTACCTCAATGGGTTGTGACATTACATTCAGAGGTTTCATCTTTAGAAGATGAGTAAGATGGTCCAATGCCTTTTAAAACAACTTTACTCCTTTGGGTAGGACCTTCAAGAGTTTTGTCCTTTATGATGATAGTAGAAACATGATTATCCATTGAAATGTGATTAATAGTAGAATCATAATCACAGGGCGTCTTGGTATAGTTGGCTTGATTATTTGTAGGTTTGGCTTTTCCCTTGTCATTTTTAGAAAATGGCTCCTTAAACATCACATTCTCTTCATTGGAGGTATGACCATCAATTTCTATGTTGCCTCTGTCAATCAGATCTTGTACAATATTCTTCAATCTGTGACAATTGCTAGTTAGATGCCCTTTTCTCTTGTGATATTCGCAATATTCATCATCATTCCACCAATTTGGTTTTACTTTTGGCTCATATGGTGGATTATCTAGTAGTGTTATGAGCTTGTTTGCCACTAACTTCTTGAATGTTGTTTCAATTGGTTCTCCCAACGGAGTGTATTTTCTTCGGGGTTTTGATTGCCTTAGATTGTTCACTTGATTGTTCATATTGGAATAACTTGTATCGGGGGAAAGTAATATTAGGTTTCACAACATTTGCATCTACTACCCCGTCATTGACCGTGTTCTTATTCTTGTTCCAAAAGCAGGGTTTGTCTTTCCCATTTGATTCCTCTTTATTTTCTTTGAATATCTTTATGACACCTTGTTCAATAAGAACTTTCTTTGTCGCCATTCCTTTCTCAATGATCTCTTTGAAGGTAGACAGACAAGCTTTTCTTAGCTCATATTCGATATCCTTGTTGATGTTTTGAGTGAAAATTTCTACCATTTTTTTTTGTGGTATATTACAAGAGCATCGACTAGCAAGACCTCTCCATCACTATAAGAATGAAGAAAAAGATTCCCCATTTTTCTATCTAGTATTGCACAAGGTAGCCACTGACACGTTTGTTTCAATGTTGTATGAGAAATGTTGTATGAAAGCCTCTACTAGATCACTCCATGACTTAATTCCAGGTGAAATTTGGGAGAACCATTCCATTTCTTGTTCGCCTAAGCTTTGTGGAAACAATCTCATCAAGTATGTGTCTTCTCCTGCTACCTTAATGCAAGCTGTGAAAAAATGTCTTATGTGTGCCTTAGGATCCCCTTTGCCTTTGTACTTATCAGATTTTGGTGTCACAAAATGTGGAGGGAATGGAGGCATTGGAATTATTCTATCAAATGGGTAAGGACATATATCTTTCATTTTATATTGTTGCTTTGGTGTATTCATGTCCGCCATTTTCTTTTGTAAATCCTTTATCTATTGTTGCAAGTCATTCTTGGGTGGTGTCTTTTCTCTTTGATCTAGTCCCATGCTTGAGCCACAGGGTGGAGGAGGAGGGATAATATGCATATATGGATGGTATTGATCATAGATGTGTTCGTATGGAGGAGGGAAATATGTATAGCTTGTATATGGATCACTTGGTATGGTTTTGTAATGAGGAGCACTAGGTCTAGGTTGATACATGTCATGATCATAAGGATATGAGGTATCATAAGAATGGTCTTGAGTATTGCCCACAAATCTGACGCAGGTTTCCTTGTGTCATGATTTTTAATGTGCGATTGAGTGTAATTGTATGCATTGGTATGATCTCGAGTATCATCTTGGTCATGCATGGTGGTAGTTCTTCTCCATGGGAAAGGATGACTGTGAGTTGTTCATGAGAGGTTCTATCGTAATTGGCATGAGAATGGGTGTATGTATTTAGAATCTTAGGTTTTTGAAATAGGGAGGAAGATGAATCAAGTATGAGATGCTCTTTCTTACCACCATTAGTAGGCCTCCTTTGTCTTGTATTAACTTAATTTATTTGGTTTGTATCATCCTCCAAAATCTGTGACATATAAAAATCATGGGGTAAGCTTGTTCCACTTTGTGCCATAACTTGTAGGAAATATTGTTTATCCCTCTTCATGGTTTCTTGAACCAATTTTTTAAAATGGGGATCCATGATAGTTTCTTCAACTTCTTTAGAACCCACAAATACATTGTCATTGTCATTATCATTTCCATTGTTATTATCATTTTCTAGTATATTACTGCGGTGTCAAATGGATTGTAGAATTCATCTCCATCAAACTCATAGGTACTCATGTTTAAAGACCTTAATTCTTCTCTGGCTTCCCTTCTAGACCTTTGTGAATGGGTTTCAATCATAGACTAAAGTCTTGACCAAAAATGAAAGGATAAGATGAAGATGCAAAGACTATGGAAAACCAAGAGGTGTATGAAGTCTAGATGAATCTAGGGTAAACTTGCAATGGAGTGAATTTAGTGGAAACCTAATTTTATAATAAATGCCCTAATTCTACTCCAAATAACCTCAAAAATTTAGATTATAATAGGATAAATATATTCTTGATAAACCCTTTAGAGATAAAAAAAAATTGATCCTTGATTTTTTTGATCAATGATTTTTAGCTTTGGGATTAAATTAAATGGAGACCCTAATGTAACCCCAATTTTGCAATAAATCCTTGAATTTTTCTTCAATTTTTTAAATATTTATATTTTAGTATCTTCAACATGATCTTCAACAACCCTTTAAAAATAAGAATAAATTCTCCAAAATTAGAGAAGTATATGCTTCCAATAATTACCTCCAAAATTAAATTAATTTATCTTGCTTTCATAGTGCCAAGATCATGCTTCGATGCCACTTGTAATGAAACAACTTGGACAAAAAACATATAATATGAAATATGATACAAATAATTGATATTAGCATGTCACTTTGAGGGGGCAACTTCATAATTCACTAGTTCTCCTATACATATATCTGATTATTCCCCTGCTTCCACTTATGTTGACTTAGATAATTAATTATAACCCCTACAAGGACCTAAATTGGATACTTGTAACCTAATACATACTACAAAATTAGGGGCGTATCATAAAAGGACTAAGAAGATTTTTGGAGAGAAAAATAAAATTTACAATGATTATGCACCCTTGAGGACAATTTATAACCCTATTTTATAAATAATAGGTAACATTTAGAGAAAACATGCAAGTGCAAACACATGCATAACTATGGAAAGCCCACAGTCCCACCAAAAAGAAAACCATCAAACTTTCAAAGGATTTTGGCAAGTAATTGTAGAGCTACACAAGAAATATGAGTGTTTGTCAAAGTACTTTTTTACTTGTGACTTGGAAACTCGTCTTTTCATGATGTGTCACTTTTTTTCTTTTAGATTACCTAAACTCTTTGAGGTTTACATAATGTGATGTTTAACATAATGTACCTTCCATTAAAATTCAAAAGAGTTGTAGTGCTGCACGAGAAATATGAAACCTCGTCTTTTCATAGTGTTTCACTTCTCTTTGAGATTATATGAAAACTTATTGTTTACATAATATGACGTTTTACACAATGTACCTTCCATTGATATTCAATTGTAAATATTGATTGTAGAACTCAACATGGGGATTTAACAGGTAAAAAGTACATGAATATGAAATTTATAAAATGGAGTTTAAAAATAAAGAAAGAAAAAGAAAGAGAAAGGATTTATGTTGGAAGAATTGCAACATTTGATTTACAACCTAATAGAGATGCCAAATTTGTAGCTAAAATGATTCATTAGAAGGTGGTTAGAGATTCAAATAAGTAACCAATATTATTTCCCTCATAAAAACAATTATAATATAGATTAGGCCTTAGCTAGAATCATTTTATACTATAGAAATATGGTGTTAAATGTGAAAAATATTAATTATGTGTGACTTAAGTGTATTTTTATTTTTATTTTTTAATAATAAAATGCTTTCACAAATTAAAAGAAATTATGGAGTTATAACTAAAATAAAAAATATGACAAAAGAATATGTTGAGACTGAAAATCTACAATATTTTCACAATCATATATGATTAGTTATATTCATGGTATAAAGTAGTAATCTTGCTTTATGGATATTTGTTTCCCTCATTAAAGCAATTATATCATATGGCTTAGGCCCTATGGATTTGTAAATGGAATTGTAATTGTGTATTATTATTATTATTTAATAATAAAACACTTTCACAAATTAAAAGACATTATGAAGTTATAGCTAAAATAAAAAACATGACAAAAAGATATGTTGAGACTGAAAATCTAAAATCTTGTAACCGACAATATAGTCGAATTTCAAACCTTGGTTGACAAGGAACTCTAAAATAGTTTTAAGGAAGGAATTTTACATCAAAAGAAGTAATTCAACTAGGATATTAGTTAATCTCCCTCTATATATATTTATTTCCCTCATAAAAAGGTAATCTACTTCTATATATATTTAGTTCCCTCATAAAAGAAATTATATAATATGGCTTAGGCCCTACCCTAACGAGAGTCATTGTATACTATAGAACTATGGTGTTAAATATGAAAATAGCAATTATGTGTGACTGTGTGTATTATTATTATTATTTAATGATAAAATGCTTTCACAAATTAAAAGAGATTACAAAGTTATAACTATAATAAAAAATATGACAAAAAGATATGTTGAGACTGAAAATCTAAAATCTTTTCACAATTAGATAAGATTAGTTCTATTGATGATATAGAGCAGTAACCAACATCACAGCCGTAGGGGGCTGACCAAGAGCTCTAAAGTAGTTTGAAGAAGGAATTTCACATCAAAAAAAGTAATTCAACCAGGATATTAGTTAATCTCTCTATATATATTTATTTCCCTCATAAAAACAATTATATAATATAGCTTAGGCCCTAAGGAAAACCATTCTATACTATAGAAATATGTTGTTAAATATGAGCAATTATGTGTGACTATATTATTATTATTTTTTAATAATAAAATGCTTTGAGATTATGGAGTTCTAACTAAAATCAAATACACGACAAAAAGATATGTTGAGACTGAAAATCTAAAATCTTTTCACAATTAGATACGATTAGTTCTATTTAATTATAGAACAATAACCAAAAGTACAGACATATTCGTAGATTGACATTCCAACCCAGACTAACTAAGACCTCTAAAAATAGTTTGAGGAAGGAATTTCACATCAAAAAGATATTAATAACCCCATATGATAGATATTAATAACCCCATATGATAGATTTTAGGAAGGGGAAAAACTATTTTTGTCCTTCACAAAATTGATAGGCTGCAAAAGAAATTGAGGAAATATCTCCTCTAAACTGTCCGTTTTTAGAATACAATATCAATCTTGAATTCTCCAAAATGATATCACTGATGAAATTCAAGACCAACATAACTGGAATTCAGAAACAAAAAATCCCATTAAAGTGATAAATCTTTTGCATTGGGATCTAATTATTCCAAAAGTCTTCAATGGACATTTCATCAGAGCCAAAACTCGGAATGGATTCCAGTTTAGGAGAATTGGGTATGCCAGTAGCAAAATCAATTGAAAAATCCTTAGGGAATATGTCCTCCACAGCAGAACCCATGTATGCAATTTCCACTGTTGGTTGAGACATATTGTTAACATTGCTGTTCACCTCATTGCCATTATCATTCACAGATTTAACATTGCTGTTACCATCTTCTATTGCATTTGAGGACGGGCAAATTATGTTTCTTTCACCAGAATTGCCTGAACTTTCTTGACTGTTTCCAGCTTTCTTTCCTCTTATTACCTATTACAGAAAACATTCCACACCATTCCCACCATGAATCTCAATGTATATTTCTTTTTTTATAATAGATGAGACAATTCTACAGTAGTTAATGATATCAAGTTTTTACAATTCACAGTGTTATTTATTATTGTTTTTGGATTCGATTATGTTGAAATTTTTGCATTAACATTTCAGATCACATTCCATGATCTATCATTTTCTTCTCCTCTATTTCTCTAAAGAAAATGATAGATCGGTGATTAAGATCTAAGACAGAAATAGAGGAGAAGAAAATGATGGATATGAAACATTATTAACTTTGAATTTCATCATGATGGAGGTTTTGCATCAACATTTCAGATCACATTCCATCATTTTCTTCTCTTCTAATTCTCTAGAAATAAAAATGATAGATCGGCAAATAAGATTTAAAACATAACTAAGAAAAAAGAAAATGATAGATACATATATACCGAAAATGATCTACAAGAAAAAAACACCAAAACAATTCAATCCAGAAACAATATTGTACAGTACTTACATATTTTCCTCTAGCTGCATCTCTGTACATCATTATAAAGTCTCCACGAGTAAGTTCATGGGTTTTTACAAACTCTCCTGCAAAAATATTACATTTATATCTATGTTTAAATGGCAACAATAAAGGATGACACAGAAACTAACAAGATTAGAAACATTATATATGCACACACCTGTGTTCTCTAAGATGTACATTCTACTTTTGTTGTTGGGCCAAAACCTAGAAAGAAGCAGCACTGACTTAATTCATTGATGTAGTACAAAATTCAATACACATCAAGGAAATGCAGATAAAATAGAAAAAAAATAGGTTATGATAAAATGGGTTTTGATAAAATTAGGTTATGATAAAATGGGTTTTGTTAAAACCTGTATTTGAAGTTCCATGTTTTTGTGCCATCAGTCTCCTCCATTGATAACACCATTCCTTCCCGAGCAGTAAGGGTGGGAAGATGAGCTTCAGCTTCTTTCTGAAATATTCCCATTTAGAAAAATATTGCAGTGTTTATGGAGGCTTTTTCTATTTTTTTAATTCCTCTCAAACCAAAATACAAACCTAGATTTCTTCATCCATTAAATAAACATTAATGAGAACCCATATAGTGCAACTTTGTGTCATTCAAGATGACAGAAGTCAGGTAGGAATTACAAATTCAAATGAAAAGAAAAATGATTAAAAAAGGGGTTTGCATACTTTTCAACATTGAATATTTTATAATAAAAAATTGCACTCACTTTTGGAAGCACAATCCTTCCGAGAGACCCCACATCACTGTTTCGGAGCTCCTTCTGCAGAAGAAACTTGAGATCTTTTTTCACCATCTCCTGCAAAGACTAGTATTGAAAAGAATGGGTATCAAAGCATTTTTCTTCCCACCCACCTCACCATCTTCAAAGCATTCTCAATACCCAAAAAAGATTACAGTAAAGTGAAATCCAACCGACAAAAGATCAAGAAAACAATTGCAAGAAACTACCCACCTGATCATTTACTTTCTGGTCTACATTGTTGTCAATGTAACCTCTACCTCTAGGCTTATGACGCTGCACAGTGGATTGGGACTCCTCTAAATTAGCCATGGAATGGGATTGCTGAGGTGAGGTCTGCTGCAAATTTATCTCCATGGTCATATTACTCACTCTTCTATGCCTAGCCATTCTTCTCTTTCTGTTGGCTCTGACACTAGCAGCACTTTGCAGAGTTGCAGTGACTCCTCCTATGTGGGAATTCAATGGCAACTTGTTTGTAAAACAACTGGCCACTGCATTTTCTTCTTCCTTCATGTGAAGGGAGGGCAAATCACCAGTAGAAGATGATGAAAGAGGCATTCCTTGATTTGGGACATTGTTCAATGAGTTCAGTTGTGATCCAGAGGCAGACCTAGACAAAGAATTGTATTCAGGAAAACTATGAAACAATCTCCCATCTGCAGATGATAAGGTGTTGTTCCAAACCAGAGGAGAAGAATGAGACTGCTGCAATGAAGGTGCAAGAGACCAATTTTTATCACTGTCAAAGCAATGGTTACTGCTCATCCAGTTCTGGTTACTGTCTCTCTCACCCATATCCTCAAATCCCTAGCTTCTATAACAGAATCCTACAAAGAAATCCAAACACAAATAGTAAAAATATGCACATGGTCCAAACCCAAATCTTTTGAGCCATTTTAACACATTCATTCAGATCTACAAGGGATGTCAAATGCTCTAAATACCCATTACGCCAAAGTTCAAAGACCTAGAGGCTACTTTTTAAGATTTATCCACAGTGAAAGAAAGACAGCTATTAGAAGCTTAATATTAGGATACATACAGCAATCTTTCCTTTTAAAATCCTCCTCCATACCAGAGAAATACTCCTCCCTCTCCACGGAAGATAAGTTCAAGAAAGCTTCATGGATAGAAAGAAAAAGAAAGTCTTTTCTTGATCTTGAAATGGAAGAAAGTGTTCAATTACAAATCACACAAAGAAAATCTACAGCGTAAGTTTAAGTAAATCCATTGTCACAATTCTTGGAAACAGCAGATCCATAGATATCAAGAAGAAAGATTTTGAGAAAAAAACAGATCAAAAAAGCCAGGGAAGGAGAAAAAAACACTAAAATAAAAATACAAAGTGGAGAAATATGGGAAGGATTCCAATTTCCCATCTTAGGAGGCAGAGAACCAGTGATATACTCATTTAAACTCATTGTTAATTTTTAATTCTCATAGGATGCTGTGTTGGGAGGCTATTTTGGTGGGGAGTGATCCTATAATTTAGCTAAATTCCTTATTGTGTTTTGGCAAAAATGGTGCCAAGTGTTATAGGTTAGTCAGAGTGGAAATGTCCGTTTGTATTAGGAAAGTGTAGGCTGACACTCTCCATTAATAAGGTGTCCACTCATATTTATTATAATAAAAATATAATTCATGTATGTTAGAAATTATTTCAAATGAATTTCATGTAAAAAATCATTTAATTTTATGTAATTCATGTTTTTTTAATTTTTAATATTTTTATATTTTTATATTTTTATCATGTATATTACCAGACTAGAGAAATGGTCAGCACCACAGTTTTTATTTTTTATTTTAATTTTTAATTTTTTCTTTTATCGAAGGGGCCATGAGCATGAAGTCACATTTCTCGGTCAATATTTATTCAGTTTTTAAGACAATTCTCATACCTCAATCTATATAGTCAGCACCACCGTTTTTTTTTTTAATTTTAATTTTAATTTTTTCTTTTATCAAGGGACCGTGAGCATGAAGTCACATTCCTCGGTCTCAATTTTTATTCAGTTTTTAGGGCAATTCTCATACCTCAATCTATATATATTTAACATTTGGTTTACCATTAATAAAACAGTGTGTTTTTTAATGTGTTTTTTTAACAATTAATTTGTTTTTAGATTACTAAAAAAAAAAAAAAATTGTTTTAAAGAATATTTATTTATTTATTTATGTTTTTATTTAAAATATTTATAAGTTTTAATGTAATGACATATCATTTGATTATATTTACTTTTTCAATTATTATTATTTAATTTAATGTTTGAATTTAATTTACTTTTTCAATCATCATTATTTTTCTTATCTTAAATAATCATTCTTTGAGTTTAATATTAGTTAATCAGATGTGATTAATTAAATATTATATATTATTTTATATAATATAAATTTATTTTAAAATAATAATATACTTGTATTTATTATTTTCTGTTAAATTTTATAATATAGCTTATTAAATATAAATATAATATAATATTTAATTAAAATATAATTTTTTTCATATAGTACAAATTAAATTGTATCATTATTATATGTTATATAATGTAAATTACTAAATTTATTTTAAAAATAATATTATAACTATTAGGTTGTATGTCGCAATTTTTGGTCTCACTTTTATCACTACCCACATTTACACATAATAGGCTCTCTCTCTCTCTCTCTCTCTCTCTCTCTCTCTCTCTCTCTCTCTCTCTCTCTCTCTCTCTCTCTCTCTCTCTCTCTCTCTCTCTCTCTTTGAGAACTTTATACCTATATCTCTTTGTCTCTCTATCCATATTGTTTATTCCATCTCTCTCTATCTTTATCTCATATCTATCTTTATCTTTTTATCTTTCTCTCTCTCATTCTCTCTCTCTTTTTTTTTTTATGTCATCTCTATCCATCATTTTCCCTCCCTCTCCCTCTCTCAATCCTCCATCTCCATCTTTATCTTTGTCTTCTCTATTCCCTATTTATATCTCCTTATCTCTCTCTTTTTCTTCCCCCTCTTTCTATCCACATCTTTCCCTCTCTCCTCCTCCCTATTTCAAACATAACATGAGCATGTGGGCAATGGAACTTGATTATCTTGCTTATTTAGAGGCTTTATTTTACAAACAATATCATTTTCTAAATGACCTATCAATTAACCACATGTATTGCATAAATTAATGCAAAAATACACCAAATTGTTTCCCAATTGACCTTCTTATTTAGAGGCTTTATTTTACAAACAATATCATTTTCTAAATGACCTATCAATTGACCACATTTATTGCATAAATTAATGCAAAAATACACCAAATTGTTTCCCAATTGACCTTCCACACCTCTTCAGCGTACCTGTTGAAGATTTGAACTCAACGCCATCTAGGTGCCTACAACATGAACTTTACCATTAAAAAATTTAAAATTTGATCTAACTATAATGATATGGTAAAAGGATTATCTAGACCAACAAATAAAATAAGTACGATTACATAAGAACTCACAATCGATCCATTATAAATGTGATAAATAACTTGTCATGATTTAATTTGAGTTTATTTTGAGGAGTACAATATTGTTTACCAATCTTTATTGTCGATGTGATTATTATTTTGAATTTAAAATTAAAATATTTAATGAAATAATTTTAAATTTAAATTTAAATATATTTAGCAATATTATATAAAAAATTTAATAATAGAGTTTTGTAAAAGAAGATACTTATAATAATGAACAGAGGTTTAAGTGCACTATCATACGAAAAAAGCATTTCGCTTAGTCATTTGGTCAAAAACATGGTGTGCATCCATCAAACTTTCACATTTATCATATAGCTTAATAATTTATTCTACAAAAATGTGTTTGCTATGAATGTAAATCTACTTTCATTGATGTGAGAGTGGATATAAGTTTTGATGGTGATATATTTAAGATTTTTTTGAATATATTATAATTTTTTGTTGATAAGAATATAAATGTATATTTTGGGCTATATTAATGCACAACAATATATTTTCTAATTCTAATATTAATACATAACAATATAAGCTAAATTCCTTATTGTGTTTTGACAAAAATAATGGCAAGTGTTATAGGTTGGTTATAGTGAAGATGTGCATTTGTATTTGGAAAGTGTAGGCTAACACTTTCCATTAATAAAGTGTATATTCATATTTATTATAATAATATAATCCATAATTATTATTATAAAATTAAATATTAATATATAATTAAAAAGATATATTATAAAATAATAATATACTATAATAAACTATTTGTATGTGAGAACATGTTTTTCAGAACTAAACAAATTGGTGAGTTTGATAATCGTGCATATAGTCTTATGGGATTTGAGATGAGTACTATTGTGCCAAGATAGAATATAGATATATAATGACAATATTCACATGTTATTCTTACTCATGTAGAAAAGTAGGTGCCTTAGATGTGATGTTGTCAACTAGCATTAAGATAGTTTTTCATGGTGGATTTGAGATATGCAATATATTATAATTGGTAAAGTTAATTTGTTATTGTTTTTCATATGATATTCTTTATTAAATTTAACAAGTGAAATGATGTTAGGATATGCGTGTTGTATGACAGTGAAATCCTTGCAATTAAATTATAGGATATTATTATAATGTTAGAAAGATGTGTAGAAATGATAATATTTTGATCTTGATATTATATATGGAGAAACATAGAAAGATTCATTTCTTGATCTTGAAATGCAAGAAAGTGTTGGAATTCAACTACAAATACCACACAAAAAAAACTAAAACAAAGTTTTAAAAAACACAAGTTTAAGAAAATTCATTGTCACAATTCTTGTAAACAATGGATCTATAGAAGCCAAGAAGAAAGGTTTAGATAAAAAACCAAATAAAAAAAGAAAGGGAATTCAGAAAAAGAAAAAAAAAACTCTAAAATAAAAATACAAAATGGAGAAATATGAGAAAGATTTCAATTTCCCATCTTAGGAGGCAGATAACTAGTGATATACTCATTTAAACTTCTTGTTAATTTTTTATTCTCATAGGATTAACTATTGTGGGGCTATTTTGGTGGGGAGTGATCTTATAATTTAGCTAAATTCCTTATTATTATTTTTGACAAAAATGGTGCCAAATGCTACAAGTTAGTCAAAATGGAGATGTTTGTTTGTATTGGGTGAGTGTAGATTAACACTATCCATTAATAAGATGTCCATTCATATTTATTATTACTAGCACTTGCACCAAATAGGGGTGCAATGGTTAGCGGATAGTGATATATAATGAAAATTTTGGAATTTTCAATATGAAAACCTTGTGTGATATCTACATTGAAAGATATTTAATTTTAAATATATATATTGGATATAATCAAACATTAAAAAAAACAAATTGATTGAAGACAAAATATGTCAAATGAAGAATTGAGTGTAGTAGGTGTTGGTTACTAATCTTGAACTCTCTTAGATGACTTTCCTTGAAAAAAATGGAAATAAGCTCTCATAAATGTATCAAAGGCAAATGCCAAAGAAAATTACCCGTACAGTTAGAACCCCATAATCAGTTAATATTTTGATCATCAAATTTCAAACAAACAACACTTTTCAGATCAAAGATCAAATACTAACCGTATTAATTGTCCCTCATCCTACAGATTTTATTTTTTTTAAATTGTCATTTTTTGATTTAATTGTTAGCCTATGTTTTAACCCATATTTTGGCAATTTCTTGGCAGTATTTTCTCATTAAAATTACCACTGTGATAGAATTAACCAATTCATTCCAAGTAATCTCTATTTATTGTTAAGAAATATATTTTTAAAAATTTTGATTATTGAGTAATAATAATCAAGATATATTATTGAGTGAAAATATTGGTATATATTTTTTTTTAGAATTTTGATTATTGAATAATAATAATCAAGATATATTATTGAGTGAAAATATTGGTAAAATTATAGAAAAATAAAATTTAAGAACATGATTTGTACACTAAACAAATGACTAAAAATTTTAATTTTCAAATAACATTTAGTACAAATGAATATGATATAAGTATTAATAAACCTGTTTTATATAAATAAATGAATAATTAACAATCAATAATAAATAGTTAGAATTTTTATGTATATTTGATTTTTAGTTAATAATTAATTATTATTTGTATTTATAAATTTTATTTTTAAGAATTATTGTATCCTTACAAATATTTTACAAAATTAAAATCAATTCATAATATTTTAAAATTAATAATCACAAAATTAATCACTTAAAATAAGTATCAATTATCTATAAATTTATTTTAAAAAATAGTTTTTTTTTACTATAATTAAATTGTTTTAGAAATTTAAATTAGTTTTTTAATATTATTAATAATATTATTTTATATTAAATTTTTAAAAAAGTTATTTAACTATTAAACTATTATTACATTGTTGTTTAAAAAATATCAAAATCATTAAAAATTAACATTTAAATCTTTATATATATATATATATATATATATATATATTCTCAAGAAAAAAGATATAAATAATTTCAAAAAATGACCCCTAAAATGGCGTTTAAAGGGGATTTGTGGGTCCCACTCTTTTGGGTGAATATGATATCTTTACTAAAATGAGACGCTTGAGACATTTCCGGTGGGCAGAGCCCACGTAATAATAGTCTATAGACTAATAATAATATAATCCATAATTATATTATAAAAAATAAATATTAATATATAATTATATTATAAAATAATAATATATTATAATAAACTATTTGTACGTGAGAACATGTTTTTGAGAACTAAATCAAATGGTTAGCTATAATAATCATACCCATAGTCTTATGGAATTGGGGATGAATACTATTGTTCCATGATAAAATCTAGATCTATAGTGACAATATTCACATGTTATTCTTATTCTATGTAGAAAAAAAAAAGTAGGTGCCTTAGATGTGATGTTGTCAATTAGGGGAAAGGATTCAGTAAGTGAGCGCATTCCAATTCTTGTGATAGAAGTTGTTGATTTAATACCCCCATACTTGTTGATTTAATGTCCAACCTTTGTATAATATTGCATCAATAGTTGTATGATAGGTACAAATAATTGAATGAAATATACCATTTGTTGTGAAAAGTAATCAATCATGTGATGCCACATCAGTTGCACAAGTATTGGGGCCATTTAACACACCTATTGGTCTCGCTTTTTTTTGGGTTGTTTTGGACACCTTGTCAAAAAAACATGTTGATGTGGCATCATGTTTGATGATGCGGCCCTAAAACCTTAGTTATAAGCAGGGGACTTGCCAAGTAAGCTGCTGTAAAAAAATCGGAATGATTTGAAATGAAATTTCCACGTAGGATTTTGAGAAGCGCGAAGTTAGGGTGCACAACTACTGGGTCCTTTCCCCTAGCATTAAGATGGTTTTTCTTCGTGGTTGTCACCTATGCAATATATTATACTTGGTAAAGTTTATTTGTTAGTCAAGTTAAAGGATGTTAGGATAAGTGTATTGTATAAATTTCAAGTTCTTATAATTATATAGGATATATCATTGTAATATTAGAAAGATATGCATGAATAATAATATTTCAATTGTGAAATAATATATGGAAAGAGACAAAAAAAATTGTTTCTTGATCTTGAAATACAAGAAAATGCTCGCATTCAACTACAAATACCACTCAAAGGAAACTAAAATAAAACTTACAGAAGCACAAGTTTAAGCAAATCCATTGTCACAATTATTGGAAATAGTAGATCCATAGACACCAAGAAGAAAGATTTAGAGAAAATAAATAAATGAAAAAACAAGGGAACCAGAAAAAAAAAAAAAAAAAAAAAAATACAAAGTGGAGAAACATTTTAGAGAAAATAAAAAAATAAAAAAATAAGGGAACTAGAAAAAAATTAAATAAAATAAAAATACAAAGTGGAGAAACATTTTAAGGATTCCAATTTCCCATCTTATGAGGTAGATAACTAGTGATATACACATTTAAATTCATTGTCAACTTTTAATTCTCTTAGGATGTTGTGTTGACGGGCTATTTTTGGTAAGAACTGATCCTATGATTTAGCTAAATTCCTTATTGTGTTTTGACAAAAAATGATACCAAATGTTACAGATTGATTAGAGCGGAGATGTTTGTTTGTATCAACTGATAGAGCTAGGTTGACATTCTCCATTAATAAGATGTCTATTAATATTTATTGTAATAATAATAATATAATATGCCATTATTAATATTATAAAATTAAATATTAATATATAATTAAAAAGTATAATATAAAATAATAATATACTATAACAAACTATTTGTACGTGAAAACATTTTTTGAGAACTAAACAAAATGTGAAGTTATGAAAATCATGTATATAATCTTAAGTATGGAATTGGGGATCAACACTATTTTGCCATGATAAAATCTAGATCTATGGACACAATATTCACATGTTATTGTTATTTATGTAGAATAAATAAGTGTATGAGATGTTGTCAATAAGCATTAAGATAGTTTTTCTTGGTGGATGTGAGCTATGCAATATATTATACTTGGTAAAGTTTATTTGTTAATGTTTTTCTTATGATTTTTTTAATATATATAACAAGTGAAAGGAGGTTAAGATAGGTGTGTTGTATGACTTTCAAATCCTTGTAATTATATAGGATATTATTGTAATTTTAGAAATATATGTAAAAATGATAATATTTCAATCTTGAAATGATATATGGAGAGAGGTAGAAAGGTTCATTTCTTGATCTTGAAATGCAAGAAAGTGCTTGCATTAGCTACAAATACCACACAAAGACAACTACAAACAAAGTTTACAAAACACACAAGTTTAAGAAAATCTATTCTCACAATTGTTGGAAACAATAGATCCATAGACAATAAGAAGAAAGTTTTAAAGAACAAAAACAAATCATAAAAGCCAGAGAAGGAGAGAAAAAAATACGAAGTGGAAAAATATAGGAAGGATTCCAATTTCCCATCTTAGGAGGGAGAGAACCAATGCTATACTCATTTAAACTCCTTGTTAATTTTTAATTCTTATAGGATGCTATGTTGGGAGGCTATTTTGGTGAGTAGTGATCTTATAATTTAGCTAAATTCCTTATTGTGTTTTGGCAAAAAAATGATGCCAAGTGTTCTAGGTTGATCAGACTGGAGATGTGTGTTTGTATTAGGATAATGTAGGTTGTCGCTCTCCATTAATAAGGTGTCCATTTGTATTTCTAATAATAATATAATCTATAATTATTACTATAAAATTAAATATTAATATTAATATATATTAGTTCTCATAGGATGTTTCACCATGTTGGGAGGCTATTTTGGTGGGGAGTGATCTTTTACTTTAGCTAAATTCTTTATTGTGTTCTGGCAATAATGGTGTCAAGTGTTGCAAGTTGGTTAGATTGGAGATGTCCTCAAGATTTTTGTTTGTATAAGATAGTGTAGTCTAACACTTTCCATTAATAAGGTGTCCCTTTGCAATTATAATAATAATAATATAATCTATAATGATTATTCTAGAATTAAATATTAATATATAATTTAAAAAGTAGTGATATACTCAAACTCTTTAATTTTTAGTTCTCATAAGATGTTGTGTTGGGAGGCTATTTTGGTGGGAAATGATCTTGTAATTTAGTAAAATTCTTTATTGTGTTTTAGCAAAATGGTTTCAAATGTTACAAGTTGGCCAAACTGGAGATGTTTGTTTGTATTAGGAGAGTGTAGGCTAACACTTTCGTTAATAAGGTACTAAAAATATAATCTATGATTATTATTGTAAAATTAAATATTAATATAATTAAAAAAGTAGTGATATACTCATTTAAGCTTCTTGTTAATTTTTAATTCTCATAAGATGTGTTGGGAGGCTATTTTGGTGGGGAGTGCTCCTATGGTTTAGCTAAATTCCTTATTCCATTTTAGTAAAACTGGTGCCAATTAGAAGTTGGTTGGTTTGAATTAGGAGAGTGTAGGTTGATACCCTCCATTAAAAAGGTGTCCATTTGTATTTATTATTATTATATAATTCATAATTACTATTATAAATTTAAATATTAATGTATAATTTAAAAAATAGTGATATATTCATTTAAACTATTGATAATTTTTAATTCTCATAGGATGTTGTGTTGGGAGGCTATTTTGGTGGGAGTGATCCTATAATTTAGCTAAATTCCTTATTGCATTTTGGAAAAAATGGTCTCAAATATTACAAATTAGTCAAAATGGAGATGTTTGTTTATGTTAGATAAATGTAGGCTTAACTCTAATTGTTAAGATACCCATTCATAGTTATTATAATAATAATATAATCCATAATCTATTTTTACCTTAATCCAAAATAATATAATCCATAATTATTATAATAAAAATAAATATTACTATATAATTTTAAAAAGTATATAATAAACTATTTGTATGTGAGAACATGTTTTTGAGAAATAACAAAATGGTTTAAGTAGGAGAGATGGGTAGTAAATAGCATAAGTAATAATAAACGTAGTTTTATCACCCCATTAATTTATTTCACAATACATCGGATGTTGGACATACGTGGTTATATGTTTCATCCTTTGCATGGACATTGCATGTAATGCCCCATTAAATAATAATAAAAATGGGTGAGGAAACATTCTAGAATGAAATTCCATAAAAAGGAAGGAGAGACATAGCTCAATATTTTTCATTCTAATGCACTCTTCCTAAAAGGGAAAAGTTGGTGATAAAAAATAAATTTTAGTGTTATTTTAATTTTATAAGAATATGGATATGTGTGCCATTATGTATTTGGTTTATTTTAATGGAGAATTTTATATCATTTATAAGATGGTTTTGCTATTCAATATGGGATTATGATTCTTGTCAAATACTTCTTTGGCTAAAAGTTAAGAATTGACAGGTTTTCATTTCATGAAATCATTCTGGGTATGATCTCGATCTCAACCTTTATGTTGTCAAAGCATTGCACTCAATAAGACTTGATTCCAAGTGGGCTCATTTAAAACTACTCAACTTCACTAGTAGACCCATTAATGTTTAGTTAAATTCATAATTATAATATGATTTTTATAATAGGAAATATCATTGCATAGTTATCTTCATGAGTGTATGAGTGAATGTGTGTGTGTGTGTGTGAGAGAGAGAGAGAGGGAGGGGGGTGGTAATGAAAGTAATATTGATTAATTGAATAATTCATTAAATTGAGAGTGAAAGACTTGATAAAGTCAAAACTTGAAGTGCTAACAATAAAAAAAGAAGGTGCAAAAGTCATTGTTTGACCATTGTTGAGCTTGTCACCATTGGCTTGTAATAGTGATGAGTCTGATTATAGTCAAACATATTGTACACAAGTTTAAATTGTTAGGAAAATGTTGTCAACCTTGCATTTACATATGGTTATTATTTATAGTAAGTTTACATTGAGCACAACTTGGTCCAAAATTTATCCCAAATCTATGAATTAGCTACATATGCATATCGGTATTTTTTTGTCGCAACATCATGCCCATATTTGAAGATATTGTAATGTTGGGAAAAAGGAGTTCACAAGTTTAGTAACGTAAACTAGGAATTAGACCTATTTCACACACATTACATTAAGAGGAGAATGAACTCAATAGATTCAACCTCAATACTATTATAAAGAGGATTGAATGTAGATTGAATTCTATTCCTTTTGATTGAGTTGAAAATGCAATTGAGAACATGTGATTTTGAATGCTAGATCTAAGGGGAAATGATGGCAAATTGGCATAAAATAGCATAAACAGTACATTACAAATGTAGTGTGCAGACACCAAACTAGATTTGAGGCGAGGGGACAAAGAGGAATCTATGCTTGAAAATTTGGCTCGAAAGTATAGGATTGAGAGGCCCAGGCACCCTGGTCCTCCAACTATCAGATGCAAACAAACATGAAACTTTCAAAATCAGAATGTCGCTCAAAATAATCTCCTAAAAGTTTGTCAAAAATTTGTGAGACTTGATTGCTCAGGGTATCCCGGTCCTCTGATTTTTTCTATTGATAAAGTCAAATCTAACCATCTCTATCTACTTTTCTTGATTATGTTATTATAGCTCCTGAACTTGTTTCCTACTCACAAAAAGAGAGGAAATGGTGTTTTTGATAGGGGTCTACCTAAGTCAAACCCTACATTTATAATTAACCCTTTAATTAAATTGAAATTGAATTAGAAATGATTGACTAAACTGATTAGACCTTTAATTGATGAAGCAATGTTCTTAAGATAAGTCCTCCATTTGTTGATGCAACTGTTGTTGTGTGGGACCCTCAATGCTTCCCGACACCCAAACCTCTTCGGTGTTGCTCTCACTAATAGTTTGAGCTTTTTGTGTAGTGGCAACTAGTTTGTGTTAACAAAGCTAGGTGTTCAAATAGAAAATACACATTGCTCGATATTTGTACAATGTTGATGGCTTTGTCCATTGGCTTTGAACTTGAGTAAGAAGGGTATATTGTTTCATGGGTCATTTGAATGGCACATGACATTTCTATATTTCACTTTGAAAATTATTGATTGTGTTGTGATCTCGTTGACAAAAGGAACTCTAGCTTATTGTGATGACTGCATTCTTATTCTTATTTGTAGGTTTATCATCTCTGTGACTGAATATTGAACATCATTACGCATGCAAATAACCTTTTTCTACCTTGTAGTTTACCATTGATTCTAATTTTTGAACAATGAATACAAATGCTTATAATACAAGGAAAAATCATAAAATAAATGCAATATTTGTTTGAATAGAAAGATATTATGCACACATTTATTTTTTTGTGAAACGAGAGTCTTATCAGGATGAAACCCTACCTTCTCACATAGTTTCTTGAATCTAACTCATTGTTATTTTATTCTCAGCTGATCTTAACCTTGAGACTACTGTCCACATGCATGAAACTCTACATGATCAAATCAGTACCCTTTCATTGATCCTTGATGATGAAAAATAGGCATGGGTGAGTTTGCATGCAATTGCTTTCAACAGAGAGGTTCCATTTTCTTGATAGAACTATCAAACACTAAAAGAGGACTCAATGTGGGTACATGGAAAACCCTAAATGCAACGTGGAGTTTAATGGTTTTCAACTCTCACTTCCCTCCAAGCACTAAAATGGATTTAATTTGACTCCATCCAACATGGTTAATGTGATTTTTGAAATCTTTAACCTAATAAAACAAGGAGTTTAATGCTTAAAACATATCTTTAATAAATAAATAAAATTTGATTTCATTTTTTAACTCCTTCCATTATTAATTTTTCACTTAGAATTGTTTACTATGAAGACCTTGGACCCTATGTGGGACCATTTTTTATCTTAAAGTGAAAAGATTGTAACAACTACATTGAAAAATAGGTTGTTTTGAAATAAACCAAATTTTCATTTGTAAGATGACTCATACATTTATTTAGTCAAAGATTAATATCTCTAATCAACCACACTATCTTTAATTCTCAATATAGGCCTCAACAATGATACAAAAAATATGTGATTATGACTATCTCTTCTAAAGATAATCATAAACCTCAATTGAATGTGTATCAAAACTTGGGACATAAGCTTGTGACCCATGTCTTGATATACTATATGCTTAGCAACATTTTTTTTTACTTGAGAACTAATATTGTTTAAATATTACAATATGAATTACACTTGTTTAAAAAGAAACACTCCAACACGCTTGTTGAAATGAAACACACTTACATAAAGAAAATATATTTGTTGAATTGAAACACATTTGCTAAAAATAAAATAAACTACGATAATTTATTGGAAAATAAATAAATGAATTCATTTTTTTATTCATTATTAACTACACAAATAATCAACAAATATTATTGATTGTATTAAAATGATATGTTGGATATTGTTATTGCTAGGATATGTTGTTGTCATTGATGTCAACATATTCCTGTATTTTGGTGATTCGGTAATTGCAATGAGTTGATCTAGTTGGTTTATCTATTTGCTATGTTGAATCAACTAGAGATACTTCATTTTTTATTGATTTCATGATGCTATGTGATGATTTGATCAAGTTGAGGATTCTAGTATGGAGATTGGTTTTCAGTGTTCAGTATTGCAATGTTCTAGTATTTGATCCATTGTGCTCTGGTATGATCATATCTTGTGTTGCGGATTTGGAAGAGTGTTTGGAATTTTCATGTGTATCTTCATTTCATATGGTTCATGATTTTATGCTCAGCAAGCTATCCTTGTTGTCTGATTTGTTGTTGATAAGTGTTCTTGAGTGCTAGTGTGTTGATCGATGAAGATTTGATTAAGTGGTGTTGGTGCAGCTATTGCAGATGGTTCTAACGTGCTTGCTGGTATTTTCTAATCATGTCCTATTTGTTTTGTTGGTCCGCATTGATAATTGTGTGTGCTCTTGGTGATCTTATGGGTCTAGTGATATTTTTTATGTTATGCAGTAATTTTGGTGGTGTAATGTGTTGTAGTTGATCTTGGAGAGATTTCCGGTGATGGTGCACATTTGAGGAGTTGATTTAGGTCCATGCTATGTTGTCTATGATATTGTATTGGTGCAACAGTGGATTTATGTATTGTGTGATGTTATTTTGTAATTAGGTGTTGAGGGTTTGGCCAACCTTGTAGTCAAGGTTGATTATTTGTATAAATGGGTGTAATATTCATGTAATTGGGGTGTTGGTGTTGAGTCTTTATTATCAGAGAATGGTGTATGTGTGAACAAGTGAATTCATCTTTCGGTGTGGTGTATTGAGCAGTATGTGATGCAGTGCAGATATATTATCTTAATCGGAAGTGTCATCAGGCATTAGCAGATGTCAACTTTGCAGTTCATCTTTGGTAGATTGTAGTCCAAATATCTTTGTAAGGTAGTGAACCTTTCCTGAGGGTTGTAGCCTTTTGGGTCATTGTATTTTGAGCAGTGAGATCTAGGCAGTGTGCCTGAATGAATGTGCATTCCCCATTGTAATATTTACACATACTACTACAGAGTATCATCTCATTGTGGGTAGGCTCCCACTGTGGTTTTTCCCTTGACCGAGTTTTCCATGTCAAAATATTGTTGTTATTGTTGTTATCTTTATTTTTTCTACAATTGATCAGATTTGAGATTGTGCTTAAATTTTTTAATCTAGTGGAAACTGATTCACGCCCCCGTCTACGTTTTCCTTGAAGCTAGATCCTCCAGAAAAAGCTTGACTGCTTGAGGAGATCCGGGATGGAAACCAATGTGCTCAAGAAGGAGAGTCCTAGATTTGATGGAAATAATTATACTGTATGGAAGGACCAGATGGAAGTTCACTTGAAGTGTCTTAGAGAAGATTATTCGAAGATTACAAAGAATGTCTACAATGTTCCTCTAAATGGACGGGTTACTACTGATGAAATCAAGGAAGTTGAACATAACATAAGAGATAAAGAAGCATTGTTCATTGCCTTAACTAATTCAGAGATGACTAATGTGATGGGACTTCAGAATGCACATGAGATCTGGAAAAAGTTACAGATCTTGTATGAAGGGGATGCACAAGTTAAAGTTGCTAAGTTGCAGAGCTTGAAAGAAAAGTATGAGACATTGAAGAGATGGGAGAAGATGAGAACATAACATCCTTTATGGCTAAAGTGAACGAACTTGTTATGAACATCAGATGTTCCAATGGAATTCTTGAAGAAGATGATATTGTTGCTAAGGTGTTGAGATCCTTGCCTTCTGCTTACAAAACTAAAGTTGTTGCTATTGATGAGATCCAGAGTGTGACTACTGATGAGCTGAGATATTAGCTCTTTTTATTCTTAAAACTCATAAGTTTTTACCATGTTTTAATTTGTACAATGGGATAGTAATGATGTATTAAAGTTTGAATATATGCATTACATATGTTAACTGAAATTAAATCTTGTTTTGTCTTGACCAATTATTCATGTTGCCATACCAATTATTCATGTTTCCATGTGGATTATCATAGGTGATATCATGTGCGAACTATATAAGTGTTTTGATTAAGTAAAATAGATATATGTGTATGCTTGTATGTTCTATCTTTTTAATTGCAGGAATAAATAAGATGTTGTTGTGGTGGTTTTTCTATCGCGTCAGTAAGGCAATTGTAGATATTCAAGGGGTGGTTAAAAGTTCAAATCAGCAAAGAGAATAATGGGCATAAGAAGTGGCAAAGGAGTAGCAGGGTGTGCAAGACTTATTTATGTTTGTCTTCAGTAAACATTAAATCTTGTAACACCGCCATGCTATATTCTTGGTTGCGGTTTAGTAGTGATCCACATTTTTCAGTGGCTTAACTCTGTTTGTTCTCTGTCATATAAGTTCTCTGCCTTATTTCATCAGCGTGACCTAGATTGTAGGGAGTTGTTGTAGTTTTCTTTTAAATAAGTTCCTGTGCCTCCTCTCTCAGGTTAGAGAGAGAAGAAGAGAAGGGGAAGAGATACAAAATATTTAGAAATAAAGTTGCAGTGCATTTTTAGCTTTCTTTCATTCTGTATGTTGTACCGACTTTTTAAGGACAATGAATAAAGTGATGTAATTCTAAGTATTTAAGAGTTATCTTTGTAAGCCTGGATACACTCATCCAAGGGGGCTCACTTGGTGAGTATTCCTATGCATTTGTTAACTTAGTTTCCCTTTGCATTGTAGTAGTCATTCTGGCAATTGACTATTCTTGCAGCCACTAGAAATAGATCCTGTGACTATTCCTGCAACCAAAGCAAATAGAGTAATTCCTGTTTGTCAGCTTTGGACTTAGTTAACAAGTTCTTTAATTGGGTTTTATGTTAATGCAGGGTTTTCTTGTAGCCATTCAGTTGTTATAATTCTTTCTTACTTATTTCAAATAGGTTTAGTTGTTGCAGTAATGCAGAATAGCTATTGTAGAAACTTAGTGCATATATAGTGCAAACCCATTTCAAGTAATATGTCCCTAGGTTGATAAACAAATGAACTTTAGTTATGGAGATAATAACTTCATAGAGTGAATGTCCAAACTTCGGGTTGAGACTTCAGTTGTAGTTATTGTTCCTATTGGTGAAGAAAACATTTTTGGCGCCGTTGTCTGGGATGGTGTCAAGCTAAGAACCTATTATGGTTATTAATTTTTAGCTTTAAGTATACTTGTTTTTAATAAACTTAGGTTGTTTAAAGTAATTCTCATGAATCTGTATTCATAGACAAAGAAGAGATGCTCAAGGTAGATTCCCTCCCAGTTTTCCTAACCATACGAGACTCAATCCATATGACCCCCCAAATTTAAATCCTTTTGCTGCACTGTACCAAACTCCAGATAATTTGAACCCTCTTGAATTTGAACTTCCGGAGAACAACCTCCATTTCCTATTTGGAACTCCTGAAGAGGAACTTCGTTTGGTAACTCCTCAAAGTCCAATGCAAGGAAATTCGCCCCCTAGTGGGAATAACCCACCTCCACCTGTGAATCCAACGTTTGAGTTTCCTATTTCTAATCAGTATGATAATGCTAATCTTAAGAACATTCCAGCTTCTTCCCCTCCTAAATTCTATGGATTAGTGATAGAAGACCCCCGACACTTTCTTGTTTGAGTTTGATATCCTCTGTAGGAGTTTTGATTGTACTACAGATGCCCATAGAGTCAAAATATTTCATGCCACTTTGAAAGAGTCATCTTTGAGATGGTTTATGAGTCTAGGGAGTAGCACAGTCACTGGTGCAAGAGCACCTAAGGGTGAGCAAATACCCTTTTCAATTTTGGCATAAGGACTAGTTCAAGTCCATCAGGTTGTTTATAGGGAGCTTGGTGTGCATTTTTCTTTTCTTTTTGGAGTGCATGTTTTTGGCGAGACTTACCCTGATGACATTGCCAGCGTATGGAGTGTTACCATCGGCTATTGGAACAACTGGTTTCACCCTACCCCAATAGCCTGATGAAGTCACCAGTAGTTGGAACAAGTCAAACTGGAACCATCGACTATCGACGGAAGTGTTTTCCACCTACCCCGATGAGCCGATGAGGTTGCCAGTGGAGTGGAGCAAGCGGAGTGAGTTCGGAGTGGAGCCATTAGGTATTGGCAAGACATTTTTGATGCTAACCTGATGACCTGATGGGAAAGCATACTGTGTGGAGTGCATCATCGGCTATTGGCATAGCAGGTTGGGAGCTACGCCGATAACTCGATGAGGAAGCAGAGCACACCATCGGCCATCGGAAAGAATGTTTTGTTGCTACTCTGATGACCCGATGGAAACCGACGAGGAAGTGTGCAATTGGTAAAATGTCATTGGACATCAAAGTAAGTGTTTTGATGCTACTCCGATGACCCGATAGAAAAGCAAGTGAGTTGTAAACTGCCATCAGACATCGAAATAAGTTTTTTGGTGCTAACCCGATGACCCGATGGAAATAAAAGACAATTACAATAGGAAACCGAATTATGTCAAGTTCAATCTCATTTGTTAGGGATGATTCAAGACATGTCTAGGAGGCTATAAAAGACCCAATGGGCATTTTGTAAAAAAGGTTAGAAGGAGGTTGGATGGATTTGATTCCACGAAGAACAAGAACATCTTTTGAATAGAAATTTGTAAACCGTTTTTTGGTTTTTTTTCTCAGAGTTCAATTTGTGTTTGTAAACTGTGAATAATGGCTTAATTCTTTAGATGTTGATGTAGATAGAGTATATGCTTCTCTTCTACATTTTGTGAGTTCCAATTTTGAAGTCGTGCTAATCTCGGCTCTGTAAATAAGTTGTCATTTTGTTTCTTGTTTTTTGTTGGTGACAAGTAGTTATAACATGGCTTTGTCTTGATTCTCCATCATGGGATCCACACGACCATTGGAGGTTGTCAAGAAGAGCTAGCCATGTATAGTAGAGTTCTATGTGTAGCAGACCAGGGAATGGCGTCGGCCATTTTAGTGGACTGGCCCTAGGTGAGCTTGATGATAGCCCGACTAGGTACCAGTGAGTAGAGGAATCACCCTTGGTAGAGAGGACCTAGAGTGGAAAAGGGGGAATATAGAGAAGTATTCTCGGGATAGGCTAGTTAAAGGCCTTGGAGTGAGTCAAGTTGACTCAAGCAATCTAGGGTCCTACCAATGGAAAGTCTTTGGAAGGAGTACCACTGTTTAGTGGCAAGATGGAAGCAGAATTGGTAATGGAATGGATAAAGGGTATGGAAAATCATTTTGAGTGTGAAGGTGTGACTGAGGCCCAAAATGAGAGGTGTTTCTGTTACTTGGTGGAAGTTTATACAAAATGAGAGAGAAAGAGAAGGTAAGATCCCCATCTCTACTTTGAAAGGGATGGTAAGAAAAATCAGAGAGACTTATGTTCCTGAGGATTATGAAGTGCAGTTGCATAGGAAAAGACAAAACCTAAGGAAAAAGGAGTTAGATGTAAGTACCTTTACCAAAGAGTTCCAGAAGTTGTGTCTAAGGTCAAAAGTGATGGAGGATGAAAGAATTAGAGTAGCAAGGTGTCTGAATGGTCTGAGATGGAACATACAAGAGGAATTAAGTTTGTTGAGTCCAAATACCATTCACAAATGTTATCAATTGGCCTTGAAAGTAGAAGAAAATAATAAGAAGAAACATGACAACACTAGTAGAGGCAAAGGTAGAGGCCGAGATTAAAAAGGTTATAGAGGAAGCTACAGTGGCAAAGGAAGTGAAGTAAGATCACAAGGAGAGTCAAAATTGATTGAGCAGACTAATGAATCCAGTTGAAGAGGAAATTATGGTAGAGGAAGAGGTCATAACAAGCATAACAGAGGTAGATCTGGAAGTCCTGGCAGAGGTTCATACTTTGTAAACATGAAGTATTACCATTGCGGTAATTTTTGGTCATCCTGCCTATAGGTGTCCCGAGAAGGCAACCTCATCATGCTCAAAGAAAAGAAGCAATTATGTGCAAGAGGATTCTAGTAGTGTGAAGTCTCCTGAAGTAAACCTTGACTCAAAGAATGGTGAGAATCTGATGGTTAGAAGGGTTCTAATCAGAGAACCACTTAAGGAAGAGCCTAAACAGAGGAGGTCTCTTTTCAAAGTAAAGTGCAAGATACTTGGTAAGGTCTGTAAAGTGATCATTGACTCAGGATCAATAAATAATATCATCTCTGAAGAAGCAGTAAGTAAACTTGGGTTGAGTAGCATGCCACATAGTCATCCTTACAAGATCACATGGTTGAATAAAGGAGGACATGTGTTAGTGTAAAGCGAAAAATCAAACCCTAGGTGTTCCCCCACTCCAAGGAGAGAGAAAGGAGGTCACTAGGATTGACGGTTTTCACTTGGGAGAGACTTTACATTCAAAAGAGGGGTTGAAACTCATAGGATCCAGTCCCACACAATGCAAGATTGAATTCTAAATGAGTTTCAAGGGTTGAGACATCAAGGATACCCTCTTTTGTAAAGAATGTAGATAGAAGGATTGAACTAGGAGTGTATGTAAAAGTAAGAAAGATTCGCTTGTAGATGGAGATAGGGACACGAGATGAAGCTACAGACCTGAAATTAGTAGTAAAATGTCAAGACGATGTTGTCCTGCAATTTTGAGTGAAAGTTGATGGGACGATGGCGCCCGGAGTGCACACGGTCCTCCGAAAAATCCGCGAAACGAAGGGGGATCTGTTCGTCTTTGCACAAGGATTCCAGCCCTTCAATTACAGCCACGTACCTGCAACCTACACACAGAAAAGAGAAGACGATTGGGGGGTTAGGGATTAGGGGTTTGCCTTCAGGTCAAACCCCGGTTTTGGAATTAACCAAGAAATGAGAATGTTGTAAATGTAAATGTTTGTAATGTAATCAAGTACTGATACCTTGTTGTAAGAATGTTTGTATTCTTACATGCGAAGGTGTAATAATGTTGTATGTGATCTCCTCTTCAATGGTTGAATCCTTGTCTTGAATGCAACACCTAGCCTTGAATGGAGACTTAGAATGCTCAATTGCTTGAAAGAATGCTTGAATGCTTGAATGTTTGAATGTTTGAATATCGCTTCCGCCTCTTGCACACATATGTTTTTCCTCCTTCCTTTTTGGGAGGGGAAATGTAGTTTATATACTTGTCAATTAGGGTTAGGAGACTAATTTTTCTGACCTTAGGCCGACCTAGGAGCATTATTTTCCAAATTGCAAACTTGAAGACCCGATGCCCAACAAGAGACCAGGCCCAAAATAGGGCCAGGGACCAGGGCGTTGGGCGCCATGGTCCTGAGGGACCAGGGTGCTAGACACCATGGTCCTGAAGGACCAAGGCACTGGGCGCCATGGTCCCACCTCTCGGGATAGCAGGGTGCAAGGAGGATCAGGCCAAGGTGCAGAAAGATGCAGTTTTTGATGTCGTAAATAGGTTTCGGGGTCTCCATTCAGGTTCAACATTGCGCCACCATCATGAAGACCCAAATGCAATCAAAATTGCAAGTGTCACAATTTTACGACACTACATTTAGCCCCCACTTTAGTGGGAGTATAAGCGTACGCCCATACTTTTGGTAAAGTACAAGGAAACAACATTGAAAGACTTTCACCACGTCAAGGAGGCAAGATACACCAAGCCCCCAGTGGACTAAGGATCTTACGACTTCAATTGAAAAAGTAAAAGGGAAGATCATGAGGGAGAACCATGACTATCAGTAGTAAGGTTCCCTCACTATGAGTCATGCAAGAAAAATACCAAAAATTTTCAAGGCAAAGCTAAGTTCGCCAATAAATTTTTAAGTATCTTGAAGAGATATGAATGGAGTGTATGCCCCCTACGTTAAAGCGATCGCACACGCCTCATCGGGGGTGATTGCTTTAAGGTAGTGATACACATAAGAAATGAGAAGGGAAAGGAGAATGTTATCACAAAGATTTAGCCCCCAAGTGTGAGATAAACCCAAGGATAATAGACACAAAACACAAAGCACGAGGTGACTTTGCTTTCCTTGGGGTCAGTATGCTGTATGATAATTCATGTATATCATATGTATGTATGCATAATTGTTCTTCATTCCCCAATCAAGGAAGGTCACCTAGAAGGAGGGAACATGTGTCTTTTGAGTCAACATGAGAGAGACCAAAAGAGATCTCAATGCTTTGCATCGTCCTCAAGTAGACAACACTAAGGACAACAAATAGAAGAATGAGAATAACACATAGAAGAAGTAACAAAAGAGATCAAGAGAGGAGGAGAGAGTCTACTATGCTAATGAACTAGTCTAGCACATCATCCACCCCTCGATCTTGCTGATCAATATTTCGGGAAGGTAGGAAACATGCTAGAGGAGGAACATCCAACACAGCAGATGGAGCTATCACAAGATCCAAACAAGGGCTATGTTCATGTTCCAAGCCACGTTGTTCTTGTCTAGGAGCTGGGATAAGTGCTTTAGAAAATTCGTTAGATAAATGGTTATCAACATCAACATATTCATATTCACTATTAGAAGAAAGAGGAGTAACATTTTCATCATGAATAACATTTTCATCTAGATCATCATCAAGATTTATAAAAATAGGATCTTTAACTCACACAGGATCAAAACCATCATGCATCTTAGGTTTAGGAGATTTTGGCTCAATTTTTGGTTGAGGAGAAAATGGAATAATACTAGCTGAAGGTGTTTTTGGGGATTGCAAAGTTTGGGAAATAGCTGCATGAGCTCTAAGACGACGCTTTCGTCGGTGTTCATGCATAGAATGATTTTGTCTAGTCTTAGTAGGAAGTTGAGAAGATTGAGGAGGAGGAATGTTCTCATCCTTATCACTTGGGTGTTTAGGTTGTGGTCTCTTAGGTTGGACAATAGGAGAAGAGGAAGGTCTCTTCTCTCTATAAGAGGAAGGAGGAGGAATTGCTCCGTATAAAGGAGGAATATCTAGTTTAGGAAGGAGACCAAGTCCATCATGACGAGGAGGTATAGGTCTACCTTTAGAAAGTTTATTAGACATAGACATAGTCACATCCATAGGGATGGGTTGGGAATCTTCTTGAGGAAAGACATTAGTTTTATCTTTCAAAGGAAGAACTTCCTTCTCAAGAATGATAGGAATATCAAGTTTTGGTGTTCTAGGTTCACTTAGAGATAGGATCATATCTTTTTTCCACTTTTGATAAGATTTGAAAAGATGATCATTTCGCGGTGGAAGAGATTGAAATTGTTTAGGCCAAAAATAATCAATAGGAACGCTAGAAGTTCTTTCAGTTGGTTTAAAGAGACTATGATTGACAGTAACAACTTCACCATTATGGTGAAATTTCAAACACTTGTGAATAGGAGAAGCAATAGCTTTCATGGAAGATAGCCAAGGATAGCCTAGCTTCACACGAAATTGTTCGGATGATGGAATAATAGCAAATCTCACATCAAGGGATTTGTTATGGACCTCAATAGGTAATGTAATAGAACCAATTGCAGGAGAAGAAAATGCATCAAATAGTTTCACAACCACATTTTTTTTGGCATAGATCACTTTATTCAATTGCAAAGTAAAAATAAATTCTTCAGTAATGACATTAACCTTACAAGAAGGATCAATAAGCACTCCACGGTAAGGTGTATTCTTGACTTTTGCAACTATATATAAAGGACCATTAGGTGCCCTGATAGTTTCACAGGAATCAAATGTGATGGAAGGCTCTTTAGGGATTTTCTACTGCTCCACAAAGTTAATCACATTCGGAGTCATAGACACAAGACTATCAGGTGAGAAAGAGGAATCATTAGTCTCAATTACATTAGAGGTATGAGAAGGTAATGGATCAGTAAAAATCTTAAGATTTTGGTTAGGAGGAGCTACAGATGTGTTGCCTTTATCATTCACACCTGAAACAAAGATAGTATTATTATCAATCAAATCTTGAATTTTACCCTTTAAAGAAAAACATTTTTCAGTATCATGCCCAGGTTGACGATGAAATTGACAAAAAGATTTGTTATCAAAATAGGGTGAATTAATCTTTGCAGGATCTCTTTGCTTTATAGGAGGAAGAGTAAGCACATTTTGTTCCAATAACTTATTCATAATACTATGCAATGATTCATTCAAAGGAGTAAACTTTCTTTCTTTCTTGAAAAGCTTAGAAATAGGAGGCACACCTGATGCTGCATTCACATTGTTGTTGGTGATGTTTTCATTGAACTTAATGAACTCTCTGTTCGGTTTAAACTTCCCAAATGGTTGTTGACTACTATCACCCTTATCACTCGGAGCCATAGGATTTGCTTGTTCCATTTGACTCACAGTCAGTTGATAATTGTGAAGAGTTGCACACAACTGTTGGAAAGAAGTAAACTCAAAAAATAGAAGTTTTTCTCTAATATCTTTTTGTAAATTAGAAATAAAGATTCTTTGAATATCATTGTCAGGTACTGGAAAAGAAATTTGAGCACATAAATGCTTATATCTACCAATGAAATCAGTCACTTTTTCTTTAACACCTTGTTTACAATGCATTAAATCAATCAAAGTAACTTTAGGACTTATATTGTTTTGAAATTGTTGAATAAAAGCATTTGCAAGTTGTTGGAAAGAAGTAATAGAATAGGAAGGCAACGAGAAATACCATTGTAGAGCCTTATCTCTTAATGTTCTAGTAAACAGTTTTGCAAGCAACCTTTGGTCATGAGCAAAATCGGTACATATTGTTTGAAAGGTTTTAACATGTGTTAGAGGATCACCTTTACCATTATAAAGCTCCAATTGTGGGATTTCAACATGCTTAGGGGGGATAGCTTGAACAATGTCAAGAGAAAGTGGGCTCGCAACATCAAATGTGGGCACACTAAACTTAGATTGATTCATAGAGGCAATTTGTTGCTGTAAAGAAGAGACAGTTTGTGCAAGATTGTTAATGGTCGCTTCAGTCGAAGAGTTCATATTAGACATGTTAGATTGTGATGGAGGTATTATGATATTGAAAGAAGGTATTGATTGAGAGTAAGGTGGCAGGACACTATGATGGTTAGTCATAGGAGATGATTGGAAAGAGGGAACACTGCAAGGAGGAATGGAATGGTTAAATGAATTGCCCCCTTGCGTCATGTTCATTTGTGGAGATGTAATAGGGACACTCATTGAAGGAATGAATGAAGAAGTCGGATTGAATGAAGGAAGAGGGTTGATTGAAGAAGAGGGATTGCCCCCATGATTGGTGATCATAGGTGGAATGTTTTGTATTGAAGTAGTCATTATGTTTGATGTAAAAGTAGGTATACTAGCAATAGAAGTTGTCAAAGGGGTAGAATGATTGACTTGAGTAGGAGGTTGTGTATAACCTAAAGTTTCGGCACAACTCTTCATAGGCATCACATTCAAATCCACAATGTGTGCAATACTACGCAAAATATCAATTCCATTCTTATCACTTTGAACCATACGTTTTAGACCCTCAATTAATGAAAGAGCTTGACTATCGGGGTATTCTTGAGACATCCATTGCTGAAAATCATCAAATTGGTTATCCAATTTCGAAAGTTGTTCTACAGAAACCTCATGGAGAGCTTCTTCATCATTAAGAGGATTAGAGGAATTACCCATGTCCTCGTTAAAAAGTTCATTCAAATTAGGTTCCATCTCCTCGGTAATTAAACCTTGGAAAGACTTAATTCTAAGGCTTCGTCTAATGGGAATAGTGTAAGTAGGGCTTATTGTTGTAAAACTCATGCACTAGAGAGAGAGAGAGAAGATTTTGAATTTTGAAAATAAAGTTGGCAAAATTGAACAATGAGATAATGATTATCCAATTTGAACTTTGTGAAAGAAGAGGGAAACACAACTTCCAAGAAAGGTAGGCGCAATTGAAAATTAGGGCCAAGGGGGTAGCACTTAATTTTAATTGTTATCTAGGAATTGAAATCTTGAATTTTGAATTTATTTTCAAATTTAGAGGTAGAAAATTTCAATAAAATCAGCCAATCTTCTAGATTTAAGCTGTTAAATGCAATCATGACAATCTCCCGAAGTTTCAGAAAAAATGTCGGGGACCGTGGCGAATGGAGTGCACACGGTCCTCGCAACTTTTTTCGAAATTTGTCGGGATGAAAGTTATGATGATTTTAAAGCTAATCTGAAAAAATTGAGTGATTTTACGATCTGTAGATAGGCCAAATTAAAGTTGCAATCTCAAAATTGAACCCTACCAAGATTGTTGAAGAATGCAAAATTTGAATTTTGAAAAAGAGAGGGAAACTGAAATTTTGAATTTTATGATTTTAGAGGGAATACTAAAAGCAATGCAAGCTTTGAAATTTAAAAGTTGACTCAATTTCACGCAAAATTCAATTTTTGAAAGTGGAAATCAAGGTTGTTGCAATTAAACACTGAATTTCAAACGTCACAAATTGCAAAAAATTTGAATAAAGCACTGAAATTTCGAATGAAGGCCAACACACTTTTCAGATTTAGGACAGTAAGAAATACAATTTTAACACAAAATTTCAATTTCAACAATTTTTGAATGATTATAAGCCTTAATCCAAGCAATCACTAGACCAACTTTGACTTTAATTTTGAAAGTGTTAGAATTGATGAAATCAGCCAAGATTCTGGATTCTAGCAGAAAAATACAGTAAGATCTAGCTCTCGAAATTTCAGAAAAAATGTCGGGGACGATGGCGCTTGGGGTGCACACGGTCCTCGCAACTTTTTTCAAAATTTTTAGGGATGAGAGATATTATGATTTTGTTGCGGAATCCAAAGTTACAGCCGATTTGGAGGTGTTTTGATCAGTGAAATCGTCGGTCAAAGGTTGAATCAAAAGGGTTTTAAAAATTAAGGTTTTGACACTTAACCACTTAATTTTCAGAATTAAAGCACAAATATGAAATGACAATTTGCAATAGAAGGGTAGATTTGAAACAAGCATTAACAATTACACATTTCACAAGCTCAATTACTAAAAAGAAAATTTAGGGTTTTTATGCAATTAACCTCTAAAATTTGCAAAAGATCAAACATGGAAATGTAATTAAGGAAGCAAATTTTTTTTTCAGATCTAACCATGAATAATCAGAATTAGGATGTTCACGTCGGGTTCACCAAAATGTAAAGTGGAAAATCGAACCCTAGGTGTTCCCCCACTCCAAGGAGAGAGAAAGGAGGTCACTAGGATTGACGGTTTTCACTTAGGAGAGACTTTACATTCAAAAGAGGGGTTGAAACTCACAAGATCCAATCCCACACAATGCAAGATTGAATTCTAAATGAGTTTCAAGGGTTGAGACATCAAGGATACCCTCTTTTGTAAAGAATGTAGATAGAAGGATTGAACTAGGAGTGTATGTAAAAGTAAGAAAGATTCGCTTGTAGACAGAGATAGGGACACGGGATGAAGCTATGGACCTGAAATTAGTAGTAAAATGTCGAGATGATGTTGTCCTGCAAGTTTGAGCGAAAGTTGACAGGACAATGGCGCCTAGAGTGCACACAGTCCTCCGAAAAATCCGCGAAACGAAGGGGGATCTGTTCGTCTCTGCACAAGGATTTCAGATCTTCAATTACAGCCACGTACCTACAACCTACACATAGAAAAGAGAAGACGATTGGGGGGTTAGGGATTAGGGGTTTGCCTTCAGGTCAAACCCCAGTTTTGGAATTAACCAAGAAATGAGAATGTTGTAAATGTAAATGTTTGTAATGTAATCAAGTACTGATACCTTGTTGTAAGAATGTTTGTATTCTTACATGTGAAGGTGTAATAATGTTGTATGTTGTATGTTGTATGTGATCTCCTCTTCATTGGTTGAATCCTTGTCTTGAATGCAACACCTAGCCTTGAATGGAGACTTAGAATGCTCAATTGCTTGAAAGAATGCTTGAATGCTTGAATGTTTGAATGTTTGAATATCGCTTCCACCTCTTGCACACATATGTTTTTCCTCCTTCCTTTCTGGGAGGGGAAATGTAGTTTATATACTTGTCAATTAGGGTTAGGAAACTGATTTTTCTGACCTTAGGCCAACCTAGGAGCATTATTTTCCAAATTGCAAACTTGAAGACCCGATGCCCAACAAGAGACCGGGCCCAAAATAGGGCCAGGGACCAGGGCGCTAGGCGCCATGGTCCCACCTCCCGGGATAGCAGGGTGCAAGGAGGATCAGGCCAAGGTGCAGAAAGATGCAGTTTTTGATGTCGTAAACAGGTTTTGGGGTCTCCATTCAGGTTCAACGTTGCGCCACCATCATGAAGACCCAAATGCAGTTGAAATTGCAAGTGTCACATTTTTACGACGCTATAGTTAGTAAATGAACAAGTATGGGTTAAATTTGCAATTGGGAAATATATTGGCAGAATTTTGTGTGATGTTCTACCCATGGATGCCTATCATTTGTTGCTAGGCAGACTGTGGCAATTTGACAGAAAAGCTATCCATGATTGAGAAAAGAACTCCTATGCATTCACAAAGGAAGTGGTGACATACATGATTCAATCTTTGGTAGAGGATGAAGGAACCAAGACTGGTGGTCCTAATGTGTTGTTGGTCGGAGGAAAAGAATTTTTGAGAGATCTCAAGAAAGGAGATGGAGAACATTATGCTCTCTTAGTGAAACCTAGTCAAGAAAAGAAGGCTAAATAAGAAAGTTTACCTAAAGAGGTTTAGCAGTTGTTAGAACAGTTCAACGACATTATGAGTGATGGAACACCTGCAACGCTACCTCCTCCTAGAGCAGTAAGTCACCAGATAGACTTTATTCCCAGAGCATTACTACCTAATAAGGTTGCATATAAGATGACTCCTGAATAAAACAAAGAAGTGGAAAGACAAGTACAAGAGCTACTTGATTAAGGTCTAATCAGAAAAAGTATAAGCCCATGTGTTGTGCCAGTGGTCTTAGCAACCAAGAAAGGAGGTAAATGTACTGATTCTCGGGCAATAAACAAAATCACCATAAGATACAGATGTCTTATCCCTAGAATTGAGGATTTAATGGATTGTCTTGGAGAAGCAAAGTATTTTACTAAGCTGGATTTAAAGAGTGGATATCACCAGATCCGGATTAAAGAAGGGGATGAATGGAAAATAGCTTTTAAGACTACAGAGGGGTTATATGAGTGGTTAGTTATGCCATTTGGGCTTAATAACACCCCTAGTACCTTCATGAGGTTGATGAATGAGGTGTTGAAGGACTACATAGGTAGATTTGTAGTGGTATACCTTGATGATATCCTCATATTCAACGAAACAAAGGAAGAGCATCTTGAACACTTGCAGATTGTATTAAGAAAATTACATGAGGAACAATTGGAAATCAATCTTGAAAAATGTGAATTCATGAAACAAGAACTCATTTATCTGGGTTTTGTTGTATCCCAAGTCACTTTGGAAATGGATCCTAGCAAGGTGGAAGCAATATAGAGTTGGCCTACGCCGAAAACTACTACCTAGGTAAGAAGTTTTCATGGACTTGCCCAATTTTATAGGAAGTTCATTCGAGGTTTTAGTGAAATTTGTGCTCGTGTTCTTGATACAATTAAGGGTGGGTTGAAAACTAAGTTTAGGTGGACTAAAGAAGCCAACCAGGGGCTTAAGTTGCTCAAAAAGAGGATAGCTACCCAACCCATCCTAGTTTTACCAAGTTTTGATAAGTTGTTTACCCTTGAATGTGATGCTAGTCATATAGTAGTAGGAGTTGTTTTAAACCAAGAGGGAAGACCAGTAGCATTCTATAGTGAGAAATTGAATGACGCCAAGAAGAGATACTCATCCTATGAATTAGAATTTTATGCCTTAGTGCAAGCTCTTAGGAAGTGGAGGCATTATCTTTTGCCCAAAGAATTTTTAGTGTTTACAGATAACCAAGCCTTGAGTTTTATCAATTCTCAAGAAAAGTTGAGTAATAGACACAACAAATGGATAGAATACCTACAAGCATACACTTTCACTATCAAGCACAAAAAGAGACAGCTAAACAAGGTAGCAGATGCCTTAAGTAGATAACTTCTCACTGTCTAAGAAGTGACTTTGCAGAGCATAGCTGTGGAGAGTTTCAAGGAGCTTTACAGAGAAGATGAAGACTTTTCTGAGATATACAAGGTATGCAGTGAGTTTAATAACCATTTCAATAGCTAGTATGCAAATTACACATTGCAGAGTGGTCTTTTATTTAAGGGATGTTAGTTATGTGTGCCAAGAGGATCTATGAGGGAAAATCTCATACAGGAAAAACATAATGGAAGTCTAAGTGGACATTTTGGTTTGAATAAAACACTTGAATTGGTGCAAAGATTTTATTATTAGCCGAAAATGCATAAAGATATTAGGAAGTATGTTGAGCAGTGTATTGTGTGTCAGAAAGCCAAGGGTACTAGTTCAAATGTTGGACTATACCAACCTTTACCAATTCCCAAAAGACCGTGGGAGTGCATCAACATGGATTTTATTGTGGGTTTGCCAAAAACCAAGACTGGCCTGGATGGTATTTTTGTCATTGTTGATCGATTTAGTAAAATGAGTCATTTTGTTCCATGCAAGACTATGCATGATGCTAGTTACATTGCACATTTATTTTTCAAAGAGGTGGTAAGAATTCATGGGGTAACTCTCAGTATAGTTTCAGACAGGGATGTGAAGTTTATGGGACACTTTTGGAAAACTCTATGGACAAGACTGGGAACTAACCTTTCTTTTGGTTTTGCGTACCATCCTCAGACAAATGGTCAAACTGAGGTCATTAACTGAGTATTGGGTAATTGAGGTGTCTGACAAAATAATATGGACAAATGTGGGATCAAGTGCTACCACAGGCAGAATTTGCATATAATGACAGTGTCAACAGAACTATAAGTAAGAGTCCTTTTGAGATTGTTTATGGACTCCACCCACGCGATGTTTGTGAACTTCAAGATTTGGGAAGCCTGGAAGGAAGAAGTGGACATGTAGAGGATTTCACTCATTCTATGAAAGAGGTGCATGAACAAGTGCAGAGAACCTT
Source organism: Cryptomeria japonica (assembly GCF_030272615.1). NCBI lineage: Eukaryota > Viridiplantae > Streptophyta > Pinopsida > Cupressales > Cupressaceae > Cryptomeria > Cryptomeria japonica. Next base: position 523,653,008 of record NC_081413.1, read on the forward strand.
GATCGATGCTACACAGAGGATTAAGGCTAAAGCAGATGAGAGGAGAAAAGACATTCAATTTGTAGTGGGAGACATGGTTATGGTACATCTGAACAAGGCAAGATTGTAGAAGGGAGTCCCTAGTAAGCTTCAGATGAGGAGAACAACACCTTGCAAAATTTTGGCTAAGTATAGCTCCAACGCTTATAAGGTAGAGTTACCCACAGATTTGGCATTGTCCCCTGTGTTTAATGTCCAAGACTTGGTTCAGTTTAAACATCCTGTAGCAGTTCCAGATGGACCGATCCAAAAGGGGAAACTACTCTCAGTGATATTCCAGTACCACCCATTTCTAAACCATAGGCAGAACAAATTTTAGATTCTAGGGTGAAGAAGCAAATGAGGCATGACATGTATATGGAACACTTAATCAAGTGGCACAACTTACCTAAAGTTGAAGCCACTTGGGTTTCAGAATCCGATTTTAAAAGACTCGGCATTGATGTCGCCTTGCACCCCCATGGGGGACTTGATTTTTCATGTGAGGAGTATGGTGCAGGAGCACCTAAGGGTGAGAAAATACCCTTTTCAATTTTGGCATAAGGACTAGTTCAAGTCCATCAGGTTGTTTATAGGGAGCTTGGTGTGCATGTTTTCGATGAGACTTACCCCGATGACACCACCAGTGTATGGAGTGCTACCATCGGCTATAAAAACAACCGGTTTCACCCTACCCTGATAGCCCAATGAAGTTGCCAGCAGTTGGAGCGAGTCAAAGCGGAACCATCGGCTATCGGCGGAAGTGTTTCCACCTACCCCGATGAGCCGATGAGGTTGCCAATGGAGTGGAGCGAGTGGAGTGAGTTCCGAGTGGAGCCATCGGGTATCAACAAGACATGTTTGAAGCTAACCCGATGACCTGATGGGAAAGCATACTAGGTGGAGCACATCATTGGCTATTGGCATAACAGGTTGGGTGCTACGCCGATAACCCGATGAGGAAGTGGAGCGCACCATCGGCCATCACCAAGAATGTTTTGTTGCTACTCTGATGACCCGATGGAAACCGATGAGGAAGTGTGCAATTGGTAAAATGTCATCAGACATCAAAGTAAGTGTTTTGATGCTACTCTGATGACCCGATAGAAAAGAAAGTGAGTTGTAAACTGCTAGTAGACATCGGAATAAGTTTTTCGGTGCTAACCCGATGACCCAATCGAAATAAAAGATAGTTACAACAGGAAACCAAATTGTGTCGAGTTCAATATTGTCTGTTAGGGATGATTCAAGACATGTCGAGGAGAATATAAAAGACCCAATGGGAATTTTGTAAAAAAGGTTAGAAGGAGGTTGGATGGATTCAATTAGATGAAGAACAAGAACATCTTTTGAATACCAATCTGTAAACGATTTTCTGGTTTTTTTTCTCAGAGTTCAAATTGTGTTTGTAAACTGTAAATAATGGCTTAATTCTTTAGATGCCAGTGTAGATAGAGTAGATGTTTCTCTTCTGGGTTTTGTGAGTTCCAATTTTGAAGTCATGCCAAGCTCGGCTCTGTAAATAAGTTGTCATTTTGTTTCTTATTTTCTATTGGTGACAAGTAGTTATAACATGGCTCTATCTTGATTCTCCATTGTGGGATCCACACAACCATGCAGGTTGTCAAGAAGAGCCAACCATGTATAGTAGAGTTCTATGTGTAGCAGAACAGGGAATGGCATAGGCCGTTTCAGCAGACTGGCCCTAGGCGAGCTTGATGATAGCCTGACTAGGTACCAGTGACCAAGAGGAATCGCTTCCAGGGTAGACTAGAGTCTAGGTTGTTAGCCTCAGACTAGAGGAAGATGGGATCAAAGGGAGAGAAGATCCAAACATGAGGAGAAATCAACTTAGCAAAAGTTGTAGGCATAATAAATGGTAGAGCAAACCCTGCAAGGTGTCTGGTTAGATATTGTGGAATAGTGAATTGGTGGATTTACGAGAGTGAATTCACAAAGAGTAGAGTAATAACCCTCGATAGAGAGGACCTAGAGTGGAATAGGGGAATATAGAGGAGTATTCTCAGGATAGGCTAGTAAAAGGCCTTGGAGTGAGTCAAGCTGACTCAAGCAATCTAGGGTCCTCCCTATCAGTCACTACATGGGATGAGATGAAATAGTTGTTTCTTTTGAAATACAAGGATTATTGTAGAGGGACTGACCACCATGGGGATGATGTTTTTAGAATGACACAGAAAGAAGATGAGAGTCTAGAGGATTGTCTTGAGAGATTTCTATTTAGTGTCAAAAAGTCCAAGCATAGTACTCTAAATGAAGAGTCTCTTAAGTTAATATTTTTAAGAGGAATCAGTGATAAATGCACAAATGCTTTGGATCTTATAGGAGGAGGTGACATAACACAATCAATATGGAATGACATTGGACAAATTTGTCAAAAGTATTCCAAATCTTCTTCTAAGAAGAGTAGGCATTCCAAGTCAGGGGTTTCTTCATCAACATCCAGTAATTGAGTTTCTTGAATGAAGCTTAGCCATCTATTGAAGCATTTTAAGGAGGATATCATAAATAATATGGCTACTCAATTGGACACACTTTCAGCTAAGAAGAAGCATGAGGAAGCTGATGCAGTTCTTGTAGAATTTTGCCCACATTGTAAACAAAGGAAAAGAGATTGCAGATGTAAAATGGTTTCAAATCTTGAAGTTCCTGATTTCAAGACAATACAAGGTGCTGATGAACAAGTTTTCTCTGTTGCTCTTAGAAGGCCAAATTTTTGAAGACAAGGTATGCCTCCTGATCCACTTTCTTTTTTTGGTTATAGTGGAAATTCCTATGCACAAAATAATCAATGGCAATCTCCATATTCTTAAAATTTGGGAAATTATCAAAATTGGTATAATCCTCAAGGCCAAGGGTAGAATTTTGCCAATCAAACTCCATAGTGGCAACAACCACAAGGAAATTGGTCCCAACCTCAGGGACCATGGCAATAATTCCAAGGGAATTGGCAACCTACTCCTCAATGGAGAGGAGGTCAGCCATGGGAAAATCAGTCATCTAGTTATCAAAAACCTATGCGACAGCCACAACCACCTACAATAATGCCTCCTCTTGCAGCCAATATTGTTCCACCTAAACCTACACAAATGCCCACTCAACCAATGCCAAATCCTAATAACAAGCCTCAGCAACAACAACAAGTTTATTCAACTAATCCTAATCAATACCTGACTTATTCTCTTTCTATAACTGATATTCACCTCAGGTCAGAGACAGCTTTACCCAACCCATCTCCACCAATTATAACTGAGATACAAAGGAACACGAAATCTCTAGTCTAGCAGCTCAAATACCTCAAAATCAGCAAATACCCCCATTTCCTAAAAGGTTGCAAGCTAAAGAGATTCTACAAGAAGAGGAAATAAGTTTTGATATCATAGATCAACTGAAACACGTATGTGTTAAAATTTCATTGTTACAAACTATTAAGGATGTCCCTATTTATGGTAAGGCACTTAAGGAGGCATGTTTGAAGAAACTTGGTAAAAAGAAAAAGGATCTACAAACAGTGCATGTAATGGGTCAATTGGCTGATATCATGTTAGGAAAGGTTTCGATTACAAAATTTGCTGATCCTGGTAGCCCTGTTGTGAAAATAGTCATCAATGGCATTCAGATAAAGAATGCTTTAATAGATTTGGGAGCAGCCATCAATGTAATGACAAGAGATGTCATGCAAAAACTTAACATAACCAGTCTTTGACCTACACCTACAGTCCTGCAACTTGCGGAAAATTCCACAGTTCGGCCTGATGGTATGATTGGAGATGTGGTTATTACTTTGAATTCTTGGGAATATCCTACAGATTTTATGATCTTGTCTCCTAAAGCTACATTGGGAGGATATCTATTTATCTTGGGAAGACCTTGTCTTGCTCTAGAGAATGCATATATTGGATGTCGGTCAAGAGATATGACTATTTTAGATAGAAATGCAACCAAAACTTTGGCTTTGTATTCTCCTGCTCAGCCCCAACTTGATCAACAACAAGTCGTTTGCCTAATGTGGGAGAAGAATTTGAGGAAGGATTTGACTCTGTCAATCATCTTATGATGATTAATAGAGAATCATTCATACAGCTTCATGATGATGATTCAATTCTCTATAAAATTCTAACAAATCGGTTAAGACAAGGCAACAGTCGCAAGAGTTGGTATCAAATATTCCAACATCAGATTTTCCTGCAGCCACTGATATTCTGCATACCCTATTGCCGCAGGAAGTTTGCACTTCTCATCTTTCTGAGGCATCTCAGGTTGATCTTACTGTCAAAGTGGAAGTTGATCTAAACAAATATTTGAATATCAATAATCAACTCACAGGGATTCAAAGAATAACACTAGCTGACTTGCTTAAATGTCTTCAACATGATTTTGCATGGGATTACAAAGACATGCATGGTATTGATCCTACAATTTGTACCCACTGTATCTACATAAAAGAGGATTGTAGACCACTTAGATAGCCACATAGAAGAATTAATCCCACATTAAGAGAAATAGTTAAAGAGGAATTGTATAAATTATTAAATGATGGATTTATCTACCCTATCTTGGAGAGTCAATGGGTGTCACCTTTAGTGATAGTTCCAAAGAAAGGAGGTAAATGGCTGGTATGTGTGGATTACAGAGCTTTGAATTTAACAACCAGGAAGGATCATTTTCCATTACCATTTGTGGATCAGTTATTAGACTCCTTGGCAAGGAAGCGGTACTTCTCATTCTTGGATGAATTTAGTGGCTACAACCAGATTAAAATTGCTCTCGAAGATCAAGAAAAGACTACATTTACTTGTTCTTGGGGAACATATGCATATTTTGTCTTTCCTTTTGGATTATGTAATGGTCCAGCTAATTTTCAAAGGGTAGTGATAAGTATATTTTCAAATATCTCTCAGGACAACATGGAGATCTATATGGATGATTTTACCACCTATGGTTTAGAATTTGAAGAGGCATTGAAGAATCTAAAGAAAATTTTGTAGTGGTGTGAAGACTACAATTTATCATTAAACAGTGAAAAGTGCTTCATGATTATGCAGGAAGGCATAGTTCTTGGTCATCATATCTCTATCAAAGGAATACAAGTTGACCCAGCAAAAATAAAAATCATTGAAAACCTCCCTACACTTGTAAAGCAAAAGGATGTTAGCAGTTTCCTTGGTCATACTAGATATTATAGGAGGTTTATCAAATATTTCAGTAAAATTACAGCCCCTTTATATTCTCTTTTGACCAAGGATATGGAATTTAATTGGACTTCATCATGCAATGAAGCTTTCTTGCAGCTCAAATATGCATTGACTCAAGCACCAGTGCTCAAGGGTCCGAACTGGTCCTTACCTTTTCATATTCATACAAATGCATCAGATTATGTCATAGGAGTAGTTTTGGGACAAAAGACTGACAATTTGGAGAATGCAATTTCTTTTATCAACAAGAACATGTAGGGGCCTGAGCTGAATTACATTGTCACTAAAAATGAGATGTTAGCGGTTATATATGCACTCAACAAATTCAGGTATTATATAACAGGATATCTGATATTTGTGCACACTGATCATACAACAATTAGATATCTCATGAATAAAGCTTCAATTATAGGAAGATTGGCTCGCTGGTTACTATTAATGCAAGAATTTTACATTACAATTGTTGATAAACCAGGTAAATCCAATGTAGTTGCAAATTATCTTTCTCGGCTTCAATTGCAGGATGATCATGTAGCCATAGATGATGCTTTTCCAAATGAACATTTGTTCCTTATAAAAGCACACATACCTTGGTATGTTGATATTTCAAATTATTTAGTTGCTAATAAGATGCCAATTCATTTTTCTTCTAAGGAAAGAAGACTGTTGGTTGAGAAAAGCTTTAATTTCTCATAGATTTTTGATTGTTTATTTTATACTGGACCTAACCAAGTCCTGAGAAGATGTGTAAGAGAGGATGAAACATATGACATCCTTCATGCATGTCATGATGAACCATGTGGAGGATATTTTGCTGCTAAAAGAACAACACTTAAAATACTTAGCACATGATATTATTGGCCAATATTATATAAGGATGCAACACAATATACTAGAAAATGTGATGGATGCCAGCGCATGGGTAGACCTACCAGATCTGATGAAATGCCATTATACCCCCAGATATTAGTTGCACCATTTGATAAATGGGGATTAGATTTTGTTGGGCCAATTGATCCTCCTTCAAATGGGAAATCTTATATTCTTGTATGAACTGATTATGTCACCAAATGGGTGGAAGCATGAGCTATGACACATGCAAGAGATAATAAAGTGGCTGATTTTCTCTATGAAGAAATATTTACCTGGTATGGAGTTCCAAGAGAGATTATTTCAGACTAAGGACCACAGTTTACTTCCACATTGATTGCAACATTGGTCAATGAATACAATATTAGGCACAAGAAGTCTACCCCATATCATCCACAAGCAAATGGTCAAGTATAAGTCGCCAACAGGGATTTAGAAACCATTCTTACTAAGACAGTAGCTCTTCATAAGAAATTTTGGTCATATAGACTTCTTGAATCCATTTGGGCATACAAAACAACATGGAAGACACCAATTGGTTTTACACCTTTTGAAATGGTGTATGGAAAAACAACAATGATGCCCATTGAGTTTGAGCACAAAACTCTTAGAAAAACTCTTCAATTGAATATGACTCTCTCTGAAGCACAAATAGACCACATTTTGCAATTAAATGCTTTGGATGAGCTGAGAAAGATGGTCATCCAACATACATAAATTGTTCAAAATCAAAGACCTAAGTGGCATGATAAGTACATAAAGGAGAGAAAATTTAAAACAGGTGATTGGGCATTGCTATACAATTCAAGATATAGAGACACTATAGGGAAGTTGCAGACAGTATGGTTAGGCCCATATGAAATAGATGAAGTTTTTACAAATGGGGCAGTCCGTTTGACCACTATAGATCCAGTTAGATTCAATCTTCTAGTCAATGGTCATCGACTATGCTTGTATCATAAGCCTGCAACCAAAGAACAATTTTTACAGCAACTAGAGAAGGCATTAAGGGAGCAGTTCCTGCAACTTCTGTAGGGAATGTTCTTAGCATTCAATAAATTCTTCAAGCCTGCTTTCATAAAAATATTTCCATATCTTATGGGAATATTATTCTTCGATACTAATTTATTCCATCCACATCATCTCATTCCATCTATCTGTCTATCACTTCATTCATGTCACATCATCTTATTTCATCCCTTTTTATTAGCTAATCATTTCATGCAACATTTATTGGTATGACTACAGGTATGTACATAATTTTTTTTTTTTAATTATGCATTTATTATTTTTCTATGAATATTACCTATTTTAAATCCACGTACCCTTCCCTCTGTCCTTTCCACATGTGTGGACATGTGCCATCATCAATTGGGGGGGTGTTTTATGGTTCGATTTTCCAAGTCAAGTAATTATCCATCCTTGTCAGTAATCTATTTTGATTTTTCTAACATCATTTTTGAATAAGACATTCTTTGCCATGAGTGATCAGTTCATCTTGCCGCCAAAATCATTGAAAGAAACTGGCAGTAAGTAAGGTATTTTCAAGCAAAATACTTTCAGCTCTGCAGGTTAATTTAGTTCCCCATTCTCTGTTGTCGAAATTATTTTCAGAGCCAAATTAGTCATGGGTGGAGATCCTATCTGCCATGAACTTGTAGTTCATGACATGTTGTTGTAGGATGTCTTGTCTAAGCATTATTTCCGTATGCATGGGTGGATTGATTATTTTTTTTAAATAATAGATTACAATGAAGAAATTACTTCTGAATTCATGTGTACATTCAATGAAGGAGAGACCTTTGTCAAGGGATTGAGAGTTATTGCCATAGAGCAACGAATAGCTAAAGTTACTGGGTTTCTATAGGAAGGGGAGTTGTTTCCTGAATCTAAGGATGCAAGAAGCGCTAGGGCAGAATTTAGGTGCCCAACAGATGGACCCCTAAGGATGGACAAATAGGGAACTCGACAGATATCTCTTCCAATGGAATGGCCCTAGGTGGCATTGTATGTGATGAAATACATTACCTGTAATGGAAGGTACTCAAACTTGCATTCAGTCCATTTTAAACTGCTTAGTCATTTACGACATGGCCGAAGGGTAAATGTTCCCAATTTTCTATATCACCTTATTTTCATAAGTGCGAAAGAAACACAAAAGGGAGGAAATCGTTATGTCAGTCATCATGGCTTGATAAAATTGTTAGTAGAATGTTCTGTTAGGGATGTTTCTCAAATGGCATGGGGGGTATTCAAAGATATACTTCAATATAGGGAGGAAAATGCTCCTGTTGTAGAAGAATTAGCAAACCAAGAAGAGGATATTGAAGAACTCTCATACCCTAGAGTTTTTGCAGAGGATGATGCTCTTGTTGCCAATGAAGCTTTGACTATTGCAAAAGAAATGGTTATGGAAACAAATATTGAGTATCCCTCCACTCATCAAAGTGGAGCGGCATCTTCTAAAGGAAAAGGGAAAGAAGTAGAGAAAATTGTCACAAAAGGAGAAACTAGAGTACAACCTCAAGTAGCGCAAGTTCTCCTGCAGCAACGCCTCTTGCAAGAACCATTCCTACAACCACTCCAAAAATGTATACAAGAAGGACTCGGTAGAGTAAGAAGCAAGTTCAAACAATAGGGGAAACAATGGAAATCATTTTAGTAGAAACATCAGAAGAAGGGCATGAGAGTCAAATGGAGATTAAATCACAGGAAGAACATGGTGCCGACAGACTTTCAAATCTGGCATAAGTAGCAGAACAATTTGGAGAACCTGTTGAAGAAATATCACGCCCTCAGGTAACAAATAATAGACCTCCTTCATCTCTCACTAGTTTGTCTATTGCACTTACATTTTATAGGCAGTGGGAGATAGAGAGGGCTAGGTTACATGGGATTATTGATAAACAACAGAAAGAAATTGAAAAGAGAGATAATCAGATTGAGGAATTAAAATCTAAAGTTGACACAATTGCCAGTATGGTTCCTGAGTTGATACAATGTAGGGTTCCTCCAAGGGTTTATGCTTTGCATCTAAAAGAGAAGTATTTAAGTTTTAAGCTAAACCACATTTTTAGAGACCTTAGTCCTTCTTTAGATACCCTAGAAGAATTTTATAGTGTTTATCAAACCTCTCCAACAGCTCTTAAAAATTTGTTATGTGAATTCTATTTGCATAACTATGTTGTAACTTATGACAGTAAATGGAATCCCTTGTTATACATTGGTGACATTCAAATAAAAGCATTAATGTCATGGTTGCAAAATGAGATCAGCATGGGAACTTAAGCCAAAACATATAGAAATTTGGAACTCGACTGTCCATTACCACTCAGAGCTGAAGCCAAAAATCCATGACTTATTTATTATGATTGGTAGAAATTGTTAGCAAGATCTGATGTAAGAAGCCAGGTGTTACCAATAAGAGAGGAAACGTACCAGGAATATGAACATTTGATTACAAATGAAAATACAACTGCAATGGACTGTCTGGTTCACTGTTGGAATAATCTTGCAGAGGACTTAAAAAAGGGCGAACCTCATTCATTCCCTAATTTTCATGTAGCTATACAAAGAGCCCCTAAATACATCCATTTGGGTAGGGTGAAGAGAAATACCTGGCTACCCTTGATATTTTAGCCACCTATCATTATGTTGTCATTATTGGGATGCAGGGTTGTAGAAAAGCCATATGAGGAGGCCACCGAAGAAGCCAAATGAGCCAGACTGGAAAAAATGAAGGGATTTTATTGGAATTTGGCCAGAAGAGGGACAAGACAGGGAACTATTGGTGATTTGTGAGTAAGTGCCCAAATCAGAAATTTTCCTCTTGCTGGAGGATCAACAAGACACTAAGTTGTGGGGCATGATGAGTTGAGATATTAGCTCTTTTTATTCTTGAAATTCATAAGTTTTTACCATGTTTTAATTTGTATAATGGGATAGTAATGATGTATTAAAGTTTGACTATATGCATTACATATGTTAACTGAAATCATTAAATCTTGTTTTGTCTTGACCAATTATTCCTATTGCCATACCAATTAATCATGTTGCCATGCAGATTATCATAGGTGATATCATGTGCGAAATATATAAGTGTTTTGATTAATTAAAATAGATAGATGTGTATGCTTGTATGTTCTATCTTTTTAATTGCAAGAATAAATAAGATGCTACTATGGCAGTTTTCTATCATGTCAGTAAGGCAATTGGAGATATTCAAGGGGTGGTTAAAAGTTCAAATCATCAAAGAGAATAATGGGTGTAAGGAGTGGCAAAGGAGTAGCAGGGCACACAAGACTTATTTATGTCTGTCTTCAGTAAACATTAATTATTGTAATACTACCATGCTATATTCTTGGATGTGGTTTAGTAGTGATCCAAATTTTTCAGTGGCTTAACTCTATTTGTTCTCTATCATAAATGTTCTCCACCTTGTTTCATCAACGTGACCTAGATTGTAGGGAGTTGTTGTAGTTTTTTTTTAAATAAGTGTTTGTGCCTCCTCTTTGAGGTTAGAGAGAGAAGAAGAGAAGCGGAAGAGATACAAAAGATTTAGAAATAAAGTTGTAGAGTATTTTTAGCTTTCTTTCATTCTATATGTTGTACCAACTTTTGAAGGACAATGAATAAAGTGATGTTATTCTAAATATTTAAGAGTTATATTTGTAAGCCTGGATACACTCATCCAAGGGGGGCCCACTTGGTGAGTATTCATGTGCATTTGTTAACCTAGTTTCCCTTTCTGCTGCAGTAGTCGTTCTGGCAATTGACTGTTCCTGCAGCTACTGGAAACAGATCCTATGATTATTCCTGCAGCCAAAGCAAATAGATTAATTCTTGTTTGTCGGCTTTGGACTTAGTTAACAAGTTCTTTAATTGGGTTTTATGTTAATGCAAAGTTTTTCTGTAGCCATTCAATTGTTACAATTCTTGCTTACTTATTTCAAATAGGTTTAGTTGTTGCAGTAATGCATAATACCTATTGCAAGAACTTAGTGCATATATAGTGCAGCCCCATTTCAAGTAATACATCCCTGGGTTGATAAACAAATGAAATTCAGTTATGGAGATAATAACTTCACAAAGTGAATGTCCAAACTTCAGGTTGAGACTTTAGTTGTAGTTGACATCCTTTCCTATGATAGGTGAGATGAAATTCTTCTTAGGATTGCAGATTACACAGACTGGTAAAGGCATTTTCATTTCTCAGTCTAAGTATGTGACGGAACTATTGAAGAAATTTAGTTGATTCTAAACCTGTTGGAACTCCTAAGCTGATTGGATGCAAGTTGTCTAAGCAAGATGAATCTCAAAAAGTTAATCAGACCTTGTACAAATCTATGGTTGGTGGATTGTTGTACCTGAATTAGACTAGACTAGATATTATACATGTTGTTTTCATTGTGCCAGATTTCAAGTTGATCCTAAAGAGAGTCATGTTACTGTTGTGAAGAGGATTTTCAGATACTTGAAGGGGACTATTGACTATGGGTTGTGGTATCCGAAGAATGATGATTTCATGCTATGTGCTTATACAAATGTTGATTGGGAAGGTGATGTAGATGATCAGAAGAGCACTACCGGTGGAGCTTCCTTTTTGGGGAAGAAGTTGGTTTCATGGGCAAGTAAGAACCAAGATGCTATATCTCTATCTACTATTGAAGTTGAATACATTGTTGCTACTAGTAACTATACTCAGGTAGTTTGGATGAAGCAGATGCTGAAAGACATTAGAGTTTTGTATGATGAGCCTACTATTATTTATTTTGACAATTCATGTGTTATTAATATTTCCAAGAATTTGGTACTGCACTCTAAAATGAAGCATATATCAATTAAGTATCATTTCTTGAGGGAGAAAGTCAGTGACGAGGAAGTTAAATTGGAGTATGTATCTACAAAGGATTAGATTGTAGATATTTTTACTAAGCCTTTGCCTACAGATACATTTGTGTATTTGAGAGACGCGTTAGGGGTCTCTACCCCTTCTAATGAGAACTATGTACATGGAGATGCATCAATCCAGTGGACTTCACAGTCTTATCTTCTTATCCAAGTTGATGAGTTGATGCTACTACTCAGTCGGAGTAGTTAGTGTGTTGTTCAAATTTATGAGTTTATCCTAAGGGGGAGAGTTTGTTCTTCTTAGAGGGATATCTTATCTAGTTTGGGGAGAGAAGCTTGATCTATTTATGTCTTTGGAATTGTTGTCAAAGGGGGAGAAGCATGTGAAAAATTGCCTTATCTTTGGAGCTTTGTGTGCATGATCTTAGGGGGAGCTTGTTGGAGTTTGTTGGTGTTGATTTATTCCTTTGCATTGATTTTTTTAACACTCATATGTTGACATCAATGGAAAAGGGAGAGATTGTTGGATATTGTTGCTGCTAGGATATGTTGTTGTCATTGATGTCAACATATTCTTGTGTTTTGGTGTTGTAGTGAAATATTTTGGTGATCTGGTAATTGCAGTGAGTTGATGTGATTGGTTTATCTATTTTCTATGTTGAATCAACTAGAGATACTTCATTCTTTATTGATTTCATTATGCTATGTGATGATTTGATTGAGTTGAGGATTTCAGTATGGAGATTGGTTTTTAGTGTTCAGTATTGCAGTGTTCTGGTATTTGATCCATTGTGCTCCGGTATGATCATATCTTGTTTTGTGGATTTGGGAGAGTGTTTGAAATGTTTGTGTGTATCTTAATTTTAGATGGTTCATGATTTAATGCTTTGCACATTATCTTTTTTATTTGAGCTACTACTGATAAGTGTTCTTGAGTGCTAGTGTGTTGATCGATTAAGATTTGATTAACTGGTGTTGGTGCAGCTATTGCGGATGGTTCTAATGTTCTTGTTGGTGTTTTATCATCATGTCATATTTGTTTTGTTGGTTTGTATTGGTCATTGTGTGTGCTCTTGATGATCTTATGGTTCTAGTGATTTTCTTCATGTTATGCGGTATTTTTTAGTGGTGTAACGTGTTGTGGTTGATCTTGGCAAGATTTTTAGTGATGGTGTGCATTAGACGAGTTGATTTAGGTCCATACTATGTTTTCTATGATATTGGATTGGTTGATTTATGTATCATGTGATGTAATTTTGTAATTAAGTGTTGATGGTTTGGTTGACCTTGTAGTCAAGGTTGATGATTGTATAAATGGGTGCAATATTCATGTAATTGGGGTGTTGGTGTTGATTTTTCATTATCAGAGAGTGGTGTGTGTGCAAACAAGTGAATTCATATTTCGATGTGGTGTATTGAGAAGTATGTGATGCAAGGCAGACATATGAGCTTAACCGGAACTGTCATTAGAAATTGGCAGATGCTAACTTTGTGGTTCATTGTATTTTGAGTAGTGAGCTCTAGGCAGTGTGCCTCAATGCATGTGCATCCCCATTAATATTTATACATACTGCTATAGAGTATCATCTCATTGTGGGTAGGTTCCCACCGTGGTTTTTCACTTGATCAGGATTTCAACATCAAAATATTGGTGTTATGTGTTTTTTTGTTGTTATCTTTATTTTTGTTGCAATTGATTAGATTTGAGATTCTTCTTAAATTGTTTAATTTGGTGAAAAGTGATTCACACCCCCCCATCTCAATTTTCCTTCCTTGCTATTGTTAAAACGATAAATATTAAATATTAAAAATTGTAATTTCTTTAATAAATAGAATAATAAAAAAATTCACAAAACAACAAATAAAGAAAACTCAAAGAGATAACACCTTGAAATACACACAAATGTGGCTTCTACTATCACTTAATCAATCTAGTTGTAGTGCCCCACCCCGACTCACCCTTCTCTTTGTACATTAATAGACCCTATTGGCATATCCTAGTTTACTTTATGATAATGATGGATGGTATCATACTATGTGTTGACTCCATTTATATTTCAGATGCTCATTATGATGCTAGATATTCATGTGGACATATGATATTTGATGACGTATGTATGGATGATGATCTTGTTATTGATGATCATGATATATGATGGATTTATATCTGATGGTCTTTATATGCACTTGCTATGCTAGATAAATTATATGAATTATGAATTTGATGGTATTATGATTATGCTAACCCTACTTCCTGATTATATGTGATGAGTTGGCGTTATGATGTGTTTGGTTGTTTTGTGACTGTATTCGTGATGGGGACAATGTCGCATCACTCATTGTGAGCATGATGTGGCATTGCGATTATCTATCACTAGCTTGATTTCAATGATATATTATTGTATATGTTGTATCATGGATTGGTGGATGCAAGATTTGTAGGTACGAGACATTGAATCAACCTGGCTCCACAGTTTTGAGCGTGTCTTTAATCCCAATGGCAAGTTATCAGAGATGGCATGAGTTCCCTTCATATACTCTAGGCTTAAGTTATGTACCTTGGTTGCCAGTTGTCTTGCCATGATTCGCCATGTTAGCCAGTGAGTTGTGGTCTTTTGATGGGTCGTGAGTATGTTGTTATTGATTTAATTAATTAATGTTTGATTTATATAGTTTATTAATGATTAAATTGTATTGTCATAAATTGTACACCCTTGGTAGGGTGGTACAATTTCAGACTTAGGTTAGCACCGACCTTAGTGTGTCTTGCATCTTGTATTTATAATTCCCCTTTAAGCATTTAATTAAATCAAAGGTCATGTTTCATCACTTTCATATTATAAAGTTGGGCCATTTACCCTAAGTGTGCCCCTTTTCATCTTGTTCCTCCAATGAATCATTTAATCATAAACCCAAATTATATCTTATTTTGACCATTTAGGCTTGATTTCGCATATCAAAACATCTTGAAATCAGTTGTAACTTTGGGATGTGATCTAATATCATCATATCTAACGACCCCAAAAATTTAGTAAAAATTTGGTTGGACAATGGCGAGAATGCACATGGTCTGCGACTTTTTTCCTGAAATTTTGGGAGCACAATCCTATGATATAATAATGCTTAACCCCAAAATATCAGTGGGAAATTCAAATTCTAGGTCGGCCTAAACATGAAATTAAGATCTAGGGTTTCATACTTAAGAGTTTTGTTTCTTCATTTGAAGGGGTCTTCTTCTAAGAATCTAAGAGCGGGTTTTTGGAGTATTAGAGCCTTCTTTGCAGCAAAAGAGTAGAACTTTGAAGTCTTCACTAACATTCAAAATTCATCCATCAAACATTCATCAAGCATCATTTTATCAATTGGGAGATTTTGAAGATATAGAAGAACAATAGGAGATCACCGACTGACGATTGGCTTGTACCTCTCCCTTGGGGTTGGGTATGGTTTCATGTTGTTTTCATGTCTTTGCATAAGCTTCATTTTTATTCATATTCATGCTTTAGATCACTTTGCATTATGGATTTAGAGAATTTACTTTGTCAATTATAAGCAATTAGGGTTTACTCTTTAGGGTTGCTATAGGTTGTTTACTTCCATTCTTAGGATCTTGCACACACACAAGGTTCTTGCACACACATTTTCAGTACATTATTGGCTATTCGTGGAGGTGGAAATCACCAACAAGGTTCTTGTATTGAATGAACATAGAAAACCTCTTTTTGTTGTCCAAGGTGCTTGTCCTTCTCCAACTTCGCCTCTTCCTAATCAACCTCTTTTCACGGTTCAAGGTGGGTATAGTCATGATTCTTTTAGCACTCCAAACAAACTTATCATTACATTTCAAGGAACGAATCCCACTAAGAGTCCTTCTAGCTATGCTAGACAAATAACTAAGGAGAGTTATAATGTAGTTGCCCATATCTATAACATGAGAAACAATAGACAACCTAACCCTCCTTTGATTCTTTCGACTCCTCTACACGATTGTCAGCCCATTCTTCCTCAAGAACCTCATATTTCACAAACCCTTGTTAAGGAATATGATATTATCGAACAACTTAAAGCTACTCCTGCCAAGATATCCCTTTGGGATTTTCTTCAAACCTCCTCGACTCATCATGGAATACTACATGATACCTTGAAAACATTGAATGTCCCATCCACAATGACATCCAATAATATGTCTTCCTTCATTCACTCTATTACAACATCTAAGGCTCAGATTGTGTTTACACAAGATGAGCTTCCCTCTAGTGAAGTTCAACAACAATATGATCCCTTAATAATTGTGGTTATTATAAATGATAGTGTGATAAGAAGGAAATTAGTTGAGAATGGTTTTGGCCTTAATGTTTGTAGCATTAACTTGTTGCATAAGATTAATGTTGATATTGTTGGCATTATACACTCAGATGAGAAAGGTGGATGTTGTCATTGATGGCAACAAGGTTCCATAGGTTCAACTGGCCATAGACTTCACCTATCGGCACCAGCAGATACAACAAGGATTATTCATATTGGCATCCAGTTTACACCGACAAAAGATTACACTGGCATTCCAGGCCGACTTGACAATAAGTATTGTATATGCGAAATAAATTGGAATGTAAATTATAATTGTATGGCCGACATGTTGTATTGTAAAGACTCATATATTTATGAGTTATTGTAGGTCATTTGAATAAAAAAAGGAAGCGGTAATATGAGATAATATAGGATATGATAGTGAATAGTTGTATATGAATTTTGATGTGTTTATTTTGGAGAGAATAAGAAGCAAACCAGAGCGAAGACTATTCTGTATAAGCGGAATCATTTGACAGCATACCGCCTAGGGTTTTTGGCAGAGGCAGAATCGGTATCAGACAAAGCATAACAATGAACTCATCTAGCATTTTGATACAAGTTGTAAGAGTTCATTTTATGTTTACATCAGTGTGATGTTGTAGTCCGTGAGCTCTAGGCAGTTCGCCTTCCTGCATGTGTAGGCCCCTTTTGTAATAAGTAATATTTATTCATATGGCCAGTGAGTAAATATTGTGGGTCACAAATCCCATCGAGGTTTTTCCTTTACCGGGTTTCCTTGCCAAAATATTTGTGTTATGGTGTGCATTGATGTTGATTCCTTTATTTCTCTTTGTTGCATTTGTTTGCTTACTGGCATATTAATCTCAGTTACAAAGTTGTAAATAAGTTTAAATCTTTCATTTACCGGTCTGACACTGAATCACCCCCCCCCCTCTTAGTGTCTTTGGGATTAATCAATTATCTAACATATACATCTCTTATTAAGCCTGACTCTCTCACCATCTGTGGTTTCGATAACTATGCTAAATCTTCACTAGGTATCATCACCTTGCATGTTAAGGTAGGTCCTGTTACTTTACCTACACCTATCCATGTCATGTCTAGAGAGTTGACATACAACTTGTTGCTAGGGAGACCTTTGATTCATAGCATGCAAAAATACACCAATTTTTTTCCCAATTAACCTTCCACACCTCTTCAACGTACCTGTTGCACACTAAAGTGTAATTGCTAGTTTTTTTTTAATTGCATAAGATTTGAACTCAAGGCCATCTAGGTATCTACAACATGGACTTTACCATTAAATTTTTTTAAATTTGATCTAACTATAATGATGTGGTAAAAGGATTATCTAGACCAACAAATAAAATAGGTACAATTACATAAGAACTCACAATCAATCCATTCTAAATGTCATAAATAACTTGTCATGGTTTATTTGGGTTTAGTTTGAGGAGTGCAATATTGTTTACCAATCTTTATTGTTGATGTGATTATTATTTTGAATTTAAAATTAAAATATTTGATGAAATAATTTTAAATTTAAATATATTTAGTAATATTATATATAAAATTTCATAATAGAGTTTTGTAAAAGAAGATACTTATAATAACGAGAAAAAGTATTTCGCTAAGTAATTTGGTCAAAAACATGGTGTGCATCCATCAAACTTTCACATTTATCATATAGGTTAATAATTTATTCTACAAAAATGTGTTTGCTATGAATGTAAATCTACTTTCATTGATGTGAGAGTGGATATAAGTTTTGATGGTGATATATTTGAGATTTTTTTTAATATATTATAATTTTTTGTTGATAAGAATATGGATGTATATTTTGGGCTATATTAATGCACAACAATATATTTTCTAATTCTAATATTAATACATAACAACATAAGCTAAATTCCTTATTGTGTTTTGACAAAAATAGTGGCAAGTGTTATAGGTTGGTTATAGTGAAGATGTGCATTTGTATTTGGAGAGTGTAGGCTAACACTTTCCATTAATAAAATGTATATTCATATTTATTATAATAATATAATCCATAATTATTATTATAAAATTAAATATTAATATATAATTAAAAAGATATATTATAAAATAATAATATACTATAATAAACTATTTGTATGTGAGAACATGCTTTTGAGAACTAAACAAATTGGTAAGTTTGATAATCGTACATATAGTCTTATGGATTTGGGATGAGTACTATTGTGCCAAGATAGAATATAGATATATAATGACAATATTCACATGTTATTATTACTCATGTAGAAAAGTAGGTACCTTAGATGTGATGTTGTCAACTAGCATTAAGATAGTTTTTCATGGTGGATGTGAGATATGCTATATATTATAATTGGTAAAGTTAATTTGTTATTGTTGTATGACTTTGAAATCCTTGTAATTAAATTATACGATATTATTATAATGTTAGAAAGATGTGTAGAAATGATAATATTTTGATCTTCAAATTATATATGGAGAGACATAGAAAGATTCATTTCTTGATCTTGAAGTGCAAGAAAGTGTTGGAATTCAACTACAAATACCACACAAAGAAAACCTAAAACAAAGTTTTGAAAAACACAAGTTTAAGAAAATCCATTGTCACAATTCTTGTAAACAATGGATCTATAGAAACTGAGAAGAAAAGGTTTAGATAAAAAACCAAATAAAAAAAGAAAGGGAATTCGTAAAAAGAAAAAAAAAACTCTAAAATAAAAATACAAACTTCTTGTTAATTTTTTATTCTCATAGGATTAACTGTCGGGAGGTTATTTTGGTGGGGAGTGGTCTTATAAGTTAGCTAAATTCCTTATTGTTTTTTTTTTTGGCAAAAATGGTGCCAAGTGTTACAAGTTAGTCAAAGTGGAGATGTAGATTAATACTATCCATTAATGAGGTCTCCATTCATATTTATTATTACTAGCACTTGCACCAAATAGGGGTGCAATGGTTAGCTGATAGTGATATATAATGAAAATTTTGGAATTTTCAATATGAATGAATGTAAGTTTATCTAGAATTGTGAATTATACAAAATGTTAATGTATGGAGACCACTAATATATGAAGTTGTCATTGTTTCAAAGATAACCTTGTGTTATATCTACATTGAAAGATATTTAATTTTAAATATATATATTGGATATAATCAAACATTTAAATTGATTGAAGACAAAATATGTGAAATGAAGAGTTGAGTGTAGTAGGTGTTGGTTACTAATTTTGAACTCTCTTAGATGGCTTTTCCTTGAAAAAAATGGAAATAAGCTCTCATAAATGTATCAAAGGCAAATGCCAAAGAAAATTACCCCTTGTTATTGATGAACTTGTGATAGTTAGAACCTAATCAGTTAATATTTCGATCATGAAATTTCAAACAAACAACACTTTTTAGATCAAAGATCAAAGATTAACCCTATTAATTGTCCCTCATCCTACAAATATTATTTTTTTTAAATTTGTCATTTTTTCATTTAATTGCTAGCCTAAGTTTTGACCTAGATTTATGTAGAATTTTGATTATTGAATAATAATAATAATCAAGATATATAGAAAATATTGGTAAAATTATAAAAATAAATAAAATTTAAGAACATGATTTGTACACTAAACAAATGGCTAAAAATTTTAAATTTCAAATTGCAATTTTCAAATAACATTTAGTACAAATGAATATGATATAAGTATTAATAAACTTGTTTTATATAAAAAAATAACAATCAATAATAAATAGTTAGAATTTTTATGTATATTTGATTTTTAGTTAATAATTAATTATTACTTTTAATTATAAATTTTATTTTTAAGAATTATTGTATCTACAAATATTTTACAAAATTAAAATCAATTCATAATTTTATTTTTTTTATATTAGATATCGAGAGTCCAAAAAATAGACTGAGATTTTATACAAAACTAGGGAGCGAGGGGCAGGGCCTCAACCGGCAAAATGCAGAGCCAGAGAGAAGGTTATATACAATTATCCATTAGCCAAAAGAAGGAGACACATCAGAGTAAATCACTATTGGAGAACCTCATTCTGGTCCTCTAGCCACATGGTCCAGCCTTGTTCTCCTTCCATCCAAACCACCTTCTTTCTTGCTAGGCTCTGGGAGCACATCTCTATCCTGTTGAAGG
Organism: Cryptomeria japonica; assembly: GCF_030272615.1. Taxonomy (NCBI): domain Eukaryota; kingdom Viridiplantae; phylum Streptophyta; class Pinopsida; order Cupressales; family Cupressaceae; genus Cryptomeria; species Cryptomeria japonica. The sequence goes on from NC_081413.1 coordinate 523,673,424, forward strand.
GAGGAGGCCTGTTGTCCTGTAAATCCTTTATCAGCTTCTTCACTGCCTTATCAAAGGAGGTCTAGTTCTCGGCGATCCTAGCCCATTCATACCTGTCTTGCATCTCGTAAACAAACATGGTCGCTCTGCCATCTTTCAAGAATCATAGTAGCTTGTTTCTCTCAAGGTTCATAAAAAAATAGACCTGCACAACAATTTTGTAATGTGTGAGTTTTTAAAAAAACTCAGTACGTTCCCTTGTAATACCTTGGAACTTCTCCTCATTTCTAAGTTTCCAAATAAACCAGAGGATGTAAGAAGATAAAATTTGCTACACTAGATTAGTATTGTTCCTCAGTCCATGAATAAACCAGTAACTATATCAAGAGTGAAGATAGATTCTGTAATAAAAATTCCAAGTAGAAGCCAAATTTCTCTAGCAAAGGGACAATCAAAGAAGATGTGGTGTGCAGTCTTAGGTTTTTTGCAGATAGAACACCGGTCATATGCAATCAATTTATTCCTAATAGGCAATCTGTCCAAAATAAATTGCCATCTGAAGCATTTGATCTTAGGGGGAATGGGTGACCGCTAGAGCTTCTCAAAAGTTTTCTGCCAAGTGTGGGGGGTGTGATTAACATACCACAGAGTGTTGATATGTTTGACCACCAAGGTATTACTGTTGAGTAGGGTATAGATAGACTTGGCTTTGATATTAGGTAGGGTGGAGCCATCCTTCCATAGGAATGTAAGGTACCTATGGGTGTCTACTTGGGTATTTTTAGGGAGATCAAAGGGAGCGCATGCATTTTTAATCATATTGTATGTCTTTTTATGTGATGCAGGGAGATCATATTTTGTGCTAAGAGCCTCCCAACTGATAAGGTTATCATGTTCTAGAATATCCATCATGTACTTGATTCCTTTATTATGCCAGTGCTTAGCAGAGAAACCTTGGGTTAAAGCAAGGGGTTTGGAGTTATGAAGCAGGTTCCACCATATTGACCTTTCATCGTGTAGGGTATTGTCATAGTTGATGCTCAAGTTGTTGATGAGACCACACACATGCTCCCAGGCTTTCTAGATGGATTTAAACACCTAGGTGCCTTGGACAGACACAGGGAAACCGCCTGCAATTAAGTCACTGAACGGGAGGGCTTTCCAAGTTTTGGCATTTTTGGGAACACCATTTTGTATGTTGTTCCTAATGAGGATTTTCTAAGGTTCTTGTCCTTCCAGTGAGTGAAATATCCATTTGGCTGCATAGGAGATGCCTTGCAGCCTAAGATCCTTGAGGCCCATCCCACCAAGTTTTTTATCCAAGTGGCACCAGGGCCACTTGACCACATGAGCTTTCCTTTTACCCTTCCCATCATACCATAGGAACCGTCTTATGGCCTTTTGGATTTCAAAGAATTGGTAGTTGCTGAACATCCACATTGAGGAGTAATATATGCTGTATGAAGATAGGATTTTTTGGCAGACTTGAATCCTGCCAGCAAGGGAGAGGATCCTATTGTCCCATTTGTTGAGTTTCCTATCAATTTTCCCCTTGACCTAGCCCCACATGTCCTTAAGAGAGGGAGATATAGAAAAGGGGACGCCAAGATAATGGACTAATTTATTAGGTCCTCCCCACGCATAGCCAAACTGGTGAATCTAGTCCGGAGGATTATCTTTCCATCCAAGTAAAGTGGATTTGGTGCTAGATATCTGGGCTCCGGAAGCTCTACTGAAAATGTCAAGTTTTTGATTAAGGGAATCAATATTGTGCTTTGAGAGCTTTAGGAAGAGCAAGGTATCATCAACAAACTGGATGTTGATCAGTTCAGAGTCATCCAACATAGTAATGCCTTGGACACGGGGGGATAGGGTGTCATCTCTAAGGAGATAATATAGGGGATCAGAAGCAATGAAAAACAAAGCAGGGGCAAGGGGGAAGCCATGCCTAATTGATCTAGACATGGGAATAGGTTGGGAGTGGGTCACATTGACTTCAATCAGGGTGAATGCATCCTTGAGGAGGATTCGAACATAATCATAGAATTCGCTAGGGAAGCCAAAGGCTGAGAGCATCATGAGGATGAAGTCCCATTCCACCCTATCATATGCTTTCTCAAAGTTGACAAGGAACATGGCGACGTCTTGGTTTGAGGTTCTGGCCCATTCCATGGATTCCCAACTCGTTACAAAATTCTCCAAGATATATCTGCCTCTAATGAAGCCTGTTTGAGTGGAGCAGATGAATTTGGGGAGGATCTTCTCAAGGTGAGAGGCTAAGGCTTTGGCCAAGATTTTGTAGGAGACGTTGAGGAGGGTAATTGGCCTCCAATTTTTAATTAGGGCTTTGTCCCCTTCTTTTGGAATAAGATTAATAATACCCCTATTTATGAACTCCCCTAGGGTGCCAGTGGTAAGGGCTTCATTATAGATGTCATATAGGTCGTTGGAGATCCAGTCAATGTTAGTTTTGTAGAATTTAGCAAGAAGTCCATCAGGGCCTGGGGCCTTCCTATCCTTGAGAGCTTTAATGGCATCCTTGATTTCTTGCACGGTTAGCTTAGCTTTGAGGAGGTTGGCTTCTGATATTTTTGATACTTAATGTAAGTACAGATCCAATAGCCAACAAGATGAGAGGGGGGGTGAATCATACAAACTTAATCTTCCATAAAAACATCAGATTCAACCTCTGTAACATATACTTCAGTAATATAACCAAAACTGCTAAACATGCAAACTCAAAAGCATATAAACATCATAAACCTTATAACACCAGATTTTATGTTGAAACCCAAATAGGGAAAAACCACTGTGGGATTTCGGACCCACTAAGAAATATACTCTTCTAGAGTATGCCCGGTTAAAAGCAAATCCTGTTAAAGATTACAAACACATTGCTAGATGTGACCCGGTTAAGGGATTTCCCTTAGATATGTTAGGATCTTCACCTTGTTAGAAGTGACCTTGTTAAAGGATTTCAAACACTCAATTAGAATGTCACCTTGCTAGAGGGTTTTACAAATAAGACTGTTAAGTCCACTCATTTAAGAGATTTTCTGTCACTTTCACAAAATAACAGTAATAAAAATCTATCTGCAACTTCACATCTAAAATGCTAAAGCAGATTCCTATTTGCTCAATACAATCTAGACATAGAACTAATCTTGTCCATCTGCTAGGCTTCTATACTCTGTTATTCAAACAGGTCTTCAAGCTTTTGTGCTCGGTAATCACTATGTAGCATCCCTGTGCATACATTTGCCCGCATACATTGTTTATCAATAGTTCCCTATTTATAAACAATTTGCCAACCGCTTAATCTCCTTGATCACATTTCCCATGATCAATCATAGCCATCAAATCTTCAAACTTTTACCAGGTTCAATGTATCCTTCGATCAAAAAATGTTTTACCCTGCCTTGGGACTTGTATACATTTTTTGGAACTTGTGCTAGGGTATTGCATTTCAATCTAAGCTGTAGATCTTCTTGCCAATTTTCCTTTGCCATAGATTCATTAACAAACTTCATGCACGACATACCAATCATTTAATCAATTCCAGCTCATCAGCTTCCTTCATTAAATAACACATGTAACCATTTAATGTATTCTGTTACAGCTCGGTTACAACTCGGTAACAACTCGGTAAATACTAAACTTCACTCGGTAGAAATTCTGCCTTCATTAACCGATAGTGATAACCTTAGGGTTTACCGACTAGGTTCCTTAGGGTTTACCGACTAGGTTCTTTGCTTGGTAACATAGTATAGTATTATCCTTACAATTTACAACATATGTATGATGTTAAAACAATCTAAACATCATGATCTCATCATTGTCTAACTCGGTAATAGTTGCCCATTGAATACCTTATTCATCATATTCTTTCTGTGTCTTTTACCGACATCTTTATACTCTTCAAATCATACTTCTCAAGATATGGCAACATCATACTGAATTAGAAAATCAATTTCTTGACATCAATGACAAAATAATAATATCAAGATAGTAAACATCCTTAATCAGTTATATCCATAATCATCAACAACCTTCTCAATTTCCTTATTGAAATGCCAACAATCTCCCATTGTCTGTTATAATGCCAAATGCCAACAATCTCCCCCTTTGGCATTGATGGCAAAACCAATTGATTTGACCTTAAAAAGATTCAGATTGCTGTGATTCTGAAATGCTCAAATGCTCTCTTGTTATCAATAGACTTCCCTATTTTCTTTTGTCTTCTCCCCTTTTTTCAATCTTCAGTTCTAGTCTTTTCAATCAGTCTTCTCCCCCTTTGACAACAATGCCAAAAAGTAAAGAACTAAAACATAATTTCTTCCTGTAGGAAGTGATTTCCTACTGTTGTGTATCAACCGAGTCTCAGTCAGAGTATTTTGTCTTCAATTCATGTTCCTTGTATTGTATCCTGCATTATTTTCTGCACACCTTTAGAAAACATCCTAAAGTGTGTAAATCAACATCAACTCTAAAAGGATATCCGATAGAGTCATTGAATTTATGCTTTCACCGAACTTGGTCAGTGAGTAGAAGATAGGCGTAGGACCCCTAACTTACTTCTGAGATATTCAAAAGTGTCCCTTGGTAGTGGCTTGGTGAAGATATCTACTATTTGTTCCTTTGTGCTAACATATTCCAACACCACTTTCCTCTCTTGAGCTTCTTCTCTAAGATAATGATATTTGATAGAGATGTGCTTTGTCTTAGAGTGCATAACAAGATTCTTTGAAATGTTAATGGCACTAGTATTGTCACAGAATATAGTTACTGGCTCGGTAACTTTCTCATTTATACCTTCCAACAGTTGTTTGATCCATGCTATGTTGGTACAATTCAATGTTGCAGCAACGTATTCAGCTCTTGCTGTTGACTGTGAAACACATCCTTGTTTCTTGCTAAGCCAACTCACTAGTCTTTCTCCTAAAAAGAAAGCTCCTCCACTTGTGCTTTTCCTGTCATCAATGTTGCCTGCCTAATCAGCATCAGTATAAACTTTTAAATCAAAATCATTTTCTTTCTGATATACTAAGCCATAATCCTTTGTGCCTTTCAAGTATCTAAAAATTCTTTTGATTGTTGTCATGTGTGTTTCCTTAGGATCTGCAGAGAATCTTGCAACTATACCTACTGCATGTGCTATGTCTAGTCTGTTGTGAACAACATATTGTAGCTTTCCAATGATGGATCGGTAAAGTGTCTCATCAACAAATGTAGATTCATCATTCTTTGATAGTTTATAGTTGGTAGTCATAGGAGTACATACTGGTTTTGAATCCTCCATTCCAAATTTCTTCAAGATTTCCTTTATGTACTTGGATTGAGTAATAAAAATCTCATTTTTCATTTGCAGTAATTGTAAACCTATAAAATACTTTATCTCACCAATTAATGACATCTCAAATTCTTTGCTCATTTCATTTCCAAAGTTCTTGCATAAAGAGTCATTTCCACAAAATATAATATCATCAACAAATATGGCTGAGATCAGTATTCCATTTTCATCATTCTTCATGTACATATTGCTATTCTCACTTGTCCTTATAAAACCAATCTTAATCAAATAAGAGTGCAATCTTTCATACCATGCTCTAGGTGCTTGTTTCAGACCATATAATGCTTTGTTCAATTTACATACCTGATCTTTATTATTGTCTTCAACAAATCCTTCAGGTTGTTCAATAAAAAATTCTTCTTCTAATATTCCATTCATAAATGCAGATTTGACATCCATTTGATATACCTTGAAGTTTTTGAAAGCAGCATATGCCAACAATGTTCTTACTCCTTCAAGTCTAGCCACAGGTGCAAAATTTTCACCATAATCAATTCCTTCTTCTTGGGCATAACCTTTGCAAACTAGTCTTTCTTTATTTCGAATGACCTCTCCTTTTTCATTTAGCTTGTTTCTGAAAATCCACTTTGTACCGATTACATTTTTGTCCTTTGGTCTTGGGATTAGTGTCCATGTGTCATTCTTCTTGATTTGATCAATCTCTTCTGTCATAGCATTTATCCAATCTTCACTGTTAAATGCCTCTTTCACTATTCTCGGTTCAAATTTAGATATCAGACATGTGTTCTGTCTCAGTTTGTTCCTTGTCATCACTGGATCACCCTTATCTCCTATAATCTGACTTGGTGCATGATGCCTTCTAACATACTTGGTTAATACAGGCTCGGTAGGTTCTGTATGATCTTCTTCATCACTCGGTAACTGGATATTTTCTTCAACAGTTTTCTCAGTAAAACTTGTCGGTTGAACATAGACAAATTCATCATAATCTTCTAGTTCTTTGGAATTTCCTTCAGCATTTCTTTCTGCAAATTCGTCAATTTTCACATTTGCACTTTCTACTATTTTGTTAGATGATTTGATCAGACATTTAAATGCTTTGCTTCTAGAAGAATAACCTAGAAATGTTCCTTCTTCACTTTTCTGATCAAACTTGCCATTTTTATCATCTTTGTGTACATAGCATCTACTTCCAAAGATTTTAAAATAACTTACATTATGTTTCTTGTCATACCAGATTTTATATGGTGTCTTCAAAGTACCTTTCTTCAGTTGTACTCGGTTCAGGGTGTAAACTGCTGTGCTTATTGCTTCTCTCCAAAATGTTGTGGCACTTTATTTTTAATCATCAAGGTTCTGGCACAATCCACAATAGATCGGTTTCTTCTCTTAGCTATTCCATTATGTTGTGGAGTTCTCGGTGTAGAGACTTGTCTTTTAATACCATGATCATTGCAGAATAAGTTGAACTCATCAGATGTGAACTCTCCTCCTCTATCTGATCTAAGACATTTCAGTTGTCTTCCTATTTCATTTTCCACTCTTGCCTTGTACCATTTAAACATTTGAAAAGCTTCTGATTTTTCTTTTAAAAACATTACTGACATCATCCTTGAATAATCATCCACAAATAATATGAAATATTTATCACCATAATAACTTTGAACTTTCATAGGACCACAAAGATCATTGTGCACAAGATCTAAAATTCTCTTAGAAGTGTAAGACTTACTTGTAAAGCTTGGTCTTGTCATCTTACCCATCTAGCATCCTCGGCACATAGCATTCTTAGGCTTTTCAAGACTCGATAGACCTCTTACTCGATGCTTCTTACTTATTTTGATCAGCTTATCAAAATTTACATGACAAAACCTTTTATGCCATAACCAAGTATCATCTATCTTTGCATACAAACACTTGTTCCGAGTTGAGTCAAGGTGAAATGTATTACCTTTTGTTTGTGTCCCGATAGCAGCTAACTTTCCATTCTTGTCATGAACTTTGACAATTCCTTTTGGAAATTCTATTCGGTAACCTATATTGTTTAGCTGTGCTACACTCAACAAATTGTATTTCAAACCTTCAATCCAATAAACATCATTGCATCTTGCATTTTCAAGAAGTGTTATATATCCTTTACCTTTCACTAGACATGGTGCATCATTACCAAATCTTACATAGCCTCCATCATAATCTTCTAACATAACAAACTTGTGTTTATCACCTGTCATATGATGTGAGCATCCACTATCTATGATCCAAGAATCATTAGTATTTACGTGAGATATTAGGGCTTTTTCTTCATACCTTTCTTCATCTGATCCATCTTTTATAGCCCATAAAATACTTCCTCTATATCAGTTTCATCTGATTTATCATCATTGGATTCCTCATCAGCTATTAAGCATGTCTTTCTATCTCTTCTTCTGAAGTCTCGGTGTCCTCTGTAATGATTGTCTTTCTGTCTGTCATCTCGGTAATCTCTCTTTTCAATAGATTCTTTGTCAAGACAGTTAGAAGCCATATGTCCTATCTTATCACAATTGAAACATTTCAAAGGTAGTTTTCCTTTATACTTACCTTTGCCTCTCGGTAACCTTCTAGCTAATAGTGCTTCAAACTCTTCTGGCTTCCTGATTTCCTCAGACAGTTTGTGTACTTCTTCCATGTTCTTATGAAATCTTTCACTTGCTCCACTGTGATCTCCTTCAAAGTACTTATACTTTCTTTCATTGTAATCATTAGATTCATCAAGACAAAAAGAACTAAATGCAGATTCAACTTTATTTACCGAAGATCCACTGTTATCAAAGTTACTTAACTCAAATGCATGTAGCTTACCAATAGTAACATCTAAAGAAACTGGCATATTAGGTACAGACCTCAATTCATTGATTGCAGAGACTCTAATTGTATAAGCTGGTAGAAGGGTTCTTAACAACTTACTTGTTATATCCTTTTCTTCAATAGTTCCACTTGCTCCTTTGATTTGATTGACAATCTCCTTTAGTCTTGTACTATACTGAGTTATGCTCTCACCTTCACTCATCCTCATAGATTCAAGTTGTCCTCTTAGACTGTCTACTTTTTCTCTTTGAACGTGTTCATCTCCTCCATATACTAATATGAGCTTATCCCACATAGCCTTTGCATCATTGCAGCCTTCTAGATCATTAAACTTTGAGTTGGTCAATGCAAATGTTATTTCAGTCATTGCTTGGATATGTTCTTGCTTTGCCTTTATCTCTTCCATTGTCAATGGATAGGTGCTCGGTGTGATGAAATAATTCTCTAGATAATATACAACATATTCTCCAACTTCTGATAGGTGCAGCTTCATCCTTTTCTGCCATGTAGAGAAACTTGACTTGTTCAGCTTTGGTGCATCCCTCTTATACATCTTTGGATCTTTGCCTCAAGTAACTTTAAACTTTTTTTCTGGAGTCCAAAGCTCTGATACCAATTGATAGTTTTGATACTTAATGTAAGTACAGATCCAATAGCCAACAAGATGAGAGGGGGGGGTGAATCATACAAACTTAATCTTCCATAAAAACATCATATTCAACCTCAGTAACATATACTTTAGTAATATAACCAAAATTGCTAAACATGCAAACTCAAAAGCATATAAACATCATAAACCTCATAACACCAGATTTAACGTGGAAACCCAAATAGGGAAAAACCACTGTGGGATTTCGAACCCACTAAGAAATATACTCTTCTAGAGTATGCTCAGTTAAAAGCAAATCCTGTTAAAGATTACAAACACATTGCTAGATGTAACCCGATTAAGGGATTTCCCTCAGATCTGTTAGGATCTTCACCTTGTTAGAAGTGACCTTGTTAAAGGATTTCAAACACTCAATCAGAATGTCACCTTGCTAGAGGGTTTTACAAATAAGACTATTAAGTCCACTCGGTTAAGAGATTTTTTGTCACTTTCACAAAATAACAGTAATAAAAATCTATCTGCAACTTCACATCTAAAATGCTAAAGCAGATTCTTATTTGCTCAATACAATCTAGACATAGAACTAATCTTGTCCATCTGCTGGGCTTCTATACTCTGTTATTCAAATAGGTCTTCAGGCTTCTGTGCTCGGTAATCACTATGTAGCATCCCTGTGCATACATTTGCCTGCATACATTGTTTATCAATAGTTCCCTATTTATAAACAATTCGCCAACTGCTTAATCTCCTTGATCACATTCCCCATGATCAATCATAGCCATCAGATCTTCAAACTTTGACCAGGTTCAATGTATCCTTCGATCTGAAAATGTTTTACCTTGCCTTGGAACTTTTGCTAGGGTATTGCGGTTCAATCTGAGTTGTAGATCTTCATGCCAATTTTCCTTTGCCATAGATTCATTAACAAACTTCATGCACGACATACCAATCATTTAATCAGTTCTAGCTCATCAACTTCCTTCATTAAATAATGCATGTAACCTTTTAATGTATTCTATTACAACTCGGTTACAACTCGGTAACAACTCGGTAAATACTAAACTTCACTCGGTAGACATTCTGCTTTCATTAACCAATAGTGATAACCTTAGGGTTTACCGACTAGGTTCCTTAGGGTTTACCAACTAGGTTCTTTGCATGGTAACATAGTATAGTATTATCCTTACAATTTACAACATATGTATGATGTTAAAACAATCTAAACATCATGATCTCATCATTGTCTAACTCGCTAATAGTTGCCCATTGAATACCTTATTCATCATATTCTTTCTGTGTCTTTTACTGACATCTTTATACTCTTCAAATCATACTTCTCAAGATATGGCAACATCATACTGAATTAGAAAATCAATTTCTTGACATCAATGACAAAATAATAATATCAAGATAGTAAACATCCTTAATCAGTTATATCCATAATCATCAACAACCTTCTCAATATCCTTATTGAAATGCCAACAATCTCCCATTGTCTGTTATAATGCCAAATGCCAACAGCTTCATCCTCAGAGATTCTATTAGGCATAATGGTCCTACATTTGGTACAAGCATCCATCGAGGCTTCATTATCCTCAGAGGTAAATAGAGTCTTGTAAAACACTTCAAAGGCTTCTTTGATGTCATTGATATCCAGGAGTTCTTTATTATCTATAGTTATTCTATCTATTTTTCCCTGGTTTGTTTTTGCTTAAGCAGATTAAAGAATATTTTGGAACCCTTATCACCAAACTGGAGCCAGTGGTTGCGGGCTCCGATGAAAGCACCTTTGATTTTAACCTGCTGGTGTTTCCTGAGGATATCTCTAGCCTCGGAGACCTTTTTGGCAAGGGTAGGGGAAGAAGGTTGCAGTTGCATTTCATGTTCTAGAGAGTGAAGTCGAAGAGTGAGATTTTTTTCTATGAAACTAAAGTCCTTGGCTTTGTTTTGGCCAATGGTTTGGAGAAGATTTTGCCAGGAAGAAATATTCCTCTGCCATCTGAACATGTGGGATTGGGGGAGATGTGGTTGCAAGTTGAAGAGCCTAATTAGTTTGATGGCATTTAGGACATCCTCATCTTGTAGCAAGGAGGTGTTAAGTAAGAATTTCTTATTGCGAGGGTGGCTAGGGGTGATGGAGTTCCTGATGTTAATAATGGCTAAAATGGGGAAGTGGTCTGACAGGGTAGTTGGTAAGACTGCAACCGCATTCCCAAACTGGTTGGGGAATAGGAGAAAAAATACTTATTAGCATAGAATCTATCTAACCTGGAGTAGATCCTATTAGTGTTTTGCTGAAAGTTGCACCAGGTGTGCCATACGTTAGGGGTGTCAGGTTTAGTGTCTTCCAAGGGGTCAAACAGTTGTAGATGTTGTTTAAACCTGTGCTAGTGAGGTCTTTCTGAGTTTTTCCATTCAAACGGAAGTCCCCCATCCTTGTCATTCTGGGATTCAGTCATATTAAAATCCCCCACCATGACCCAGGGGATATTTGGGAGGGAAGTTAGCCAATTCCAGAGGGATATTCTTTCCTTATAATTGTTAGATGCATAAATGGAGCATATACCAAAGCATGAACCCTTAACATCTAAGGTAACCCAAGCTACTCTATTACAGGGGGAGGTCCCTTTATCCTTGAGCTACATTGTCCATTTAGGGGAGATAAGAAGACCAACTCCTCCTTTTCCTCTCAGGTGGTTGGTACAAACTTTGGTTGCATCTCGCCAAATGAAGTCAAGTGTAGTGTCGAGGGAGAACCCAACATATTTAAGTTCTTGTAACATCAGAAAATCTAAGTTTTTATGATAATCTAGAAATCTTTTAATAACAGATTTCCTATCAGGCGACTCAAGTCCTTGAATGTTCCATGATATGTATTTCATCAAAGTGGAGGATTTAAGGTGGGCTGGTAGGGAGATCGTTGTTGATCACCAAATTTCTTCTTGTTTTTGAAGCCCACGGGCCTTCCTTTCTTTTTATTTAGGGATGACCCTTTCATAAGGTCCTCACCATCTTCACTGGTTTCAGGAAGCTCAGCTCTACTATCTGCATTTCCTCCTATGTCAGACCCAGACAACTGGGATCCTGGAAAGCCAGGGAGCATAGTGCTAGCTCTAATTTCCTCTAGACCCTTATTGGCATAAATAACTTCTATAAAATGATTGTCCTCTAGTTCTTTGAGCGTAGATGCAGTCGAGGGAAGGATGGTGTTAGTGTCAGAAATAAGCCCTGCAAGTGAAGAGGAGACCGATTGAATGGGGGTTTCAGAATTGAGTATCATTGCAGGGTTATTACCAATGCTAGCACCATCATCACCATGATTGGGGTTTTCCAGATTTTTAACCATATTTCTAACCATAGAGTTAACAAGGGATGGATCAGGGTCCTGAGGTTTATGAGCAGAGGCCAATTGGTTGTTGGAGGAGTGGTTAAGATTCAGGGCATTGAGAGGGATAGCTTTACATCTTTGTTTCCTCGAGGTAACAAGTTGAAAACAAACAGAGGGTGATTCAACAAGATTTTGAGAAGGGTCGAAAATAGGGATGAGGAGTTTGGGGGCCAAAGGTGCAAGACCGGGTTTGAGAGGGTTAACCTTATTAGGAGTGGGATCAGGATCTACGGACATCTCGTTAGTAGAGCGGGGAGGGGGAGATTGTAGATCATTAACATTTTTAGGGTTTACATTATTTTCACCTGAATTATGTTTTTGCTTCCTACGACTGATAATTGGGCAATTTTTACGAATATGTCCTTCTTTTTTGCAGAGAAAACATGCATTCAATCCTCCAAGCATTTCAATCAGGCAGACGAATGTGTCTCCATTAATATCTAGGTTTAAAGATGGTGGAATGTCAATTCTGGGCTTAATTGAGACAAGCATTCTTGCGTCTAGGTTGGGTACCAACCAAGCAGTTTCATCTATCTGAATCATTTTGCCAAATGGTTCCATTAATTGGGGAAGGAAATGCCATAAAAAAGGGGGGACATCTTTGAGGATGACCCATCTAGGAGAGGATAATGCGAGGACTTCCTCATTAACTGCCTCTGGAGACCAAGCTAGGGCTTGAAGAGAGGTATTCCCAACCGTCTAGTACTGGCGTTTAAGTGCTTCCAATTGGGCTTCATGCGAATTAAAGAAAATGAGAAAAAGACCTCTCTGTATTTGTCTACAGAATTTGATTTTAAGCCCTAATTTAAGATTGCATAGATTGTGAAACCAGTCGTCTACGAATTTCCTAGGTGGGCATTTTTGAGCATCAACACAGGCAAAAAATATGGCAGTGTCACATAACCTATGCTTTTCCGAAGCAATTTCATTCAACATTTCAATATTTGGCGAAATGCAGAAGGGTTCCGAGGTATTGCAAGGGAGCTTACCATCCTTACTGGGTCCTTCGTCTGCAGGAGCCTTACGGAAGTGCGTCGACAAGCAGACTCCATTTGCAGGCGGAGTGACGGTCTCGGCGAAGGACTTTGTTAGGGCTGGTATTGTCTGCAACGTGGGTTTAGGGTTATTATCATTAACTCCATCTGACTCCGGCTCCATTGGAAACCAGGATTAGGATCGTGCGGGGTGGGCGGATGGGTGGAGTTAATCGCAATAAATGTTCATAGAGCAAAGTAAATGAAGCACAGAACAAAGCAGAGCAAGTGGGCGAGAAATGCAAACCGAGTGGAGGAGATTAACTCCTCCACGTAGACGTCGAGGTAGTCTCATTAGCGCCTGCGTGCCTCGATCATGCTTCCTCCTTCAGGGCACTGTCGAAAGCACCGAAAAATCGCAGAGCCAATTCATCTCTTCAATTTTCTAATCTCTCATCCATTCATAATATTTCAAAATTAATAATCACAAAATTAATCACTTAAAATAAGTATCAATTATCTATAAATTTATTTTTAAAAATATAATTTTTTTTACTATAATTAAATTTTGTTTAAAAATTTAAAATTAATTTTTTAATATAATTAATAATAATATTTTTTATTAAATTTTAAAAAAGTCATTCAACTATTAATACATTATTGTTAAAAAAATATCAAAATCATTAAAAATTAACATTTAAATCTTAAAAATAAAAAATAAAAAAGACATAAATAATTTCAAACAATGGCCCCTAAAATGGAGTTTAAAGGGGATTTGTGGGTCCTGGCCACTCTTTTGGGTGAATATGATATCTTTACTCAAAACAAAACCGTGACCTGAAAACAAAACGGGAAGCAGTGACGTAATTAAAACAAGATGCTTAGGACATTTCTGGTGGGCAGAGCCCACGCAATAATAGTCTATTGGCTAATAATAATATAATCCATAATTATATTATAAAAATAAATATTAATATATAATTATATTATAAAATAATAATATATTATAATAAACTATTTGTATGTGAGAACATGTTTATGAGAATTAAATCAAATGGTTAGCTATTCTAGATCGATCTTGAAATGTAAGAAAATGCTCGCATTCAACTACAAATACCACAAAGAAAACCTAAAACAAAATTTAAACGCAAGTTTAAGCAAATCCATTGTCACAATTATTGGAAACATTAGATCCATAGACACCAAGAAGAAAGATTTAGAGAAAATAAATAAATTAAAAAACAAGGGAACGAGAAAAAAATAAAATAAAATAAAAATACAAAGTGGAGAAACATGGGAAGGATTCCAATTTCCCATCTTAGGAGGTAGATAACCAATGATATACTCATTTAAACTCCTTGTCAACTTTTAATTCTCTTAGGATGTTGTGTTGAGAGGCTATTTTTGGTAAGGAGTGATCCTATGATTTAGCTAAATTTCTTATTGTGTTTTGACAAAAAATGATGCCAAGTGTTACAAATTGATTACAGTGGAGATGTTTGTTTGTATCAATTGAGAGAGTGTAGGTTGACATTCTCCATTACTAAGATGTCTATTAATATTTATTGTAATAATAATATAATTTATAATTATTAATATTATAAAATTAAATATTCATATATAATTAAAAAGTATAATATAAAATAATAATATACTATAATAAACTATTTGTATGTGAAAAGATTTTTTGAGAACCAAACAAAATGTGAAGTTAGGAAAATCATGCATATAATCTTATGGAATTTGGGATGAGCACTATATTCACATGTTATTGTTATTCATGTAGAATAAATAAGTAGGTGTATGAGATGTGATGTTGTAACAAGCATTAAGATAGTTTTTCTTGGTGGATGTGAGTTATGCAATATATTATACTTGGTAAAGTTTATTTGTTAATGTTTCTCTTATGATTTTTTTAATAAATATAACAAGTGAAAGGAGGTTAAGATAGGTGTGTTGTATGACTTTCAAACCCTTGTAATTATATAGGATATTATTGTAATTTTAGAAATATATGTAGAAATGATAATAGTTCAATCTTGAAATGATATATGGAGAGAGGTAGAAAGATTCATTTCTTGATCTTGAAATGCAAGAAAGTGCTTGCATTTAGCTACAGATACCACACAAAGACAACTAAAAACAAAGTTCACAAAACACACAAGTTTAAGAAAATCTATTGTCACAATTGTTGGAAACAAAAGATCCATAGACAATAAGAAGAAAGATTTAGAGAAAAAACAAATAAAAAAAGCCAAGGAATGAGAGAAAAAAATACGAAGTGGACAAATATAGGAAGGATTCCAATTTCCCATCTTAGGAGGGAGAGAACCAATGATGTACTCATTTAAACTCCTTGTTAATTTTCAGTTCTTATAGGATGCTATGTTGGGAGGCTATTTTGTTGAGTAGTGATCTTATAATTTAGCTAAATTCTTTATTGTGTTTTGGCAAAAATGATGCCAAGTGTTATAGGTTGATGAGAGTGGAGATGTCCATTCCTATCTATAATAATAATATAATCTATAACTATTACTATAAAACTAAATATTAATATTAATATATATTAATTCTCATAGGATGTTTCACCATGTTGGGAGGCTATTTTGGTGGGGAGCGATCTTTTAATTTAGCTAAATTCTTTATTGTGTTTTGGCAATAATGGTGTCAAGTGCTACATCCATTAATAAGGTGTCCCTTTGTATTTATTATAATAATAATATAATCTATAATGATTATTCTAGAATTAAATATTAATATATAATTTAAAAAGTAGCGATATACTCAAACTCCTCGTTAATTTTTAATTCTCATAGGATGTTGTGTTGGGAGGCTATTTTGGTGGGAAATGATCTTGTAATTTAGTAAAATTCTTTATTGTGTTTTAGCAAAATGGTTCCAAATGTTACAAGTTGGTCAAAGTGGAGATGTTTGTTTGTATTAAGAGAGTGTAAGCTGACACTCTCCATTAATAAGGTGTACATTTTTAGTTATTATACTAAAAATATAATCTATAATAATTATTATAAAATCAAATATTAATATAATTGAAAAAAAAGTTATATACTCATTTAAACTTCTTGTTAATTTTTAATTCTCATAAGATGTAGTGTTGGGAGGCTATTTTGGTGGGGAGTGATCCTATTATTTAGCTAAATTACTTATTGCATTTTAGTAAAAATGGTGCCAATTAGAAGTTGCTTGGTTTGTATTAGGAGAGTGTAGGTTGATACCCTCCATTATTATTATTATTATTATTGTTATTGTTATTGTTATTGTTATTGTTATTGTTATTGTTATTGTTATTGTTATTGTTATTGTTATTGTTATTGTTATTGTTCTTGTTATTATTATTATTATTATTATTATTATTATTATTATTATTATTATTATTATTATTATTATTATTCATTTAAACTCCTTGATCATTTTTATTCTTAGAGAATGTTGTGTTTGGGGGCTATTTTTTGTTTATGGTAGAAGAATGTAGGTTGCACTCTGATTGTTAAGATACCCATTCATATTTATTATAATAAGGGGTTCCCTTAGGCCTTCCTACAAGGGCCTTTCCCTTAATATAATCCATAATTTGTTTTTATCTTAATCCAAAATAATATAATCCATAATTATTATAATAAAAATAAATATTACTATATAATTTTAAAAAGTATATAATAAACTATTTGTTTGTGAGAACATGTTTTTGAGAAATAACAAAATGGTTTAAGTAGGAGACATGGGTAGTAAATAGCATAAGTAATAATAAACGTAGTTTTATCACCCCATTATTTTATTTCACAATACGTGGTTATATGTTTCATCCTTTGCATGGACATTGCATGTAATGCCCCATTAAATAATTATAAAAATGGGTGAGGAAACATTCTAGAATGAAATTCCATAAAAAAGGAAGGAGAGACATAGCTCAAGATTTTTCATTCTAATGCACTCTTCCTAAAAGGGAAAAGTTGGTGATAAAAAATAATTTTTTTGTTATTTTAATTTTATAAGAATATGGATATGTTTGCCATTATGTATTTGGTTTATTTTAATAGAAAATTTTATTATTTATTTGGTTTATTTTAATGGAGAATTTTATATCATTTATAAGATGGTTTTGTTATTCACTATGGGATTATGATTCTTGTCAAAAACTTCTTTGGCTAAAAGTTAAGAATTGACAGGTTTTCATTCCATGAAATCATTCTGAGTATGATCTCAATCTCAACCTTTATGTTGTCAAAGCCTTGCACTCAATAAGACTTGATTCCAAGTGGGCTCATTTAAAACTACTCAACTTCACTAGTAGACCCATTAATGTTTAGTTCAATTCATAATTATAATATGATTTTTATAATCAAGTTGTATTAGACATATGTTTTAAAATAAAAATATTTAGAAAAATGAAAAAAATGAATTGTTGATATCATATTTTTATAATTTGTGTTATTGAAATTAGGAGTGCATTTTATATTCAATTGTGTGATTAGTTTATATAATCAGACTCCATGATATGTCATTATAATGGGATATATCATTACATGGTTATCTTCGTGTGTGTGTGTGTGTGTGTGTGTGTGTGTGTGTGTGTGTGTGTGTGTGTGTGTGTTAGAGAGAGAGAGAGAGAGAGAGAGAGAGAGAGAGAGAGAGAGAGAGAGAGATTATGAAAGTAATATTGATTGAATGAATAATTAGTTAAATTGAGAGTGAAAGACTTGATAAAGTCAAAACTAGAATTGGTAACAATAAAAAAGGAAGGTGCAAAAGTCATTGTTTGACCATTGTTGAGCTTATCACTATTGGCTTGTAATAGTGATGAGTCTTATTATAGTCAAACATATTGTACACAAGTTCAAATTGTTAGGAAAATGTTGTCAACCTTGCATTTGCATAAGGTTATTATTTATAGTAAGTTTACATTTGAGCACAAATTGGTCCAAAAGTTATCCCAAATCTATGAATTAGCTACATAAACATGTCGGTATTTTTTTGTCGCAACATCATGTCCATATTTGAAGATATTGTAATGTCGGGAAATAGGAGTTCACAAGTTTAGTAATGTAAACTAGGAATTAGACCTATTACACATACATTACATTAAGAGGAGAATGAACTCAATAGATTCAACCTCAATGCTATTAGAAAGAGGGTTGAATGTAGATTGAATTCTATTCCTTTTGATTGAGTTGAAAATGCAATTGAGAACATGTAATTTTGAATGCTAGATCTAAGGGAAAATGATGGCAAATTGGCATAAAATAGCATAAACAATATGTTACAAATGTAGTGTGCAAACACCAAACTAGATTTGAGGTGAGGGGACAGAGAGGAATCTATGCTTGAAAATTTGGCTCGAAAGTATAGGATTGAAAGGCCCAGGCAGCCTGGTCCTCCAACTATCAGATGCAAACAAACATGAAACTTTCAAAATCAGAATGTCGCTAAAAAATAATCTCCTAAAAGTTTATCAAAAAATTATGAGACTTGATTGCTCAGGGTATCCTAGTCCTCCGATTTTTTCTATTGCAAAAGTCAAATCTAACCATCTCTATCTGCTTTTCTTGATTATGTTATTATAGCTCCTGAACTTGTTTTCTGCTCACAAAAAGAGAGGAAATGGTGTTGTTGATAGGGGTTTACCTAAGTCAAACCCTACATTTATAATTAACCCTTTAATTGAATTGAAATTGAATTAGAAATGCTTGAATTGAAATGATTAACTGAATTGATTAGACCTTTAATTAATGAGCAATGTTCTTAAGATAAGTCCTCCATGTGTTGATGCAACTATTGTTGTGTGGGACCCTCAATGCTTCCCGACACCCTAACCTCTTCGGTGGTACTCTCACTAATAGTTTGAGCTTTTTGTGTAGTGGCAACTAGTTTGTGTTAATAAAACTATGTGTTCAAATAGAAAATACACATTGCTCGATATTTGTGCAATGTTGATGGCTTTGACCATTGGCTTTGAACTTGAGTAAGAAGGGTATATTGTTTCATGGGTCATTTGAATGGCACATACCATTTCTATATTTCACTTTGACAATTATTGATTGTGTTGTGATCCCCTTGACAAAAGGAACTCTAGCTTATTGTGATGACTACATTCTTATTCTTATTTGTAGGTTTATTATCTCTGTGACTGAATATTGAACATCATTATGTATGCAAATAACCTTTTCCTACCTTGTAGTTTACCATTTATTCTAATTTTTGAAGAATGAATACAAATGCTTATAATACAAGGAAAAATCATAAAATAAATGCAATATTTGTTTGAATAGAAAGATATTAAACACACATTTATTTTTTTGTGAAATGAGAGTCTTATCAGGATGAAACCCTACCTTCTCACATAGTTTCTTCACTCCAACTCATTTTCTTTCATTCTCGACTGATCTTAACCTTGAGACTATTGTCCACATGCATGAAACTCTGGATGATCAAATCACTACCCTTTCATTGATCCTTGATGATGAAAAATAGGCATGGGTGAGTTTGTGCAATTGCTTTCAACATAGAGGTTCCATTTTCTTGATGGAACTATCAAAAACTATAAGAGGACTCAACGTGGGTACATGGAAAACCCTAAATGCAATGTGGAGTTTAATGGTTTTCAACTCTCACTTCCCTCCAAGCACTAAAATGGATTTAATTTGACTCCATCCAACATGGTTAATGTGATTTTTGAAATCTTTAACATAATAAAACAAGGAGTTTTATGTTTAAAACCTATCTTTAATAAATAAATAAAAATTGATTTCATTTTTTAACTCATTCCATTATTAATTTTTTGCTTAGAATTTACTATGAAGACCTTGGACCCTATGTGGGACCATTTTTTATCTTAAAGTGAAAATATTGTAACAACTACATTGAAAAATAGGTTATTTAGAAATAAACCAACTCTTTTCATTTGTAAGATGACTCATACATTTATTTAGTCAAAGATTAATATCTCTAATCA
This sequence comes from Cryptomeria japonica, assembly GCF_030272615.1. Classification (NCBI taxonomy): domain Eukaryota; kingdom Viridiplantae; phylum Streptophyta; class Pinopsida; order Cupressales; family Cupressaceae; genus Cryptomeria; species Cryptomeria japonica. The sequence goes on from NC_081413.1 coordinate 523,693,500, forward strand.
ACCACACAATCTTTAATTCTCAATATAGGCCTCAACAATGATACAAAAAATGTGTGATTATGACTCTCTTCTAAAGATAATCATAAATCTGAATTGAATGTGTGTCAAAACTTGGGACATAAGCTTGTGACCCGGGTCTTCATATACTATATGCTTAGCAACATTTTTTTTATTTGAGAACTAAGATTGTTTAAATATTAAAATATGAATTACACTTGCTTAAAAAGAAACACTCCAACACGCTTGTTGAAATGAAACACACTTACATAAAGAAAATATATTTGTTGAATTAAAACACATTTGCTAAAAATAAAATAAACTACGATAATTTATTGGAAAATAAATAAATGAATTTTTTTTTTAATCATTATTAACTACACAAATAATCAACAAATATTATTGATTGTATTAAAATGATATGTTGGATATTCTTGCTGCTAGGATATGTTGTTGTCATTGATGTCAACATATTCCTGTGTTTTGGTGATCCGGTAATTGCAATGAGTTGATCTAGTTGGTTTATCTATTTGCTTTGTTGAATCAACTAGAGATACTTCATTCTTTATTGATTTCATGATGCTATGTGATGATTTGATCGAGTTGAGGATTCTGGTATGGAGATTGGTTTTCAGTGTTCAATATTGCAATATTCCAGTATTTGATCCATTGTGCTCTGGTATGATCATATCTTGTGTTGTGGATTTCGGAGAGTGTTTGGAATTTTTGTGTGTATCTTCATTTCATATGGTTCATGATTTTATGCTCCACAAGCTATCCTTTTTGTCTGATTTGTTGTTGATAAGTGTTCTTGAGTGCTAGTGTGTTGATAGATGAAGATTTGATTAAGTGGTGTTGGTGTAGCTATTGCAGATGGTTCTAACATGCTTGCTAGTATTTTCTAATCATGTCCTATTTTTTTGTTGTTCCACATTGATAATTGTGCGTGCTCTTGATGATCTTATGGGTCCAGTTATATTCTTCATGTTATGCAGTATTTTTGGTGGTGTAATGTGTTGCAGTTGATCTTGGCGAGATTTCTGGTGATGGTGCGCATTTGAGGAGTTGATTTAGGTCCATGCTATGTTATCTATGATATTGTATTGGTGCAACGGTTGATTTATGTATCGTGTGATGTAATTTTTTAATTAAGTGTTGAGGGTTTGGCCAACCTTGTAGTCAAGGTTGATTATTTGTATAAATGGGTGTAATATTCATGTAATTGGGGTATTGGTGTTGAGTCTGTATTATCAGAGAATGGTGTATGTGTGAACAAGTGAATTCATCTTTCGGTGTGGTATATTTGTTATCTTTCTTTTTGCTATAGTTGATCAGATTTGAGATTTTGTTTAAATTGTTTAATCCGGTGAAAACTGATTCACCCCCCCGTCTACGTTTTCCTTGAAGCTACATCCTCGGGAAGAAGCTTGACCGCTTGAGCAGATTTGGGATGGAAACCTATGTGTTCAAGAAGGAGAGTCCTATATTTGATGGAAATAATTATATTGTACGAAAGGACCAGATGGAAGTTCACTTGAAGTGTCCTAAATAAGATGTTGTGGTGGTTTTTCTATCGCGTTAGTAAGGCAGTTGGAGATATTCAAGGGGTGGTTAAAAGTTTAAATCAACAAAGAGAATAATGGGCGTAAGGAGTGGCAAAGGAGTAGCAGGGTGTGCAAGACTTATTTATGTTTGTCTTCAGTAAACATTAAATCTTGTAATACCGACGTGCTATATTCTTGGATGTGGGTTAGTAGTGATCCACGTTTTTAGTGGCTTAACTCTGTTTGTTCTCTGTCATAAATGTTTTCTGCCTTGTTTCATCAGCGTGACCTAGATTGTAGGGAGTTGTCATAGTTTTCTTTTAAATAAGTGTGTGTGCCTCCCCTCTGAGGTTAAAGAGAGAAGAAGAGAAGGGGAAGAGATACAAAAGATTTAGAAATAAAGTTGTAGTGCATTTTTAGCTTTCTTTCATTCTGTATGTTGTACCGACTTTTTAAGGACAATGAATAAAGTGATGTTATTCTAAGTATTTAAGAGTTATCTTTGTAAGCCTGGATACACTCATCCAAGGGGGGCCACTTGGTGAGTATTCCTGTGCATTTGTTAACTTAGTTTCCCTTTCTGTTGCAGTAGTCGTTCTAGCAATTGACTGTTCCTGCAGCCATTGGAAACAGATCCTATGACTGTTCCTGCAGCCAAAGCAAACAGAGTAATTCCTGTTTGTTAGCTTTCGACTTAGTTAACAAGTTCTTTAATGGGGTTTTATGTTAATACAGGGTTTTCCTATAGCCATTCAGTTGTTACAATTATTTTTTACTTCTTTCAAATAGGTTTAGTTGCTGCAGTAATGTAGAATAGCTATTGCAGAAACTTAGTGCATATATAGTGCAGACCCATTTCAAGTAATACATCCCTGGGTTAATAAACAAATGAACTTCAGTTATGGAGATAATAGCTTCATAGAGTGAATGTCCAAACTTTGGGTTGAGACTTTAGTTGTAGTTATTGTTCCTATTGGTGAAGCAAATATTTTTGGCATCATTGTCGGGGATGGTGTCAAGCTAAGAACCTGTTACGGTTAATAATTTTTAGCTTTTAGTATAGTTGTTTTTGATAAACTTAGGTTGTTTAAAGTAATTCTCATGAATCTGCATTCATAGACGAAGAAGAGATGCTCAAGGTAGATTCCTTCCCAGCTATCCTAACCATACAAGACTCAATCCATATGACCCCCCAAATTTAAATCCTTTTGCTGCACTATACCAAACTCCAGATAATTTGAACCCTCTTAAATTTGAACTTCTGAAGAACAACCTCCATTTCCTTTTTGGACCTCCTGAAGAGGAACTTCATTTGGTAACTCCTCAAAGCCCAATGCAAGGAAATCCACCCCCTGGTGGGAATAACCTACCTCCACCTGTGAATCCAACGTTTGAGTTTCCTATTTCTGATCAGCATGATAATGCTAATCTTAAGATCATTCCAGCTTCTTCCCTTCCTAAATTCTATGGATTAGTGACAGCAGGCCTTGACACTTTCCTGTTTGAGTTTGATGTCCTCTGTAGGAGTTTATATTGTACTACAGATGCCCATAGAGTCAAAATATTCCTTGCCACTTTGAAAGAGTCAGCTTTGAGATGGTTTATAAATCTAGGGAGTAGCGTAGTCACTACATGGGATGAGATGAAACAGTTGTTTCTTTTGAAATACAAGGATTATTGTAGAGGGACTGACCGCCATGGGGATGATGTTTTTAGAATTACACAGAAAGAAGATGAGAGTGTAGAGGATTATCTTGAGAGATTTCTATTCAGTGTCAAAAAGTCCAAGCATAATACTCTAAATGAAGAATCTCTTAAGTTAATATTTTTAAGAGGAATTGGTGATGAATGCACAAATGCTTTGGATCTTATGGGAGGAAGTGACATAACACAATCAACATGGAATGACATTGGACACATTTGTCAAAAGTATTCCAGATCTTCTTCTAAGAAGAATAAGCATTTCAAGTCGGGGGTTTCTTCATCAACATCCAGTAATGGAGTTTCTCGAATGGAGCTTAGCCATCTGCTGAAGGATTTTAAGGAGGATATCATAAACAATATGGCTACTCAATTGGACACACTTTCAGCTAAGAAGAAGCATGAGGAAGCTGATGCAGTTCTTGCAGAATTCTGCCCACATTGTAAACAAAGGAAAAGAGATTGCAGATGTAAAATGGCTGCAAATCTTGAAGTTCCTGATTTCAAGACATTACAAGGTGATGATGAATAAGTTTTCTATGTTGCTCAGAGAAGGCCAAATTTTCCAAGACAAGGTATGCCTCCCAATGCGCTTTCTTTTTCTGGTTATAGTGGAAATTCCTATGCACAAAATAATCAATGGCAATCTCCATATTCTCAAAATTTTAGAAATTATCAAAATTGGTATAATCCTCAAGGCCAAGGGAAACATTTTGCCAATAAAACTCCACATTGTTAGCAACCACAAGGAAATTGGTCTCAACCTTAGGGACCATGGCAACAATTCCAAGGCAAGTGGTAACTTTCTCCTCAATGGAGAGGAGGTCAGCCATGGGCAAATCAGTCACTAGTTATCAAAAACCTATGTCATAGCCACAAACACCTACAATAATGCCTCCTCCTGTAGCCAATACTGTTCCACCTAAACCTACACAACTGCCCACTCAACCAATGCCAAATCCTAATAACAAGCCTCAACAATAACAACAAATTTATTCAACTGATCCTAATCAATACCCAACTTATTTTCTTTCTATAAGTGATATTCACCTCAGGTCTGGGATAACTTTACCCAACCCATCTCCACCAGTTATAACTGAGATACAAAAGTAACAAGAAATCTCTAGTCCAGCAACTCAAATACCTCAAAATCAGCAAATACCCCCATTTCCTCAAAGGTTGCAAGGTAAAGATATTATACAGGAAGAGGAAATGAGTTTTGATATCATAGATCAGCTGAAACATGTATGTGTTAAAATTCCATTTTTATAAGCTATTAAGGATGTCCCTATTTATGGTAAGGCGCTTAAGGAGGCATGTTTGAAGAAGCCTGGTAGAAAGAAAAAGGATCTGCAAACAGTGCATGTAATGGGTCAATTGGCTGATATCATGTTAGGAAAGGTTTCAATTCCAAAATATACTGATCCTGGTAGCCCTATTGTGAAAATAGTCATCAATGGCACTCAGATAAAGAATGCTTTAATAGATTTGGGAGTAGTCATCAATGTAATGATAAGAAATTTATGCAAAAACTTGACATAACCTATCTTAGACCTACACCTACAATCCTGTAGCTTGCTGATAGTTCCACAGTTTGGCCTGATGGTATGATTGAAGATGTGGTTGTTATTTTGGATTCTTCAGAATATCTTGCAGATTTTATGATCTTGTCTCCTAAAGCTACATTGGCAGTATATCTATTTATCTTGGGAAGACCTTGGCTTGCTACAACCAATGCATATATTGGATGTCGGTCAGGAGATGTGACTATTTCATATGGAAATACAACCAAAACTTTGGCTTTGTATTCTCTTGCTCAGCCCCAACTTGATCAACAACAAGCCATTTGGCCTAACATGGGAGAAGAATTTGAGGAAGGAGTTGACTTTGTTAATCATCTTATGATGATTAATAGAGAATCATTCATACAACTTGATGATGATGATTCAATTCTCTATAAAATTCTAACAAATCAGTTGAGACAAGGGCAACAGTTGCAAGATTTGGTATCAAATATTTCAGCATCAGATTTTACTGTAGCCACTGATATTTTGTATACCCTATTGCCACAGGAAGTCTGCACTTCTCATCTTTCTGAGGCATCTCGAGTTTATCTTACTGTCAATGCGGAAGTTGATCTAAACAAATATTTGAATATCAACAATCAACTCATAGAGATTCAAAGAATAACACTGGTTGACTTGATCAAATGTCATCAACACGCTTTTGCATGGGATTACAAAGACATGCATAGAATTGATCCTACAGTTTGTACCCACCGTATCTACATAAAAGAGGATTGTAGACCACTTAGATAGCTACATAGAATAATTAATCCTACATTAAGAAAAAAAGTTAAAGAGGAATTGTAGACATTATTAAATGATGGATTTATCTATCCTATCTCGGATAGTCAACGAGTGTCACCTTTAGTGATAGTTCCAAAGAAAGGAGGTAAATGGTGGGTATGTGTGGATTACAAAGCTTTGAATTTAGCAACCAAGAAGGATCCCATTACCATTTGTGGACCAGGTATTAGACTCCTTGGTAGGGAAGTGGTACTTCTCATTCTTGGATGGATTTAGTGGCTACAACTAGATTGAAATTGCTCCCGAAGATCGGGAAAAGACTACATTTACTTGTTCTTGGGGAACATATGCATATTTTGTCCTTCCTTTTGGATTATGTAATGCTCCAGCTACTTTTCAAAGGGTAGTGATAAGCATATTTTTAGATATCTCTCAGGACAACATGGAGATCTATATAGATGATTTTACCACCTATGGTTCAGAATTTGAAGAGGCATTGAAGAATCTGAAGAAAATTTTGCAGCGGTGTGAAGACTACAATTTATCATTAAATAGTGAAAAGTGCTTCACGATGATGCAAGAAGGCATAATTCTTAGTCATCATATCTCTATGAAAGGAATACAAGTTGACCCAGTAAAAATAGAAATCATTCAAAACCTCCCTGCACCTGTAAAGAAAAAGGATGTTAGAAGTTTCCTTGGTCATACTAGATATTATAGGAGGTTAATCAAAGATTTTAGTAAAATTGCAGCCCCTTTATATTCTCTTTTGACCAAGGATATGGAATTTAATTGGGCTTCATCATGCAATTAAGCTTTCTTGAAGCTCAAATATGCATTGACTCAAGCACCAATGTTCAAGGGTCCGAACTAGTCCTTACATTTTCATATTCATACAAATGCATTGTATTATGCCATAGGAGCAGTTTTGGGACAAAAGATTGACAATTTGGAGAATGCAATTTATTTTATCAGCAAGAACATGCAGGGGCCTGAGCTGAATTACACTATCACTAAAAAGGAGATGGTAGAAGTTATATATGCACTCAACAAATTCAGGCATTATATAACATGATATCCGATATTTGTGCACACTTATCATACATGAATTAGATATCTCATGAACAAAGCTTCAATTATAGGAAGATTGGCTCGCTGGTTACTATTGATGCAAGAATTTGACATTACAACTATTGATAAACCAGGTAAATCCAATGTAGTTGCAAATTATCTTTCTAGGCTTCAATTGCAGGATGATCATTCATCCATAGACAATGCTTTTCCAGATGAATATTTGTTCCTTATAAAACTCACAATCCCTGGTATGTTGATATTGCAAATTATTTAGCTGCTAATAAGATGCCAATTCATTTTTGTCCTAAGGAAAGAAGACTGTTGGTTGAGAAAAGCTTTAATTTCTCATGGATTGTTGATTGTTTATTTTATACTAGACCTAACCAAGTCATGAGAAGAAGTGTAAGAGAGGATGAAACATATGATATCCTTCATGCATGTCATGATGAACCATGTGGAGGACATTTTTCTGCTAAAAGAACAACACTTAAAATACTTAGCACAGGATATTATTGGCCAACATTATATAAGGATGCAGTACAATATACTAGAAAATGTGATAGATGCCAGCACATGGGTAGACCTACCAGATCTAATGAAATGCCATTATACCCCTAGATATTAGTTGCACCATTTGATAAATGGGGATTATATTTTGTTGGGCCAATTGATCCTCCTTCAAATGGGAAATCTTATATTCTTGTATGTTATATCACCAAATGGGTGGAAACACGAGCTATGACACATGCAAGAGATAATAAAGTGGTTGAATTTCTCTATAAAGAAATATTTACTAGGTATGGAGTTCCAAGAGAGATTGTTTCAGACCAAGGACCACAGTTTACTTCCACATTGATTGTAGCATTGGTCAATGAATACAATATTAGGCACAAGAAGTCTACCCTATATCATCCACCAACAAATGGTCAAGTGGAAGTCACCAATAGGGATTTAGAAACCATTCTGACTAAGACAGTAGCTCTTCATAAGAAAGATTGGTCACATAGACTTCTTGAAGCCATTTGGGCATACAAAACAACTTGGAAGACACCAATTGGTTTTACACCTTTTGAAATGGTGTATGGAAAAACAACAATGATGCCCATTGAGATTGAGCACAAAACTCTTAGAAAAAATCTACAATTGAATATGAATTTCCCTGAAGGACAAACAAACCACATCATGCAATTAAATGCTTTGGATGAGCTGAGAAATATGGGCGTCCAACATACATAAATTATTCAAAATTAAAGAGCTAAGTGGCATGATAAGTACATAAAGGAGAGAAAATTTAAAACAGGTGATTGGGCATTGTTGTATGATTCAAGATATAAAGATACTATGGGCAAGCTGCAGATAATATGGTTAGGCCCATATGAAATAGATGAAGTTTTTACAAATGGGGCAGTCCGTTTGACCACTATAGATCCAGTCAGATTCAAGCTTCTAGTCAATGGTCATCGACTATGCCTGTATCATAAGCTTGCAACCAAAGAACAGTTCTTGCAGCAACTAGAGAAGGCATTAAGGGCACAGTTCCTGCAGCTTCTGCAGGAAATGTTCTTAGCATTCAATAAATTCTTCAAGTATGCTTTCATAAAAATATTTTCATGTCTTATGGAAATATTATTCTCCGATAATAATTTATTCCATCCACATCATCACATTCCATCTCTCTATCTATCACTTCATTCATGTCACATCATCTCATATCATCCCTTTTTATTAGCTAATCATTTCATGCAACATTTATTGGTACGATTGTAGGTATGTACATTATTTATTTTTATTAATTATGCATGTATTATTTTTCTATGATTATTACCTATTTTAAATTCGCATACCCTTCCCTTTGTCCTTTCTGCATGTGTGGACATGTGCCATCATCAGTTGGGGGTGGTGTTTTATGGTTCGATTTTCCAGGTCGAGTAATTATCCATCCTTGTCAGTAATTTGCTTTGATTTTGCTAACATCATTTTTAAATAAGACATTATTTGCCATGAGTGATCAGTTCATCTTGTCGCTAAAATCATTGAAAGAAACTGGAAGTAAGGTATTTTCGAGCAAAATATTTTCAGCTCTATAGGTTATTTCAATTCCCCATTATTTGTTGTGGAAATTATTTTGAGAGCCAAAATAGTCATGGGTGGAGATCCTATCCGCCATGAACATGTAGTTCATGACATGTTGTTGCAGGATGTCCCATGTGAGCATTATTTTTTGTATGCATGGGTGGATTGATTATTTTCTAAAAATAACAGATTACAATGAAGAAATTGCTTCGGAATTCATGCGTACATTCAATGAAGGAGAGGCCTTTGTCAAGGGATTGAGAGTTATTGCCACAGAGAAACAAATAACTGAAGTTACTAGGTTGCTACATGAAGGGGAGTTGTTTCCTGAATCTAATGATGCAAGAAGCGCTAGGGTAGAATTTATGTGTCCAACAGATGGACCCCTAAGGATGGACAAACAGGGAACTCGGTGGATATCTCTTCCAGCAGAATGGCCCCAGGTGGCATTATATGTGATAAAATACCTTACCTACGATGGAAGGTACTCAAACTTGCATTTGGTCCATTTTAAACTGCTTAGTCATTTAAGACATGGCCGAAGGGTAAATGTTCCCAATTTTCTATATCACCTTATTTCCATAAGTGCGGAAGAAACACAAAAGGGAGGAAATCATTATGTCAGTCATCATGGCCTAATAAAATTTTTAGTAGAATGTTCTCTTAGGGATATTTCTCAAATGGCATGGGGGGTATTCGAAGATATACTTCAATATAGGGAGGAAAATGGTCCCATTGTAGAAGAATTAGCAACCCAAGAAGAGGATATCGGTGAACCCTCATCCCCTAGGGTTTTTGTAGAGGATGAACCTCATGTTGCCAATGAAGCTTTGACTATTGCAGAAGAAATGGTGATGGAAACAAATATTGAGTATCCCTCCACTGATCAAAGTGGAGTGACATCTTCTAAAGGAAAAGGGAAAGAAGTAGAGACAATTGACACAAAAGGAGAAACCAGAGTACAACCTCAAGCAACTCAAGTTATCCTGTAGCAATGCCTCTTGCAAGAACTATTCCTTCGGCCACTCCAAAAATGTATGCAAGAAGGACTTAGTGGAGTAAGCAGAAAGTTCGAACAATAGGGAAAACAGTGGAAATCATTTTACTAGAAACGTCAAAAGAAGGGCATGAGAGTCAAATGAAGATTAAATCACAGGAAGAACATGGTGTTGATAGACTTTCAAATTTGGCATAAGTAGCAGAACAATTTGAAGAACCTGTTGAAGAAATCTCATGCCCTCAGGTAACAACTAATAGACCTCCTTCATCTCTCACTAGTTTGTCTATTGCACTTACATTTTATAGGTAGTGGGAGATAGAGAGGGATAGGCTACATGGGATTATTGATAAACAACAGAAAGAAATTGAAAAGAGGGATAATCAGATTGAGGAATTAAAAGCTAAAGGTGACACAATTGTCAGTATGGTTCCCGAGTTGATACAATGTAGGGCTCCTCCAAGGGTTTATGCTTTGCATCTAAAAGAGTAGCATTTAAGTTTTAAGCTAAACCACATTGTTAGAGACCTTAGTCCTTCTTTACATACCCCAGAAGAATTTTATAGTGTTTATCAAACCTCTCCAACAACTCTTAAAAAATTATTATGTGAATTCTATTTGCATAACTATGATGTAACTTCTGACAGTGAATGGAATCCCTTGTTATACATTGGTGACATTCACATAAAAGTATTAATGTCATGGTTGCAAAATGAGATCAGCATGGGAACTCAAGCCAAAACATATAGAAATTTGGAGTTCGACTGTCCATTACCACTTAGAGCTAAAGCCAAGAATCCATGACTTATTTATTATGATTGGTAGAAATTGTTAGCAAGATCTGATGTAAGAATCCATGTGTTACCAATAAGAGAGGAAACGTACCAGGAATATGAACATTTGATTAAAAATGAAAATGTAGTTGCAATGGACTGTATGGTTCAGCATTGGAATAATCTTCCAGAGGACTTAAAATGGGGTGAACCTCATTCACTGCCTAATTTTCATGCAACTATACAAAGAGACCCTAAATACATCCATTTGGGTACGGTGAAGAGAAATAACTGGCTACCCTCGATATTTCAGCCACCTATCCTTATGTGGCCATTATTGGGATACAGGGTTGTAGATAAGCCATATGAGGAGGCCACCGAAGAAGCCAGATGGGCCAGACTGGAAAAAATGAAGGGATTTAATTAGAATTTGGCTACATGAGGAACAGGAGGGAACTATTGGTGATTTGTGAGTAAGTGCACAAATCAGAAATTTTCCTCTTGCTGGAGGATCAGCAAGACACTAAGTTGGGGGGCATGATGAGCTGAGATATTATCTCTTTTCATTCTTGAAACTCATATGTTTTTACCATGTTTTAATTTGTATAATGGGATAGTAATGATGTATTAAAGTTTGACTATATGCATTACATATGTTAACTGGATTCATTAAATCTTGTTTTGTCTTGACCAATTATTCCTGTTGCCATACCAATTATTCATGTTTCCATGTGGATTATCATAGGTGAAATCATGTGTCAAATATATAAGTGTTTTGATTAATTAAAATAGATATATGTGTATGCTTGTATGTTCTATCTTTTTAATTGTAGGAATAAATAAGATGCTAATGTGGCAGTTGTTTTGTCACGTCAGTAAGGCAGTTGGAGATATTCAAGGGGTGGTTAAAATTTCAAATCAACAAACAGAATAATGGGCATAAGGAGTGGAAAAGGAGTAGTAGGGCGCACAAGACTTATTTATGTTTGTCTTCAGTAAACATTAAATCTTGTAATACTGCCATGCTATATTCTTGGCTATGGTTTAGTAGTGATCCACATTTTTCAGTGGCTTAACTCTGTTTGTTCTCTATCATAAATTTTCTCTGCCTTGCTTCATCGACGTGACCTAGATTGTAGGGAGTTGTTGTAGTTTTCTTTTAAATAAGTGTCTGAGCATCCTCTCTAAGGTTAGAGAGAGAAGAAGATAACTGGAAGAGATACAGAAGATTTAGAAATAAAGATGTAGAGTATTTTTAGCTTTCTTTCATTCTGTATGTTGTACCGACTTTTGAAGGACAATGAATAAAGTGATGTTATTCTAAATATTTAAAAGTTATCTTTGTAAGCCTAGATACACTCATCCAAGGGGGCCCACTTGGTGGGTATTCATGTGCATTTGTTAACCTAGTTTCCCTTTCCGTTGCAGTAGTCGTTCTGGCAATTGACTGTTCCTACAGCCACTAGAAATAGATTCTATGATTGTTCCTACAGCCAAAGCAAATAAAGTAATTCCTGTTTGTCAGCTTTGGACTTAGTTAACAAATTCTTTAATTGGGTTTTATGTTAATGTAGAGTTTTCCTGTAGCCATTCAGTTGTTACAATTCTTGCTTACTTATTTCAAATAGGTTTAGTTGTTGTAGTAATGCAGAATAGCTATTGCAAGAACTTAGTGCATATATAGTGCAGACCCATTTCAAGTAATACATCCCTGGGTTGATAAACAAATGAAATTCAGTTATGGAGATAATAACTTCACAAAGTGAATGTCCAAACTTTAGGTTGAGACTTTAGTTGTAGTTGACATCCTTACCTTCTGCTTACAAATCTAAAGTTATTGTTATTGATGAGATCTAGAGTGTGACTATTGTGATGAGAGATATGTTGGTTGGTAAGCTAGTTGCATTTGAGTTGAGCGAATTTGGTGAATCATATGGTAAATCTGAGACTACATTTAAAGCCTCTGTATTTGAGAGGCTGAAGTATGATCCGGGAGAGAGTTCATCTAGAGTTTCAAAATAAGAAAGAGAAATGAGAGAGATGGAAGAGCAGGAAAAAGAGTTGGATGAGCTTGAAGAACTTATTGCTCAGAGATTTCCTAAGGGAGTCGATAAGTATGATGGAAAGTTACCTTTGAAATATTTCTCTTGTAATAAGATAAGACATTTTTATTCTACGTGTCCTGAAAGAATGTCTAAGTATGATAAGCATGAAAGACATGATAGATATGAGAAGCATAATAAGTACGATAAGCCCTATGTCTAACCAGAAGTATAGACATCAGAAGATATTTTATTATGCTACTGATGAAGGTGTGACAGATAAGGAATATGAGAATGGGAATTCAGGAGATGAATTTGTATTTATTGCTATCAAGGAAGATGATTCGATACCAGTGAATCCTACAAGCTGCATTGTTGAGGAGAAAGTTTTGCCTGCAAAGTTTGAAGAGAAAGATGAATGGGTAATTGACATTAGTTGTTCACATCATATGACAGGTGATAAAAGAAAATTTGTGAGTATGAGAGGTATGATGGTGGTATAGTAATATTTAGTGATGATAAAGCTTTTGTGATTCATGGTAGAGGTTCCATATCTTTTGATGGTAAGAATAATGTTGATGATGTTTTATATATTGAAGATTTGAAGCATAATCTTTTGAGTGTTGGACAGAAGGATGATAAGGGATATGCTTTGCAATTCAAGAATGATAAATGCAATATTTTGAATGCCTCTAATATAGAGATTGCATCGGGGACTAAGACAAAAGGTAATATCTTTCACTTGAATGTCGGTGAGAAAAGTTGTTTGATTGCTCAAATAGATGAGAGTTGGTTGTGGCATAGGAGGACGTGTCATGTTAATTTTGACTGCATGATAAGGATGAGTTCTACTCAAGCTATTAGATTTCTACTTGCATATGTTACTTACAAGAATTTCAAGGTGTATCAGATGGATGCCAAGTCAGCCTTTTTAAATGGATATTTGGAAAAGGAGATCTGCATTGAGCAACCAAAAGGATTTTTATTATCAGATGAAGGAGATATGGTATGTAGATTGAAGAAAACACTATATGGACTAAAGCAAGCCCCTAGAGCCTAGTATGCAAGATTAGATAAGTATTTCATGAAGTTGGGATTCTGTAAAGGTACCGCTGACAGTAACTTATACTTTAAGGATGATAAAGATAACATTTTTATTGTTGATGACATTATCTTTGGAGGAGATGATGATTTGAGTATAAAGTTTGCTGATGATATGAAAAAGGAGTTTGAGATGTCTATGATAGGTGAGATGAAATTATTCTTAGGATTGCAGATTACATAGACTGGTAAAGGCATTTTCATTTCTCAATCTAAGTATGTGAAGAAACTATTGAAGAAATTTAGCTAATTCTAAACCTGTTGGAACTCCTAAGGTGACTGGATGCAAGTTGTCTAAGCAGGATGAATCTCAAAAAGTTAATCAGACCTTGTACATATCTATGGTTGGTGGATTGTTGTACCTGACTCAAACTAGACTAGATATTATGCATGTTGTTTGTCTTTGTGCCAGATTTCAAGCTGATCCTAAAGAGAGTCCTGTTATTGTTGTGAAGATGATTTTTAGATACTTGAAGGGGACTATTGACTATGGGTTGTGGTATCCGAAGAATGATGATTTCATGCTATGTGCTTATACAAATGTTGATTGGGAAGGTGATGTAGATGACCGGAAGAGCACTTCTAGTGGAGCTTTCTTTTGGGGGAAGAAGTTGGTTTCATGGGCAAGTAAGAACCAAGATGCTATATCTCTATCTACTGTTGAAGTTGAATACATTCTTGTTGTTAGTAACTATACTCAGGTAGTTTGGATGAAGTAGATGCTGAAAGACATTAGAGTTGTGTATGATGATCCTACTAATATTTATTCTAACAATTCACGTGCTATTAATATTTCCAAGAATCTAGTACTGCACTCTGAAACAAAGCATATATCAATTAAGTATCATTTCTTGAGGGAGAAAGTTAGTGACGAGGAAGTTAAATTGGAGTATGTATCTACAAAGGATCAAATTATAGATATTTTTACTAAGCCTTTGCCTACAGATACATTTTTCTATTTGAGAGACAAGTTAGGGGTCTTTGCCCCTTCTGATGAGAACTATGTGCATGGAGATGCATCAATCTAGTGGACCTCACAGTCTTATCTTCTTATCCGAGTTGATGAGTTGGTGCTACTACTCAGTTGGAGTAGTTAGTGTGTTGTTAAAATTTGTGAGTTTATCCTAAGGGGGAGAGTTTGTCCTTCTTAGAGGGAGATCTTATCTAGTTTGGGGAGAGAACCTTGACTTATTTATGTCTTTGGAATTTTTTTCAAAGGGGGAGATAAGCATGTGAAAAATTGCCTTATCTTTGAAGCATTGTGTGCATGATCTTAAGGGGATCTTGTTGGAGTTTGTTGGTGTTGATTTGTTCCTTTGCATTGATTTTTTTCACATTCATATGTTGACATCAATGCCAAAGGGAGATATTGTTGGATATTGTCCCTACTAGGATATGTTGTTGTCATGGATGTCAACATATTCTTGTGTTTTGGTGTTGCAGAGAAATATTTTGGTGATCTGGTAATGCAGTGAGTTGATCTGGTTGGTTTATCTATTTTCTATGTTGAATCAACTAGAGATACTTCATTCTTTATTGATTTCATGATGCTATGTGATGATTTGATTGAGTTGAGGGTTTGGGTATGGAGATTGGTTTTTAGTGTTCAATATTGCAATGTTCTGGTATTTGATCCATTGTGCTCCGGTATGATCATATCTTGTGTTGCAAATTTGGGAGATTGTTTGGAATGTTCGTGTGTATATTCATTTTATATGGTTCATTATTTGATACTTTGCACGTTATATTTCTTGTCCAAGTTACTACTGATAAGTGTTCTTGAGTGCTAGCGTGTTGATCGATGAAGATTTGATTAATTGGTGTTGGTGCAGCTATTGTGGATGGTTCTAACATTCTTGTTGGTGTTTTCTCATCATGTCCTATTTATTTTGTTGGTTTGCATTGATCATTGTGTGTGCTCTTGATGATCTTATGGGTCCGGTGATATTCTTCGTGTTATGCGTTATTTTTTGGTGTTGTAACGTGTTGCGGTTGATCTTGGCGAGATTTTCAGTGATGATGTGCATTGGAGGAGTTGATTTAGGTCCATGCTATGTTTTTTATGATATTGGATTGGTCTGGTGGTTGATTTATGTATCATGTGATGTAATTTTGTAATTAGGTGTTGAGGGTTTGGCCGACCTTGTAGTCAAGGTTGATGATGTGTATAAATGGGTGTGCCTCAATGCATGTGCATTCCCCATTAATGTTTATACATACCACTATAGAGTATCATCAACCTTGATTGGGTGAGCTCTAGGAAGTGTGCCTCAAAGCATGTGCATTCCTCATTAATGTTTACACATACTACTATAGAGTATCATCTCATTGTGGGTAGGTTCCCACCGTGGTTTTTCGCTTGATCGGGATTTCCACATCAAAATATTGGTGTTATGTGTTTTTTTGTTGTTATCTTTATTTTTGCTGCAGTTGATTAGATCTAAGATTTTGCTTAAATTGTTTAATTTGGTGAAAAGTGATTCACACCCCCCCTCTCAATTTTCCTTCCTTTCTATTGCCAAAATGATAAATATTAAATATTAAAATTTTTAATTTATTTAATAAATAGAATAATAAAAAACATCACAAAACAACAAATAAAGAAAACTCAAAGAGATAACACCTTGAAATACACACAAATGCGGCTTCTACTATCACTTAATCAATCTAGATGTAGTGCCCCATCCTGACTCACCCTTCTCTTTCTACATTAATAGACCCTATTGGCGTAGCCTAGTTTACTTTATGATAATGATGGATGGTATCATACTATGTGTTGACTCCATTTATATTTTAGATGCTCATTATGATGCTAGATATTCATGTGGACATATGATATTTGATGTCATATGTATGGATGATGATACTTGTTATTGATGATCATGATATATGATGGATTTATATCTGATGGTCTTTATATGTACTTGCTATGCTAAATGAATTATAAGGATTATGAATTTGATGGTATTATGATTATGATAACCCTATTTCCTGATTATATTTGATGAGTTGGCATTATGATGTGTTTGGTTGTTTTGTGACTATATTCGTAATGGGTACAATGTTGCATCACTCATTGTGAGCATGATGTGGCATTGTGATTCTCTATCACTAGCTTGATTTCTATGATATATTATTGTATATGTTGTATCGTGGATTGGTGGATGCAGGATTTGTAGGTACGAGACATCGACTCCACCTGGCTCCACAGGTTTGAGCATGTCTTTAATCCCAATGACAAGTTGTCAGAGATGGCATGAGTTCCCTTCATATACTCTAAGCTTAAGTTATGTACTTTGGTTGCCAGTGGTCTTGGCATGATTTTCCATGTTAGCCAGTGAGTTGTGGTCTTTTGATGGGTTGTGAGTATGTTGTTATTTATTTAATTAATTAATGTTTGATTTATATATTTTATTAATGATTAAATTATAGTGTCGTAAATTGTACACCCTTGCTAGGGTGGAACAATTTCACACTTAGGTTAGCACCCGCCTTAGTGTGTCTTGCATCTTTCATTTCTAATTCCCCTTTAAGCATTTAATTAATTAATTTAATTAAATCAAAGGTCATGTTTCACCACTTTACATATTATAAAGTTGGGCCATTTACCCTAAGTGTGCCCCTTTTCATCTTGTTCCTCCAATGAATCATTTAATCATAAACCCAAATTATATCCTATTTTGACCATTTAGGGCCAATATCGCATATCAAAACATCTTGAAATCAATTGTAACTTTGGGATGTGCTCTAATATCATCATATCTAACGACCTAAAAAATTTAGTGAAAATTTGGTCAGACTATGCAAGGAATGCACATGGTCTACGACTTTTTTTCCAAATTTTGAGAGCACAATCCTATGATATAATAATGTTTAATCCCAAAATATTAGCAGGAAATTCAAATCCTAGGTCGGCCTAAACATGAAATTAAGATCTAGGGTTTCATACTTAAGAGCTCTCTTTCTTCATTTGAAGGGGTCTTCTTCTAAGAATCTAAGAGAAGGTTTTTGGAGTCTTCACTAACATTCAAAATTCATCTATCAAACATTCATCAAGCATCATTTTATCAATTGGGAGCTTTTGAAGATATAGAAGAACAATTAGAGATCACCGATTGACGATTGGCTTGTACCTCTCCCTTGGGGTTGGGTATGGTTTCATGTTGTTTTCATGTCTTTGCATACACTTCATTTTTTATTCATATTCATGCTTTAGATCACTTTTCATTGTGGATTTAGAGAATTTACTTTGTCAATTATAAGAAATTAGGGTTTACTCTTTAGGGTTGCTATAGGTTGTTTACTTCCATTCTTAGGATCTTGCACACACATTTTCAGTACATTATCGCCTATTTGTGGAGGTGGAAATCACTAACATGAGGGTTTGACTAAAGAAAAACCCTATATAGCCACCCCAAACCCTCTTTTTTAGCTTCAGGTACAGGTTTGGATCCGAGCGTCACTAGAAGTTTTAGGACTGAAAGAGCACACAGGGACAATTTTGGGTTGCAGATCTTGGCATAAACCTCAAGGAAAGGGGTCTAGCACCCTGTTCCTTCCCAGGATAGTGGTGTGGGGCCATGGTCCTTCCCTCTAGCAACAGGACTTGGCATAACAACATTTTGTAGGCTTTAGTATCCCTCCTATCAGCTACAGCTCCAGACTTGCAGAATTGGGACAGTGGCGTGGCACCCTAGTCCTGAACATTTCTGCTCATATTTTAGACATAGGTGTACCTCTGATTTTTCCCTTAGATCTGTACTTTGAAGTAATGTATCAGTTGTTCTTTGATTTGCATTCTCAGATTAAGGTTTGCTTGCTTACTTGCATTCTAGGCTATATTGCATTTTGCATCATTCCTCTCTCTCATTTACAACAAAAGAATAGAAAACCTAAGAGGTAATCCATGACTCTCTCTTTCTCATAAGAAGTAGCCAACATGTGTTACCTACCTAGTCTCTTTCGTATTCCATGAGTGTGTATGAGAGTGGGATTAGGGTTTCCATACTCAGTCTCACTTTTTCCCCTACACATCTTTGGTGAACTTGACGTGAATCCAATTTCATTTTCATTGCATTGCATTGTTAGATCTAGATCTAGTTTATTTCATTTTCTTTCAAAACAAAAAAAGAAAAAAAAGAGATAGGTTTCTTTCATTTTCCTTGCATTGTGTGTTTAAGTTTCATGCAATTTTCATTTTAAAATGTCAGATTTCTATTTGCAAGATGTTCATGCTTTTGATGATGTGTGCAATTTTGTTGATTATGAGTTTAGTAAGGATGAATTAGATGAAGCTCTAGATTATTTTTTGAACCCTAAGCCTTCTAAACCCTCATTTTTCCAAAAATTAATCAACCTTATTACTATGCCATTTCGTGGTGATGAGAAATATAAGTTGAATGATCCCTCTCATGAGTACATTCCTATCACCTCCTCCACTAGATCTAGCAACATAGTTGACTCTCATGATTCCCTCTATGATGTTATGTCTCCTTTTGAATCCATAGATAAGCCTTTCAATCACTATGATCATGCTTTATTGGATGATGCCCTTAATGACATTAGGTCTTTGCCTAAACTTTCAAACAAGAATAATGCATCTAAAAGGTTAATCAATATGATCAATGTGAATGAACATAGAAAACCTCTTTTTGTCGTCCAAGGTGCTTGTCCTTCTCCAGCTTCACCTCTTCCTAATCAACCTCTTTTCACGGTTCAAGGTGGGTATAATCATGATTCCTTTAGCACTCCAAACAAACCTATCATTACATTTCAAGGAAGGAATCCCACTAAGATTCCTTATAGCTATGCTAGACAACTAACTAAGGACATTTATAATGCAGTTACCCATACCTATAACATGAGAAGCAATAGGTAACCTAACCCTCCTCCTATTGTTCTGACTCCTCTACCTGATTGTCAGCCCATTCTTCCTCAAGAACCTCGTATTTCACAAACCCTTGGTAAGGAATATGATATTGTCGAACAACTTAAAGCTACTCCTGCCAAGATATCCCTTTGGGATTTTCTTCAAACTTCCTCGACTCATCATGGAATACTACAAGATACCTTGTAAACATTGAATGTCCCATCCGCAATGACATCCAATAATATGGCTTCCTTGATTCACTCTATTACAACATCTAAGGCTCAGATTGTGTTTACACAAGATGAGTTGCCCTCTAGTGAAGTTCAACAACAATATGATCCCTTAATAATTGTGGTTATTATAAATGATAGTGTGATAAGATGAAAATTAGTTGACAATGGTTTTGGCCTTAATGTTTGTAGCATTAACTTGTTGCATAAGATTAATGTTGATACTGTTGGCATTATACACTCAGATGAGAAAGGTGGATGTTGTCGTTGATGGCAATAAGGTTCCATAGGTTCAACCGGCCATAGAATTCACCTACCAACACCGATAGATACAACAAGGCTTATTCACACTGGCATCCAGTTTACACCAACAAAAGATTATACCGACATTCGAGGCCAACTTGACAATAAGTATTGTATATGTGAAATAAATTGTAATGTAAATTATAATTGTATGGCCGACATGGTGTATTGTAAAGACTCATATATTTATGAGTTCTTATAGGTCATTTGAATAAAAAAAGGAAGTGGTAATATGAGAGAAGATAGGATATGATAGCGAATAGTTGTATATGCATTTTTATGTGTTTATTTTGGAGCGAATAAGAAGCAGAGCAGAGCAAAGACTATTTTGTATAAGCAAAATCATTTGATAGCATACCAGCTAGGGTTTTTGGCAGAGGCAGAACCAGTATCAGACAAAGCCTAACAATGAACTCATCCAGCATTTTGATGCAAGTTGTAAAAGTTCATTTTATGTTTACATCAATGTGATGTTGTAGTCAATGAGACTCCACTTTTGTTGTTGAGCAGTGAGCTCTAGGTAGTTGGCCTTCCTGCATGTGCAGGCCCCTTTTGTACTAAGTAATATTTATTCATATGGCCAGTGAGTAAATATTGTGGGTCACAAATCCCACCAAGTTTATTCCCTTACCGGGTTTCCTCGCCAAAATATTTGTGTTATGGTGTGCATTGATGTCGATTCCTTTATTTCTCTTTGTTGCATTATTGTTTTCTTATCGACATATTAATCTCAGTGACAAAATTACAAATAAGTTTAAATCTTTCATTTACTAGACTGACAATGATTCACCCCCCCCCCTCTCAGTGTCTTTGGGATTAATCAATTATCTAACAAATACATCTCTTATTAAGCATGATTCTCTCACCATCTGTGGTTTCGGTAATGTTGCTAAATCTTCACTAGGTATCATCACCTTGCATGTTAAGGTAGGTCCTGTTACTTTACCTACACCTATCCATGTCATGTCCGGAGAGTTAACATACAACTTGTTGCTAGGGAGACCATGGATTCATAGCATGCAAAAATACACCAAATTGTTTCCCAATTAACCTTCCACACCTCTTCAGCGTACCCGTTGCACACCAAAGTGTAATTGCTAGTTTTCTTTTTAATTGCAGAAGATTTGAACTCAAGACCATCTAGGTGCCTACAACATGGACTTTACAATTAAAAATTTTGAAATTTGATCTAACTATAATAATGTGGTAAAAGGATTATCTAGACCAACAAATAAAATAAGTACAAATACATGAGAACTCACAATCAATCTATTCTAAATTTCATAAATAACTTGTCATGGTTTATTTGGGTTTAGTTTGAGGAGTACAATATTGTTTACCAATCTTTATTGTCGATGTGACTATTGTTTTGAATTAAAATTAAAATATTTGATGAAATAATTTTAAATTTAAATATATTTAGTAATATTATATATAAAATTCAATAATAGAGTTTTGTAAAAGAAGATACTTATAATAACGAGCAAAACTATTTCGCTCAGTAATTTGGTCAAAAACATGGTGTGCATCCATCAAACTTTCACATTTATCATATAGGTTAATAATTTATTCTACAAAATGTGTTTGCTATGAATGTAAATCTACTTTCATTAATGTGAGAGTGGATATAAGTTTTGATGGTGATATATTTGAGATTTTTTTGGATATATTATAATTTTTTGTCGATAAGAATATGGATGTATATTTTGGGCTATATTAATGCATAACAATATATTTCCTAATTCTAATATTAATACATAACAATATAAGCTAAATTCTTTATTGTGTTTTTGACAAAAATGGTGCCAAGTGTTACAGATTGGTTATAATGAAGATGTGCATTTGTATTTGGAGAGTGTAGGCTAACACTCTCCATTAATAAAGTGTATATTCATATTTATTATAATAATATAATCCATAATTATTATTATAAAATTAAATATTAATATATAATTAAAAAGATATATTATAAAATAATAATATACTATAATAAACTATTTGTATGTGAGAACATGTTTTTGAGAACTAAACAAATTGGTAAGTTTAATAATCACAATATAGATATATAATGACAATATTCACATGTTATTGTTACTCATGTAGAAAAGTAAGTGCCTTAGATGTGATCTTATCAACTAGCATTAAGATAGTTTTTCACGGTGGATGTGAGATATGCAATATATTATAATTGGTAAAGTTAATTTGTTATTGTTTCTTATATGATATTATTTATTGAATTTAACAAGTGAAATGATGTTAGAAAGATGTGTGGAAATGATAATACGTTGACCTTGAAATTATATATGGAGAGACATAGAAAGATTCATTTCTTGATCTTGAAATGCAAGAAAGTGTCGGAATTCAACTACAAATACCACACAAAGAAAACCTAAAATAAAGTTTTAAAAAACACAAGTTTAAGAAAATCCTTTGTCACAATTCTTGTAAACAATGGATCTATAGAAACCAAGAAGAAAGGTTTAGATTAAAAAAAAACTCTAAAATAAAAATACAAAATGGAGAAATATGGGTAGGATTTCAATTACTCATCTTAGGAGGTGAATAACTAGTGATATACTGATTTAAAACTCTTGTTAATTTTTAATTCTCATAAGATTAACTCTTGGGAGGCTATTTTGGTGGGGAGTGATCTTATAATTTTGTTAAATTCCTTATTAATTTTTTTGGCAAAAATGGTGCCAAGTGTTACAAGTTAGTCAAAGTGGAGATGTTAGTTTGTATTTGGTGAGTGTAGATTAACACTATCCATTAATAAGGTGTCCATTCATATTTATTATAATAATAATATAATCTATAATTATATTATAAAAATAAATATTAATATATGATTATATTATAAAATAATAATATATTATAATAAACTATTTGTACGTGAGAACATGTTTTTGATAACTAAATCAAATGGTTAGCTATAATAATCATACATATAGTCTTATGGAATTGGGGATGAATACTATTATTCCATGATAAAATCTAGATCTATAGTGACAATATTCACATGTTATTGTTATTCTATGTAAAAAAAAAAATAGATGCCTTAGATGTGATGTTGTCAACTAGCATTAAGATAGTTTTTCTTGGTGGTTGTCACCTCTGCAATATATTATACTTGGTAAAGTTTATTTGTTAGTCAAGTTAAAGGATGTTAGGATAAGTGTGTTGTGTGACTTTCAAGTCCTTGTAATTATATAGGATTTATCATTGTAAAATTAGAAACATATGCATGAATAATAATATTTCAATTGTGAAATAATATATGGAGTGAGACAAAAAAAATTTGTTTCTTGATCTTGAAATGCAATAAAATGCTCGCATTTAACTACAAATACCACACAAAGAAAACCTAAAACAAAATTTACAGAAGCACAAGTTTAAGAAAATCCATTGTCACAATTATTGGAAATAGTAGATCCATAGATACCAAGAAGAAAGATTTAGAGAAAATAAAAAAATGAAAAAACAAGGGAACAAGCAAAAAATAAAATAAAATAAAAATACAAAGTGGAGAAACATGGGAAGGATTCCAATTTCCCATCTTAGGAGGTAGATAACTAGTGATATACTCATTTAAACTCCTTGTCAACTTTTAATTCTCTTAGGATGTTGTGTTGAGAGGCTATTTTTGGTAAGGAGTGATCCTATGATTTAGCTAAATTCCTTATTGTGTTTTGAAGAAAAATGATGCCAAGTGTTACAGATTGATTAGAGTGGAGATGTTTGTTTATATCAATTGAGAGAGCGTAGGTTGACATTCTCCATTAATAAGATGTCTATTTTTATTTATTGTAATAATAGTATAATCTATAATTATTAATATTATAAAATTAAATATTAATATATAATTAAAAAGTATAAGATAAAATAATAATATACTATAATAAACTATTTGTATGTGAAAACATTTTTTGAGAACCAAACAAAATGTGAAGTTATGAAAATCAGTTATATAATCTTATGGAATTGGGGATGAGCACTATATTCACATGTTATTGTTTTTCATGTAGAATAAATAAATAAGTAGGTGTATGAGATGTGATGATTTTTATTACGGTAAAAATAGATTTTGAAGGGACCCCGAAACCCTTTACAAAAGAACCTTAAAAGATAAGAGCATTAAGAAACAAGACGAGGTAGACTGCAAAAAAACCAACAAAATACTGGGTAAAAGCCAACACAAAAGCCCAACACAACCAACAACAACCAACAAAAATAGAAAACAAACAAATTAATTAATGTTTTTAAGGGCATTAGCCAATTTCTTGCTAATCCCTTTCATTTATTTGATATTATCCCTGAGAATTGGGATTTCCTTGGAGGAGACCAAGACAACTTTTTTCATACTCGCCCTGGTCCTTTTGGCTGCACCTCCAGCAGAACTATCCACATTCCTAGCCTTAGTAGCATCATCATCAACATCTAGGTCCACAACATGTTTGTAAGGGCTTGAGTCATCGAGGTATTTGGCAATTTCCTCCATATTCCTGGTCACAGAATTGAGGATATTCGGAATCGGAATCAAGAAGTTTTTCATGGTTGTATTTCCTTCCTTCATCTTGTTCATCTGAACTCCCAACTTCTCCACTTTTTCATCCATAACCTTTTTCCACTGCTCCTGGTCACTTTCACCTTTCTGTCCCTGCTCTTCCTGTTGTTTAGCAATTTTTTCCATTTTATTAATTCTTTCTTTTAACCACCTATCAAAACTTAGATGAGCATCAGACTGGTTCTTGAGCTTATCTAGAATAATCTCATCTCCAGCTCTATCCTTTTCCCTGCTCATATCTTCCTTATCCTTGTTCTACTCAGTTTCCATTTCCCTTTCCTCCTGATTAATCTGGTTGTCCTGCTCCTCCATAGGCTGGTTGTTGAAATTACCAGTACTCGCATTGTGGATAGGGTTGTTCTGATCAGAATCATCCTCTTCTCTGCCTTCCTCTTCCCCCACTTCCTCATCTTTCCAGCTCTCCTCCCCGTCACTATCATCAATCTCCATCTCACTTCCTTCTTTTCCCATATCCTCAGGATCAGCCTTCGTATCCTTTTGTTTATGACTCAACTCCATGTCCTCAAATTTTTTCTCCACGTAAGCTTTTTTAACCTTTTTACTCTATTTCAGCTCATCCTTACTGGGCCTAGGGTCCTCACTTTTCCTCTTTCCTTTCCCCAACAACACCGACAACCTTTTTTTTTCCTGAATCGCCAAAATATTGCAATACTCATAAATGAGCAAAATAAGGCCATAATGAAGCACAAGAGAAGAGGGGTTCTTACTGTGCTTGTTCAATGAGCGCGACAGGGACCTGAAAAGGTAATAGGGAAGAGAAACCCTCTTCTCATGCCTAAAGTGGTTTAGAAGCACAAAGTGATATGTATGGACCCTAGTGAAATGACCCTCCACAGTGATATACTCCATAATAGCATTAAGCACACAACCCCAAATTTTTTTAATATTAGACGCATCATAATACCCCCCAGATGCTTTGCCTAATTTCACTCTCTCTGTATCTTTGCACGGAAAGAGATTCATAGCATTATTGGACACTTTCAGGTCCCTAAAGAAATTGAGGCCAGTATGGGGCATACCAATGACCATAGAGATGAGGTTTGTGTCCATCTTGAATTTGACACCATGAATTTTGAAGGTACCATTTTTCCAATTTTCAGTCACTCTGGTAACCATTGGGTTAACTCTACTTTTGTCATAATCCACTAGTTTTTCCATGAAAGGCATCATGAAACCCTTCTCCAACTTCGTCCATACCTTAGGCATCTCCTGCCATCTAGAAATGTTATCAAGTTCCTCTCTTCTAAGATCACCTCCCATTCTTGAATTCGTTCTGCAATTTTTTGGCTTCTGCAACTTCAAAGCATTCTTCCAGATGACACTCGGCTTCTTGAAAATACACACCCACAAAGTGTGCAAATTTTTTATATTCTTATTTAGCACTCTACCCTTCTAACGAGCTATCATAACCTTTCTAAAGATTTGATGATTAATCATTAATACTACCATGATTAAAATGCAATCCTTCTTTCCCCATAATTTTGTCCTTTCTAATGAGGTCTTTAATATTTAAATCAATATTATCTTCACCATTCCATATGCTTTGTTCTTTGGAAATAACACCAAGGTTAGCAAGACCATCCGCTACGGTATTTTGTAATGAGCATTAAGATAGTTTTTCTTGGTGGATGTGAGCTATGCAATATATTATACTTGGTAAAGTTTATTTGTTAATGTTTCTCTTATGATTTTTTTAATAAATATAACAAGTGAAAGGAGGTTAAGATAGGTGTGTTGTATGACTTTCAAATCCTTGTAATTATATAGGATATTATTGTAATTTTAGAAATATATGTAGAAATGATAATATTTCAATCTTGAAATGATATATGGAGAGAGGTAGAAAGATTCATTTCTTGATCTTGAAATGCATGAAAGTGCTTGCATTCAGCTACAAATACCACACAAAGCCAACTAAAAAAAAAGTTTACAAAACACACAAGTTTAAGAAAATCTATTGTCACAATTCTTGGAAACAATAGATCCATAGACAATAAGAAGAAATATTTAGAGAAAAAACAAATCAAAAAGCCCAGGGAAGGAGAGAAAAAAATACGAAGTGGAAAAATATAGGAAGGATTCCAATTTCCCATCTTAGGAGGGAGAGAACCAATTATATACTCATTTAAACTCCTTGTTAATTTTTAATTCTCATAGGATGCTATGTTGGGAGGCTATTTTGGTGAGTAGTGATCTTATAATTTAGCTAAATTTCTTATTGTGTTTTGGCAAAAATGATGCCAAGTGTTATAGGTTGATCAGAGTGGAGATGTGTGTTTGTATTAGGATAATGTAGGTTGTCGCTCTCCATTAATAAGGTGTCCATTCATATTTATAATAATAATATAATCTATAATTATTACTATAAAATTAAATATTAATATTAATATATATTAATTCTCATAGGATGTTTCACCATGTTGGGAGGCTATTTTGGTGGGGAGTGATCTTTTAATTTACCTAAATTCTTTATTGTGTTTTGGCAATAATGGTGTCAAGTGCTACATGTTTGTTAGATTGGAGACGTCCTCAAGATTTTTGTTTGTATAAGATAGTGTAGTCTAACACTTTCCATTAATAAGGCGTCCCTTTGTATTTATTATAATAATAATATAATCTATAATGATTATTCTAGAATTAAATATTAATATATAATTTAAAATTAGTGATATACTCAAACTCCTTGTTATTTTTTAATTATCATAGGATGTTGTGTTGGGAGGCTATTTTGGTGGGAAATGATCTTGTAATTTCGTAAAATTCTTTATTGTGTTTTAGCAAAATGGTTCCAAATGTTACAAATTGGTCAAAGTGGAGATGTTTATTTGTATTAGGAGAGTGTAGGCTGACACTCTCCATTAATAAGGTGTACATTTTTAGTTATTATACTAAAAATATAATCTATAATTTTTTTTTAGTAACCCAGGGTATCCCCGAGACCAATGGGGAGAAAACCCATGGTCCAAGCTAACTCTGCTACTTGTCCGGGCTTCATATAATCTATAATTATTATTATAAAATTAAATATTAATATAATTTAAAAAATAGTTATATACTCATTTATGTTGGCATTTTGATGATGTTTTGATTGTCATTGATGGACACACACTCTCTAGATGATGAACACACACTTTCTTGATATATGAGTTATGCTCAACCAGTAATTATTCCAACCGGTATTGTGTATTATTGAATGTATAGTCTTTAGACTATCAGTATTTTGCAGAAGATGTTTACCGGTCACAGATTGACTGAAGACCTCAAGCGGTATGGAGACCTCAAGCGGTTCGAGGATAGCAAGCAGTAGGAAGAACCCAAGCGGTAGTTAACTTTTGATCGAAACACTATGATCTACCAGTCTTCATTTTTGACAACTGATAATCGGTATATTGTATTAACCGGTATTACTCTTTGATGAGTTACCAACCGGTATTTCTGTAATATGTGATGAGTTATCATCCACTGACACTTTGGCGGTCATTTTGTGTCGTGTTACCAAATGTGTCCAGATGCACTGAACCTAGGAACTTGTAGTATAATCCTATTGGACTGACATGAAATCAGTTTCCTTTATAAGGACATCATGTCTAGGGTTTGCATGTATGAGGTAATGGTGTGTAAGAGATTTGTAATAGAAAAGGTTATGTGCAATCATTGTAGAAGCATATTAGGTCTATGTAGAGTGTGGAGATATTGAATACTGAAGTAATGTTGAAGTGCATTAACAATGAGCTATCAAGGATCTAACCAAGCATATTGTGCTAGTATCTAGGTCACTCACTTGTTGATTACTCACATCTTCGACAAGTCTACAACCCTTAACCGGGTAGGCCTAGCAAAGTCTTTGTAAATCCTCTAACAAGGTGGTTCACAACTGTGGATCTGAAATCCTCTCACAAGGTAGCCTTTAACAGGACTTATCTCCTAACAGAGATCTAGATTCCTAACAGGATCTGTTCTGGTGAAGAACATTGTATGACCTTAACCAATCTGACCTTAACCGGTCTAGTTTCTATTCTACAGATAGTTACTTGTGAGTTTCTGCTCACCGTGGTTTTTTCCCATTTGGGTTTCCATGTCAAATATCTTGTGTTATGGTGATTGTGCTCTTGTGGGTGAATGCTTTGTTTTCTATTTGGTTTGCATTTATCTTAACCGGTTTATTAGCAAATTTGTTGTACCGATTATCTGCTAAACTGTTCAAAAGTTTGTTTATAGTATTTTTTGGTATACTAATTCACCCCCCCCCCTGTCTTAGTATTCATCAATTTAAGTGTCTTGTTAATTTTAATTCTCATAGGATGTTGTGTTGGGAGGCTATTTTGGTTGGGAGTGATCCTATAATTTAGCTAAATTCCTTATTGTATTTTGGAAAAAATGGTCCCACATATTACAAATTGATCAAAGTGGAGATGTTTATTTATGTTAGGAGAATGCAGACTATTAAGATACCCATTCATATTTATTATAATAATAATATAATCCATAATTATTATAATAAAATTAAATATTACTATATAATTAATATATATATATATATATATAATAAACTAATAATATATTGTAATAAACTATTTGTATGTGAGAAGATGCTTTTGAGAAATAACAAAATGGGTTAAGTAGCACATGGCTAGTAAATAGCATAAGTGATAATAAATGTAGTTTTATCACCCCATCTATGTATTTTACAATACATCAGATGTTGGACATACGTGGTTATATGTTTCATCCTTTGCACGGGCATTCATTGCATGTAATGTATAAATAGTTAAGCTTTTCTTTTCTCATGGCCCCATTAAAATTTTATTATGTATTTGGTTTATTTTAATGGAAAATTTTATTATGTATTTGGTTTATTTTAATGGATAATTTTATTATGTATTTGGTTTATTTTAATGGAGAATTTTATATCATTTATAAAATGGTTTTGCTATTCAATATGGGATTATAATTCTTGTCAAAAACTTCTTTGGCTAAAAGTTAAGAATTGATAGGTTTTCATTCCATGAACATCATCTGGGGTATGATCTCGATCTCAACCTTTATGTTGTCAAAGTCTTGCACTCAACAAGACTTGATTTCAAGTGGACTCATTTAAAACTACTCAATTTCACTAGCAGACCCATTAATGTTTAGTTCAATTCACAGTTATATTTTGATTTTTATAATCAAGTTGTATTGGACATATGTTTTAAAATAAAAATATTTAAAAAAATGAAAAAAATGAATTTTTGATATCATGTTTTTATAATTTGTGATATTGAAATTGGGAGTACTTTTATATTCAATTGTGTGATTAGTTTATATAATCAAACTCCATGATATGTCATTATAATGAAGTAAATAACAAAAAAGGTGTATATTATAATAGGAAATATCATTACATGGCTATCTTCATGTGTGTATGAGAGAGAGAGTGAGAGAGAGAGAGAGTAATATTGATTGAATGAATAATTAGTTAAATTGAGAGTGAAAGACTTGATAAAGTCAAAACTCTAGAAGTAGTAACAATAAAAAAGGAAGATGCAAAAGTCATTGTTTGACCATTGTTGAGCTTATCACCATTGGCTTGTAATAGTGATGAGTCTGATTATAGTCAAACATATTGTACATAAGTTTAAATTGTTAGGAAAATGTTGTCAATCTTGCATTTACACAAGGTTATTGTTTATAGTAAGTTTACATTTGAGCACAACTTGGTCCAAAATTTATCCCAAATCTAAGAATTAGCTACATAAGCATGTCGGTATTTTTTTGTCACAACATCATGTCCATATTTGAATATATTGTAATGTCAGGAAATAGGAGTTCACAAGTTTAGTAATGTAAACTAGGACTTAGACCTATTTCACACACATTACATTAAGAGGAGAATAAAATAAACTCAATAGATTAAACCGCAATGCTATTAGAAAGAGGGTTGAATGCGGATTCAATTATATTCCTTTTGATTGAGTTGAAAATGCAATTGAGAACATGTAATTTTGAATGCTAGATCTAAGGGAAAATGATGGAAAATTGGCATAAAATAGCATAAACAGTACATTACAAATGTAGCGTGTAGACACCAAGCTAGATTTGAGGTGAGGGAACAGAGAGGAATCTATGCTTGAAAATTTGGATCAAAAGTACAGGATTGAGAGGCCCGGGCACCCTGATCCTCCAACTATTAGATGCAAACAAACATGAAACTTTCAAAATCAGAATGTCGCTCAAAATTATCTCCCAAAAGTTTGTCAGATATTTGTGAGACTTGATTGCTCAGGGTATCCTGGTCCTCCGATTTTTTCTATTGCAAGTGTCAAATCTAACCATCTCTATATACTTTTATTGATTATGTAATTATAGCTCCTGAACCTGTTCCCTACTCACAAAAAGAGAGGACATGGTGTTGTTGATAGAGGTTTACCTAATTCAAACCCTACATTTATAATTAACCCTTTGATTGAATTAAAATTGAATTAGAAATGCTTGAATTGAAATGATTGACTGAATTGATTAGACCTTTGATTGATGAAGCAATGTTCTTAAGATAAATCCTCCTTCTGTTGATACAATTGTTGTTGTGTGGGACCCTCAATGCTTCCTGATATCCTAACCTCTTTGGTGGTGCTCTCTGTAATAGTTTGAGCTTTTTGTGTAGTGGCAACTAGTTTGTATTAACAAAACTAGGTGTTCAAATATAAAATACACATTGCTCGATATTTTGTAGAACACAAAATACCACTGAGAGGGGTGGTGAATCAGTGGTTATCAATATTTTTAACCTTTTAAACCTAACTATGTGTATCGGTTAGTACTTCAAACACTAAGTGTATATAATGGTGAGACAAGGAAGAGATTAAGATGCAAGCACACACAAAGACACATCACATAACACCGGATATACGAGGAAAACCCAATGTGGGAAAAACCTCAGTGGAAAATGTTGTTGGAGTCTACTGCTCCAATATAGCCTCACAATAAACAACTGTATTATAATGATTTAGGGCACCAACCCAAGGAGTGCCAACCCCTACTGATTTAGGGCACCAACTCAGTGATTACAATGAATGTTATCAACGCAATAGTAATAACCTTGTTACAAATGAGCTTTGTAACTCTCACAAATATCTTTGTCTGATGCTCTATGTTCTTTGCATCAACTTTGTCAGATCTCCCTTCACTCTCCCTCTGACTTACCAGTTGAATCCTCAATAGTTCGATTCACTGTAATGCTTTGTTTTTGCTTTACCAGTTGATCCTCTTTTTTTCACTCTACTGGGACCTTTCTCTCTTGTTCAAATCCTCTTCTACTCAACTTTTGTAATGTCTGACCTCTTCTCACTCTCTCTATGCTCTCCTTTGCTCATTGTTGTTGCCTTACTGGTTCAGACTCTACCGATTAGATGAACTATCAGACCATGCACCTGGTTACCAGTTACTCTACTTACCGGTTAAACCCTTCTTACCAGTTCTCTCAATCACTCAGTCGCTTCAATGTTATTTGATGAGCTCTCTGACTGATTAACTCTCTTCCACACACTCACACTTTGTTCTTCAATATCCGTCACCACATCATCATCAAATTTAATCTTCTGTCTACATATTTATCTTTGAGTTTTCCTGCCAAACCATCAGTATCAGATTAGATCTAATCTCATCTTCGAGACTTACAACCTACAACAAATTAGATAACATGACAATCTCTCATCCTTTCTGTACGTGTTTACTAAACTTGGCTGATTGCAACCTATTTTGTAGACCTTACTCTTTATCAGTCATAATAAATGATTTCTATGTTTCCTACTCCAAATCAAATCTACAACCTAATGTCCTGCTTCAATCAACTCACCAAGAGTCGTCCTTTGATCTTCTTCGAGTTGCAATCCTCTGCACTCGACCTATGATTTTTGCAGTCTTCATTTAATGCAGACTTAGTTGGCAACCACCTCACTGACACACTCTTCACCACTACACATTAGCCACATAGATCCTACATGTCATCTTCATCGGCATCCACCTCAATTGACTATGTTAGTTCAGAAATAGTCACCGACCAAAAACAAACTACCGGTATCTACCTTATACTACCGGTCTTCTTGCCTTACTGATTACATTAACCGGTTATCCTTCAAGCCATGCTCTGCTTTGTTTGGCTGGTTAGGTCATGATACCTTTTCTCTGCACATGACTTGATGCCTTGTTCCTTCTAGGCCCAGATTGTCCCTTGCATGCTTATCGGTGAACTTACCTACCTCCATACTATATCGATATTCATTCTTCTTCACAAAGTGCACATCAGTCAATTATAAATGTGCTCTCTGATTCACCAAAGTTGATGCAGTTTCAATCACAGACTCATGCCAGTGTTATGAACATATGTTCTAAACCGCAACACTTGAATCTTCTCCAATCATTCGTATTAGTTGCTTGAACACCGCTCTATTCCTATTTACTGGTTGACAATTCTCCTGCCTGCATACCGGTAACACCCATGAGAACACCATGCCAACAATCTTCAACTCTCACCAACTATGGTAATACCAATCTCCATCTACATCCCGATGTAACTCCATGTCTGCAATGTTAAACCTTTCTTTTTTCTTCATTAGCCCAGACATCATCTCAACTGGTTTGCAAAGTGGAAAACTCATCACTTCTTACCTTTCCTTTTCTGTCCCGGTAGCTCATCTTGCCTTCTCTTGTTGATCCAATGCATATCATTGGTTTCATTTATCGAAGGCTACCTCATGTTTCACTTTGGTCATCCGGTATAGGCCTTCAATCACCTACCTTTAACTTATTTGATTGTCTTATCCTAGAGGGTTATGATGTATTCCATGCATGTTGTGAGATAAGCTAAGTATTACCACTAACCAATGCGAGTAGATGGAATGATGCACTTAATTTACCAAAACCCAGTGGGAGTGGATCCTTGTCACCTGCTAGCCAATAACTGGTCGGAATCGGTTGTCATTACATTGTGCTCTTTACTTCTGGCATTGCACTAACATGACTTTACTGAAATTGAGAAAACATATCTTCAACTAGACATATGATCCGGTAGACTGCCCATTTGTATTCCTTGCTATCTTGAGGCAACACAATTTTTGTCAGTCTTCTCTTTATCCTATGACAACATCTTCATCTGGTGGGAGTCATGTTGAATGTCATCAATCAAAATGAATACCAGTTTCTTTCCCTTCTTCATTAGTTCAATCTTGCTTTCTTACTGGTCACATGCTTACCGGTTGGCAACAATACACTATCAACACATCACTCACCGGTCGATATACTATTGGCAAATGCACACTCCAATGAGAAATTGTAGGTGATTGAAGGTTTTTTCATTGATGGCAACCTTGCAATCATATGATACCAGCAAGACAAATATACCGGCACCAGCACCGACAGACTCTACACCAGCATACAGAACACCGACAGTGAAAGGAAGGATACCCACACCTTGGCCGACTTCAATTTTGTTTAAAAAGTATTTTGTAATTAATTGTAAAATCATTGTAAGCTGACATGGCGAGTTGTAATATGACTCATATATGTATGAGATCATTGTAGATCATTTTGTAATAAGGTGATAGGTGAAATTATGCAGACCTAATATGCGAATTATTGGTTAAGGGTTTATGTATGTAGTAGAGCTTAAACTGGTACTGGATCTGGCATAGAAAATGCTAATATGAGGTAGTACAAGACTTTGGATTAATATAATCCATTTTTGTAAGTCAATGTGACTTCTTTTATAATTGAGCAATGAGCTCTAGGCACTTGGTCTTCCTACATGTGCAGGCCCCTATTGTAAGAGTAATATTCCCTTATTGGCCAGTAAGCGAATATTGTGGGTCACAAATCCCACCGAGGTTTTTCCCACACCGGGTTTCCTCATTAAAATATTGTGTTATGGTGTGCTTCTCATGTGGTTGTTGTCATTCTTGTTTACTACATTATTTCTGGTTTATCGGTACACAGTTTTAATATGTTTTTCATGTTTTAAGTCAAGTAAATTTATATATCGGTTAGATACTGATTCACCCCCCCCCCCTCTCAGTATCTTTGAGAATCCTAACAATTGGTATCAGAGCTTGGTCCTCTATTTTCAAAAGCCTAACAGATTGAGGAAGATCTTGTCACCGGTAGAGATGGAAAACTTGAGAAAACAATTGGAAATGACTCTTACAGACTATGATGCAAAAAAGGTGAAGAATATCAAACTTGAAGATGATCTAAAGGCTGCTCAGGATATTATTCAAGTACTTCAAGAAAATTTTACTATTGCAAGGAACAAGAGAAGAGAACTTTGTGAAAAAATGCAGAATGAGGAAAATGAAAAGGAAACTCTTAATGATCTAGTAAACAAGCTAAGATAAGAAATCTGTACAACAAAGAATGAGATGTAGGATATGACTATGAGATTTTGTAAAGAAATTGAAGATATAAAGAAGAATGAAGAAGACTTGGTTAGAAGACTAAATGATGCTAGAAATGAAAACACAAGACTCAGTCATGAAAATGATATGTTTAAGACAGATCTAATGCACACACAAAATGACAGAACTGGACTCATGAGACAGAAAGGAATCTTGGAGAACGAACTGACTGCTGCAAATCATCACAAGGAGAAATTCAAGAAAAGTTCAGAAGAACTTGGTGACATGTTGAAGAATCAGAAACCTAATGGTGATACAAATGGCCTTGGCTTTGAAATTGGTGAAAGCTCTAGTACTACAAACAATCATGATCATAACAAACCGATTAGACAAACTACTGCTTACAAATTTAATGGCAAATACTTTAACTGTAACAAGTATGGTCATAGAGAAAATCAATGTAGATCTAGAAATTATCAGAGCACTAATACACCCACCGATCAATGTTCCAAATGCAACAAAGTTGGTCATAATTTAGAAAATTGTAGGATGAATGTGAGGTTATATTTGTGGAAGATTTGGGCACTTATCTAATCAATGCAGAACACATATCGGCATAGGATATGGGAAAGCTATTCAAAAGAACAATGTGACTTGTTATGCTTGTAACAAGATTGGACATATTGCTAAATTTTGTAGAAACAAGTCCTCACCGGCAAATAACAAAGGTCCTAATTTGAAAAGTAAAGAAAAAGTTGAAGAGGTAAAGCAAGAATTCTCAAAACAATGGATCAGAAAGTCAGATCAGAATATTGATGGGAATACTCCTCCACGGGCAGAACAGAGTAACACTCCACTGGCAGGAGGATCTTCATCTAAATGAAGAAAATTCTTTTGGGGGTTTAGCAACAAAATGAAAAATATGCTATTATTCCCTCGGTTGATGGTAAGAAGTTGAAATTACTTCTATACCGGCAGATGAGTTAAGTTGTGACTTAACCGGCAAGCATTAAATGTGGTAGTTGGCAAAAATAACATTATAAAGCAAGTGTTTTTGCTCCTTTTTCATTCATCGAGCATTCAAATCTTCGAGAGCGCGAAAATTTCCAAGCGAAGGCATTCTAAGCGAAGAAGTGAAGCAATCCATCAATCCTTAAGGCAGATTGAGGTATTTATAGCTATGGCATCTTCATCCACTCCTGGATTTATTGCAAACCCTACTGTTGTTGAAATTGTTAAGCGACCTAGACCCATATTTCAGCTAGTTTCTGAAATCGCAAAGAAAGATGATAGCATAGGTGCATTTTCTCAAATCCTTAAAGGAGTAGTATATGCTGAAGACCCTAGGATGTATATACATTGTTATATTGAGGAATTAGGTGATGATGAGATTAAGAACATGTTTAAAACTATGATTTGTGATGAATCCAGAAATGTCAAACCTACCCTACGTTTCACTGAAATTCTTAGTATCCTGGATTTTCCCAAGGATATCATAAGGATTGTGTTAAGCAGAGTACATGGTGAATTTTTTTGGTTAGACTCTATTCATAAAATTACAAAAGAAGCAGTAAAAGTTGTAACAGGGTTACCCTCCACCGGTAACAAACTAGACAAAACAAAGAAGGTATCAAATGATACAATGATAAACCTAACTGGTGTAACATTTGATAAGAAATCTCTAAGGGTAAATGATGTGAAAGATATAAATGTCAGATTTATCAGTATGATCTTAGGTTATAAGGCTACACATGCAAATAGGTTAAACTCAGTTTCTAGCCTATGTATCAAGAGTGCCTATGATATGGTC
The DNA here is from genome assembly GCF_030272615.1 of Cryptomeria japonica. NCBI lineage: Eukaryota > Viridiplantae > Streptophyta > Pinopsida > Cupressales > Cupressaceae > Cryptomeria > Cryptomeria japonica. The sequence continues at coordinate 523,730,275 of NC_081413.1, forward strand.
AATAATAATGCAAGGATAGATATATGTGAATGGCTTAAAGATGAGTTGATAGACAATTTGGGAAAGATCAAAAGAGATAAGAAAGGAACATTCAGATTTGGAAACTTACTTGTTTGTCTGATGTTGTACATAACCAAACAAGTACCCGGTATTGGTGCAAGAGATTTTGGTTTTGACATACCAGTAGGAAAACAACTGTTAGATTTACTAAACAATATGGGAGAAAACAAGGAGAAAAACCTAAATGAGTATTTTCAAGCATTGAAGGCTCGAATGAAGACTAGAGTAAGACTGTCACAAGATATTGTGGATAAGTATCAAAAGGAAATTTGTTTTGTGATCAAGAAAGATGAAATTTGGATGGAAGCAGTTGTCCCTCGAACTATTTGGGTAACTGAAATGGGCTATGAAGTAGATGACAACATCATAGAAACATATGCAAAAGCCCTCCTTGAAGCTCCAAAGGAACCAGAAGAGGAAGTTTTTGGAAATGCTGAAACAATAAAAAGTGGAATTCAATCTAGAAAAAGGGTTAAGAAGGTTGAAGCAATCATAAGGAAATGAACCCGGTAGGCAAAGGCAATCAAGGAAGATTTTCTAAGACAAACTGGTATAAGTGAAAGTGAGTTGGAAGCACCTCAACTAGAAACTCATCTTTCACCGGTTGGAACTTCTTCTGAAAGTGATACACCTGTTGTATTTAAAAGGGTTGAAAGGAAAAGAAAACCCTCACCAGCACCCTCTCCTACACCTAAAAGGACAAGATAGAAGCAATAGGTAGTAAGGCCTCCAATGAAGAAGATGACTCCTAAGAAGAAGGTGAAACAAACTATTGCTCCTATAGACAAACTTCTTAGTGAAATCACAAAGGATGGTAAGCTGAAAAACATCAATAAAATATACAATACACTATCAGCTGATATAAGGAAAGTATAGAGAACAGTGTAATTTTACACTTAGATATATACAAGAAATTCTTAATGGAAATTGTTCATGAAATTCCAAATGACTTATATAGGAGATTAGAAGCTAGAAGATTAGCTATTGTTGAACTGGATAAAAAGATCAAGATTAAAAAACTTAATGGCAATGCATCCAGTTAACTCACCTGATGAAATAGATAAATTAATTAGTGAGGCTAACCAGACAATATTTTCTACTACTCACCGACATATAACATTAATGGCGGGAAGAGTAAAGGAAGTTTCTGAGGAAACTGTTGATGCATGGGATATTTTCTTTGTGGAGAAAGAAAACCAGGAAGAATTACTTAGACCTAAGACTATCAAAGTATATCAAAAGGACAGAGATAAAGGGAAAGGTAAGATAGGTGGACCATCAAGCCTGAAAATAATTAACAATATGCTCCCACCTCTTTCAGATACTCCACTAGTAGACACTACTAAAAATCAATTGGCCACTGAGAGTATGGAGACTCCGGTAGAAGATACAAATCCTAAATTAGAAATTTTGTATACAGTAAATGTAGACACTCAGGAAGTTAACGTTGTGGTTGATAGAGAAACCACTAAGGATAAGGAGAAAGATGTGACTACTGAGTCACCGACTACAAAGATTGAGACAAACACAGAAAAACCAACACTGGCAGAGCAACTGACAGAGGATACCACTAAGAAACTAGTAGATACAACAGATAAACCATCTGCAGAACCGGTTAAGGAAAGTTCAAAGGTACAGACCAAGATTACATCTGAGAAACCTTCTAAGACACAATTAGAGAAACCAAAACTGGTATAGGTTGAAGCATAGGTACAAATAGAGACAGTGCCACCGGCCCAAACTGAAAAGCATAAACTTTTGTTTGTAGAAATGCAAACACAGATAGACCTACCAAAGGTCGAATCAAGCAAGGTAATAACCACAACCAGTAGCATGGCTATTAGAAAGACTATTGGAAAAACATTTGGTACAGCTATGGCAGAATTCAGACCTACTAATGTAACAGAGGTCTTGTTAGATTCAATAAAGAAGATCACGGAATGCAATGCACAAGCCTATAAGGCTATTGATGTACAATACCAATTCTTAAATTGATAGCACCAAAGTGCAATGTTGAGAATAAAGATTCTTTAGGTCAACTAGACACATTGTCTAAGTTCATCACCGGCAACCTATTGACTATTGATCAAATACATGAGGATACATTTAAGGAAAGAATGATAAAAGAAAAAGAGAAATTATTTGAGGATATTGTAAAGAAGAACAAGGAAGAAATGGAAACCCTTTTACTGGAACTTGGAGAAATAATCTATGACTTCAAGAAACTGTACAGGGACGCTTGCAAAACGAATGTATTAATAAAGGATCTTGACAAGGAGATCAACAAAGCACAAGAGAAGATAAATAATATTGCTGACAATCTGATTGGAACATCAGATTCATTTTTGGAGTTAGAGAAGAAGATTGCAAACCAGGAAGAGAAAATCAAGAAACTAGAAAATGACAAACAGGGAATAAAGGATAAGGCAAAGGACTTGAAATGCAGACTTAGTCCAAGACTAGAGTATCTTATTTCCTTGAGAAAATAAATATCTGAAGCTCTGGTTCCCGGACTGAAGACATCAGAAGAGAAAATGCACATACTCATCGATACAGTGCAGAGAACACAAGAGGCAATAAAAGATAGAAAAACATTCAACAATGGCATAAATTTAGTTTTGACGGATATCTTTCAAATTGTAACCCACTGGTTACAAGAATCCAGGCAGGACTCCACTGACAGGGAATGACAACCATTGTCATTGATGTCAAAGGGGGAGTAGTGGGATGAGAAAAATGGTCAAAAAAAAGGACATCATTTGCCCAGGGGGAGCATAGATTTTTGAGCATACAGTTTTGGTAAGACAATTTTGGCAGACTATTTTTGGATATCATTTTGGACACTTTTTGATGTTTTCTCATGAGTGTTGCCATCAATGCCAAAGGGGGAGATTCCTGGCAAATGCACACTCCAATGAGAAATTGTAGGTGATTGAAGTTTTTTTCATTGATGGCAACCTTGCAATCATATGATACCGACAAGACAAATATACCGGCATCGGCACCAATAGACTCTACACCAACATACAGAACACCGACAGTGAAAGGAAGGATACTGACACCTTGGCCAACTTCAATTTTGTTTAAAAAGTATTTTATAATTAATTGTAAAATCATTGTAAGCCGACATGGTGAGTTGTAATATGACTCATATATGTATGAGACCATTGTAGATCATTTTGTAATAAGGTGATAGGCAAAATTATGCAGACCTAATATGTGAATTATTGGTTAAGGGTTTATGTATGTAGCAAAGTTTAAACCGGTACTGGATCTGGCATAGTAGATGCTAATCTGAAGTAGTACAAGACTTTGGATTAATATAATCCATTTTTGTAAGTCAGTGTGACTTCTTTTGTAATTGAGTAGTGAGCTCTAGGCACTTGGCCTTCCTCCATGTGCAGGCCCCTATTGTAAGAGTAATATTCCCTTATTGGCCAGTAAGTGAATATTGTGGGTCACAAATCCCACCGAGGTTTTTCCAAAACCGGGTTTCCTCATTAAAATATTGTGTTATGGTGTGCTTCTCATGTGGTTGTTGTTATTCTTGTTTACTACATTATTTTTGGTTTACCGGTACACAGTTTTAATATGTTTTTCATGTTTTAAGTCAAGTAAATTTATATACCGGTTAGATACTGATTCACCCCCCCTCTCAGTATCTTTGGGAATCCTATAATATACATTACTCACCAGTTGACAATCTATACCGGTAACATGCTATATCGGTTGACATCAATGAAATAAATACAGGTTGACATCAATGACAACACAATACCAACGTATTTGTGCAATGTTGATGGCTTTGTCCATTGGCTTTGAACTTGAGTAAGAAGGGTATATTGTTTCATGGGTCATTTGAATGGCACATACCATTTCTATGTTTTGCTTTGACAATTATTGAGTGTGTTGTGATCTCCTTGACAAAAGGAACTCTAGCTTATTGTGATGACTGAATTCTTATTCTTATTTCTAGGTTTATCATCTATGTGATTGAATATTGAACATCATTACGTATGCAACTAAACTTTTGCTACCTTGTAGTTTACCATTGATTCTACTTTTTGAACAATGAATACAAATGCTTATAATACAAGGAAAACTCATAAAATAAATTCCATATTTGTTTGAATAGAAAGATATCATGCACAAATTTATTTTTTTGTGAAATGAGATTCTTATCAGGATGAAACCCTACCTTCTCACACAGTTTCTTGACTCTAACTCATTGATCTTTTCTTCTCGACTAATCTTGGAACCTTGAGACTATTGTCCACATGCATGTAACTCTGCATGATCAAATCACTACCCTTTCATTGATCCTTGATGATTAAAAATAGGCATTGGTGAGTTTGCATGCAATTTCTTTCAACAAAGACGTTCCATTTTCTTGATGGTACTATCAAAAATTGAAAGAGGACCCAACGTGGGTATATGGAAAACCCTAAATGTAATGTGTAGTTTAATGGTTCTCAACTCTCACTTCCCTCCAAGCACTTAAATGGATTTAATTTGACTCCATCCAACATGGTTAATGTGATTTTTGAAATCTTTAATGTAATAAAACAAGGAGTTTAATGCTTAAAACCTATCTTTAATAAATAAAAACCTTTTGATATGATTTTTTTAACTCCTTCCATTATTAATTTTTTTCTTAGAATTGTTTGCTATGAATACCTTGGACCCTATGTGGGACCATTTTTAATCTTAAAGTGAAAAGATTTTAACAACTACATTGAAAAATAGGTTGTTTTGAAATAAACCAACTCTTTTCATTTGTAAGATGACTCATACATTTATTTATTCAAAGATTAATATCTCTAATCAACCACACAATCTTTAATTCTCGATATAGGCCTCAACAATGATACAAATAATGTATGATTATGACTATCTCTTGTAAAGCTAATCATAAAACTCAATTGAATGTATGTCAAAACTTGGAACATAAGCTTGTGATCTGTGTCTTCATATCCTATATGCTTAGCAACATTTTTTTTTACTTGAGAACTAAGATTGTTTAAATATTACAATATAAATTACACTTGTTTAAAAATTGTTTAAATATTACAATATAAATTACACTTGTTTAAAAAGAAACACTCCAACACACTTGTTGAAATGAAACACACTTACATAAAGAAAACACACTTTACATAAAGAAAATATATTTGTTGAATTAAGACACATTTGCTAAAAATAAAATAAACTATGATAATTTATTAGAAAATAAATAAATGAATTTATTTTTCTATTCACTGTTGACTACACAAACAATCAACAAATATTATTGGTTGTAGTAAAATGATATGTTGGATATTGTTGTTGCTAGGATATGTTGTTGTCATTGATGCCAACATATTCGTGTGTTTTGGTGATCCGGTAATTGCAGTGAGTTGATATAGTTGGTTTATATGTTTGCTATGTTGAATCAACTAGAGATACTTCATTCTTTATTGATTTCAGGATGGTATGTGATGGTTTGATCGAGTTGAGGATTTTGGTATGGAGATTGGTTTTCAGTGTTCAGTATTACAATGCTCTGGTATTTGATCCATTATGCTCCAGTATGATCATATCTTGTGTTGTGAATTTGTGAGAGTGTTTGTAATGTTCGTGTGTATCTTCATTTCATATGGTTTGTGATTTGATGCTCTACAAGCTATCTTTTTTGTTCGATTTGTTGCTGATAAGTGTTCTTGAGTGCTAGCATGTTGATCAATGAAGATTTGATTAAGTGGTGTTGGTACAACTATTGCAGATGGTTCTAATGTACTTGCTAGTGTTTTCTAATCATGTCCTATTTGTTTTGTTGGTATGTATTGATCATTGTGCATGCTCTTGGTGATATTCTTTGTGTTATGTAGTATTTTTGGTGGTGTAATGTATTGCAGTTGATCTTGGAAAGATTTTCGGTGATGGTGCACGTTTAAGGAGTTGATTTAGGTCCATGCTATGTTGTCTATGATATTGTATTGGTATGATGGTTGATTTATGTATCCTGTGATGTAATTTTGTAATTCGATGTTGAGGGTTTGGCTGACCTTGTAGTTAAGGTTGATGATTTGTATAAATGGGTGTAATATTCATGTAATTGGGGCATTGGTGTTGAGTCTGCATTATTAGAGAATGGTGTATATTCGAACAAGTAAATTCATCTTTCAGTGGGGTGTACTGAGCAGTTTGTGATGTAGGGAAGACATATGATCTTAACCGGAAGTGTCATCAGGCATTAGTAGATGCCAACTTTGCAATTCATATTTATCGGATTATAGTCCAAATATCTTTGTAAGGTAGTGAACCTTCCCTGAAGGTTGTAGCCTTTTGGGTCATTGTATTTTGAGTAGTGAGCTCTAGGTAGTGTTCCTGAATGAATGTGCATTCCCCATTATAATATTTACACATACTACTGCAGAGTATCATCTCATTGTGGGTAGGTTCCCACCGTGGTTTTTCCCTTGAATGGGTTTTCCAGGTCAAAATATTGGTGTTATGTGTTTTTTTGTTATTGTTGTTATCTTTCTTTTTGCTATAATTGATCAGATTTGAGATTGTTCTTAAATTGTTTAATCCAGTGAAAACTGATCACCCCCCATCTCAGTTTTCCTTGAAGCTAGATCCTCCAGAAGAAGCTTGATCGCTTGAGGAGATCCAAGATGGAAACCTATGTGTTCAAGAAGGAGAGTCCTAGATTTGATGGAAATAATTATACTGTATGAAAGAACTAGATGGAAGTTCACTTGAAGTGTCTTGGAGAAGATTATTGGAAGATTACAAAGAATGTCTACAATGTTCCTCTGAATGGACCCGTTACTGTTGATGAAATCAAGGAAGTTGAACATAACATAAGAGATAAAGAAGCATTGTTGAGTGCCTTGACTGATTCAGAGATTACTAATGTGATGGGACTTCAGACTTCACATGAGATCTAGAAAAAATTAGAGATCTTATATGAAGGGGATGCACAAGTTAAAGTTGCTAAGTTGCAGAGCTTGAAAGCAAAGTATGAGACATTGAATATAGGAGAAGATGAGAACATAACATCCTTTATGGCTAAAGTAAATGAACTTGTTATGAACATCAGATGTTCTAGTGGAATTATTGAAGAAGATGAGATTGTTGCTAAGGTGTTGAGATCCTTGTCTTCTGCTTACAAAGCTATAAAGTTGTTGCTATTGATGAGATCCATAGTATGATTACTATGACAAGAGACATGTTGGTTGGTAAGCTAGTTGCATTTGAGTTGAGCAAATTTGGTAAATCACATGGTAAATTTGAGACTGCATTTAAAGCCTTTGTATCTGAGAAGCTGAAGTATGACTCAGGAGAGAGCTCATCTAGGGTTTCAAAATAAAAAAGAGAAATGAGAGAGATGGAAGAGCAGGAAAATGAGTTGGATGAGCTTGAAGCACTTATTGCTTGGAGATTGCCTAAGGGAGCCGGTAAGTATGATGGAAAGTTACCTTTGAAATATTTCTCTTGTAATAAGATATGACAAACTTGACCCACTGGGGTTTGAAGACACGGGGATAGGTTAGGGCTTCAGTCAATCCCTTGGTTGTATACTAAAAATTAAATGGTATGGTTCTCATGTCACACAATGGTTTACAATAACATCTTGATATATTGTATTCTTTTTGTGTTAAAATTATGACACTTTATGACAAGGTGGTTGGCTATGTTTTAACTCCTAATAGGTTTATAGAGAATATGAATAGCACCATTGGTGTTAAATAGGGTTGCTTGCATTCACCAACTTTATCTAGTCTCTATATGTATGAATTCAAGTTCATTGAAAATTCAAGAAAATTAAATGATGGTTGTATTCTAAAAATTAAACGATATGATTCTCATGTCACATAATGGTTTACAATAACATCTTGATATATTGTATTCTTTTTGTATTCTCATGGAAGTACCTTAAATTTACTTCTATACCGGTAGATATGTTAAGTGACTACTTAACCGGCATACATTAAATGTGGTAGATGGCAAATAAACATTATAAATTTGTGGTTTTGGCTCCATTTCATTTCACTGAGATTTCAAACTCAGGAGATGAATTTATATTTATTGCTATCAAGGAACATGATCTGGTACCAGTGAATCCTACAAGCTGCAATGTTGAGGAGAAAGTTTTGGCTACAAAGATTGAAGAGAAAGATGAATGGGTAATTGAGAATGGGAATTCAAGAGATGAATTTGTATTTATTGCTATCAAGGAACATGATCTTGTACCAGTGAATCCTACAAGATGCAATGTTGAGGAGAAAGTTTTGGCTACAAAGATTGAAGAGAAAGATGAATGGGTAATTGACATTGGTTGTTCACATCATATGACATTTATAAAAGAAAATTTATGAGTATGGAGAGGTATGATGGTGGTATAGTAATATTTAGTGATGATAAATCTTGTGTGATTTGTGGTAGAGGTTCCATATCTTTGGATGGTAAGAATAATGTTGATGATGTTTTATATGTTGAAGGTTTGAAGCATAATCTTTTGAGTGTTGGACAGATGGTTGACAAGGGATATGCTTTGCAATTCAAGAATGGTAAATGCAAGATTCTGAATGCCTCTGATATAGAGATTGTATCAGGGACTAAGACAAAAGGTAATTTTTTTCACTTGAATGCCAGTGAGAAAAGTTGTTTGATTGCTCAAATAGATGAGAGTTGGTTGTGGCATAGGAGGATGTGTTATGTTAATTTTGACTGCATGATAAGGATAATTTCTACTCAAGTTGTTAGATTTCTACTTGCATATGTTGCTCACAATAATTTCAAGGTGTATCAAATGGATCTCAAGTCAGCCTTTTTAAATGGAGATTTGGAAAAGGAGATCTGCATTGAGCAACCGAAAGGATTTTCATTAGCAAATGAAGGATATATGGTATGCATATTAAAAAAAGCACCGTATGGACTAAAGTAAGCCCCTAGAGACTAGTATGCAAGATTAGATAAGTATTTGATGAAGTCAGGATTCTATAAAGGTACTGTTGATAGTAACTTATACTTTAAGGATGATAAAGATAACATTTTGATTGTTGGATTATTTTTTTATGACATTATCTTTGGAGGAGATGATGATTTGAGTATGAAGTTTGCTAATGATATGAAAAAGGAATTTGATATTATATCTATGATAGGTGAGATGAAATTCTTCTTAGGATTGTAGATTACACAAACTGGTAAAGGTATTTTCATTTCTCAATCTAAGTATGTGAAGGAACTATTGAAGAAATTTGGGTTAGCTGATTCTAAACCTGTTGGAACTCCTATGGTGACTAGATGCATGTTGTCTAAACAAGATGAATCTCAGAAAGTTAATCAGACCTTGTATAGATCTATGGTTGGTGGATTGTTGTACTTGACTTAGACTAGACTAGATATTATGCATGTTGTTTGTCTTTGTGCCAGATTTCAAGTTGATCCTAAAGAGAGTCGTGTTATTATTGTGAAGAGGATTTTCAGATACTTGAAGGGGATTGTTGACTATGGGTTGTCGTATCCAAAGAATGATGATTTCATGCTATGTTCTTATACAGATGTTGATTGGGAAGGTGATGTAGATGACCGAAAGAGCACTACCGGTGGAGCTTTCTTTTTGGGGAAGTTGGTTTTGTGGGCAAGTAAGAATCAAGATGCTATATCTCTATCTACTGTTGAAGTGGAATACATTGTTGTTGCTAGTAACTGTACTCGAGTAGTTTGGATGAAGCAGGCACTGAAAGACATTAGAGTTGTGTATGATGAGCCTACTATTATTTATTCTGACAATTCAAGTGCTATTAATATTTCCAAGAATCCGGTATTGCACTCTAAAACAAAGCATATATCAATTAAGTATCATTTCTTGAGGGAGAAAGTCAGTGATGAGGAAGTTAAATTGGAGTATGTATCTACAAAGGATCAGATTGCAGATATTTTTACTAAGCCTTTGCTAGCAGATACATTTGTTTATTTGAGAGACAAGTTAGGGGTTTATGCCCCTCCTAAGGAGAACTATGTGCATGGAGATGCATCAATCCATTGGACTTCACAATCTTATCTTCTTATCCGAGTTGATGAGTTGGTGTTGCTACTCAGTTGGGGTAGATAGTGTGTTGTTTAGATTTGTGAGTTTATCCTAAGGGGGAGAGTTTTTCCTTCTTAGAGGGAGATCTTATCTAATTTGGGGAGAGAAGCTTGATATGTTTATGTCTTTGGCATTGTTGTCAAAGAGAGAGAGAGAGAAGCATATGAAAAAATGCCTTATCTTTGGAGCTTTGTGTGCATGATCTTAGGGGGAGCTTGTTGGAGTTTTCTAGTGTTGATTTATTCCTTTACATTGATTGTTTTTCACATTCGTATGTTTCCATGAATGCCAAAGGGGGAGATTGTTGGATATTGTTGCTACTAGGATATGTTGTTGTCATTGATGTCAACATATTCCTGTGTTTTGGTGTTGTAGAGAAATATTTTGGTGATCCAGTAATTGCAGTGAGTTGATCTGGTTGGTTTATCAATTTGCTATGTTGAATCAACTAGAGATACTTCATTCTTTATAGATTTCATGATTCTATGTGATGATTTGATCAAGTTGAGGATTCTGGTATGGATATTGGTTTTTAGTGTTCAGTATTGCAGTGTTCTAGTATTTGATCCATTGTGCTCCGGTATGATCATATCTTGTGTTGTGGATTTGGGAGAGTGTTTGGAATGTTTGTGTGTATCTTCATTTCATATGGTTCATGATTTGATGCTTTGCACACTATCTTTCTTGTCTGAGTTACTACTAATAAGTGGTCTTGAGTGCTAGTGTGTTGATCGATGAAGATTTGATTAATTGGTGTTGGTGCAGCTATTGCAGATGGTTCTAACGTTCTTGTTGGTGTTTTATAATCATGTCCTATTTGTTTTGTTGGTCCACATTGATCATTGTGTGTGCTCTTGATGATCTTATGGGTCTGGTGATATTATTCATGTTATGGGGTATTTTTGGTGGTGTAACATGTTGCAGTTGATCTTGGCAAGATTTTCGGTGATAGTGTGTATTGGAGGAGTTGATTTAGGTCCATGATATTGTATTGGTATGGTAGTTGCTTTATGTATCATGTGATGTAATTTTATAATTAGGTGTTGAGGGTTTGGTCGACCTTGTAGTCAAGGTTGATGATTTGTATAAATGGGTGTAATATTCATGTAATTGGGGTGTTGGTGTTGAGTTTGCATTATCAAAGAGTGGTGTATGTGCGAATAAGTGAATTCATCTTTCGGTGTGGTGTATTGAGAAATATGTGATGCAGGGCAGACATATTAGCTTAACCGGAGTTGTCATCAGGCATTAGCAAATGCTAACTTTGTGGTTCATCTTTGCTGGATTGTAGTTTGAATATCTTTGTAAGGTAGTGAACCTTCCCTGAGGGTTGTAGCCTTCTGGGTCATTGTATTTTGAGCTGTGAGCTCTAGGTAGTGTGCTTGAATGCATGTGCATTCCCCATTGTAATATTTACACATACTACAGCAAAGTATCATCTCATTGTGAGTAGGTTCCCACCGTGGTTTTTCCCTTGACCGAGATTTCCACATCAAAATATTGGTGTTAAATATTTTTTTGTTATCTTTCTTTTTGCTATAGTTGATCAAATTTGAGATTGTGCTTAAATTGTTTAATTCAGTGAAAATATATTTACCCCCCCCCTCTCAGTTTTCCTTGCTATTGCCAAAACAATAAATATTAAATATTACAAATTGTAATTTATTTAATAAATAGAATAATAATAAACTTCACAAAACAACAAATAAAGAAAACTCAAAGAGATAACACCTTGAAATACACACAAATGCAGCTTCTACTATCACTTAATCAATCTAGCTACAGTGCCCCACCCCGGCTCACCCTTCTCTTTGTACATTAATAGACCCTATTGGCGTAGCCTAGTTTACTTTATGATAATGATGGATGGTATCATACTATGTGTTGACTCCATTTATATTTCAAATGCTCATTATGATGCTAGATATTCATGTGGACATATGATATTTGATGACTTGTGTATGGATGATGATACTTGTTATTGATGATCATGATGTATGATGGATTTATATTTGATGTTCTTTATATGAACTTGCTATGCTAGATGGATTATATGGATTATGAATTCGATGGTTTATGATTATGCTAACCCTAATTCCTGATTATATGTGATGAGTTGGTGTTATGATGTCTTTGGTTGTTCTATGACTGTATTCATGACGAGGAAGATGTCACATCACTCATTGCGAGCATGATGTGGCATTGTGATTCTCTATCACTTTCTTGTTATTTATGATATATTATTATATATGTTGTATCATGGATTGGTGGATGCAGGATTTGCACGTACCAGACATCAACTCTACCTGGCTCCATAGGTCTGAGCGTGTCTTTAATCCTAATGGCAACTTGTCAAAGATGACATGAGTTCCCTTCATATACTCTAGGCTTAAGTTGTGTACCTTAGTTGTCAATTGTCTTGGCGTGATTCGCCATGCTAGCCAGTGAGTTGTGGTCTTTTGATGGGTTGTGAGTATGTGGTTATTTATTTAATTAATTAATGTTTGATTTGTATAGTTTATTAATGATTAAATTAATTAGTGGATTATTATTATAGTTTAATTTGATTAATTATTATTTGACGATTTATTGTTTAATTGGTATTTATTGGTTTATTGTTTATTTGATATGTATTGTTTAATTATTATTTATTTATTGTTTAATAGTGCTTTTATATTTTAGTGTCGATTAATATTTTGTTAATGGTGTTTATTTATTTATTTGTTTATACCTTGGTTATTTGTATTTATTTATTTATTTATTTAATTAGCTTTATTTTAATTAATAGCCCTTGGTTATTTAATTGACCATGGTTATTATTTATTCATTTGGTGAATAATACTTTATCTTATTTTATTAATATTCTCTTGTTACTTGGTAGATAAGTTTTATTATATTTCCTACCTACCGTTAATCGTTATTGGTTAAATATTTATTGGGGAAATTAAATATTATATGAGGATGGATTGGTAAGATTTATTGGTTTTTGGATTATTTTCATTAGCAGGTTTTGAGGCTTTGTTTTAAATGTATTTTCTATTTAAATCGTAGCTTGTACATTTTGCCAGGTTACCATTTGGAGAATTTGCTTGGTGTAGGACCCTCCCCAATCAAGCTTTGATTAACTTAGTTGACCATGGTTGACCCTATTAATAAATGTTATAATTCAATGGGATGGGCTAGGTTAGATAGATAGATTGGGGAGAAAAGTAATTGAACCAAGTTATAGAATCATTTCACCTTGTGGTGTACATTTTGATGGGTTATGAATTTGAAACCCTAAATGATCCACTGATAGGGTAATCTTGATCTGACGTATGTCAACTATATCTAAATTTGCAGAACTTTATTATGAAGTTAGAAAAAAATGAATGCATGTCTTATGAATGGTTGAATTTATGAGGATCATGATAATGTCATTCAGTAAATTGCTTTATGTGGATTGCATTGGATATATGGTAAGTTGATTTGTGTGATGGCAATTGTATGCAGAGTGATTGATTTGTATTCCTCCTTATATGATTTAATTTATATATGATTATTTGGGAATTACTAATGTGTAAATTGAGATGTGCAGGAAAATTATCTATGTGACCAAGGAAATATTATGGAGAACCAAACCTAGACCTATGTACGTTTGTGAAGCCAGGGGTTGTCTATTTGGAGAGACAACACCCCGTTTGTATCGTATTTTATTTGTGAAAGTAATGATGCATGTGTTTTAAATTGATTTTATTAAATTGTGTAAATCCAACAAGAGACAAATTCCATGTGTAATTTTTATAATGTATTTTATTGTGTCACTTGACACATGTGTTGATTAGTGTCATTGATTTTGACTTGTCTCTTGGAGGGAGTTTGTTTCTACCAAAGCCCATTTCAAACATTTGAGTGTGGTCCCAAATTTGCCTTGGGTAGGGAGTCTTGGGAGTGGTCAACTCAGGTTTGACCCGTAGGTTAACTTCAGTTGGGTTTCTAAGGGGTCAAATGGACTCCTAGGGTTAGTTTTAGAGATTTTCCAAAGGTCCAAAGGGTATACCTATGGGTTAGGGGTATTTTTAAACATGTGACTACTCCCATGTGACTGTTTAGTCACCTTAAAAAGTGGTTTTTCCAAGGTGAGCGAAAATTCAACATAGAAGGTTCCTCCTAGGATAGACAACCTTCCCTTTTGATTCCAGACTCTCTTCCCCATCCACTCTTACCTTTTCTCTTTCCAATTTTAGCAACATGTAAGAGGATGGGAAGACCAACCAATGGGAACTCTCACTCTATCCAAGAGGTTGGGAAGAGTGAGAGAGGCCTTCTTAGGCAAGGATTAGGGACTTAGTGAGTTAATCACCCACTCTCCATTGTTGGAGATTATGCAATTTTGAGAAGAATAGTGGTAGGATAGAATTTTGGCTAAGTGTTGGTGCAAAGATTGTGTGGATTTGGGCTGCTCATCCCCAACTAGATATAGCAAAACCTTTGGGTAGATTAAGGTTGGTTCTTACTCTCTTTTTGTTATGTTGCATATGTATGTTTGGAGAAATGCTTGTATGAAAGAGTTGATTATTTGTAGTTTCTTTTGTGAAAGAATATGTGGTTTCCCCTTCATTCCTTTATTGCATTATCTTGTATTGGGAGTATCCAAGGCCTTCTATTCTTGGGAGAGTAGGATGGTCTTGGGGTGGAAGAAGTTTGACAGCCTTGGGTGAGAGGCTCTCATTAAAGAGAGTGATCTCAAGGGTGTTCTTTTGTGACCCTTGTTGCATAGCCTTGTTTATGCATTTGGGGGTCATAAGGAGAGATGATATGGCTTATATGCCTTTGGGGGGCATAAGGATGTAGGGAAGGACTTGTGTTGTATTTGGTTGCCATGAGGTGGCTTGAGATGTTCCATGCTTGCAGTCTCCCCAATGGTATTTGGTCCACTTCCACCCTTGGAAAATCATCACAATTAGTGGTGAAGTGTAGCCTTGGTTGGGAAATTGTTTGTGGTGTGTTTTATCCCTTGCTTGTTGTGTTTGCATGTGTGTAACCTGTCTAGTGCTTGGTTCTCCAAGCTCGGGGGTGGCTTCTAGTCAGCCTAGGCTGGGAGGTGAGCACTCCATGGTCAAGCCTTATGTTTTAATTGCAGGTTACTTAGGAGAAAAAAAAAAGAAGCTAGGAGTTGCTGGTTTTATTTGACTTGCAAAAAAGTTGGGAGGGGGAATATTGTATTTAAATGGCAGAAATGTAAAAAGGAAAGTTATATATTGTATTTATTTCAAAAAAAAAAGATATGTTTTTATTTTATTTAAGTCCTCATTTATTAGAAATGAGAGACTAGTTGGGTATTTACCCATTTGTAATAGTTGACATATTAAAATCAGATTTTACTTGAAGCAATGCATCTCCTTAAGTTGAAATTTGCAAAGTAATGGATAAATGTGTATTAGGGAACTAAAAGTTTCTGCATTTTCTTTTAATATTATTAAGTGTTATCTAAAATGTATGATATTGTTGTCTTTTGTTTATCTCTGTCATTTATTCAAAGAAAAAAAAAAAAAAGTATAATGGAAGTATTTAGGGAGTAGGAAAGTAGAAAGGTTAGTAAAATATAATAACCACCTAGTCCTAATTATTTATTTATGACAAAAGATAATATGGTTAAATAGACTTTAGATGATTATCAGTTTTGCATTGTACAAAATGAAATGTATTTAAGTGTTTTCTAGACTATTTAGATGCTGCTGTAATTTTAATTATTGATGTCATTTATCTATTCCAAAAGGAAATGTGGTTGGTTTTAGATGCAAGCAATCATCCATCTATCTTAATGTCTTATAATTAAGAAAAGAAATGAAAATATCCCTTTATACCTTTGGTTATGCTCACAAAATAATAGTCATTCTAAGAAATGGTTTTTTTATCTTGCATTTTACTTGAAGTTGTAGTTTTAAAGAAATATTAAGTTGCAATTGAAATACATGATAGCAGGAAATAAATAAACCCAGCTAAAATTATTTAAAAACAAAAGGTAGCTAAATAGATATAAACAATGAAGTATGTACATTATTTAATGCTAAGAGAAAGAATGACTACTTAGCTATATTAATGTATAAACATATAAGTTTAATGATAAAAGACAAATCAAGATATTAAGGAATGAACAGGTTGTTGTTAAAATATATACGCATATATATTTTAATGTTAATATGTTGGAAATAAAAAATATATATATACATTCTTCTATTCTGGTCATTTAATAAACTTACCCTCATGCATTTTTCTATCAAAATTTTCTTAATACTGAAGCATTTGAATATATATTAAAAAAAATAGAGAGTGTATATATATATATATATATATATATATATATATATATATATATATATATAATAGATTGTTGTTTTTTTTTTAAAAACATAGAAAAAAAAAACTAATATTAAAATTTAAATAAACAAAGGAAACTATATTTTTTTAAGTATAAAAAAAAAAGAGGGCCACTGCGGGCCGCGAGCGCACAGTGGCCGCAGCCTCTGTGTGGGTTGCACCCCCTATGTGGGTCGCGACTCACATAGTGGGCCGCACCACTGTGCGCGCCACGACTCACACAGTGGGCCACACCACTATGTGGGCCGCGACTCACACAGTGGGCTGTGCCACTGTGTGGGCCGTGACCCACGCAGTGGGGTGACACACCGGTGGTGCTGCATCCCACCGTCACCTCCGCCCCCTTCTCGGCATGCAGACCTCCACCTTTTTGCTCGCCTCCTCTGCCATGGAGGCCCATACCTACACACACACTTGTCAAGCACACACAAACAAAAAAAAATATAGTTTGTTGATAAAGAAGCCCTAACCCAAATACGGGTTAGGGTTAGTTATTGAGAGGATTGGATAAGTTTTAGGGTATAAGAAAATAAACCCTAGTTAGGATTTTAAAATAGAATAATCTTAAAAGATTGAGAAAGAGGAGGGAAAATATACCTCTAGGGTTTGAAATGAAAAATATTCATTCTAATGATTATTTAGTTTTATAAAAAAAAGGGCTAATGAATTAGTTTTAGTGGGGTTAATGTATTGGAAGAGTTTATTAAGGGAAGTTTATATAGTAATGATTAACTTTTAGTTTAAGATGTAATAACAATAAAGTGGGGGGGGGGGGGAAGACTCCACTCTAAAATTTGAAATGGGGAATTCTTTTTGTTCCATTCATTCTAGTTATTATTTATTTGGGGTAGTCCTGTGTGGGGAATTAATTATTGTTTAGCATTATTATCCTCATAGTTGGGAAGTTTCAATAAAGGAGATTGCTATTGGAAATGTATTAAATCGAATGATTAAATTTAAACTAAGGGGTAATGAAAATATAGAGGATTAAATATTAATATTTAATGCTTGGAGGAGTAATATACAACATCTAGAGGCAAGTTATATAATTTACATTTTGGAGATTTTAACGGTATTTATAATTAAATGGAATAATTTAATACAAGCTAATAAATATGTATTTTAAGAGGATATTGTAGTGGTGTAAAATATTATTCTTTTTTTTGTCAATGAACCTGACCTTGTGAACTTAATTGACGCTAATGGATCCTTGCATTGAATAAATTAATTAACGCATTAACGTTTGGCACTTTAAATTTTATTTGCTCTAATAATTAATATTAATACCTTGCAAATCGTGTTAATATTGAACTAATAGATTTAAGAAATTAATTAAGTTATAAATGAAGAGGTTACAATACCAATGTAATGGGGAATGCCTGATATACCTCTACCTAGATGAATAATTATTGAATCAAGTAAATATATTAATATCTAAGTAGTAAAAGTTGATCTAATTAAGTATTATATTTCGCAACTAAAAGTGGCAGGGCATTTGAGTGAATTTATTATTGATTTTTAAATTAATTGTTCCGCTTGATAATAGGTGTTATCGTATTTGTTACGTAAGTAATATTCTTATTCCATCGCGTATGGGTTTTATTGAAACCATAAGGTTCCTAGTTAATTTTTATTTCATTGCTCACTTTAGGAACCCGTTTTACTTTCATTTAAGAATTCGTTTGGAACAACTTGTTAAGTTGTCACAACTGATTAAGCATATGATACATTTAATTATGTGTTCAAAAAAAAAATTTGTTGATTGCTTTTTGGCCCAAAAGTTTGGGCATGACACTTGGCTATTTGATAATTTTTGTTGAAGATTGGAACTTTTGGATTTTGGCTTGGATTGGTTTGCGTTTCATCAAATTTCATTCCATCACTTCAATTTCTAGGTTGGAGGATCTTACTTTTGTATTTTATTTTCAAATCTTGTTTGCGTCGTGTCTATAGAAAAGGTTGTTTTCTAAGAGATTGGGAAGAATATATATTCTACAGTTTTATATATAGTTGGGTATGAAATTTATTTCATGGAAATTTATATTATAAATTTTTGGCTATAATTTTTAGGAAATAATATTTGGGAATTTTGCACTTGTTGTGCGCAGTCGTGAATGGTCAGCTTGAAAATTTTGGCTCTGTGATTGTTTGGTTTCCTGTGTTTTGAGTATAGTATGTATTGGAGAATTGGATTTCAGATTGTGTTAAGATTTTATACCCTGTTTTGTGGAGTCGGGATTTTCATTGTTTTCTCTAAGACTTGCTCTAGTTAAGCCTTGCCGAGAGAGCTCATCTTAGAGGCTTTGACAGAGTGCAGATATTATTCATTTCATTATGGCATTATAGTTTTGGTGTTTATTCTATGTTTTAATATTTAGGGGGTGTTAGCAGAGCTTTTATTTTCCTTTGTGTTTTCTTTTGGAATAAGTTTTGTCAAGAAGTCGTGAGGCTTAGTTTGTGATATCTTTTAATGTAGTTGATATTTTAATATTTTGTTTATAGAAATCATTTTGTATGGTCTGAGCGTCCCTTCTATGTTTGATTTTGGAACTTAAATGATTTTTTATGATTTTATTTTTCAAGTCATATTTTTGGCTTTTCCGTGAAGAGTTTTTTGAGTTTTCAAATGTGCTAGAGAAATTGTCATATGCACTATTTAGTTTGTCATATGCATTATTTAATTGATTGTATGTGCTTTTATGTTGATTATATGTGCTATTATGTTGTTCATATGCGCTGAACCATTTGTTATATGTGTTATTCCATGTTTCATTTGCGCTACAAAATAATGCAAATGTGCTACTCTACATATTAAATGCACTAATTTGTGGTATTTTTGTATTTTCTCAGTTTTGGCTATTTTGTTGGAATTTTTTGGATCTGTTCTTGTACTAGAGGCTTATGTTGAGGTTTTTTGATGTTTTCTAGCATTGATTTTTATTTGATCTAGTTATTTGCTATGGTTTTATACTCCGACGAGTTGATATGCCTTGTCGTAGAGGTGTTATGCTTCTCCAACATGTTGATAAGTCGTGTTGTGAGTTTTATATTATTGCTTTTGCTTTAGCGAGTTGATAAGCCTTGTTGTTGAGGATTGTGCCATGTTTATGGAAGATTTTGATTGCCCATGAGATGGCTTTTGATTCATTATCTTGCGTTGAGGCTCTTGATTGATATTGATGGCTATGTCTTCTTATGTGTTGTTATGGATTCTTTTGGATGTTGCTTTGAGCCTCCTTATTGTTATTGTTGTTTTGGGACCATGTTAGGGGGAGTGGGCTTTCATGTGATGATCAAGGTCATGAGAGATAGGCTACTAAGAGGCTCCTTGTAAGGATGCTTGTCTTCTAGACCGTCAGAGCACATTGAAATTTTTCCTTATTGTAAACAAGTGATATCATTAATAATAAATTAGATGGGTTAGGTAATTAGGATTCATCTAATCAAGATAATTAATAGTTGTGAGCCCCAAGACTTGATCCTAGGGAGGATGTTTTAGGATAAGCTCGAGAAGGCCATTGCGATGGCAAGTCAATCTCCTTTGATTCTCTCATAGGTTGAGATGGATCCACATGTCTATCAGGATTATGCCTTTCAAGAAAGTGTTTTTATGTTTTGGAGGATAGCATGTGATGACACTCCACTCCTACATGTGTCCTTTGTTGATTTGCACTTATATCTTGATTGGATGGTACGCCTCTGGGAGTTTATATTTGTGATTGCCTAGTGAATGACTTATGATTATGTATTGGTGTAGTGCTTTAGTTGTTGAGTCTCTTTGGTTGTTAGGTGTCAGCTTAGGTCTAGAGTGTGTGTTGGGACCATGTGTCATCTCCTAGCATGAGGGCGGTTCCTTTGGTTCCACATGGTTGGGTGGTTGATGCCTTCTTCCATTGGGATGTCTTTGTTGGTTTCTTTGTGCGTGTATGTGGATTCTTCTATCATGGTGGCTTATGGATGAATATTGTAGCAGATAGATGTATTTAATCTTATGACACTTGTTATGTATATATCATGTAAATGTTGTAAATGTGTTATGTAGTAGTAGAGTAATGCTCTTGATATAATGGATATATATATGTAATGGTAGATGTTATCTTAGGACTGGATTATGTTTTGTGAAAGAAAACATTGAGATGTATAGTAATGTATCTCACAACTTGTGGTTGTAAGCAATAGGACTTGTAGTAGATTGAGATCATTATGTATTGCAATAGATTGTGATGGTTGAATTCATTGTAATGCTTTTGCTATAAACGGATATTCAATATGTATGTATTTTTTATGATGGCATTAAATGAGTGTTCTTAATGGAAAAAATGTTATTCTTGGTGAATGGACATCCCTAGAATATGAATGTGAATGGGTAGATGGTAGGATGAATGGTTAACCTTAATGGAATGAACTAGATTGAATTAGTTGATGCGGGATGAGGTTATGACTCTAGTAGGAGGATAAATATGGATGTATCTTAGTGTATTTTGTAATAGAATTTTGAAATGGAAAATAATGTTATTGGAATTATGGTTATGCATTTGGTATTATGTGTATGCTATGAAGGAATTAGAAATGTGAATAGATCATATTGCTATTAAGTAAATTATGATGGGGGAAGTATATGATCATGTTGAATGTAAAAAAACAATTAGGAATATTTGGTATTGGTGCTCTAAAATGAACCTAATTGGAATGGATTAGTTAACATTGTAATGGATTGCATTTCATGATAGATAGTTAGTAAGTGATCTTGCTTATGTTGCATGGAAAAAATAAATGACAATGGATATGTTATGTTTGGTTTAGTAAATGATCATATGTATATGCATAAAAGGAATAGGTGATCATGGTACTAGGCTGCATTAGATAGTAGTAGTGATCATGATAATGTGCGATGAAAAATGTGTGTGCTAAACTAAGGGATAAAAGAACAAGCTAAATAACCAACAAAACACAATACATCATACACCTCAAGATCAAAATGGTAAAACCAAAGAAAAAACACAAAGAAAATCTATGCAAACCCCAAATTATTTCTTTTATTTGATTATTGTGCGATTGGATGTGTGCTCATGACATCAATTTGGATGCTCGATTGTGCTCCATTATTTGACAAAGATGATAATGAAAATGATAATGGATTTTATGAAAATGATAATGGATATGGTGAGAGATAATTTCAGCAGAGTGACAATATGGATATGAAAAGGTGGATGATTTAAACTAAAATGAGAGGGATTAAATAGGAGATGAGAGGAAGGAGAGGGGAGGTGAAAAAGAGACACATGTCCTCCAAAAAGGACAAGTGGATCAACTAGAAATAAAAGGAGTGGCATGTGTCCAAGAGGACACATGTCTAATTTGGACAAAGCCACCCAAAAATAGGAAAAGTGACATGTGTCCCTGAGGACACATGTCTATTTTGGGCAAAGCCACCCAAAATAGGATATTCTCCCCAAAAGGGGGAAAAGTGGTGAGGATGTGCACACATGTGTAAGAGGTTAGAAGGGATAGGATAAGTTTGGTTGGAGGGTTGACTAGGCTAGGGAAGTGGGTTGGAAGGATAGGGTTGGCTACGATAGGATTGGAAATAGGTTAGGGAAAAAATTTAGGAGTCATGTGCTCAAATAGGATTTGAGTCCAATTAATTAATTGAATTAATTAATCCATGGGGGTTTTGGGAAAAGGGACATTTAATTAAATTAATTGGTAATTAATCAAATGGGATGGCAAAAAGGGGATTAATTAACTAGGTTAATTAATTAGGAGGAAATGGGTTGGGAAATTAATTAATTAGGAGGAATGAGATAGGGAATTAATTAATTAGATTAATTAATTAGAAGAAAAGGATTTAAATTTGATTAAATTAATTAACCAAATTTAGGTGTCTACATTTTGCCCCTCTTCGTGGTGGCGCTAAAATAGCATTGGTGCGAAGAAAAATAAAACACCTGAGAGCGAGGAAGCGAAAAATGCCCCAAGCTTGATGAAGGAATGGTGAGGGATTCTCCCTTGAGAGGGTGTATGAGTAAAAAGTAATAGGGAGACGTCTCGAAAGAAACATTGGCCCCGCGGACAAGATAGAAGGAAATAAGCAAAAAGGGGAGAAAAATGCAAATGCAGTGGATGGTATGGATGAAATGATAATGGAGCTCGAGCACCTGTGAAAAAGGATGCCATGTAGAGCACTTATTTTGATTTATCATTGTCCGCAAGTCACCAAGGTATAAGGAACCAGGGTGGAATTTCATAGGAATGCATGGACTGACACATAGGCTAATCTAGCACCACACAGAGTTACAGAAACCCTGTAGGCAAAAGTGCTAGAAGAACCCCAAGCAAAAGATATACCCCAATGTAACATGAGATGACAAAGACCTCATGAGGGAACAACAAAGGGATACACCAAAAGAACACATCGGAAAAAACCCAAAAGCAACAAGATCACATCTCGAGCCTTGTTATTCCTAGCACACCATGATATAAAAGATCGTGGTGACCAAGAGGAAATAGAGCCTTGAAGAGCTTAAAAAGTTAAACAAAGATAAGAAAGAATCAAATCCAACATGAGTGTCTCAGATGTCTTTTGTCAAAAGGATAACGGATTTGATTTCCTTGGGAAGGATACATCCCAAAGATGTTTGACTTGAGAAAGGATACATCCTGCATAGACTAATGATGGGTGCTGGTGAGAAAGATACATCTCGGAACAACACTGGGATAAGAGATTGATGATGGGACAACAAAAGGTACTTGATAGGATCATGATGACAAACACTCTAGGATTATTGTTGAAAAACTAGCTGATAGGATATGATCTTGAAGGACAGGACCAATGGACACCTATGTACTGTGACACCTATATACATGACACTATATACAAGAGAAACTAAGAGAATATGGATGAAGGAATAAGACCCAAGGACATGCATGATGTTTCCCCAGTCAAGACAAAAATCCATGATAGATTGATTATTTACTGGATTGATTGAAGAGAGAAGTGATTGGAAGAAGCTCAATAATGATGATGATTGGAGAATTTGATTAGATAGGAGTGATTGGAAGAAACCCGATGATGATGATGATGATTGGAGGATTCAATTAGAAAGTAGTGATTGGAAGAAACCCGATGATGATGATGATGATTGGAGGATTCGATTAGATAGGATTGATTGTATAATTTAGAAGAATGGATAAGATTGGAATGCAAAGGGGAATTGAGAGGAAAATTAATCGATTCAAAGGATGAGCAAAGGAAGTGTTGCTATGTGGAGCCCAATCAGACTCGGAGGTTAAATTTTCCCTACTTCTATCGGCATGGTTTGTCCTCATATTTTTTATGAGGTTTTGGGGGCAGCACCCCCAAGATGGGGTCAAGGGGCAGAAACTAGGGAGCAAAATAAACCAATGGGAGAGCCAAAAGGGGGGGGGAATCATGGGGGGTCACCCCACGGTGTGGGAGAAAAACCCCGCTCATATGGGGGTGTATCATGTAGGTGCGGGGGCGCAAACCTGCTCGTGTGGGGGTGCAACCTTGCAAAAGCGGGGGTGCAACCCCGTTGGCACGGGGACACAGCCCCATGCGCAAAGCAACAAAAAGAAAGGGGGGGGAAAGAAGAAAAATGAAGAGAGACTGATGATGATGATTGGGAAAGATGCATTCTGATGATGATGATGAGATTATGATCAAGGCTTTCAGCAAGGTTAGGAACAAGACCAAGAATACAATTGGATGATTGGATTGGTGCTTGACCTTGGATAGTGGAGGAAAATGGATAAGATTCACACGTGAGGGTAGATTGCGAGAAGTAGATGGATTGATTGGATGGATGGCATTGGATTACATGGGGATATCCTAGAGTTAAGTATCAATGACAAGGGGTGCAAGAGGCAATGGAATGATATGATGGGAGGAATGAAAGGATAGAGGATAGGACGAAAAGGATTTGGAGATGGAAGCATTATGGATGTGGTTGGGAGATGAATGGATGAGGGATGAAGGAATGGAGGTTGATGAGGATTGGGGGAGGAACCAAGTTATGGATGAATTGATGGAGGAACTAGGAGGTCCAAGGATGGGTGGATGGATGAATAAGATAAGATATGGTGGAACTGGAGGATAAGGATGGGTGGATGGCTGGATATGATAAGATGACTAACAGGAGGATAAGGAAGCTTAGGAAAGTGGATGGAAGATAGGATGATGAGTGGATAAGGACTACGAAGATATGTCGAATGATTATCTAAAGGAACAACCTGATAGGGAAACATAGGACAAGAGGTGTCCAAAGCATGTATACATGGGGACCTTTTCTTTCTTTTAAGATCCAAGGGAGGATGGAGGAAGTAAAATGGATTGGATATGATGGATATTGTAGGTAGATGGAATGGAGGAGGAAATAGCAAGATGGGTAGAAGAAATTTACCCCCAAGCACAGAGAGAAAAAGGATGAGGGGAATTATGCATGATGTCTGTTTGCCAAGTTTCATCATCTTACTTATCCAAGGCACCTGTTTGCCAAGTTTTCACCAGTGGACGAATTTTTCTCTTTACTTTTTTTTTGTATTTTTTGGAATTTTCCGATCTTTGGGAGGAAATTTATGGATGGACGTGGATGAGGATAAATGGATTGGGAGGATAGGGGATAAGGGAGATAGATGGGGATAAATGGATTTGGAAGATAAGATGGATGGAGGACTCAAGCATTAAGTTCCATATCAAGGTAATAGGAGCCCATTTGGAGTGATCATTAGATGTTGGTACAACTTTATTAGGAAGGAGTGGATTATGTAAAGGCTTGGATTAGATGGTTTTGATGGGGAATATAAGGGATATGATAGTGGAAAGTGTTTGAATGGAATGACGGAAAGAGAGTGTGATGGGAGGATGTTGTTAGGACCAACATTGGCACATGTTGTGGGGATGTGAGATAAGTGGAGGATTGATGGATGTATCATGTGAATATGATGTAGGCATTATGATAAGTAGCTTTGGGAAATAGGGACCCAAAATAGATTTAGGAGATGGAGGGGAAGTATTTTTAGCTTCTGGGCTAGCAACTTTGGGTGCCATTAGAGATTTTT
The DNA here is from genome assembly GCF_030272615.1 of Cryptomeria japonica. Classification (NCBI taxonomy): domain Eukaryota; kingdom Viridiplantae; phylum Streptophyta; class Pinopsida; order Cupressales; family Cupressaceae; genus Cryptomeria; species Cryptomeria japonica. The sequence goes on from NC_081413.1 coordinate 523,755,854, forward strand.
CTTTTGGATGTACTACTTTTTTTGCTTTGGAATCCACATTGTTTTTGCTTTTTCTTTAGTGGGCCTTTACGGCCATTGGGATTCATTGCATTTGTGTATCATCTTTTGCACTGTTGGAACATGTCTTTTTGAGTGGACATGGTCATCTTTATATTGTTGTGGATGTTTAGCTTTGTGCATTTTTTATTTGGCATCCAGATTTATGCTAGTAGCCTTGGAAGGGGTGTACGAAGGTGTAGGAGATGGAGGAATTATGGGTGAAGTGATGGAGGTAGGATGTTGGATGGAATGTGAGGACATGTGCCTTTGTTGATCCTGATTAGGAATGAAAGGAATAGGATGTTCATGATGGGTGATGGAGATAGTGGATTTGTGTATGGAGGGATGAGTAGGAAAAGATGGAGGATGGGATTTTGGGATATAAGGGCCCAAAATGGATTTAGCATGTGGGGAATGTATGAAGGTGGATTGTGGGATATAGGGACCCAAAATGGATTCAGAGGATGAAGGAGGAATATGGATGGCTGTTTTAGTTTTATATGATAGAGGAGGGGGGATGGCGATAAATGATTTGGAGGAACGATGGGAAGATGGGATGGTAGGTTTGGAAGCATACTTGGATTTTGCATTACTTGTATGAATATTTTTTTTTGAAGTGCCTTGGGATATGTAACCAAGACCATGAGATCCTGGATGTGCTTTGACATGGATGGGGTCCAAAGTACCTTTCCCATGTAGGCCTAAGCCTTTTCCTTGATAGTTCATTTTTCTAAGCATTTTATCTAAAATAGGATACTTGTTCTCTAGGTAATGTGAGTCCTTTATCAGATGGAGGAGAATGGGTGGTGTATATGAGATGTTCTTTTGTTGCGAGTGAACTTCCATGGACGAATGTAAGTGAACCAAGGGGATAGAGTGAAGGTGTTGAGATAGTTTGGATAGGAGGAAATGGAGGATCAAGAGGTGGAGTATATGAGATGGGAGGACCTTGGCTTGGTAGATGAAATGACAAGGGCTCTTGAGATGGAGTAGATGGATGGGTAGGATCTTGAGATGGAGGAGATGGAATGGTAGGATCTTGATTTGGATCAATAATTCTTTCAACATGCTCTGGAACAAGATATTAAATTGATGGGATAGGTGTGTATGGTGCAACAAGGAGTGAGTGAGTAGACTCTTCAAAGGGAATGGATGGAACAATGGAAGATTCAATGACTTGGGTGGATGGACTGGATGGAAGGATGAGAGATTCTTAAATTGGGATAGATGGAGTAGATGGAAGGAGGAGAGGTTCTTTAATTAGGGGAGATGAAGTGAATGGAAGGATGGGAGATTCATCAGCTGTGGGAGATGGAGTGGATGGAAGGAGGAGAGATTCATCAACCAAGAGAGATGGAGTGGATGGAAGGACAAGAGGTTTTTAAACTAGGATAGATTGATTGGATGGAAGGATGGGGAGTTCCTCGACTAGGGGAGATGGAGTGGATGGAAGGATGGGAGATTCTTAAATTGGGAGAGGTGGAGTGGATGGAAGGATGAGAGGTTTTTTAGCTAGGAGAGATGAAGTAGATGGAAGGACAAGAGGTTCCTTGGATTGAGTTTGAATGACTATAGGAGTAGGTGATGGGGATTGCAAGGGAAGAATATCAATGAATGAAAGGTCTTTGATGGTGGTAGAAAGTGGGAGAGGAATGATAGATGTTGGAGTTGGAAGAGAAGCTAGTGGATTGAGATAAGATGCGGTGGATGGTAGACTAAGATAGGAGGAAGTGGATGGTGGAGTATTGAGGCGAGATGAAGGATTGTGACTAGTGTCATTTGCTTGTTCATGAATGTTCATCACAATAATGTGTGAAGGAGGTGTTGAACAATATATTTGAACTTAAAAATCTTCCCAAAGGCGTGAAAGCTAAAAGATCATTGGCAAAAAATATCATGTTGAGCATCTCAAAATGAGTTTCACCGAAAGAATACTTTCATCGAAATAAAACATAAAGTGTAAAACACAAAGTTAAGATGTCTTCGACAGAATATCTCTTTCGGTAAATGAAAGAAGACGCTCATCGATATTCCAGTTTCATCAAAAAGTTAAAGGTCAACAAAGAGTGAAGTAGAGGAAATAAAATTACCGAGGGAATTCAAAAAGCATTCATCGATAAGCAAATCTTATCGATAACAATATGTCGATAAAAATAGAGGGATTTCATCGATAAAAGAAGGACATCGAAGAAAGAAGGATTTCGGAGGGCTCACATGAACTTTCACTGAAATATAAAACTCATCGAAATATGATTTCGATGAGATTCACGAATAACTCATCGAAAAGGATTTCATCGAGGAGAGGATGATTTCGGGGAGACTAGAAGATGGTTTTTCGACAAAGGCCATTCACCGATGAGTTGATATCGAGGAGAATGAACTTTTGATGAAAGATTAAAGAATTCAACCAAAGACAGGGGTTTCATCGAAATCTTGATTCACAATCTTTTCAGCTGAACAGTACTTCCCGCGAAGGAATTAAAAGCTCAAGTTGAGGATGTCACATCTGCAATTAAGTTTAAACATTTGAGTAGCCATTATAAACACAGAGACATTAACTATTGCACAAGTTGCCCACACAGTTACAGCTGAGTTGATCGAATTTTCATAAGAACCAGATTGTGGCCAAAAGACGGAAGGTTACAAGGAGTTAGCTGAAGTTCGTAAACAACAGTCAGAAGAGCTTGACAATTCTCCAAGTAAGTGTGATATCTCACATTGATTGAAATTATGGAACCATCTTCTTCTTCTAAAAAGAGTAGGAAAGGAAAGGAATTGAACCCTGAAGAGAAACCCAAATGACAGAAAAAGGAGGGTAGAGCTTTAGCTCAGGATTTGTTAGACCAGTGCCCGGCATCTAGTGTGAGGTCCAAAAAAATCAAAAGTGAAGAGGAAGGGTTGGAAGATAGATTTGAACATTTAGGAGACATATGGACTGAAATCAGAGGACATGAGTTGTTCTTATTTGGTTACAAGAGAAGGGATGCTCCTGAGCCCGTGAGTAACCTGTGGAAGAAAAATTTGGGGAAATTGGCAGTTCCGAATGTATTTGTGGATGTTGAATTAATGAAAGCCCTAGTAGATTGTTATGATCCAAAAACCAAAACCATATGTGACTACCGAGGGAATCCTATGGTGGTAATTAACAAACAAACCATTGATATGGTGTTTGATCTAGACTGGGATGTAGAAGAGAAAATTGACATACAGAAATTGTCGCAAGAGTTCTTCAATTTAGAGGACATCTATAGGACATGGAGACTACCCATTCACCGGCCAAAAGTGGGAAAGTCCTTAGTTCCTCTCAGTAAAGATGACAAGGTGCCTTTTGATGTCAACCAATTCCATCCATATTTCAAGTATACATACTATGTTGCAGCCCAAGTATTAGGCTTAGAGGCTCATCCTCTCATGGATATTGGGGTTATGGTTCTATGTGCTGATCTACAGTCAAAAAACCCTAGGCCGTTTGACTATGCCACTTATGTTGCAGAAGCCCTAAATCATGGGTTGGAAAAATTAAAAGGAGACCTTGTAAACGTTCATTTCTCATTGTATTCCTTATTAATGCACATTATCCTTTATTGTGGACAAGAATTCAATTTCTGGTCAGACGATTTTAGCATCAGAGCTTATGATAAAAATGGTTTGAAGAAACCAGTCCAGTTGTGGGTGTCTGCATGGGATCAAAGATTTATAAACAACCAATATTGGCACTTTCAGGAATATTTTGTAAAACCACTCAGTGCAGCCTTCGGACAACATAGAAATTATGCTTTGTCTCCTGAAATCAAAAGATTCCTCAGGCCAAAAGACTTCTCTCCAGAGTCTTAGATTGATCACAACTGGGGTGATTGGTATTGCCACCCTAATCATACAGAAATCAGGGTTTTTGGGTATGAAGAAAAGCCATACATGCTTCCAATTATAGTGCCAAACAGGGTGGCTAGTCTAGAGATTATAAGACAACTGTCTGCTGTCAGTGCCAAACATCTCACAGATTTTGGTAAACAATCTATTGTGCCAGGGTTACTGGTGTTTTCTGATTTCATTGTTAAAAGTTCTAAAAGTTATCATTTACTTCAAAATAAGTTAGATTATTATGGCATGACTCTGGGTGATCTTAGAGAGAACTTTGATCCTGAGGGATATATAAAAGTTGCAAGGGCATCACAGAAGCTAAAGGCTGGAATACATGTGGCTCAAATGCCAGATGATTTAATAAGGAACCTTGAAAGGGAAGAGGCTAAGGTTTTGAGAGAAAGAAGCGAGATGACTTGGGAATCTTTCAATTGGAAAAGAGCAAGGGGGATGGTGGATGGAGACCTACTTGGAAACCTCCAAGATCCTTTGGAGATAGCCAAAAAACTACTTCAGCATGAGGAAGAGATTATGCATAGAGTACCTCCACAGTTCCTCCATTTTGTCAACACTGGAAGAGATAGTAAGCCATTGGCTCACATGTCACCAAAATCAACTGCTAGTAGCATCCCTGCTGACTCCCCTAGAGAAGATTATCCACCTGGTTTTGAAGCAGAGGTAGATGTGGAAACTGGTGATTTTAATATTAGGGATATAGTTGATATAAGGATGACAGAGCATGAAGACTTTGTTGCAGATGATGGATTTGCTTCCTCAGGAGAATTCCTTTCATTCTTATACCAGTACAAGGGGGCTCATGTGAGATGAAGTGTGGTTGGGAGATCAGAAGAAGAGCAGATGAGAAGGCTGCAAGATGAAATAGATGCTCTCATGAAAGATATGACCCCTGAGAAGGGGAGGAAAATATTAAAGGAGGCTGGAGTTATCATATTTTCAGGTTGGGATATAAATTCAGCACTTCTGTTTGATGGATTCTTGAAGAAGCAAGACACAAATCAACAAGTATTGCCTCAAGAGATAGATAAATTGTTCATGGGCTCGGGGTATGATCCTGATCAAAAAACTCTCCTTCAATGGGCACTATATCCGAGAGGAAAAAGACCAATTATTGTGGATGTTGAAGAAACCTTTGGACACCTTATGGTCCATCAGGTAGGAAAGACTGACCCTAGGGTCACTGCAAAATTAACTTGGATGTAGCCAAATTAAATTTGGATCAGATAGAGTTTTTGGTCAGGGAAAATATTACCTATAAGGGTTTATATGAAAGAACTAAAGAGGAGAATCAGAGGCTACAAGCAAGGATATTGCAATTTGAGACAGGAACTCCTTTAAATGAATATGTTGCATATCCCACAGGACGAAGCTTGGATGATGTCTCTGATGTTCTGTATTGGAAATATCAAGCGGAAAAGGCTACCAAATAGGTGAGTAATATTCAACAGAAGATGGATAAAATGGTTAATGATATCATTGAACACAGGTTCAACACCATGCTCATCCATGTTGAACATTATTGGAGGGTGTACACTGGAACCATAAAGGCATTAAGAGAGCATGAAAGGTTAAAAGCACGATTGCATGAAGTGATAAACAGTGTTGATGTGATGACGCTAGAGGAGAAAATAGAAGGGACTTCGTATATGGAAAATCATGTCAAATTCGAAGATGTGCTAAAAGGAGATCTTAAAGAATTAGATGATGGGAACCCTATTGGAATGCCCTCGATTTATAAAGAGGGAGAATTAATATCTATGGATGAATGGTGGAATGAACTTCTAAGCATCAAGGATCGGGCTCTGTCAAGATTGGATCGAAGCAAAGACATGGCCCCTACTGTCAACCAGATGATATTTGAATACCTTTCACAGGGAGAAGAATTAAAGAAACAGAGCATCAAGATCAAGACTTTAAAGAAGATGATTACATTCATCATTTAGGGATGCTTAATCTCTTTTTACGTAAGTTTGTTAGGAATGTTCAAATTGACAGTTAGTATTTTGAAAAGACATGTCTTTTCATAAATAGAATTTTCTCTCATATATATATGAGAAAGCTTTCTTGTAATTGAATTAATATAGGATGATAGCAAGAATATAGTGATATATGATAGCTTGTAAGTTTCCTGTTACACAAATTTTGACAGATACATAATATAATCAGTTGTCTTTTCTTTGCATATGTGTTGTGGATTATTTCATTCGTTGTTGGCAATTGCTTGTGATATTATCTAAAGGAGATAAGGTTATTCATATTCTTTGAGTGAAATTTATGTTGTATGTTATAAGGTTGAAATAAAAGTTCTGCTTGTGAATTATAATTGTTCTTTGCAGTGCTTACTTGGATGGTCCCTTAAAGGTAGGGTTAAATTCATTCAAGCAACTTATGATATAGGCATTCAATTGATCTCATAAGAGATAGTAACTGACAGATCCATAAAAGGGGTGGGTTTAAAAACTGTCTCACAAGTTCACACAATAAGTCCTAAGGCAATATAAAGACTATGTAGCCCAGACAGCAAAGAAGGCACTGGCCATTTATAAATTACAACTTATCACCATATTCGTCATATTTTATTTTACAATAGGAGTAATTGAGTAGGAAGCATAGAGTAAGTGGGCAATAGTGTATACATATAAAATTCTAAGCACAAAGATCAAATAGCTTCCACAACAACAATCTTGAACTCATCTGCTATATCTCCATTCTAGGAACTTATGTCATTCTGTGATAGGAGGAAGCCAAATAAAGATACTTAATCTGCTATAAAAGGCACTAGTCATTGAAAACAACTAGTGAATAGGTATACCCGCCTAGGTCCTGCAGAGCCTAAAGTGAGAGAGTTAGTAACCAAATAGGTTCACTCTATAAGTTGGCCAAGTCGATTGGAGGGTTTGATCATAGGAGTTGGCATTTCCTTAGAACCTATCCAATCTGTTGATTTGAGACCCAACAGATTCTTCAATTGGGAGAGGTGGAGTGGATGGAAGGATGAGAGGTTTTTTAGCTAGGAGAGATGAAGTAGATGGAAGGACAAGAGGTTCCTTGGATTGAGTTTGAATGACTATAGGAGTAGGTGATGGGGATTGCAAGGGAAGAATATCAATGAATGAAAGGTCTTCGATGGTGGTAGAAAGTGGGAGAGGAATGATAGATGTTGGAGTTGGAAGAGAAGCTAGTGGATTGAGATAAGATACGGTGGATGGCAGACTGAGATAGGAGGAAGTGGATGGTGGAGTATTGAGGCGAGATGAAGGATTGTGACTAGTGTCATTTTCTTGTTCATGAATGTTCATCACAATAATGTGTGAAGGAGGTACCTGTAGATAACTGAATCATGGTTGTGAAACACCAAGTTATGATGATACTTGAGATTGATATTGTGAGGCACTGACCACTTATGACACTGATTGGATGGGTGGGGGCACAGATGATAATGGCATTGTGTAATTCATGCCCCTAGTCATAGCTTGCGTGACAAATGAAGTCAGATTAGGATTAAAGGGAGGATTGAGATAGGATGGAAGATTATAATTGGATGAAGAATTTAGATAAGATGGAGGACTAGAACTAGATGGAGAATTTAGATAAGATGGAAGACTGGAACTGGATGGAGAAGTGAGATAAGATGGAATATTAGAACTGGATGGAGAACTGAGATAAGATGGTGAAGTGACCTGAAGATTTGTCTCATCGGTTTGATCAACCATACCCTTGTCATCATCAACATAGGGTGAAGTGGAAGAAAGTGAAGGATGACCATACTCATCATAGTAGGATCGAGGGATGACTTGGATATATGTGTCATCGGGTTGATCAACCATACCCTCGTCATCATCGACATAGGGTGAAGTGGAAGAAAATGAAGGGTGGCCAAACTCATCATAATAGAATTGTGACATGTCAATTAGTTGATGAGTTGGAGAGATGAAAGATGAGAATAGACGATAGACCAAAGACCAAGATGAGATGGGGGTTGACTTTGAAGAAGTTGGAAAGAGGATGAAATTTGATGTTCAATTTTGGATATTTGATATTCAACCTCTGACTTAGGAAGAAGGAAATGATGATGTGAATTGGGAGACAAGATATGATGATGGGTGATAATCCTGATGCTGGGAGATATGAGAAAAACATGATCTAACTAAAAAATTGGCAGCATTTGGATGCAAAAGGGACACAATGACTGAACGCTACACGAAGACAAGAACTGAAGGATACTAATCGAACTAAAATCTAGAGACTCGCGGACAACATAACGCCTAGACCAAGGACATCTAGGACCAATGAAACACATGGATAAAGATATCAACTACTGATAATCCAAATATTTCCATCACAATGTGAACAACATAATGGTAGCATAACAACATCAAAAGACCAAGATCATAAATAGATAGATCCTGAAAGCTAGTAGATCAAGCAGTTTCTAAGACAATGCAAACAACATAATGACAGTGCTATCACTTCTAAGGACAAGACCACGAAAGATAAGTTGTAACTGCTGAAAGATCGATGAATGTCTAATGCAATGCAGACAACATAATGACAATAGAATGACATCTAAGAACAAGATCACCAACGATAGACCCTAACTGCTAGGGGATCGTAAGATTCTAAATCAATGAAACAGAAATCTGACAGCATAACGAGACTAACTAACAAATCATGATAAGATAAAGCCAAATATCTATAAAAGGCCACAAAACTGTCAAAACGAGATGCAAACCTGCTAGAACAAGATGAAAATCCGCTAAAACAAGATGGGCAAGACTGAAAAATGCTTGGACAACATAATGGTACCGAAAACGCAAACCAGTTGTTTCAGGGTGCAAACCTGCTGGAACAAGGTGTGAACCTGCTAGAACAGGGTGCGAACCCGCTGGAACAACACCATAAACAGTATAAAAAGTGAACTTGCTAGAACAAAGAGCAAACCCACTGGTTTGAGATGCAAACCCGCTGGTTTGAGATGCAAACCCATTGGTTTAAGATGAAAACCCAATGGTTGAGAAAATGACAGTGACTGCGCTAAGTATGTCAATTCTGGCTCAAGACAGAGGCATTCCTGCTATACCAGGAAGTGAACTTGTTGTAGGACAGCAACAACTAGGACTGTGTGAAATGTGATGTGTTTGATGACTAATACTAATTTTGGCAAAAGATCATTGTGACACAAACATAGCAAGCACATATGAATGATAGAATGCAATAAAAAAGTCATGCACTTCCTAGGATAGTCAAATGATGGTACTTGTTGAATCTCCTAGCCCAGAATACCACATCCAACCTGATAGATAGAAGTTTGGCAGCACTGGCTCCACCCTCCACACACACTTCTCAGGCATGCCAAGCTTCGAATTTCTAAACACCCAAAGATCTCAAGAAATTTTCTATCTCAAATTGGGGGTACATGAGGGGTGTCTTTGGCATGCACGTATGATAATGCCTGCATCAACAAGTAGAAGGATTGGGGCCACTATAACAATGGTTCATAGTAATTTTCCAATGGGTCCATTCCAACAACGGATTCTCAAAGCAAACCACTTAAGACTTTAATTGAGCTTATCAGTGTAGAGAAATCCTCCACATATGACAAATTCACTCAACACTTCAGCCGTTTGACTGGGTTTTTTATATAGCGGTTTGAAAAACACCGCTCAAGGTCGCACTAGGAGAGATGTTATCCCTAACATGCCTCTATTTTGAATCACTCCCTTGAGGTGATGAGACCCCCAAGATGTGATTTGCTACTAAAAAGAAAAATGAGTGTCCCTAACACTTTTCTCTTGCACCTACAACTATGAGAGCTAGAGGGAGAGGATAGCGTGTGTTAGTAGTAGGACCACTCTACATGCGCACAAGTGTGCCAATCACAAAAGACATGGGGTTCATTTCCTTTAATTGAATTGAAGTGTGCGTAAATACTCATAAGACACGATGCAAAAACTGAAATGAAATAAAAGAAATATGTTTTTGCAAAACCCATCTTTAGCGTTCTTGCAACCAATTGTTAATGTTTTAAAAGCATGTGGTCTTCTTGTCACTAAAATTGCTTCACAAACGTTAGCTAAATATCATCCAAAAACACACAAGTTAGTTGATTAGTACTAAAATAGCATTCTGAAAAATCATACAAATGGTAATTAGAAACCCGTAGTTTCACAGTGCAAACCCGTTATTTCAGGTTGCGTTCCCACTGTTTCAAGGTGCATTCTTGTTGTGTCGCATTTCCATTGTTTTAAGGTGTGGTCCCATTGTTTCAGGGTGCATTCCCGTTGTTTCAGGGTGCAAACTTGCAAAATTTAAATCATCTGACAACATACAAGTTATCTAATTAGTAGAAAAATAACATTCTAAAAAATTATGTAAATGATAATGAGTGAACTCGTTGTTGTGTGGCACAAACCTGTTGTTTCAAGGCGCAAAACTCATTGGTTTAAGCGAACCCGTTGATTGTCTAAAACACGTTCCCATTGTTTGTCTAAAATGCTATCACACAAGTTAGCTGATTAGTACCAAAATGGCATTCTGGAAAATCATGTAAATGATAATTAGCAATCCCACTGTCGTATGAAAATGATAATAGCCAACCTGTTATCTTCAAGCGCAAACTTGTTGTTTCAGGGTGCAAACTCGCTAGTTGTCTAAAATACTTTCGTATGAAAATGATAATGGCGATCCCATTGTCATATGAAAATGATAATAGCAAACTCGCGGTTTCAAGGCGCGAACTCGCGATTTCAGGGTGCGAACCCACTGTTTCAGGGCACAAACCCACTAGTTTAAGCGAACCCGCTGGTTGTCTAGAAGGTGACCTTGCTCCTATATATTCAAATTCAAAAAATGATTTATAAAAGCTTGAAACTTAAAAATGAAAATTTTACCTTGCGTATGAAAATGATAATGGCGATCCTGCTATTGTATGAAAATGATAATAGCGAACCCTCAATTTTAGGGCTCAAACCTGTTGTTTCAAGGCGCAAACCCATTGTTTAAGGGTGCAAACCTAATTGTTGTCTAAAATGCTTTCGTATGAAAATGATAATGGTGATCCCGTTGTCACATGAAAAAGATAATAGTGAACCCGTGGTTTTAGGGCGCGAACCCATTGTTTCAGGGTGCAAACCTGCTATTCTATAGAAAAATGCCAATTATCATTTACAAAAACCCAAAACTTAAAATGGAGATTTTACCTTCCATACGAAAATGATAATAGTGAACTTGCGGTTTTAGGGCACGAACCCGTTGTTTCAGGGTGCAAACTCGTGGTTTCATAAAATTACAAGATTAAGAAAATAGACTTCTGCCTAGGCTGCCTAGGTGGAAATCAGCTTGAAGATCCCCTTTTTATTCTTACAAGTACTCAAAATATACAATAAACACACTCAAACGACAAAAAGTGTTAAATGACCCATGAAGTGGGTCCCATCGGGCACGCCAGAAAATGTGTGATGAATAATGTGCATGCTAAACTAAGGGCTAAAAGAACAAGCTAAATGACCTAGTAAACACAATACATCATACACCTCAAGATCGAAATGGTAAAATCAAAGCAAAAACACAAAGAAAAGCTATACAAACCCCAAATCCTTCCTTGGATTTGATTATTTTACGATTGGATGTGTGCTCATGACATGGATTCAAATGCTCAATTATTCTCCATGATTTGATGAAGATGATAATGCAAATGATAATGGATATGGTGAGAGATAATTTCGGCAGAGTGACGATATGGATATGAAAAGGTGGATGATTTGGTCTAAAATAAGGGGGATTAAATAGGAGATGAGAGGAAGGAGACGGGAGGTGAAAAGGAGACACTTGTCCTCCAAAAAGGACAAGTGGCTCAACTATAAATAAAAGGAGTGTCATGTGTCTAGGAGGACACATGTCTATTTTAGGCAAAGCCACCCAAAAATAGGAAGAGTGACATGTGTCCCTGAGGACACATGTCTATTTTGGGCAAAGCCACCCAAAATAGGATATTCTCCCCAAAAGGGGGAAAAGTGGTTAGGATGTGCACACATGTGTGAGAGATTAAAAGGGATAGGATAAGGTTGGTTGGAGGGATAGGGTTGGTTAGGATAGGATTGGAAATAGGTTAGAGAGAAAATTTAGGAGCCATGTGATCAAATAGGATTTGAGTCCAATTAATGAATTGAATTAATTAATCCATGGGGGTTTTGGGAAAAGGGACATTTAATTAATTAAAGGTAATTAATCAAGTGGGATGGCAAAAAGGGGATTAATTAAGTATGTTAATTAATTAGGAGGAACGGGATAGGGAATTAATTAATTAGATTAATTAATTAGAATAAAAGGATTTGAATTTGATTAAATTAATTAACCAAATTTAGGTGTCTACGGATAATAATTGCTTATGGTGATGTCATAAGTAATGACGTTGAGATACCCTAGGGAGATGATAGTGATTTTATGTTATTCCACTTGCATAATTAGTTTTATGTGTTATGATTCATGTTCATAAGGATTAAATGATAATGGATGTAATTCATAGATGGTGATATATGTTGTATTAGATGTTATTTAAAAAAAACTTCTCCATTAGTATGATAGTTGCTTTATTTCTCTAGGGTATTTTGGTGGTCATTACACTAGCCAAGACTAAGAGCTCCCAAATATATCTTGCTTGAAAACACAATAGCTAAGAGATAATTATATTAATGTATTACCATCATCATATGTCTTTCAAATACAAAACCTTATATTACCAACTTCATAATAATGTGATCCATGGTAATAAGAACTGCATATTGTGTTTTTTTGCTAATGAAGTTGTTAAAATGGAAATAAACAAAATGTTTTCTCTTACAAACACTCAAATGAATCACACAAAAATTCAAAACTCAGATAGTGCTAGCACAAGTGGTCATGGAAAATATCAAAAATCGAATTTTCAAATATTTCTAGGTTTTATTAATTTTCATTTTCAAAGGCCTTCAAAGTGGAATTTGTAGTCAAAACTATCATCACTCCCTTAAATAGGATTGAAAGTAGAGCTTCAAAGGAATTTGTAGTCAAAATTATCATCACTCCCTTAAATAGGATTGAAATTAGAGTTCTTGGAGATCTTTCTAATGGTGTAAATAGTTTAAAATTTCAAGCACCAAGCATAAAGTTAGTTGGGGTAATAAAATATATAGTATTCTTGTAATTTTGAATTTTATTGTAACTATCCATATCCAATCTACTCATTTCAACTTAAGAGAGATGTGGTGACTCTTTGAATTCTATGTAACTATATAAATTAATTTTTGAAATCTAATGAAGTATATTTTGAGTTGTATACATATCTTTTCGAGTTTGTTGTTGTCAATTTTATTTTGCAAAGTCTACAATATTTCATATTATAGACTAGGTATTATCCTCCAAATTCATAATTCGGATCAGGTACATCATTGCAAATGGTGCTAGCTAGATCATTCAAATGTGAGTTACAAGAAGTGTTTACATCATCTGATTTTCTTCATGATTCAAGTCAACTGCATTTCCAATTAAATTTTGTTCAATCAAAATTATACATCTACAACAAACCAAATAGCTCATTAGTACTCTTAGTGAAATTATGAGTTTTATTTTTTTACATTTCTATGTGATTCTATCTAATTCATTATTTATCTATGCTTAGTATGGGAAATAGAAGCAAATGGAGCATAATGAAGGGGAAATGAGGGCATCTCAAAAAGCAATTTGAGATCAGTATGTGCATCCAATATCCAATAATTCTTTAAAATTGATTACATGTTGATACAAGCACATAGTACTATGTCATAAAAGAAGAAATAGACATAGTTGATTTCCCATATACTAAGCCTTAAAGAAAAGATGATTTAAATTACAAATCTAAGAAAATTTTAGTAGCATTACGACATATAGATCCAACACTTTAGAATCATGAAACAAGAAGACTGCGACAAAAGAGAGAACACAAATATATGGGGTAAATCCTTTTTAGATTAAAAAACCCTACACTCCAAAACATCGAGACAGTGTATTATTCAACAACAAGTTACAATATATTTTTAGGATCCAAGCCTTTACATGGAGATTTACATCTTGTTTCATCCTGAAGAAGATCTGGTAGTGTAACCCCTGTGAAATGAACTCCTCTCCTCTCATAAATCAGCTAAGACACAATATACACACACATTTACATATACATATACATATACATATACATACACATACACACACATATATACATATACATATACATATACATATATACATATATACTTAAACATGTACATATATATTTACACACACACATATATAGATACACATACACATACACATACACATACACATACACATACACATACACATACATGCATACATACATACATATTATATATATATACATCTATGTGTATATATATATGTACATATATGCATATATATGTGTGTGTATGTGTGTATGTAGGGATCAATACAAAGAGGTAGGTGCCTATGATTTCATAAACCATCTTCAACGCGTAAGAGGTAAGTGGTGTCATAAACAACATCTTGCTAATCTCATGACACTTTAATCATAGAAACTTCCAAGGCAACAACACCTATCTCATCCATAATGGTCATCTTGCCAAATACAATATAAGTACAACATAGAAATTACTATGACCAAAAATAGGTGCCTTCATTACCTCACATCACTTGTCAAAAGTGAACTCTGCTATGAATGCCAATAGCTAAAATACAATTCCAATACATAATAGAAATTGAAAAATAACTCTTTACTCAACATAGGAAATTGTCAAATCAATTTCCACTCCAAAATGAAAATATATGACAATATCTTCCCAAAACATAGCATCTTCCAAGTAGGTGCCAACTTTTAAAAAAATAGGGAATGTGTCATCTCATCACCTACCATGTAGGATGCCACCTCACCAAGAGGCCCCACAAAGTGAATGACAATTTAGGAAGTTAATAACTTAGGATAAATCAATTAAGCTACAATTAATTCAATAATTCAACATGTTAGGACTCTAAGGTTGAGACAACTTAATCCCAACATTCTCCCACTTGTCGAAGACCTACTAAGAGTATACATCATCAACTTCTTAGGAGCCAAAATGATGAAACCACATCATCACTTCCATCCATGAAATCACATAGATCTCAATCATTCTCTTGTGATCCAATCAAGATATCTAAAATAACATCCATGATATCCACCATCTAAGGCAACAATCCCCATCATCCTCTAACGTGTCACCTATGGAAGAAAGGAACAAACTAAGGTGAATATGCACCACTCCGAGGAACAAAAGCGTAAGATCCTGATGATATAAAAGGATACAAGATACTAATATCACTCCACTATGCTCACAAGCTATACTAGAGCATCAACAACATCAACTTCGGAGCCTATAACTAGAACACAACTGCAAAGTAATCCTCCAAAAAAAAAGATATAACATCTACTAGAACAATAATCAAACTGATTGTTTCCATCCAACTGATAAACCCATGTGACAAAAAAGTAAACCCCCGACAAGTGCTAACCCATCCAATCACACATACCTCTAAGGTATCCAACATCAGTAAATTCATGCCATCAACATAACCAACCCATAAGCTGCAACCACAAGCTCCATGTGCAAACTAGTCAATGAAGACCAAAAACATCAAGGAACTCCCACTACATGGGTAATGTTGAATATGAAAAGATCAAAGGCATACCAATTCTACTAATCACAATACATAGAAAGTGTGATCATGAAGTACCAAGGACCATCCACAAAGAAATGCACATCTTGCAAACAAAAAAATGTTGCAAGAAATATCTCTCTCAACAAGTCTCCATAGCTCTCCCAAGTTCTACACATCTAACAAAGAAAATAGATAAAGGAACCTCCATGTCATCACCAAAAAGACAATAAAGTACAAGTGATAACACATGACCAAAAAAATAGTGATCACCATAGATCCACCTAAGATCTCAAAAAATAATGTTATATGAACCCAAACATACAAGAAGATAACTAAGACCAAAGAGAGAACATGCAAATCATAAGCGTGTAGCATGTCCTTCTTCATAACACCTCTAAATGCTAGCTATACAAATTAAGACCTCCTTTACAACTCCAAGATAGAAGTCATAACAACATCCAAACCCGTTTAACCTCGAGAGATCAAACATTACAAATGTATTATGTATCTCCATGGATGTAAGCTTCTCAAAGAAGATTAGACTACTCCATTTCCTATTTCAGGAAATCATCCCACTACCATCCCCTATGATCAGATGTCATAAAACAAAACACATACCAAGGAGATGGCCATAATGTCGATCTCTCATAATGAAACCTCAAGAACCATCTGACCATAGCTCAAGATCCATGAATATGAAAGAAAAGCATAAAGAACCTAAGAGAAACAATTTACAATACCTCACAAGTGATGAACTACCAAGTAGATAAATATTGGGGAATGATAATGCTCCTCCTAGATATCCAAGTCATTATGAATCATCATGTCCAACCAAGGTGTAGGCTCCTCTAACTTCCTACTGAAATCTCATCAATAGTAACCATCACAATAACATGTCTCTCATCTCAAGAGAATTATAGCCTCACCTAAGTCTCCATATATCCATGAGTACTAGCAAATGATCAATCCATGCTAAACTCCAAAAGCATCTCTTCACTCTCATTAATCTCTAAGGCATATGACCAAACACACCTGATACAAAGAGAACCACCTAGACCACTAACAAGGATCCAACTACAGAGTTAGGAACCCATCATGGCATCATGATCTAACCATTCCCTCCAAGGATATCACATGCTCCAAGTGAACACACCATGGTCTCAAGAGAAATGTATCATGCCAAAACTCTAATGCACAATCAAGAGTATACCATGA
Source organism: Cryptomeria japonica (assembly GCF_030272615.1). Classification (NCBI taxonomy): domain Eukaryota; kingdom Viridiplantae; phylum Streptophyta; class Pinopsida; order Cupressales; family Cupressaceae; genus Cryptomeria; species Cryptomeria japonica. The sequence goes on from NC_081413.1 coordinate 523,772,669, forward strand.
AAAAATACCAAACATACTCTAAACCAACATCACATGTCAAGCACCACCAACACCTCAACCAAATAATTCAAGAGTCCTCCATGGCCTCAAGATGTTACCCATCCTCAAATAGTGTACATGCAAAGGTGAAAGAACCCTTATGCAGCAATAGGATAAAATAATCCCTCTAGAAACTATCTACATCACTAAAGGAGGAACATCCATCACCACGTGATGAATACACAACCATTGCTAAAGATCCCACTGAATCGTGATACCAAGCTCACCAAGCATATGAGACACCATCTCCCAAATATGAAAATCATCCAAGTTGACACACATACAAATGTACTAGTTAATCACACCAAGTGAAACCAAGATCTCCAAATTGAGGAAATGCACCATACTATAGGACCCTGTGACTGACTATCTAGGTACTCACTCATCATCCATCCTCTTATCTCAAAATTAACCAAACCAATATATAAGTGACCACTGACAAGGCCAGCTAACAAGTTTGCATAAACACTGAATCGAACCCCATGGATATAGATAATCCACATACGAGTTATCCCAGTGCAACTGAATAGGTGATCAACCACACAACTGCATAACTCATATATCCAATCACCGAAACATGCAAACTCACTATCATATCAATCAACTACAAATCAAAGATCTCCAAGAGAACAATCATGTGGACAACATGACTTAAACACCAAATCAAGTATATATCCAATTTTATAATTATGTCCACATTGAGCACCATAGTCTAGGAATCCATCAAGAATTGCCACAAAAATGCTAAGTGACTAATCACATACCAAAATCTCCATCCAAAGAAACAATCACGCCTCCTCTCACCATGCACAAAGCATACATGTAGAGATGCAACTATCTCATCCAGTAACACCCCAAAAAAACTATGGTCTAGAAAATATATCTTTAGTAGATCCATAAAATTGCAAGTTTTTCTTGACTGTGTAAAACTAGAAAAACCCTTGTGTTTGAGAACACCCATGAACATCTATGCCCATTCACATCTAGGAGACTCAAAAGTCTGAAAAACACCAAACAAAGATTAAACCGGAACAATGGAATTATCATAGATGAGCATTACCCAATATTTTGAATGAAAAATTTATTAAAGCCTCATATTCAAGCACCATGAAGCCAAGTCATGCATGTACAACCATCCATAAAGAAGAAGAGGTTCAGGAACTCTAGGCTCATTGGTAGGCCAACTCCACAACCACCAACATGTACCTACATACGAGGGAGATAGGTTATACCAGAAGCTTCCAAATCATCCAATGATCAACTTTATAGCCTCCATGTGTTTGGGGATAGTGAAATAATGCCTTCCAATATTGGGGACTCAAACATGCACCCAATATAAGCACATTCACACCATAACTTTTAGACAACCCAATTTTCTCCATATTGCCAAGGAGTTTAAAATAGACACCCAATATGAAAACTCTATTGCCGACAAACAATAAATATAACATCACCACCATGTATTAGGGTTATAATGCTATCAAACAAGAGGTCTAGATCAATATCATATTAAATGAAAGCACATTATCAACTCTACAAAACTCCATCTTCACTATCCTTCAAAATGCTTTTTGTCTCCTAAAAAACTAAATCAACTACAAGACTTCCACTCATCGAAGGATTAAACATCAACCAATTCCTTCAAAACAAATTTCCTCAAGCTTTCCAAGCTATGAAATCTTAACAAAATAAATACCCAGAACTTGAAACACCATGAATACATGCAAAACCTGGAACTGGGCTCTGATACCAATTAAAGGGGAAAAGAGGGCATCCTAGAAAACCATCTAAGATCAATATGCACATCCAGTATCTAATAATTATCTAAAATAAACTACATGTTGATACAAGCACATGATACTATGTCATAAAAGCTAAAACAGACATAGCTGATTTCCCATATATAAACCTTAAAGGGAAGATTATGCAATTTATAGATCTAAGAAAATTTAGTAGCATCACAACATATAGATTCAACACTTCATAATCATGAAACAAGAAGAATGAGACAAAATACAGAACACGGATGAAACAAGAAGAATGAGACAAAAGAGAGAACACAGATATATGTGGGGAAATCCCTTCTGGATAAAAACCCCACTCTCTAATACATTGAGCCAATGTATTATTCAACAAGAAGTTATAATACATTCAACCTCAAAGCCTTTACATAGAGATTTACATCTGGTTCCATCCTAGAGAACATCTGGTAACATAGCCCCTATGAGAAAAACTCCTCTCCTCTCATAAATCAACTAGCCATCAATACATACACATGTACACACGTGCGCACACACACACACACATGCACACACACACACACACACACACACACACACACACACACACACACACACACACTAATATACATAGATAGATATAGAGAGATCTCAAAGCAAAGAGGTAGATACCCATGGTTTACAAACCCATCTTCAATGTGTAAGAGATAAGTGTGTGTGTGTGTGTGTGTGTGTGTGTGTGTGTGTGTGTGTGTGTGTGTGTGTGTGAGAGAGAGAGAGAGAGCTCAACACAAAGAGGTAGGTGCCCATGGTTTTCAAAACCATATTCAATGTGTAAGAGATAAGTTGTGTCATAAACAACATCTTTCTAATGCCATGACACGTTTCTCTTAGCAACTTCCAAGACAATAACACCTATATCATCCATAATGGTCATCTTTCCAAATACAATGTAAGTACAACATAGAAATTACTATGACCAAAAATATGTGTCTTCCTTACCTCACACCACTTGTCAAAATTAAACTCCACCATGAATGCCAATAGCTAAAATACAACTCCAATACATAATAGAAATTGAAAAACAAGACTCTTTACTCAACATAGGAATTTGCCTAATCAATTTCCACTCTAAAATGAAAATATATGACAATATCTTCCCAAAACATATCATCTTCCAAGTGGGTGCCAACTTCCTCAAAAATAGGGAATTTTCCATCTCATCACTTGCCATGTAGGATGCCACCTCACTAGGAGGTCCCACAAAGTGAATGACAACTTAAGAAATGTAGTGTCCTAAACTGCACCTAATGCATTTATGACACTTATGCATGGTTCTCAGTGCATTAATGACAAACTCATGATCAAAATTTCACCATTTTGGCATCATGAGTCCTGAAGACAAAGTGCCTATGTTTAGCCTAAGACCCAATTTGGGCTCATCTTTGGTGAGACAAGGGCGTGATGCATGGATGTCCACACATCGCACTAACGTCCTGATAAACACGTGGAATCTTGAATTTTGCGGTGAGTTGGATGCTAGTCGATGTGTGTCCTTTGGCTCACCTTCAGCCTTAACGACTCTCCATGCCTCTTTTGGGTTTAAAAACCTTTCCTTGCGCATTTGAATGGGTTCCCTTCTTGGGTTCCATGCTCTTATCTCTTATCTTACCTCTCTTGGACATTCTACCAACATTACCAAGCTACAAAAATCTTCCAACTATCTTACCAATAAGTATGTATCTTGAGCTTCATCACACTTATATCTCAAAAGGGGGTTTGCTTACACATTTTGTCTTCTCTTAATCTTGAATCTCTATTTTACCATTGCATGCAATAAATCTTATTACATTTTGGGTGCATCTATTATCCAGGTGCATTAATATTACCAATTTACCAATTTTTATCTCATTTGCAATAGGGGTTTGCTTCCATTAAGGAGAGTATAGTTTCTATTTGCATTTTACCAATTTATCATTTATTTTCCAATCTATATATCTGGCTGTCAGTAGCAGTGTAAACATCTAAGCAGGGGTCTGACTTAAGAAGGGCCCCATGCAGCGCCCAACATTTTTCCTATCTCCATGTGTGTAGGTGACGAACAGGGTTTCGCACGCTAGAAAAAAGCTACAACCAACTTTCTAGGAGTTTTTGCATTCTTGAGTTGTACAGATGATAGCGCGTTGTGTTGTAGTCCACGCCCCGCATTGGTGTCCATAACCTAAGGGTTCTCTGCCTTTGTGGTAAATTCTACTTTTAATTTTGTACTGCTTAGTTAACTCATTTTCTTGTCTTTTATTATCTTTGTGTTTCGATTCATCAATTACTTCCACTTAAGTACCGATTTTAGTTTTGTTACCCTTTGGGTCATCTTAACGCTAGTTTGAGTGAGGTAGCGACGGATTGGTTTGTCCTCTAAGATTCATCATCTTAGGGGTGACAAATCTCCTCCCCTGCATTTTGGTGAACCCAATGTGAATGCCTAATGTCAGATCTCTTCCTCTTAGAGTTTGATGCTTTTGATAAAGCATTCTCTAAGGATGACTTTGATATGTTGGATGAAGTTATAAATGACTTCTTAGAAGCACCTCTTTCCAAAAGAGATGTAAAAAGGGAGTCATCCACTACGACATCCTCATTCGAAGCTGAAAGGTCCATAAATGTCATTGTTGTTTCTGCGGTACCTCAAAGGCCTAAGAGACCTTACACTCATGTGACCACAACAATGTTAGAGTATTCGGGTATTTACTTGATTAATTAAACATTCTTTGTTTAATTATTTAAGTTCCCTTTATCTCTTTTACACTTAAGTTAACTTTAGGCGCATATAATTAATTATTTTAATTAATTATTATGTGCAAACCTAGTTTTTTCCCTTTTAGGGTTTCTTGACCTATTAAAGGTTGAGTGCTTTCTTTTCATTATAAGAATCACATTACATATTTTTGTGAATATTGAGCTCTCTCTTTTTGAGCATATTCTTTGTGTTTTGTATGTTCTTCAGATTTTGCTTCATTGCTTCTCCTTGTAACAAGTTATTCGGCTTGCAGAAGATCTTCAGGCTCCTGTGGTGTTGTATTTTCTCAACTCCTATATGGTTTGTTTCTTTTTAAGAAAAAAAAAAAATTGCAAAAAAAAAAAAAGGTTTTTTGGGGCCCTCACGGTACGCAGTGTACCGTGGGGCCCCTGCCTTGTTGCAGGTGCTGCCACTGTCAGTATGGCCGGCCCACGGACATTGCCCCTATCTCAGGCCCCGTGCCACTAGCACTTTTTGACCCCTTGCACTCCGGCCTCCGGTCCGCTGCAAGCTCACCGGTCACCACCTTTGTTGCACCCGTCGGCCGCTGCTTGGTCCCCAGCTTCCGCTCCCACCGACTGCTGCTCACTCCCACCGGCCGCTGCATGTTCCTCCGGCCACTGCTCCACTTGCCGACTGTTTCCCATAGCTACTCTCCCCGATCGTGCTCTACCCTAGACCTCCGCCAGCTCCCCGCCGGCCGCTGCATGTTCCTTCGGCTGCCGCTCCGCTCGCCGACCGTCACTCGCAGCTCCTCTCCTTGGGCGAGCTCCGCCCAGCCTGGCCTCCTTTGCCATTGGGAAATCTCCGCCTGGCCCGCCGACCACTACTCCACCACCCAGCCGCCACCAGTGCACCACCGGAGCTCCCCTCCCTAGCCACCGGACCACCCATTGGCCACCAGACCCCCTTTTTTGGCTTTTTCAGAGGGGGGCTTGGTTTTTTGGCCCTATCTTGGGCATACGGAGTCGGATTTTGGTGAAAGAATAGGCGTCAGAAAGCTGGTTCCGAGGCAGACCTCATGGTGTTGGTAATTTTTTCCAATTTTTCTGTTTGACTATGTTTTTATTACAGTCAAAGTGAGGTCTCTTTTTTGCACTCCGGGAGATGTAGAATGAGCATCCGAACTCCGTTTTTCAAAAACTTTATATTTTTGGAAAGCTTGTGCTATGTACTTTCCAGAAAAATGGGTTTTATTTCTAGCTTTTACTCCATGCACATTTTATTCAGTTTTTTGCTTTTCAGCACTATGGTGGATATTGTGGTTGTTTCAGGTCTTGGGATCTCTTTTCTGAGTAGGGTGTCTCTGTTTTGATTCTTGTTTCTATTTCTAGTCTTCTTATCATTGTAGCTTGTAATTATGCAAACGCACTGAGATAAAGTGCCATCATGCATTGTTTACTTGGAATCTTGCATATATTGTGTCTTGTTGTACATGCACTATTGATCAAGTGCCATGAGGGGGTTGATGTTTGCCTTTTTTTGCCATCTTCCTTTGTCAAGTGAGTGTTCCTTCCATGACATTCACCTCATGATGATGTATCTTAGCACCTTTGATGTTCTTGGTTCTTCGTCATGCAGTTGTTTTTGGCTGTCCTTTTCAATGTTCCTGTCCCTCTCCCACTTCCGCATTATGGGGAGGTTTATCCTGTTGGTTCTAATGCTTCCGTGGTTCGATTGATCAGCTCTTTAGGCTTTGGTTTCTCATGCCATCTGTATCTTTGATTTCAATTGTTTTGCCTTGTTTGCCTCTTGATTCGAGTAGTGTCATTTGAGGGCACTCATGCAGATTACAATCTTCTCTACCTGGTCATGTTCTAGTTCAGTGGATGTTCTTTAGATCAGCAGTTATTCTTCAACAGAGTTTGTATGTTCTTCATGCTTCAGTGGTGTTCTTTTATCTCTTTTTGGAGAGGAGTTTTTTCCCACTGGGTTTTCTCCTTTGTCTCCATTTCATAGAGATTTCATTGTATTTGGGTACCTAATCAGGCCTTGTTGCTGGGACCCATCTTTATTGCTTTCAGTAGATGTTCTAGGTTTTAGCTTCTCCCTAAGTCTAGCTTAAGGGGGGGTGTTAGAGTATTCGGGTATTTACTTGATTAATTAAACATTCTTTGTTTAATTATTTAAGTTCCCTTTATCTCTTTTACACTTAAGCTAACTTTAGGTGCATATAATTAATTATTTTAATTAATTATTATGTGCAAACCTAGTTTTTTCCCTTTTAGGGTTTCTTGACCTATTAAAGGTTGAGTTCTTTCTTTTCATTGTAAGAATCACATTACATATTTTTGTGAATATTGAGCTCTCTCTTTTTGAGCATATTCTCTATGTTTTGTATGTTCTTCAGATTTTGCTTCATTTCTTCTCCTTGTAACAGGTTATTCGGCTTGCAGAAGATCTTCAGGCTCCTGTGGTGTTGTATTTGTAGACACCCAAAATTGTCATGTCTAATTAAATAAATATTTTATGTATTTAATTATCTAAGCCTAATTCTTCTATTAATTAAATAAATTTTTATTTATTTAATTAATTCATTTATCCTCTTCTAGCCTTATTTCTCATTTAAATAAATACATTTATTTATTTAAATTATCCCTTTCCTATATTAAATAAATATTTTATTTATTTAATTGCCCTACTTCTTCTATTAATTAAATAAATCTTTATTTATTTAATTAATTCATTAACCTTTTCCACATATGACACATGTCATTCATCTCTTATTTCCTACACTACCTACCTCTTTCATTATTTTGGTATTTCTTATACCTACCCTCTAATCCTAGCCGACCTCTCTTTTTACACCTCTCAATCTTAACCCTCCATTTTCTATTGTGTCTTCTATTTAAGGAGATGCTTTCTTCATTACCAAACCCTAATGACTAATTTTGGAGTACTTGGCTACACTACGATCCTACTTGCAACCACATTCCGTTCTTTATTGAGCTCTTGTGCACATAAAAATCTGAGAGCAAGCATATCAAACAAGATCAATGGAGATAGGAAGAATGGAGATCAAAACCCTAGTGGACATGTGATGGTATAATCTTTGTGATTTTTGAGTTATATTTGCATTGTCTTAGGTTATCTTCATATGTTATGGTGGATCTTTGTTCATTGTTAGGCTAGGGTTTGGTGGTTGAATCCATTTTAGTCTTTCAATATTGTTGTTTATTGCTATCCATTTTCACCATATACATTTTGGCACGCCCGGTGGGACTCTTGTCCCTTTGCATTTAACATTTTTGTTGCAGATTTTGCATTTTTGAAGTTGCAGATCGGACGATTTCGACGACATTTTAGGTTTTTTCCGCGTCTGCGAGTGTTCGGATCGCGTTTTTGTATTTCAGAGGCGTCTGTGATATCTTTTATCGCGTCTGTGTTTCTGTCATTTTCTATCTTTGCAGGTTTCCGAAAGTCGCGTCTGTGATCCCGAATCGCGTCTGTGATACCGAATCGCGTCTGTGAACCATCTGATCGCGTCTGCAGAATAAAAAGGCGTCTGTGTTCTGAAATCACGTCTGTGAATCGCAGAACCGCGTCTGTGTTGGACAGACGCGTCTGTGTCTGGTATAACAGCATCTGTGCATTCTGTTTTGCAAAAAATTTTTCAAGTTTTTCGATTCGGCTTTTCGGATTTTGTACTTAGGGTTTCAGATCTGGTTTATTTTTGGCTAACCTTTGCAGATCTAGCTAACCTGGTTTGTGCAGCTTGCTTTGGAGGCAAATACGTTTTTGTTGAAGGCCCCTTTTCACAAAGTCTTTTTTTGGGTTTTCTAAAATTTACCTAACTTGTGTGCTTGCAGGAAGGGGTTATCATTTGAAACAACCCAAACTACTAACAATTTTGTTGCAGGGCCTTAGCTAGGGTTTTGTAATTTTATTTGTGTGCCTTGTCTTCATAGCTTAGCAAACACTTCAATTGGTGCACTAAAATTGAACCATTGTCTTTTGTGTCTTGAGCAATAGGCTCTTTTTGTTTATTCTTTAGAGGGCCTGTCTTCCCGTGTGGTCATTAGGACTACTAGTGAGAAGAGAACGACCCAAGTGGTAGCAAAAGAAAAGCCATCTTCTTCCAAGCCACTATAATCAAATGTATTCATGGTGAAAACTATGAATAACGTGTGCTGATTAGTTCATACCGACACTATGTCTCCCCATAAACCCGTTTGATCAAATTTATTTGATCATTTGTAGGGCGTAACCCCTACCGGCTGGGAGCCTTCTGTATTTACAGAGCTGAAAGTGCCGCATGTATGGCCACATGAGCGGATGCCCTTACTAGTACCTCATTGTTTTAGAGGCCCAAATCCTTCTAGTTGTTGAGGCAGGAGGTCGGACCTCTGGTAGCGGCCCACACACATACGGTTCTTAGTAGAGATACAAAGTTCGCCATGGGGAGTTTTCATGGGGACTGATGCTTGGCTGACCCGAGAAGTGAGTGCCGAGGGTGGAGCCAGTGAGGTCAAGCATCTAAGTATCCGCTCTGAATAGCGTAGCCTCGGGGGTAAAACCCCATGTGGGATCAACAATTATTGTCCTAGCCAGCCATAAGAATTGTGCTTGACTTATGATAAACATTCAAACAATCAAGACAAAACAGCAAAACATTGTGTCTTTTGTGTCTTCAAGTGTATGCAAAAACTTTTTACATCAAACAACACACTTTTTGGAGTCTAAACAGTCTGCAAACATTGGGTCATCAACACTGTGTCCTCTTGTCACGAAAAACAGTCGAAAAATCAGATTTGGTCACAGCAAAACAAATTCACAGATAGGAAAGATTGCACTAAGGTTACAGAAACGCGTCTGTGTCTGTTAAAACCGCGTCTGTGTCTGATAAACGCGTCTGTGAAGTACAGAATAGCGTCTGTGTTTTTACCAGCGTCTGTGTCGAACAGAGACACGTCTGTGTCTGGAAATCGCGTCTGTGAAGTATACAGGCGCGTCTGTGTCCACAATTGCAAAAAACTGTTTCAGTCTTAGCAAACATCAACAGGAAATCTCAGAATCACGTTTGTGTCAAACAGAATAGCGTCTGTGTCTTCAAACCGCGTCTGTGAAGTATACAGAGGCGTCTGTGTCAGGATTTGAAAAAAAGTTTAACAGTCAAGCAAACAAAGAAATCAGTTTCGGCACACTTGAGCTTCCTAGGTTATCTCTTCAGGTTTCATCTAGTATTCAGCCTGTTCTAAGGTCTTACACAGTCTATCATTGCTTCATACCTCATTTTACATTCATACTTGTCTAAACTTGAGTCAAAAGGTCACTTGCTTGTCCTCACTATACTTTGTCAACACACTACATACTACAACACTTTGCTAAGTGGTCCCTCATCAAGGTTTCTTACCTTTGGGTCTCATTTGGTCTTACTTAGAGTCAAGGTCAGCTTACCTCATCAAGAGAAACTATCCTCTCTTTGGAAGTCACACCTACTCTACAACATACATACTTGGTCTTACACTTTGGACATTGCAAGTAAACTTCAGATTCATTTACACTCCATACAACTCTTGGTCTTACATACTCTTGTCATTTTCGTCTAAGTCTCTCACATATTGGTCTAACACCTAGTTCATGGTTGAAACCCGTCTTCAAAAATCTAGGAGAAAAGCTAAAGAAGCTCAAGGGCCCGTAAACATGAGTTCTTATGAGTATGACAATGATGTCTTCTACAATCCTGAGCACACTACATTACCAGACATGAATGTTTATAGACACAATCCAAATATGGAAAGCGCAAACGCTATACACAACGCTACACACAATGATAATGTGGACAATTCTTCAATACTATCAGCAGACATACAAGAATCTATAATGGATCCTCAATTCAATAGATTGGTTGAAGAGATAATGAGGAGAGATCGTCAATACTTTCTAAACATGATGGCACAAAGTGGAGCTAAGATACCACATGATTTTGACTTATCTCAACTTATGGAAAGTAGACCTTCACAACAAACTCAACCAAATAGTGGAGGACCCAATAATATGATGCCGGAGTCACCATCAATTTTGCTTCAGAAACCAGCAATCCCACATACACAAGCTCAAATGCACGATACTTACACTCAAAGACCATCATGGAGGCCTTATGTTCAAACACATACTCAAGATATGGGTCAACCAAGACAAATGGATACTCAAGGACTTCCTCAAAATTTTGACACAAGAAGACCTCATGCCAAAATTGGGGGCAACACAATGGAAAATGAAAGGCCCATTGAATATGGTTTATATACACAAAACAGATATGGGGTCCCTCAACAAGAAATTATGCCAAGTGCTCCATACATGTCGCAGCAATATCGACCTCCATATGGACATGTCTACGATCAGTATCATCCATACATGCAACAAGCTCCTCCTCAAATGGGTGTTTCAAACATGGGATATGCTACAAGAAATCCATCTCCTCCCAAAAATAATTTGGAGCAACAAATTAGAGATCTACAAAAGAAAGTGGAAGACATGGGCACATCAAAACCCACATATACTATGAGAGATATATGCCCTTATCCCTTTGATAAGAGCATTCCAATGCCTCCGTTTCCTCCGCACTTTGCAACACCGAAATTTGACAAATATAGAGGGAGAGGAGACCCCAAGGCACACATAAGACAATTCTTCACAGCTTGCATTGAGGTAGCAGCAGAAGAAACATACTTAATGAGGTTGTTCCCACAGAGCTTAGGAGATCAAGCGATGGAATGGTTTTCTCAATTACCTCCTGGTATTAAGTCATGGGGTGACTTAGCAGAGGCATTCATTCAACATTTCTCTTACAACATTGAAACAGATGTCTCAGTTACTACCTTGTGCAATACGAAACAAAAAGAAGGAGAATCTTTTGCGTCATTTTTACAAAGATGGAGAAACTTAGCTAGCAGATGCTCTTGTGAAATCCCGCAAAAACAAATGGTGGAAATGTTCACACAAAATGTTAACAAGGCTATTGGTTATGATCTCAGAAAAGCTTGTTTGTCTACATTTAAGCATGTCATTGAAAAGGGCCTAGCAACAGAAAAGGTCTTGATTGAACAAGGAGTTATCAAACTATTCAAAGAAAACAAAGAGGACTTTAAGGGAAAGGACAAACCAAAGTTTTGGAACAAGAACAAGAACACCGTTAATGATGGTGTTGTTGATGCCAACACAGTGAGACCAAAGTTCATCTTTTCTGGATCAAATTCTACCAACAATCAAGTGAACAATCAAACGGCTGCTAAACCACGAAGGAAGTACACTCCATTGGGAGAACCACTTGAATCAGTATTCAAAAATCTTGTAGCAAACAAAGTGATCACGGTCCCAGATTTTCCTCCATATGAACCAAAGGTAAAACCGAATTGGTGGAATGATGATGAATATTGTGAATTTCATAAAAGCAAGGGTCACAAGACAAGTAATTGCCATCGATTGAAAAACATTGTACAAGATCTCATTGACAGAGGAGATATTGAGATTGAGGGACATTCATCTAACCAAGAGCATGAGGTGTTTAAGGAACCATTCCCGAAACATGACAAGGGAAAAGGCAAAGTCACAGATGATCAAGCCAATTACACCAGAACATCTTACAATTATGATTCCACTATTAATCACATCTCAATGGACAATCATATCTCTACCATTACTATCAAAAATAAAAATCCTGAGAATCCTCCTCAGCGACCTAAAATTGTCCTAAAAGGTGTGGGATCTTCATCCGAAGCTACCTCTGAATGTCATGTTACAACCCGTCGAGGTAAGATCACATTGCCAGGAACCTCTTCTAAGAATACCAATCTTCCGTCAACTAAGCCTGAGTACGATCTTGTAGAGCAATTAGGGAAAACACCCGCACTCATCTCTATTCTTGAGCTCTTACGTATATCTCCTGCACATAAAGCTGTCCTTGACAAAACCTTGAGAGATACTGCTGTCCCTACGGATCTAAACGTGGATCAGTTTCAAGCCATGGTGGGATACCTATCCGTTCCACACTCCCTCACATTCACAGAAACCGATGACGCCTCCATAAGTCAGCCTCACAATGCACCTCTACATATTGAAGCCTTCATACATAAACACCGAATAAAACGAGTCCTGATAGATGGAGGAGCAGGTCTTAATATTTGTACATTGAGCACCATCAGACAATTGGGATATTCTGACAAAGCTGTGAATGCTACAAACCAAATCACTATTAAGGCTTATGATGATGAAGAGCGTTCGTCCAAGGGCACAGTCATCTTACCACTAAGAATAGGGCCAGTCACAAAGGACGTGATTTGTCAAGTCCTGGATCTAGACCTCACGTATAACATATTGCTAGGACGTCCATGGATTCATGAAATGAGAGCGGTCCCATCAGCATACCATCAGTGCATAAAATTTCCTCATAATGGAGTCGAGGTAACGGTCAATGGTGATCCAAATCCATTCATATATTGCAATAACTTGAGATCACATACTGAGATTATCATTCCCAGCAATCGTGAGGCTACTCCTTCTTCAGCATATATTGATCCTGAGTCATTAAAGCCCTCGACATCCAAACAAGGTGAACTTAGAGCCAAGTTTCAAGACAAAGGCATGGGAGAATACACTCTGAATCAAACCATGTTCTTACGACAAGTCATGAACTCCCCCAAGGAATATGGGAGACCACATCCTAATAAGCAAATCTCCATCATGCTCCTCAAATGGGATCCTACCGTCTTTCAAAAATGGGGCGAACTAGAGGAAGAAAGTTTATATAAAATGCTATATAAGGACGCTGAAGATGATACACATGATCAAATTATAATACCCTGTGAAAACTATGGTAAAGGTTTCAAAATTCTGCAGAGATTCGGGTATGATGGAAAAAGTCCTCTCGCACTACGCAAAGAAGGTGTCATGGAGCCTCTACAACCTGACCTAACTACAAGAAGGGAACGCTCTAAGGGGCTTGGTTTTCTAAATCCCAAGATTCAACACAAGAGAACAAAACAGATATGGCGAGTCAAAGTGGCTGAAGTTCAACAAGAGGATAATTATTCCACAGACTCCAATGAGTGGGAATGGGGTTCAGACAAATCCTCCAGCGATTATGAACTTAATGAGACATTTAGAGAGCCAGATGAACCTACAGAGGAGGAGGAGTTTTACAAGAAATTCAGAGTTGGTCAAGAACCGACCCATAAGGATCCCGCACAAGCTTCGTTTCAGGGCCCTAGGTCAGGATCACATAGGATGAGGACACCTGTCCCTGAGGGTGCTACTAGTGATGATAATTTGGACTCACTCACGATCGAAACTGATGAGGAGAGTGCCATTGACGACCTCGATGACTACCTTGACATACCTGAATATAACCACATCTTCACTATTAGCCTTGCGGACTCTAAAAACACTAAAGACCTTCCCCTCGTTCACCCCCAACTCATTGACTGGGATCAGGATGGACCACCACAGATTGATACATTTCAAAATGACGAAGCTATTGTTGATTATCTTGGCATTCGTGATGATCTTCCTCTTGGAGACCATAAAGCAGGATACGCCATAGAGCTAAATAACATGGCATACTTTGGTGAGGGTGTCGGGCCTTCTAGTCGCAAAAATGTGAAAATAAAGACAAAACAAGGGTCTTATGGCGAAAACCACACTGTGGTGCTCTCTGACTCTAAAAAAGTAAAAAGAAAGGACGTATCTGAGGGTGAAAACCTCTCTGAGGCGCCCGAAGATGGAAGGCTTGACATTCTCCCAGCATCATACGAGGAAAAATCATCCATGTTGGTAGAGGAGACTATAAAGACAAACATTGGTACAGCAGAGGTTCCACACAACATATTTTTAGCTCAATCATTGACAGAGGCCGAGAGAGCAAAATTCATAAGCTTCTTTAAGGAACGACAAGTCAACTTCGCATGGTCTTATGCTGATATGCCTGGACTAGACCCCGACTTAGTAATGCATCATTTAACAGTCAAACCGGGGGCAAAACCAGTAAAACAGAAATTGAGAAAAATGCATCCACAGGTGGCATTGCTAGTCAAGGCAGAGCTGGAGAAATTACTAGATGTCGGATTCATACGCCCAATTGATTATCCTGAATGGATTTCCAACTTAGTACCTGTTAGCAAACCAGATCGCAGCATCCGAATATGTACAGACTTCAGGGATATCAACAAGGCTTGCCCGAAGGACGATTTCCCATTACCAAACATTGATTTAATTGTTGATCTCACAGCAGGCCATGAGATGTTATCTTTAATGGACGGATTCTCTGGATATAATCAGATCAGGATTGCACCTGAAGATCAACATAAAACATCATTCACTTGTCCATGGGGAACCTTCTGCTGGAATGTCATGCCCTTTGGGCTGAAAAATGCAGGTGCCACGTATCAACGAGCCATGACTACTATCTTCCATGATCTCATGCATGTAAAGGTGGAAGATTATGTCAACGGCCTTTTGGTTAAATCAATAGACAGAAATACACACTTGAACATACTTTCAGTTGCTTTTGATAGGCTGGAAAAATACAAGGTAAGATTAAACCCAAAGAAATGTGTCTTTGGAGTAACCTCCGGGAAGCTCCTAGGATTCATTGTGTCTAAAAGAGGAATAGAAGCGGATCCAGCAAAAGTCAAGGCTATCTTGGACATGCCGCCACCCAAGAATATCAGTCAACTTCGGTCTTTACAAGGGAGACTCCAGTCCATACGAAGATTCATAGCACAACTTGCAGATAAGTGTAATCCTTTCCAGCACCTACTACACAAAAACATTAAGTTCAAATGGGACGAGAACTGTCAACAGGCTTTTCAGGCACTTAAAGACTATCTTTTGAACCCGCTAGTTTTGATGCCACCAATTCCGAATCAACCATTGCTACTTTACATATCAGCTACTCCAACAGCACTGGGGGCACTACTAGCACAGCAAATACCTGACGGCAAGGAAAAAGCAGTCTACTATATCAGTCGCACATTGGTGGGATATGAGCTGAACTACACACCAATTGAGCGTGCATGTCTCGCTGTGGTCTTCGCTTCACAAAAATTATGACATTATATGCTTACTCACAAAACCAAGTTGATTGCCAGAATTGATCCACTAAAATATCTACTCAACAAAGCTACACTTACTGGGCGACTGGCCAAGTGGGTAATGATTTTGAGTGAATTCGACATTGAATACGTGGACAGAAAAGCCATAAAAGGACAAGCCATTGCAGATCAACTGGCAGATGCTCCCATGATAGATGATGTTCCTCTACAGTCAGAATTTCCAGATGAGTCCATTCTAACAATATCACCTGCAAAGCCATGGCAACTATACTTTGATGGCTCATACACACAGCACGGGGCAGGAGCGGGTATACTCTTTATAACTCCCCAAGGCGATTCTATACCAAAGTCATACCGCTTATCATTTCCTTGCACCAACAATATAGCGGAATACGAGGCATTAACAACTGGGTTAAGAATTGCAGTTCAGTGGAAGATCCAGGAACTTCGTGTTTTTGGCGATTCTCAACTTGTCATCCGTCAAGCAACTGATGATTATCAAACAAAAGATGAAAAGCTAATGCCTTACAAACAACTGGTAGATGATCTGAAACAACACTTTGCAAAGATAGAGTTTGAGCAGATACCAAGAGAACAGAATCGCGCTGCTGATGCCATGGCTACAATTGCTTCACTCATTGACCTACCGCAAAATGAGACCTGTTATGAGTTCCTGGTTGACAACCTGCTGATTCCGTCATATGAGATCACTCTCACGGAAATGATATGTGTTGTTGGTCCTGAATCCCAGTTATATGGTTCCATATTCACATACCTTCGCGACAACATCTTACCTCCCGATTTATCGAACAACCAACGCCGCACTTTCATCCGCCAATCCTCCCGATACGTTATCCTAGCTGATATCCTATACCGGCGAGGTCTAGATGGCACCCTCCTTAGATGTTTAGAGAGTGACGAAGCTCAGATTGCGTTACGAGAAGTGCACGAAGGGATATGTGGTTCGCATACTAGTGGTCCTACCTTGGCCAAGAAACTCATCAGGACTGGATACTACTGGCCTACTATGGAAAAAGATGCATATCAGTTTGTCAAAAAGTGTAAGCAGTGTCAAATTCATGGAGACCTCATACACGCACCAGCACAAGAACTACAGCCACTTGCATCTCCTTGGCCCTTTTGTCAGTGGGGACTCGATCTCATAGGCAAGATTCACCCTCCTTCTTCCAATGGACATAAATTCATTATCACAGCCACAGAGTATTTCACAAAGTGGATTGAAGCCGTGCCTCTCACGCAAGTTACTGGGAAACAAATCGCTACTTTCATCCTGAACTACATCATTTGCCGATACGGGATTCCTACTTCCATTATCACTGACAACGGGCGTCCTTTCAAGAACCAGGATGTTCGTGAACTCTGTGAGCGCTTCCATATCTCTCATCGTTTCTCCACACCATATTACCCCCAAGGTAATGGCCAAGCTGAGGCGTCTAACAAAACAATTCTCAAAATACTTAAAAAGACAGTCGACGACGCTGGCCGTAACTGGCATGTCCAACTCAATCCCGCACTTTGGGCCTATCGTACCAGTGTCCGCACACCTACAGGAGCTACACCTTACTCACTTGTCTATGGTGCTGAAGCCATCTTGCCTATTGAGGTCGAGTTACCTTCTTTACGGGTCTCCTTGAGAAACATAATCAACGATGAAGACTACAGGGTCTCTCGCCTACAAGAACTAGAACTGCTGGAGGAACGACGACACACTGCTTTTAATCATCTCAAGGCTTACCAACAACGAATGAGTCGCAGTTACAATCACAAGGTCAAGCCTCGCACATTTGAGGTAGGTGACTTAGTCCTCAGAGAGAACCCCAAGAATCAGCAAGATAGAGAAAAGAAGGGCAAATTTGAACCCAACTGGCTTGGTCCTTACATCATCACAGCAGTATATGGATCTGGGGCATATCAGCTCTCTACTACAGAAGGTGAATCCTTGGAGGATCCTATCAACAGCATGCACCTTCGCAGGTTCTACACATAAGCTCTTTTTGAGTATCCTAATGCAAAAACACAAAAAAAATCAAAAAAAATTCAAAAATACAAAAAAAAAAAAATTATAAAACAAAAAAATTGTTACTTGGTGAAAACCTGGCAAACAGGCGCCTTGTGACAACAAAAAAATTGCAAAATCCAAAAAAGTAAAGAGAAATAATTTCGTCCAACGGTGAAAACCACTTCGGTGGCGCCCTGGGCAAGTACCATGGTGAAAACTGGGTCACCAGCGCCATGCGTAGGGACTTTGCTCCTCCCTCCTTCAGGATTCCCTTTCATTCTTTCACTTCGCACACACTCACGACCAATTCACTCACAATAAACTTACCCATTCCCATCATGGCTTGTTATTGATCTACCCAAGATTGGTTAGCCATTCATAATAAACCCTCCCTTTTCACTCTCTTTCCATCCATAATAAATCAGATCCTATCTGTGACTACGGCCAATTCCTACGTCTAGTAATGGGTGTGGAACTGAGAACATCACATGTTTCGAGGAGTACAGTTTCTTTCAGCTCTCTTCAGTCTATCCGCGCACAATTCGCAATAAAGCAACATTTTGCATCGCAGATCCGCAATAAAGTTCCATCTTCTCCACAATAAGGTATCAGTTTCATGGATTCAGTCAGTTTCCAAGGAAACACAGCAGCAACAATGGGCTTCAACAAAATCAAATCTTTCAACAGACTCAGACAACATATGGTTCAGTGCTATCTATCCTTTTTGTGAAAGTGAACATTGTGACCACAATCAAAATTTGACTTAAACAAGTGACAAGAGACATAAACTTGAGGACTACAGTGGATGTTGGTGTCGAGTCTTGGTTTTCTTTTGGTTTTATCTTTTTGGTGACATGTCTTTTAGCTTTTCCGGGATGTCTTTGACTAGAGATTCTATCTCCAGGATGTCTTTGACTAGAAAGGCGAGGATGGGGTATCGTCACTTATTTGCATTTGCTGTCTATGGATTGTCTTTTAGTAATGCTATGACTTGTCCAAGGATATGAGGACACTGTGAGTCTAGTGTGAACTGGGGCATTCCTTGTTTGTGACTGTCTTATCTCCATGCAAACAGGTACAATGACTTTCTGGGCCGAACATATGCCTCGATTGTCATAACCTATTCTGCCATAATAAAGCTCAATGATGATAACGCACAAGAAGCTCTTTCACATTCATATCTTCTGTCTTCCATCCCCCTTTCTTGATTGACTTTCATTGTCCTTCTCGAGTCCGCATAGCCCGCTATCACATGACTGAGTATAATGACACACCAAAAACATTTGCATTTCATATAGTTGCACCTGCATCACCACATATAAGCATTTCATACATATAGATATTATAATTGCATCACATCCTGCATACAACACATGTTAGCACATCTCACATTTTCATTATGTAAATAATCATTTGCATTATCATATTCATTTGCATCACATACATTTTTCATTTGCATCAGGCATCACATATACAACATAAAAGAACAAAAATATATGGCATTGCATCATATAAGCATCCATATCATAACACATGCATCACATAAGAACATCTCATCACATAAGGTACACATGCATATAGCTGCCGCAAAAGATGAATCATCTCATATATATAATCAATCAAATGTGTCATAATACAATGATGTCAAAAGAATCATATGGCTACAAAAGAATCACCCGCAGGTGTCTACAATACAACAATGATACATCTACTGATACAATGGGAGCCCACTATAGCTATGAGGAACTCCCTCCCTCGGAGCCGCCGCGCCTCGACGGAGTCTGAGCTATAGATGGACCCGCCCCAGGATCCCCCTGTCCCTCTGGTGGTGGTGGAGGCCCCATAACCCCACCGCTGGATGCCTGTCTCCTGCGGCTCCCTCCCGTAGCCGTCGCTGTGCGCGACGACCTCTGGAAGCTCCTAGCCCGCTGCTCTGCTGGCACGGCTGCATAATATAGATCCCTCCAGTAGGCGATCTCCTCTCCCGCTCGCAAAACATATGCGTAGCCTGCCCCTGCATCCTCTGCTGCCCGCCTACCTGCCCTCAGAGCTGTCTCGGCCTCGGTATATCTCTGGATGGCCTGATCCCTCTCCCGCTCTGTATCTCGGACCCTGATCCTGAGGTGGTTCCTCTCTCGAACCAAATCCTCAATCTCATCTGCCTGGCCCTGGCATATCTCCCGCAGCCTCACCACCTCATCCTCCTCAGAGTCTCCGCTCTCCGTCCCTGCCTGTGGCTCCTCCTCTACAGGTGCCTGTCCCTGTGCCTCTGCCTGCACCTGTCCCTGTGCCTGTATAGGTACCTGTGGCTGTACCTGTCTCTGTCCCTCTGGCTGCACCTGTCTCTGTCCCTCTCTGGGACCCTGTGCTGCTGGCACCTGTAGGGGCAGTCCACCCCGTCCTCTCACCACTGGAGCTGCTCTCTCCTGACCTCCCTCCCTCCGAGGTGCTACCCGTCTCTCTCCCACCACTCCCCTCCGCCTCCGCCGGCCCCTACCTGCATCCCCTCCTCCATCATCATCATCTCCTCCACCCTCTCCATCCACTGGCTCTGCCGGATCTGTCAACCTCGGAAATGGATGCTCTGCCCAGTACGCAGAGTACTCTGCGTCCATCCCTGCATCATCTACCTCTGGCCACATGTCCCATGCCATCGGCATCATCTCCGCTAGCTGCATCACTGCCTGATCATATGATAGCAGTGGGCCAAACTGCACCTGATCTCTGACTGTACGGGCATACATGCCCGAGCCTCGCGGCATCCTCTGAATCCTGCCGTACTGCCTGCATACCCTGTCCACCAGCTGTCTCTCTAATATATAGGGCGTCCGCCCAATCAGGTACCTGCTCCGGAAGGTGTAGGGAAGCTCCAGTGCATCGTCCCCCCACTCCTCGCACCCCAGGTACGGCCTCCAGATCACCATGTCAATATCGTCAATGACTCTCCTCCAGTGCTCCAATCTCCCAATCCAAGGTTGGGATGTAATCATCGCATATAGGTGCACAAAACTCTGTCCCTGTCCTCTGCCTCTGAAATGAATAGGCCGTGTGATGGGAAGGTGCTCATAGGCCCACACCTGCAAGAGAGTCACACCGCAGCCCAAACCCACTGATCCATGGTATACAAACTGATGCAGCTCATAGTACAAATGTGCTAGGACACATGGCCCCCATGCATACCTAGTATGCTCTGCCATCAGCGTCTCCAAGGCTCCTCCCCAGCCCACTGCCAATCCTCGTGTGGCCCTGTCTGGACACAAGTATCCACTGATAACTCCCCCAACAACTACCGGCAATGCCAATCCTGTGGCAGTCATGGTGTCCCAGGCTACATGGCCTGCTCGCATCTCCAACTCAGGATCCTGAAAGACCCGTCTCAAGGCCTCCCTGTCACCGTCACGATCGTAGGGGATCAACTCTCCATCAATGGGAACATGTAATATCCTGTATACATCCTCCAGTGTCACTGTCATCTCACCCATCGGCAGGTGAAACGTGCATGTCTCTGAGTGCCATCTCTCGGCCAACGCAGTCAGCAACCCCATGTTTGCCCGAAACTCGGGCACATAGAGCATATATGTGAGACCCATCTCCTCAATGGAAATCATGTCCTGGATCGACAACTCTGGTCGCAGTCTCTGTGTCGACGGGAATCTCTCCCGTGACTCCAACATCGGCAAATACTCCTGCAGTCAAGCAAATCAATCTTGTCAGTTATCGTGGCATTCACTGTTTATCACAAAATGCTACTTGCTACCTAAATGCATATGGCTATCTACCCTAGTGACACTCACTGTTCATCACAAAGTGTTGCTATTTATCCTAGTAGTGCTCACTGTTCATCACAAAGTACTACGTGTGTGACATTCCCTATTCATCACAAAGTGTCACTCACATTCGCACTCACTGTTCATCACAAAGTGCTGCATATCCTGGTGCTCCCTGTTCATCACAAAGTGCCTTGATTTATCCTAATCTTCCTAGAGGACCTGCTTGAGTGTATCCTCTCAGCAGCTTATCCAATCGACAGCGTATGTTCATCACAGAACTGCCGATTTGACCTAAAGGACTAAAACCATGCATTTAAACACACAAACGCACTTTTTCAACACACACGCGCTTTTAACTCATAAACGCGCTTATAGACTGCATAAACGCGCCTCTGCAACACAGACGCGCTTTCTAAACACAAACGTGCCTATGCCAGACACAAACGCGACCGGGGAACACAGACGTCCCTGCATGACATAAACGCTATTCCAAAGCACAGACGCTACTACATTTCACAAACGCGTCCGCATTCAACACAAACGCGGTTCCAGGCACAGACGCGCCTGGACCCGACACAGACGCGCCTGTTGGACACAGACGCGCCTGGCGCTGACACAGACGCGGTTGCGCGTTTTTGCACTTTTAAACTATCCTATTCCTAGCGCATTTATTGCTCCTAAAACATGCATTTATGACAAAACTCGAAATGCGTGAAAGTACGAGGAGGTTTTCGGGTACTTACCGGCTCTCCTGCATCGGCTGGTCGCTGGAATCGGCAGACACGGTCGAATCTATGAACGAATGCCATCGCTGCTGACTGCTGCTGCTCTTTTCTCGCTCTGCACTGTGATCTTCTAAGGGTGTGGATGACAATGAGGATGTCTTTTGCCCGTGGTCTATCTTATAGCCTACCCTAGCCCTCGCTCTCATTTCCCGAGTCAGTCTTCCTCATCCCGTGACTTTGTCACTTTATCCAATCAGTCCATTCTATCCCATCTTTCTTATCGAGAGATTGTCTGCAATCTTTCCAGACTTTTTCATCCAATCTCTCGAGGGGGCATATCATTCCCATCCTGGGGCAACTCTATATCAGTTCATCTTATCTTCTTTGAAACAACGCGACAAGCCGCATTGTCTCAAAGAGGGGCAAAATGTAGACACCCAAAATTGTCATGTCTAATTAAATAAATATTTTATGTATTTAATTATCTAAGCCTAATTCTTCTATTAATTAAATAAATTTTTATTTATTTAATTAATTCATTTATCCTCTTCTAGCCTTATTTCTCATTTAAATAAATACATTTATTTATTTAAATTATCCCTTTCCTATATTAAATAAATATTTTATTTATTTAATTGCCCTACTTCTTCTATTAATTAAATAAATCTTTATTTATTTAATTAATTCATTAACCTTTTCCACATATGACACATGTCATTCATCTCTTATTTCCTACACTACCTACCTCTTTCATTATTTTGGTATTTCTTATACCTACCCTCTAATCCTAGCCGACCTCTCTTTTTACACCTCTCAATCTTAACCCTCCATTTTCTATTGTGTCTTCTATTTAAGGAGATGCTTTCTTCATTACCAAACCCTAATGACTAATTTTGGAGTACTTGGCTACACTACGATCCTACTTGCAACCACATTCCGTTCTTTATTGAGCTCTTGTGCACATAAAAATCTGAGAGCAAGCATATCAAACAAGATCAATGGAGATAGGAAGAATGGAGATCAAAACCCTAGTGGACATGTGATGGTATAATCTTTGTGATTTTTGAGTTATATTTGCATTGTCTTAGGTTATCTTCATATGTTATGGTGGATCTTTGTTCATTGTTAGGCTAGGGTTTGGTGGTTGAATCCATTTTAGTCTTTCAATATTGTTGTTTATTGCTATCCATTTTCACCATATACAGTATTTTCTTGACTCCTATAAACAAGTCCTTCTCCTAAGAAAGTTAAGACTGTTAATGGGAAGCCTTTTAGAGGAGAAACCTCTGACTTGTACACTAGATTTATATAATCCAAGCAATTATCTTATAATACCATTTCTCATACATACAAAACTCGAAAGAACAAACAAACTCTTGAACAACCACAAATTTATTTACCACATTCTCAACCTAGTCTTCTGAAGGCACCTTTATCGGTTGATAAGAAAGCTAGTGATTACGATCTTATCGAGCAACTTAAAGTTGCTCCTGCTAAGATCTCACTATGGGATTTGCTTCAGACCACTATGGTGTATCAAGTTATGTTGCATGAAGCCTTGCAAAAGATCTTGCTACCCTTTTCAAGGAGACCGACAGACGTAAATGCGTTGATGGATCATATTCATGCGGATTCATCGAATATTAATTTCTATCTGCATGAACTTCCACCTCCCGAGGTAAGAAATTTAGTAGATCCTTTAATGATAATTGTTGATGTGAACGTCATTGGTATTAGACAGACACTTGTTAATACAAGTTCTACATTGAATGTTTGTAGCATAGATTTATTACCAAAACTCAAGGTGGACCCAAACTTGTTGGTGGCCTCTTCCTTGTTCATCTAAGGATTTGATAATAGTGGTAAAACCTTTGTGGGGATCATCATATTATCCTTGAAGGTTGGGCCCATTACCATCTCGACCCTTGTGCATGCAATGCCAAGTCCCCAATCCTACAATCTCCTTTTTGGTAGACCATGGCTTCATGCTTTGGGAGTCATGTCATCTACGCTTCATGGGTCCATGAAGTTTGTAGCAAACAATCAAGTGGTTACAATCAAGGCCGACCCTGAGGAAATGCGTTTATGTCAAATAGCAGCAGTTGGTCAAGCCTCAGTTACATCTTCATTCCAAAATCATGCGCCTACTCTATCTTCATTTGTAATAATTCCTACCTCTATTTTGTCCCCTAAAAAGGAATAACTGAAGAAAGAGGAATTCCCAGGAACACAAGATGTTTTGAAGGAGAAATCACTGAATAAGGAGGACTCTTTGAAAGGAGATTCCTTGAAGGCAAATCTCCCTGAAGTACAAGCATTGGAATCTACTATTGTTATAGCTTCTCTTGTTAAAGAACCTTCTCCATCAAGGGAAAATGCTTGTTTGGGTGATGATTAGGGTTCTTTGGATTTTACTAACTCTCATGTCGGTGAATACAAGGTCAACCCCATCCATCTAAACTTTCCCAAGATTTCATTCATCTTAGCTACGAAAGATGATTATGCGTCCATAAAGCCAGGTGATGCATATCATGTTGATCACCTTTTCTATAAAAAAGCTCCTTCATTTAAGGAATTGCAGGACATTTATGGTCTTGGATATAAGCTCATATCACAACTTGGCTATGATGAAAAAGGTGTGGGCCTAATGAACAAGGTATTCTAAGTCCTTTGGAAGCCGAACCTTGTCACTACAATACTGGACTAGGATATCATCATACAGGCCAAAACGCTAAATCGTGGTTGACCATTAATATGATTTCGATCGACTCTCTTCCTCTTAAGCTTGTTCATCTGGAGCTCATTGATGATGTTGCATCTCTTAATTAAATTCCCCTTTATCTCTTTCCTTTGGAAGAATCCTTGAAGGAATTTATAGGCGCTTATGATGACTTACCCTCTTATCATCATAAACATTGATTCCCTTATTGTTTGAATACTTGAGCATACTTTGGGGAATCCATTGAACAGGGGGTATCTTTATCTCATAATGTAGATAAAATAAATACATCTCATTCAGAGGACTGTAGTGCACTCCTTAGTGGATAAACTACTGACATCATTATGAGTGATAAGAACCTTAATAAAACTATCAAGGTCAGAAAATGCCTATCTTCTATAGAATTTAAGGAATATTCTGATCTTTTACATCAATTCCTTGATATCTTCACCTGGTCTTATGAAGAGATTCCTAGCATTGATGAGTCAATTGTCGTGCACAACATAGTTCTTAGTCCTGATAATAAGCTAGTGAAGCAAAAGATTCGAAAGATGAATCCTAAGGTGGCCTTATTAGTCAAGACCAAGATAGAAAATATCTTGAAAGTTGGGTTTATCTATCCCATCGACTACTCACCTTGGATCTCGAGCATTGTCCAGGTGAGTAAGCCCGATGGTCGAATTCGCATCTGCATTGACTTTTGGGATGTAAATAAAGCTTCCCTCAAGGATGAATTTCAACTCTCAAACATTGACATGATTGTGGATTCAACTGCGGGTTATGCTTTGCTCTCCTTCATGGATGGCTTCTTGGGTTACAATCAAATCTATATTAATATAGAAGATCAATACAAGACCACTTTTAAAACCCCCTGGGGGAATTTTTGATACGTTGTCATGTCATTTGGGCTAAAAAATGCAGGAGAAGCCTATCAATGAGCCATGACCTTAATATTCCATGATTTCATCCATAAGATATTAGAGGATTATGTCGATGATATCTTGGTAAAATCTATAGCTTGTCAAATGCATTTTAAAAATCTTCATCTGGTCTTTGAAAGGCTTCAATTGTATCAGATGAGACTGTATCCCCTCAAGTGTGTTTTCGGTGTTGATGCTGAAAAACTTCTAGGATTCATTATCTCTCGCCAGGGAATTGAGATAGATACAGATAAAATTGATGTGATTGTGAACATGCCTCCACCTAAGAATATCTTTAAACTTCGTAGTTTGCAAGGGAAGATTCAATCCATTCACAGGTTTGTGGCACAATTGGCCAATCGTACTCTTCCTTTCACATGACTGTTGAAGAAAGATACTCATTTCAAATGGAATGAGGAATGCTAAAAGGATTTCAATTCCATCAAGGATTACTTGGCTAATCCTCCTATTCTGATGCCAACTATGTCTAATAGACCTTTCTTCCTATATATCTATGCCTCATCTCACGCTCTAGCAAACTTGTTGGCCCAACTCGATGATCAAGGTCGAGAGAGAGAAGTCTATTACATTAGCTGCACTTTGATAGAATATGAAACCCGATATTATCTTGTGGAAAAGCAATGCCTAGCTCTTATCTTTGTGACTCAGAAGCTAAGACATTATATCCTTCATGCAGAAACACAGGTTATCGCTAAGAATGACATCCTCAAGCATCTCTTTTCAAAGTGATCTTTCAGGACGACTGACCAAGTGGGTGATGTTTCTCTTTGAGTTCGACCTGTGGTTTGTAACTCAGAAGTCGATTAAAGGTAAGGTCATCATCGATCAGTTGGCTAACGCCCCTTCAAAAAAATCCTTTCCTAACCTAGATCTTTTTCCTAATGAGGATGTATTAATTACTGATCATGGTTCTATATGGGACATTTATTTTGACGAATCAAGATGTTAGACTGGTTTAGGAGCAGGTGTAGTCTTAGTTTGACCTCAGGGAAAGCTAGTCCCTCTATCATTTATTTTATATTTTCATTGTACAAATAATATCATTGAGTATAAATCCTTGATTGCAGGGCTACATGTCGTGATTTTCATGGGTGTGAAAAACATCTGTATCCATGGAGACTCAAAACTTATCATAAATTAGGTTACAAGTGCATATCATGTTAAGAAGCTGAAATTGTCTCAATACAATGATCTAGTATTTGTTGTCATTTTGATGATGTTGTGATTGTCATTGATGGACACACACTTGTTTTATGACCACTTCCATATGTATGAGTTATGCTCAACTGGTAATTGTTCCAACTAGTGTTATGTATTATAGTCTTGAGACTATCGGTGTTTTTGCAGAAGGTATTTACTGGACACAAACTGACTCAAGACCCAAAGCGGTATGAAGACCTCAAGTGGTTCGAGGATCCCTAAGCGGTATGAAAGAACAAAGTGGTAGTTACCATTTTTCCCAGTCTTCATTTTGACAACCGGCAATCGGTAAAATGTATGAACCGGTATTACTCTGTGATGAGTTACCAACCGGTATTTTTGCGATGAGTTATCATCCACTGACACTTTGGCAATGATTTTGTGTCGTGTTACCAAATGTGTCTAGATGCACTGAACCTAGGAACTTGCAATGTAATCCTATTGGGCAGACATGAAATCAGATTCCTTTATAAGGACATCATGTTGATAGTTCTGATACTTAATGTAAGTATAGATGCCAAGCTAACAAGATGAGAGGGGGGGTGAATCATACAAACTTAATCTTCCATAAAAACAACAGATTCAACCTCGGTAACATATACTTCAGCAATATAACCAAAACTGCTAAACATGCAAACTCATAAGCGTATAAACATCATAACACTCATAACACCAGATTTAATGTGGAAAACCAAATAGGGAAAAACCACTGTGGCTTTTCGGACCCACTAAGAAATATACTCTTCTAGAGTATGCTCGGTTAAAAGCAAATCCTGTTAAAGATTACAAACACATTGCTAGATGTGACCCAGTTAAGGGATTTCCCTCAGATCTGTTAGGATCTTCACCTTGTTAGAAGTGACCTTGTTAAAGGATTTCAAACACTCAATCAGAATGTCACCTTGCTAGAGGGTTTTACAAATAAGACTGTTAAGTCCACTCGGTTAAGAGATTTTTTGTCACTTTACAAAATAACAGTAATAAAAATCTATCTGCAACTTCACATCTAAAATACTAAAGAAAATTCTTATTTGCTCAATACAATTTAGCCATAGGACTTATCTTGTCCCTCAGCTGGGCTTTCTACTCTATTATTCAAATAGGTCTTCAAGCTTCTATGCTCGGTAATCACTATGTAGCATCCATGTGCTTACACTTGCCCACATGCATTGTTTATCAACAGTTCCTTATTTATAAACAATTCGCTAACCGCTTAATCTCCTTGATCACATATCCCATGATCAATCATAGCCATCAGATCTTCAAACTTGACCAGGTTCAATTTATCCTTCGATCTGAAAATGTTTTACCTCACCTTGGAACTTGCATACATTTCTTGGAACTTGTGCTAAGGTATTGCAGTTCAATCTGCGTTGTAGATCTTCCTGTCGATTTTCCTTTGCCATAGATTCTTTAACAAACTTCATGCACGGCATACCAATCATTTAATCAGTTCCAGCTCATCAACTTCCTTTATTAAATAACACTTTTAATCATTTAATGCATTCTATTATAGCTTGGTTGCAACTCAGTAAATACTAAACTTCACTCGGTAGACATTCTGCCTTCATTAACTGATAGCGATAACCTTAGGGTTTACCGACTAGGTTCCTTAGGGTTTACCGACTAGGTTCTTTGCTCGATAACATAGTATAGTATTAACCTTACAATCAACAACATATGTAGGATATCAAAACAATCTAAACATCATGATCTCATCATTGTCTAACTCGATAATAGTTGCCTATTGAATAACTTATTTCTCCCCTTATTCATCACATTCTTTCTGTGTCTTTTACCGACATCTTTATACTCATCAAATCATACTTCTTAAGATATGGCAATATCATACTGAATTAGAAAATCAATTTCTTGACATCAATGACAAAATAATAATATTAAGACATTAAACATCCTTAATCAGTTATATCCATAATCATCAACAACCTTCTCAATATCCTAATTGAAATGCCAATAATCTCTTATTGTCTGTTATAATGCCAACAATCTCTTATTGTTTGTTATAATGCTAACAATCTCCCCATTTGGCATTGATGGCAAAACTAATTGATTCGAATTGTTGTGAGATTTTGAAATGCTCTCCCCCTGTCATCAGACTTCTCCCCCATACAATAGTCTTCTCCTCCTTTGACAACAATGCCAAAAAGTAAAGAACTAAAACATGATTTCTTCCGCTGAGAAGTGAATTCCTTGTTGTTATGTGTCAACTTAGTCTCCGTCAGAGCATTATGTCTTCAATTCCTGTTCCCTGCATTTGTTTCCTGCACACCTTTAGAAAACATCCTAAAGTGTGTAAATAAGCATCAATACACACATAATATTCTGTAGATTCATCGAATTGATGCTTTCACCAAACTTTGTCAGTGAGTAGAAGATAGGGGTAGGACCCCTAACTTGCTTCTAAGATACTCAAAAGTGTCCTTTGGCAATGGCTTGGTGAAGATATTTGCTATTTGTTCCTTTGTGCTAACATACTCCAACACCAGTTTCTTCTGTTGAGCTTCTTCTCTAAGATAATGATATTTGATAGATATGTGCTTTGTCTTAGAGTGCATAACAAGATTCTTTAAATTTTAATGGCACTAGTATTGTCACAGAATATAGTTACTGGCTCGGTAACTTTCTCATTTATACCTTCCAACAATTGTTTGATCCATGCTATATTGGTGCAATTCAATGCTGCAGCAACATATTCAGCTTCTGATGTTGACTATGAAACACATCCTTGTTTCTTGCTAAGCCAACTCACTAGTCTTTCTCCTAAAAAGAAAGCTCCTCCACTTGTGTTTTTTTTGTCATCAATGTTGCCTGCCCAATCAGCATCAGTATAAACTTTTAAATCAAATTCATTTCTCTTGTTATATACTAAGCCATAATCTTCAGTGCCTTTCAAGTATCTGAAAATTCCCTTGATTGTTGTCATGTGTGTTTCCTTAGGATCTGCAGAAAATGTTGCAACTATACCTACTGCATGTGCTATGTCTGGCCTAATGTGAACAACATATTGTAGCTTTCCAATCATGCATCAGTAAAGTGTCTCATCAACAGATGTAGATTCATCATTCTTTGATAATTTATAGTTGGTAGTCCTAGGAGTACTTACTGGTTTTGAATCCTCCATTCCAAATTTATTCAAGATTTCCTTTATGTACTTGGATTGAGTAATGAAAATCTCATCTTTCATTTGTAGTATATGTAAACCTATAAAATACTTTATCTCACCAATTAATGACATCTCAAATTCTTTGCTCATTTCATTTCCAAAGTTCTTGCATAAAGAGTCATTTCCACAAAAGATAATATCATTAACAAATATGGCTGAGATCAATATTCCATTTTCATCATTCTTCATGTACATATTGCTATTTTCACTTGTCCTTATAAAACCAATCTTGATTAAATAAGAGTGCAATCTTTCATACCATGCTCTAGGTGCTTGTTTCAGACCATATAAAGCTTTGTTCAATTTACATACCTGATCTTTATTCTTGTCTTCAACAAATCCTTCAGGTTGTTCAATAAAAACTTCTTCTTCTAATATACCATTCAGAAATGTAGATTTGGCATCCATTTGATATACCTTGAAATTTTTGAAAGCAGCGTATGCCAACAATGTTCTTACTCCTTCAAGTCTTGCCACAGGTGCAAAAGTCTCACCATAATCAATTCCCTCTTCTTGAGCATATCCTTTGCAAACTAGTCTTGCTTTATTTTGAATGACCTCACCTTTTTCATTCAGCTTGTTTCTGAAAATCCACTTTGTACCGATTACATTTTTGTCCTTCGGTCTTGGTTCCAGTGTCCATGTGTCATTCTTCTTGATTTGATCAATCTCTTTTGTCATAGAATTTATCCAATCTTCACTGTTAAATGCCTCTTTCACTATTCTCGGTTCAAATTCAGATATCAGACATGTGTTTTGTCTCAGTTTGTTCCTTGTCATCACTGGATCATCTTTATCTCCTATTATTTGACTTGATGCATGATTCCTTTGACATACTTGGCTAATACAGGCTCAGTAGGCTCTGTATGATCTTCTTCATCACTCGGTAACTGGACATTATCTTCATTTCCTTCAGTAACTCTCTCGGTAGGACTTGTCGATTGAACATAGACAAATTCTTCATAATCTTCTGGTTCCATAGAGTTTCCTTCATCATTTCTTTCTGCAAATTCATCAATTTTCACATTTGCACTTTCTACTATTTTGTTAGATGATTTGATCAGACATTTAAATGCTTTACTTCTAAAAGAGTAACCAAGAAATGTTCCTTCTTCACTTTTCTGACCAAACTTTCCATTTCTATCATCTTTGTGTACATAGCATCTACTTCCAAAGATTTTGAAGTAACTTACATTAGGTTTCTTGTCATACCAGATTTCATATGGTGTCTTCAAAGTTCCTTTCTTCAATTGTACTCAGTTCAGGGTGTAAACTGTTGTGCTTATTGTTTCTCTCCAAAATGTTTGTGGCACTTTCTTTTCAATCATCAGGGTTCTGGCACAATCCACAATAGATCTGTTTCTTCTCTCAGCTATCCCATTTTGCTGTGGAGTTCTCGATGCAGAGACTTGTCTTTTTATACCATGATCATTGCAGAATAAGTTAAATTCATCAGAGGTAAACTCTCCTCCTCTATCTGATCTAAGACATTTCAGTTGTCTTCTTGTTTCATTTTCAACTCTTGCCTTGTACCATTTAAACATTTGAAAAGCTTATGATTTTTCTTTTAAAAACATAACTGACATCATCCTTGAATAATCATCCACAAATAATATGAAATATTTATCACCATAATAACTTTGAACTTTCATAGGACCACAAAGATCAGTGTGCACAAGATCTAAAATTCCCTTAGAGGTGTAGGACTTACTTGTAAAGCTTGATCTTGTCATTTTACCCATCTAGCATCCTCAGCACATAGCATTCTCAATTTTTTCCAAACTTGATAGACCTCTTACTCGATGCTTCTTACTTATTTTGATCAGATTATCAAAATTTACATGACAAAACCTTTTATGCCATAACTAGGTATCATCTATCTTTGCATACAAACACTTGTTCCAAGTTGAGTCAAGGTGAAATGTGTTACCTTTTGTTTGTGTCTCGGTAGCAGCTAACTTTCCATGCTTGTCATGAACTTTGACAATTCCTTTCTGAAATTCTATTCGGTAACCTATGTTGTTTAGCTGTGCTACACTCAACAAATTGTATTTCAATCCTTCAACCCAATAAACATCATTACATTTAGCATTGTCAAGAAGTGTTATGGATCCTTTACCTTTTACCGAACATGGTGCATCATTACCAAATCTTACACAACCTCCATCATAATCTTCTAACATAACAAACTTGTGTTTATCACCTGTCATGTGATGTGAGCATCCACTATCTATGATCCACGAATCATTAGTATTTATGTGAGATATTAGGGCTTTTTCTTCATACCTTTCTTCATCTGATCCATCTTTGATAGCCACATAAACTACTTCCTCTATATTAGTTTCATATGATTTATCATAATTGGATTCCTCATTAGCTATTAGGCATGACTTTCTATTTCTTCTTCTAAAGTCTCGGTGTCCTCTGTAATGATTATTTTTCCATCTATCATCTTGGTAATCTCTCTTTTCAGTAGAATCTTTGTCAGGATAGTTAGAAGCCATATGTCCTATCTTATCACAATTGAAACATTTCAAAGGTAGTTTTCCTTTATACTTACCTTTGCCTCTCGGTAACCTTCTGGCTAATAGTGCTTCAAACTCTTCTTGCTTTCTGATTTCCTCATACAGTTTGTGTACTTCTTCCATGTTCTTACAAAATATTTCACTTCCTCCATTGTGATTCCCTTCAGAATACTTATACTTTCTATCATTCTAATCATCAGATTCATCAAGATGAAAAAAACTAAATGCAGATTCAACTTTATTTACTGAAGACCCACTGTTATCAAAATTACTTAACTCAAATGCATGTAGCTTACCAATAGTAGCATCCAAAGAAACTAGCATATTGGGTACAGACCTCAATTCATTGATTGCAGAGACTCGGATTGCATAAGTAGGTAGAAGGGTTCTCAATAACTTACTTGTGACATCCTTTTCTTCAATGGTTCCTCCTGCTCCTTTGATTTGATTGACAATCTCCTTTAGTCTTGTACTATACTGGGTTATGTTCTCACCTTCATTCATCCTCATAGATTCAAGTTATCCTCTTAGACTATCCACTTTTGCTCTTTGAACATGTTCATCACCGCCATACACAGATATGAGCTCGTCCCACATTGCCTTGGCATCATTGCAGCCTTCTAGATCATTAAACTCTGAGTCGGTCAATGCAGATGTTATTTCAATCATTGCTTGAATATGTTCTTGCTTTGCCTTTATCTCTTCCATTTTCAATGGATAGGTGCTAGGTGTAATGAAATCATTCTCCAGATAATATACAGCATATTCTCCAACTCCTGATAGGTACAGCTTCATCCTTTTCTGCCATGTAGAGAAACTTGACTTGTTCAGCTTCGGTGCATCCCTCTTGTACATCTTTGGATCTTTGCCTCAAGTACCTTTAAAAATTTTCTTCTGGAGTCCTAAGCATCGATACCAATTGATAGTTCTGATACTTAATGTAAGTACAGATGCCAAGCTAACAAGATGAGAGTGGGGGGTGAATCATACAAACTTAATCTTCCATAAAAACAACAAATTCAACCTCAGTAACATATACTTCAGCAATATAACCAAAACTGCTAAACATGCAAACTCATAAGCATATAAACATCATAACACTCATAACACCAGATTTAATGTGGAAACCCAAATAGGGAAAAATCATTGTGGGATTTCGGACCCACTAAGAAATATACTCTTCTAGAGTATGCTCGGTTAAAAGCAAATCCTGTTAAATATTACAAACACATTGCTAGATGTGACCCGGTTAAGGGATTTCCCTCAGATCTGTAAGGATATTCACCTTGTTACAAGTGACCTTGTTAAAGGATTTCAAACACTCAATCAGAATGTCACCTTGCTAGAGGGTTTTACAAATAAGACTGTTAAGTCCACTCGGTTAAGAGATTTTCTGTCACTTTACAAAATAACAGTAATAAAAATCTATCTGCAACTTCACATCTAAAATGCTAAAGAAAATTCTTATTTGCTCAATACAATCTAGTCATAGGACTTATCTTGTCCCTCAGCTGGGCTTTCTACTATGTTATTCAAACAGGTCTTCAAGCTTCGGTGCTCGGTAATCACTATGTAGCATCCATGTGCTTACACTTGCCCGCATGCATTGTTTATCAACAGTTCCTTATTTATAAACAATTTCCTAACCACTTAATCTCCTTGATCACATATCCCATGATCAATAGCCATCAGATCTTCAAACTTGACCAGGTTCAATGTATCCTTCGATCTAAAAACATCTTACCTCGCCTTGGAACTTGCATACATTTCTTGGAACTTGTGCTAAGGTATTGCGGTTCAATCTGCGCTGTAGATCTTCTTGTCGATTTTCCTTTGCCATAGATTCTTTAACAAAATTCATGCACGGCATACCAATCATTTAATCAGTTCCAGCTCATCAGCTTCCTTTATTAAATAACGCTTTTAATCATTTAATGCATTTTGTTATAGCTCAGTTGCAACTCGGTAAATACTAAACTTCACTCGGTAGACATTCTGCCTTCATTAACTGATAGCGATAACCTTAGGGTTTACCGACTAGGTTCTTTGCTCGATAACATAGTATAGTATTAACCTTACATTCAACAACATATGTAGGATATCAAAACAATCTAAACATCATGATCTCATCATTGTCTAACTCGGTAATAGTTGCCCATTGAATAACTTATTTCTCCCCTTATTCATCACATTCTTTCTGTGTCTTTTACCGACATCTTTATACTCATCAAATCATACTTCTTAAGATATGGCAACATCATTCTAAATTAGAAAATCAATTTCTTGACATCAATGACAAAATAATAGTATTAAGATAGTAAACATCCTTAATTAGTTATATCCATAATCCTCAACAAGCTTCTCAATATCCTAATTGAAATGCCAACAATCTCTTATTGTCTGTTATAATGCCAATAGTCTCTTATTGTCTGTTATAAAGCCAACACATGTCTAGGGATTTAGTTGTTGATGGGGTTTTAATAGTGGATGAGGGTTTTTGTATGTGCGATAATAGAAGAGAAGATTTGGTCTATGTGAAGAAACAGAGTGTAGAAGTATTGAAGACTGAAGTAATGCTAAATGTGTATTAACAATGAGCTATCATGGATCTAACCAAGCATACTGTGATAGTATCTAGATCACTCGTTGATTACTCACATCTTTGATAAGTCTTAAACCCTTAACTGGGTAGGCCTGGCAATGTCTTTGTAAATCCTCTAACAAGGTGGTTCACAACTATGAATCTAAAATCCTCTCACAAGGTAGTCTCTAACAGGACTTATCTCCTAACAGAGATCTAGATTCCTAATAGGATCTATTGTGGTAAATAACATTGTATGACCTTAACCGGTTTGACCTTGACCGGTCAAGTTTCTATTCTGCAGATAGTTACATGTGAGTTTCTGCTCGTCGTGGTTTTTCCCATTTGGGTTTCCACGTCAAAACCTCTTGTGTTATGGTGATTGTGCTCTTGTGGGTGAATGCTTTATTTGTTATTTGGTTTGCATTTTTCTTAACCGGTTTGTTAGTAAATCTATTATACCAGTTATCTGCTAAATTGTTTAAGATTTTAAGTTCAGTATTTTTTGGTATACTAATTCACCCCCCCCCCCTCTTAGTATTCATCAATTGGTATCAGAGCCAACCTTTCTATAAGTTTAACCACTTGGAAGGAGATATGGGGGAATACACTGTGAGGGAACTTACTCGGCGTCTCACTCAGACTGAGAAAGCTTATGATGAACTCAAAGTCAAATATAAAGC
Source organism: Cryptomeria japonica (assembly GCF_030272615.1). Lineage (NCBI taxonomy): Eukaryota > Viridiplantae > Streptophyta > Pinopsida > Cupressales > Cupressaceae > Cryptomeria > Cryptomeria japonica. The sequence goes on from NC_081413.1 coordinate 523,808,643, forward strand.
CTCTCTGGCAAAAAGAAGAGAGCATGCTGAGAAACCGATGGAGCTTACTAAAAATAGTTCTTCTAATGAAGTAGACATGGAAGCCCTAGTTGAAGAAGTTGAAAAACTGAATGAATCTAATGTTGAAGAAGTTGAAAAACTGAATGAATCTAATGCCAACCTGAGAAGGGAACTAGAAGGACTGACTATCAGAATGTGTCAAGAGCTTGAGAACCGGAGGAAAGCTGAAGATCTGGTAAAAGACAAAGATCATGAGATCTCCAAGCTGAAGCAAGAAATCAGTACCCTTACTGCTCATCTCCAAGAGAGTAAAGTGGAAAAAGAAGAAATGCAAGGTGAACTAAACATGGCTATTTCTGAGAACACAACCTTGAAGGAATCTAATGCTGCTATTTCCAAGGAACTCACTAAGTCAAAGGAAATACTTGTCAAATTCAATAAGAGTACTGTTAAGCTAGAACAAAAGCTTGAATCAGCAAAACCGGTAAAGAATACTACTGGACTTGGTTTTTCCAGTTATGAGGAAGGTGAGACCTCTGGAACAAAATATGGAGCATCAAAGAAGCAACCGACATCAAAGGATAAAGGTAAGCAAAAGTTTAAACCTGTTTGCTTTAGTTGTCTCAAGGAAGGACATACTGCTAATGTGTGTAGAAATAAGGCCTACAATAATTTTCCTTATTTTCTAAACGATAAGCCTAGATCCAATAGATTCAATGGAAACTGTTATGCATGCAACAAGTTTGGGCATAGAGCATTTGAATGCAGGTCTGTTATTCACAACAATGGGAAATATCTTCTAAGGACTCAAGGAGTTTTTACTGAATCATCTGTGAACCGGAATCCAAACCCGTATAATGCCTATGACCATTAGTCAGGTGGTGGTGGCTATCAAGCGATAACTGATTGGAGAGAAACCTGTCTGCCATGGTAGCGGTCACACTGCTACAACATGCAGGAGGAAGAATGGTAGAATGAACAATGGACCATGGAGAACACCTGGAATGGTATGCTATCATTGCAACAAACCGGGACACCCTGCCAGAACCTGCAAAATGAGAAAGAACATATCAGATGATATACCAGTCACTCCAGAAGGGAAGATTGATGTTGAAATCGTTCAAGCAGGAATGAATAAAACATGGAAAAAGAAACCTGAAGAAGTGTCACAAGATGAACCGGTTTTTGCACCTAGTGTGGAAGTCGCTGAACTGGCAAACTGAGCCTCAAAAAAGCTTTGGGGGGACAAATCGGTGAAATGTTTCGAACCCCCGGTTTATACCGGTATATGTTACCTATCAATCGACAGAAGATTGTGAAGCCGTAACAGGAAAATTAGGGTTTATGCCCTAGCGGTGGAGCATTTATTATGGTAGGTGAAAAATTTGTTTAAAAGGAATTTTCAAAGTTATTTTCACTTATCAATTTTTGAGCAAAGATTTTTTTAAGAGTAGAGCAACAAAAGGTGATTCGACTTGCGATTCAAAGAGATTTCAAAGCTTGCAGAAGAATCAGGAGATATCTACAATCAATCAAGTGAAGAACACCAAGCTGTAATCAAGCAGCTGAAGTAGGTGTAGTGTGAGCTACATTTGTCAAACCCTAAATTTCAAAATTGTGAAGGTATTTCTCAAAAAATTTGTTTATCAGTTAAATCATGGCTTTTGCATCACACTCCAGTTCTAGTGCACCTATGGAATCATTTGAATTCATTCAAAGAAAAATGAAATACAATGCCCTATCCCAAATACCTATCAAAGTCATTGTCGAAGGAGATATTTCAGGGTACATTGACTGCAAACTGGAAGACCTAGGATCCTTAGTGATTCATTCCCAGCTAAGTCTATTTTGTGGGGATGATGAGAAGATCAAACCGGAATACAACATTCTGGAGAGGAAGAAACTTCACAACGAGGTTTACTTTCTTGAAGAGTTCACAGAAGACCACATCTGCATCATCCTGAGCAGAGTGCATGGCGATAAGATGTATCTCGAGAGAACGCATGACATTAAGCCTGAAGAAATTCATGCCATTACCGGTTTCTGCAACATTGGTGAGGTGCCAGCCCTAAGGAAGGTCATCAAGATAGAAATGACTAAGCTCACTGGTTCTGTGAGCGATCAACGGGGAATGACCGTCAACACCATCAAAGATGAGTTGGTCAAGTATGCTTGCATGGTGATTGGATACTGGACGTTTTATGCCAGCAGATTAAACTTTGTCTCTGCTGCTACGGTTAATGCCACTTACAGAATGAGCATGGAGGATGCCTCATTTGATCTATGCACCTGTTTGCAGAAGCAACTTCTACTAAACTTGAAGCCCATTAAACAGGACAGTGCCCTTAGATTCAAATTTGGACAACTTTTGGTGGGTCTGTTTTTCTACTTTCAAGGCTATTTCCCGGGAGTCGGTGATATTCAATGGTTTGCTGACCAACCAGTCACCAAACAAATTAGGGAAAGTCTCCAAGCAGTGGGAACCAGATATCCTGAAGTCTTGAATAAATATTTTGATGAATTCAAACGGAAGATGAGCCAAAGGATGAGGATATCTGGCGATATTGTTAAGAAGTATGAAGAGGACATATGCTTTACCATTAGAGTAGATGAGTGCATAATGGAGGTGGTAGAGCCCAGACAGGAAGAAGTAGAACCTATGGGATATGAAGTGATGTACGACATGTTGGATGGGTATGCATCTACCCTAATTGCCTCTCCTTTAAATGCAAAGAAAAAGAGAACTGACGCCTACTTGGAAAGGGCAACCCCGATTGAAGAGCCTTATGTGAAAAAGGGAAAGGCAGTGCCAACAGCATCGACACTGGTCACCTCAGCTAGCCCAAAAGTGACCAAGCGGTCACTCACCAAGAAGAAACTAGAAGTTCCACCCGCTAAAGTATTTGAAAGGAAGCGGAAGACCAAAAGCAACTCACCTGGGTCTGAGGATACAGAATCAGATGTGTAGCCTAAGAAGACCAGGTAGACAAGGAATAAGGCAAAAACTATCGGCATTGCACCTGCATCATCAACACCGGTAAATATTGGCGTCTCTTCTTATAAGCCAATGAGACATTGTCAAAGGACTATCAAGAATATAAGAAGAAAATTGCTTAGTGATCTGAAGGAGTGTTTTGATGATTTTACCGATAGTGAGAAAGAGGAGACAAAGCGGGAAGCCATTAATTATTTGTGCACGAATGACCGGTCGCCATCAGAAATTAGATTTGAGGCACCTAATTCTTTATATAATTCTTTGGACAACAAATGGCGCATTGCCATAGAAAAAGAACAGGAAATAAGGGAGAAAGTATTTGCCCAGTACTTTCTTGAAGCCTCCAATTCTGAATTATTTCAAATTATGGACACGCATAAAGGTCTCCTCTTCATGAGAAGAAGAAGACTCAGGCTGCTTGAAGGAAAAACCTCTGAACTAAAGAAGGAAACTCATCTGCATGCAAAAGTTGTTGTCCAGTTGCATCAAGTGTCTGAAGCCAACAAGAAGGCCGAACAGGAACCAGAAACCAAAAAACCAGATGAGGCATTTGATGATGAAGGAGAACCAGCTATAGAACAGGTGGACACCATTGATGTTGATGCTTTGGATGTTGAAGATGTCACTCTAGATGCTAAAAAGGAAAAGGTTGATAAAGAAAAAGAAGACAAGGAGAAACAGGACAAAGAAAAAGCAGACAAGCAAAAGCTGGAAAAGGAAAAGGCAAATAAAGAGAAAGCGGAGAAAGAGGAAGAGAAAAGGAAAGCAAAGGAGAAGAAGAAACAAGAGGAAGAAAAGAGGAAATAAGAAGAAGAAAAGAGGAAAGAAGAGCAGAAGAGGAAAGAAGAGGATAAGAGGAAAGCAAAGGAGGAAAAGAAAGAAGAGGAGAAGTGAAAAGATGAGGAGAAGAAGAAACAAGAAGAGGAGAAGTGAAAAGAAGAAGAAAGAAAGGAGGAAGAGAAGAAAAAGCATGAAGCAAAACAAAGGGAGAAAGAAGAAGAAAAGAAAAGAGCGGAAGAGGAGAAGGAAGCAGAAAAGAACAAGAAAGCGGAGACTCCAAAGGCAACCGGTGGTCAAGCCAAACCGACCGACATCACCAGTCCTCTTGACCTCCAATTTGCAGATGAATCAGAGTTGCTACAAGGCATAAAACTAGCACAGGAAAGACTAAAAGCATTGAGAAGGAAGAAGGAGCAGGATGTCATTCACACTGCTATTAACACCCTTACCAGTTTGATCTCAGGTACCAACCTCCCCGATACCGATTCCTCTCTGGCCAAACTGAAACTTCTATGTACAGTGGTAGAGGACCAGGTACAATGCCTGGAAGAAGTTGTTGAAGCTAATCCACAGAAGAAGCATCAAAAGGCACTTAACACTGCCTTAGTAAAGAAACTGAATGAGCTTCGATCTCAACTTCAGAAAGAGCAGAAGGATATTAGAGATGCTATGGAAGAGGGAAAACTACTGTTGCACAAAATAAGCCAACCCCATCTATTTTGTGATGATGTGCTTGCACAAAAGGATAAACTGCAATCTGATTTGCAGGCATACATAAGCAACTTTAAGACCCCGTATGATTCTTTCACCACATATGGGCAAACTATTCACTGGTATCAACTTCAGTCTGCCTGGATAGAGTTGGAGATTAGCAACAGGACGAGATTTGCAAGAACTTTAACTAGTTTTATTACCCAGACTGCAAATTCTTCAGAAGCGCTTTCTCAATCTAGAAGCATTGGTAACTCAAGAGATGAGTACAATTGATGTCATGGAAGAACAGGTATCATAGATGCAAATGGAAAGTGAGGTTGCTACCTCATTACTTGAGTCATGGTCTTTATTTGTGAAGACTTTTATGCAGGATTTTAAATCAATTTTTGATAAATTTCACTCATTGTTGTCATAAACACTTATTTATTTTAATGATAATGTGAAACGGGGGTTATTCTGCAACACTTTGTCATTGTTGGCAAAGGGGGAGTAGTATCTAAAATTTTTGTGAATGTTATATATAATTTCATGTTATTTCTTTAAGGGAGTAGTATACATTGTATTTTCTGCAAAAAGGGATAGGTTATATGCTTAGGGGGAGTAATTTTGATTATGGCATATTTTTGTTGTAAAGCACTTAGATGTCAAAAATTTTCCTAAGTGTTGCCATCAATGCCAAAGGGGGAGATTGTTGGCATTTTGATGATGTTGTGATTGTCATTGATGGACACACACTTGTTTTATGACCACTTCCATATGTATGAGTTATGCTCAACCAGTAATTGTTCCAACCAGTATTATGTATTATAGTCTTTAGACTATCAGTGTTTTTGCAGAAGGTGTTTACCGGTCACAAACTGACTAAAGACCCAAAGTGGTATGAAGACCTCAAGCGGTTCGAGGATCCCAAAGCGGTACGAAGGAACAAAGCAGTAGTTAACATTTTTCCCAGTCTTCATTTTGACAACCGGCAATCGGTAAAATGTATGAACCAGTATTACTCTATGATGAGTTACCAACTGGTATTTTTGTGATGAGTTATCATCCACCGACACTTTGGTGGTGATTTTGTGTCGTGTTACCAAATGTGTCTAGATGCACTGAACCTAGGAACTTGCAATGTAATCCTATTGGACCAACATGAAATCAGATTCCTTTATAAGGACATCATGTCTAGGGTTTTAGTTGTTGATAGGGTTTTAATAGTGGATGAGGGTTTTTGTATGTGCGATAATAGAAGAGAAGATTTGGTTTGTTTGAAGAAACAGAGTGTAGAAGTATTGAAGACTGAAGTAATGCTAAATGTGCATTAACAATGAGCTATCATGGATCTAACCAAGCATATTGTGCTAGTATCCAGATCACTCACTTGTTGATTACTCACATCTTCGACAAGTCTTAAACCCTTAACTAGATAGGCTTGGCTAAGCCTTTTTACATCCTCTAACAAGGTGGTTCACAACTCTGAATCTGAAATCCTCTCACAAGGTAGTCTCTAATAGGATTTATCTCCTAACAGAGATCTAGATTCCTAACAAGATCTATTCTAGTAAAGAACATTGTATGACCTTAACCGGTCTGACCTTGACAGGTCTGGTTTCTATTCTGCAAATAGTTACTTGTGATTTTCTGCTCACCATGGTTTTTCCCATTTGGGATTCCACATCAAAACCTCTTGTGTTATGGTGATTGTGCTCTTGTGGGTGAATGCTTTATTTGCTGTTTGGTTTGCATTTGTCTTAACCGGTTTGTTAGTAAATTTGTTATACCGATTAACTACTAAATTGTTTAAGAGTTTAAGTTTAGTATTTTTTGGTATACTAATTCAACCCCCCCCCTCTTAGTATTCATCAGTATTAACTATACTGAATAATTTCACTACTTACATGATCGACAGTATTTCATGGAGAAAAAATCGTCATGTGAATGCAATGGCAAGCGTTGCTTCCCTTGTGTGCCCGGACTTTGGTCAGGATGAACACTGCTTTGTGGTGCAAGTCCTCCGCTCTCCAATTGTGTCTGATCATACCTGATTCGATAGTTTCATGTGTGCTCACATCAATTCAAGAGTGGTTTGCACACATCTTTGATTATCTAAAAACCAAAAGTTTTTCCAATGATGCCAACAAAAGTTTGTGTGTGTGAATTCGGAAGTTGGTCACTCACTATATCCTCTTATCTAATGCCCTTTACCGAAGAGCGTATAATGGTCTTCTTTTGCGTTGTTTGACGAAAGCCGAAATACCCCTTGCCCTTCAAGAGACACATTTTGGCTCTGGAGGTGGGCATTTTGGGGGAAAGTCTTTAATCCATAAGTTGATTCACATGGGGTATTACTAGCAAACAATGGAACATGATTCCTTTTCATTTGTCAAGAAGTGCCCCTAGTGTCAACAACACAAAAACTTGATTCGAGCTCTTGCATAGGAACTCTGAACTCAAGTTTCTCCATGGCCTTTAAAAACATGGGGGTTGGATATCATCAATAAGATATCTCCCCCTTCGTCTAAGGGTCATGTCTTCATCATCGTGGCTACATATTATTTCACAAAGTGGGTCGAAGCCATACCACTTAGATCCACAACCGCCGATATGATCTATGGTTTCATTATGGATAATATTATCTCTCGCTTTGGCATACCTGCTACCCTTTTTTTCGATAATGGCACGCCATTTAAAAACAAAGAGGTTAAGCAATTTCTCAAAAAGTTCCATATTCAACATTATTTCTCTACACCTTATTATCCTCAATCTAACGGTCAAGTGAAAACACTTAATAAAACTATTGAGAAGATGTTACGTAAGATCATTACGAAACATGGTAAAGATTGGCATGTTCAGTTAGCATATGTGTTATGGGCTTATCGCATGAGTGTTTGTACAACTTCTGGAACAACGCCCTACAACCTTGTGTATGGTACTGACGCTATCATGCCCCTTGAGTTGGAGATTCCATCTTTGTGTGTCTGTCTAAAAGGGGTTATCGACGATGACTCTTATTGTACTCTTCATCTAAATCAATTGGAGTTGTTAGATGAGTGTCATTTGAAGGAACTTCAACACCTTCAAGCTTACCAAAAATCTTTGTCCAGATAGTATAACCAAAGTGTGCTACCCCAGACCTTTAAGATAGGTGACCTGGTTCTTTGTGAGAATTAGAGAAATGTCAATGCACCACCTGACCAGAGAGGAAAGTTATGCTCAAAATAGTTAGGTCAATACATCATCACTTTTGTTTATGGTTTGGGAGCCTATGGTTTATCCTACATGGACGATAATCCCCTCAAAGAGCTTGTCAACGCAGCACACCTATGTTGGTACTATGCATATAAAACAAGCCATATATGTATCATATGTATGACACATAGATCCCTATAGTGATCGTGTCATGATATATGTATACCTTCATCAACATGACATTCATTTTTGTGCATGGAGTGATTGTGCATTTTTATATCCGCGTGAGCGCGCACGCGCGTGTGTGTACACAAGTTCCATCTATAACTCATCATATATAAATAAGTCATCATAGAATTTTAATCATGCATATATACAAAGATATGTGAATTAAATCATGGTGAACATCTAATCTAAACCATCCATCACATGATCATATGTAATAAGCATGTATAATAACAAGAGCATCCATTAATGGTAACACAAAAGAAGATCAAAAATGGAAAGTCGCATGTATATATATATATATATATGTGTGTGTATAATGTCAATGTACATGTATCACATCACTACAAAAATACATGATGTTGCCATATGTGTCTCTAAAATACACAAATACATTTGTATATACATCAAAAGAATGATATACATGTGATAGATCAAAAATGCCTCGTGACCCCTGTGGTCGGCAGGTCCCTAAGGTCGCAGGTGCTAGGGGATCCTGATCTTGGCGAGAGGATTTTCTCACTGAACTAGAGTGCAATCTTGCAACAATGGTTCTCTACAATTGCAAATCCCTCAGCTCCCCTCGTAACTCCGCCATGGTCTCTCACTGTGTCATCAACTCCTCCCAAACCCCTACCTCTCACTAATGCGTCGCCTCCAAGTCTGTCATCAACTAACGCACTTGGGGTGGTCAAGATGACCCGTGAAACCCTGTTGGGCAGCATCTACCTATCGATGGAGGTCATCAACCTGGCTCTATAGAGCATCACATGCCCTCTTGGCACTCTCAACTCACATCACTACCTGGTCTCTCTCTCCAAGGATGGAATGAACCTCCAGCAAGGCCTGGTCCCACTGCCCTGTCACAGTGGCTAGCTATGCTACTCCCTGTACCAACTCCACCCGACCCTCCTCGTATGCTATCTGTAGCCATGCTACACGCTCTAACAGCTAGACGTGTCTCCCTACAGTTTGGAGGGACCTATGTCTAGCACAGGACCTTGAGTTTGCACAACAGGGACGATCTTTGCTAGTGCCTAACAAATAAAGCTCAGCCACTCGACGACGCCCTCTGCAAACACAAAACAATTCTATATCAGTATCCATGGCATCAACATCTCCACATCTATACAAGTATGTAAATGCATACATGAAAATGATTGAAATACACCAACTGAAATCAAAATGCATACCAGGATCGCCCCTCTGCCAATTTGGATCTCGTGGAGGCACCCTACTGGTGAATCCTTCCACAACTACCATTGGTGCTGATGGTCATGTTGGTGGTGTAGATGGTGGTGCAACTAATGATGGTGGGAGCCCCCTTGCAGCAGGTACAGATCTCTCTAGACTTGGGCTCCCCACCCACTATCTATGTCCTGGCCTCTCGCCCTCATCGCTCGAGGAGGTGTGGTCCTCGTCATCACCCCCTAGAGCTCTGGTGTCTCCTCTTTCTGTGTCAGATAGGAAGATCGGTGCAAGACCTACCCTACCCTACTAGCCTGCAAAGTCTAGGGTGACTCTGACATCGTCAATATCCAGTAGTAGGGCGATGTCATCATCGTCACTACTCTCAAAGTTGTTCCATACATCTCTTAGGGTGAGCCAAGGCAGATCTTATGGCCTCATTGCACTCCTGGCCAATCGCACGTAGGTAGGCCTAACCGATGGAATGATCCAGGTACTTGTATGAACTGTGGCATGCATCACTGCCAGTAATACGACATAACAATGTGATCCTGCCAGCCAAGTAGAAATCGATTGTGCTGCATCCATGGAACCTGTGTGTGGTCTATGATCCAGACCCCCATGTCTTGGAATGATTTCCAAATGATATCTCTAATCCCCAGTTGGTCCAAGGTGACCCTCAAATACACCAGGTCCTCCATGCGCCACTCACCACGTTGTAGCGCATATCCATGTGATTGTGGCATGTCTAAGGGCATGGGCACTGGGAACCCAACTGGCCACGTGCAGGTGATGTGCTCAAAGGCCCATACCTGTAGTAACGTGCACGTTGTTAGACTTTGGTACTCATGATGGACATACCGAGACATCTCGTAGTAAAGGTGGGAAAGCATGATGCATCCCCAAGTGTTGACTGTCTCCCTCTCCTCCATCTCTCGAATCAGGGACACAAATCTCACAGTCAGCTCTGATCCCTAACCGTCTATCAACACTTGTTGTGCAATGGTCGCTATGATAATGTGTCATACTAGGGGAATCAACACTCATCCCTAGCCCAGCGCTCATAGGTATACATGCCTTGTAGCGTCGATCCTCCGCCCCAGGGCCCACTCTTGCTACCTGCCCAGCTCCGCGACAGATAATATGGTTGGTGATACTCTCTCTCGCTGAATGGGTAGCCGAAGGATGCGGTAGACGTCAATCAATGTCACCGTCATCTCCCTGTGGGTAGATGAAATGACATGGTGTCTGCGTCCCACCTCTACATAAGCACTTGCAGCATTGAAGCATGAAATTGGAAATCTGACAGACGAAATGTCCACCATAGGCCTACTCTCCGGAGTAATCACCTATCTGCCACCAACAGCTCCTCCGCCCAATCATGTAGTGTTTGCAGTAGATGTCCCGATGTTTGCTCCTGCATCTCGGGCAACATCTGCACACTGAATAAAGTTTCAATCATTCTCCATCAATATAATGTCCAAGACAATAGCGCATCCATAGGACATCAGTGCGCCCTATGGACATCAGCGCCTAGAGTCGATACCAACATGGATTCTGGATGACAACGCGTGTCTGGGACGACAAGGCAGCGCCCAGACACCGATGCATCCACTGGATGCTTACGTACCTTGAAAAATTAAAATGTCAAAAATGTGTAAAACAAGAAACATATGATTCGAGTCATACCTGCTCTAGCTCATCGCCCTTCTCTACTGCAGTACGCAAATCCTTGATCCTACTCGCCCTATGCTCTCATCTGCGTGGCATTTTTCAAATCTCAGCTCCAATGCCCACGTTGAATAGTGAAAATGACCCTTCTTGGGGCCCACTCTTGAGTATATAACCTAGTTTTTGCCCAAATTTTTTCTTGACCATTTAAGAATATTTTTTGCTCATTTTCCTTCATGTTTCCCCTATCTCGTTGGGGGAAAAACATGAGGAGGCATATACTCACCTTTATCAGATTTTTCTCTTCTATCGATATTAATGCCCCTTAAGCATTCTTCTTGCCGAAATAGCTTCCTCTATTTTTTGTGCTAATAAATTTTTTATTTTTGAAGTATGGAATTCGTCAAGCTTAACACTATGGTTTCTAGCAGAGACTTGGGGGCATCGTCTATGATTGCCGACTCGACCTCTGCAGTATCCTTTTTGGGCTAAGTATTTATTGCACTTACTGCATTTATTTCACTGCATGGGCTTAATGAATCTCTTTCTAAAACTACTTTAGTGTGCTTGATCCCTTAAGTCAATTAGTCCACTAAAGTGGGGGAAAAATGTAGTGTCCTAAACTACGCCTAGTGCATTTATGACACTTATACATGGTGCCCACTGTATTAATGACAAACTCATGATCAAAATTTTATCGGTTTGGCATCATGAGTCCTAAAGACAAAGTGCCTCTATTTAGCCTAAGACCCCATTTGGGTTTATCTTTGGTGAGACGAAGGCGTGACGTGTGGATGTCCACGTATCGCGCTAATGTCTCAATAAACACCCGAAATCTTGAATTCTACGGTGAGTCAGATGCTGGTCGACGTGTGTCCTTTGGCTTGCCTTCGGCTATAATGACTCTTTGTGCCTCTTTTGGGTTTAAAAACCTTTCCTTGCTCATTTGGAGGGGTTCCCTTCTTGGGTTCTATGCTCTTGGCTCTTATCTTGGCTCTCTTGGATATTCTGCCAACATAACCAACCTATAGCGATCTTGCAACTATCTTACCAATAAGCATGTATCTCGAGCTTCATCACATTCATATCTCAAAGGGGGGTTTGGCTACACACCTTGTCTTCTCTTCATCTTGAATCTCTATTTTACCATTGCATGCAATACATCTTATTACATTTTGGGTGTATCTATTGTCTAGGTGCATTCATATTACCAATTTTTATCTCATTTGCAATAGGGGTTTGCTTCCATTAAGCGGAGTATAGTTTCTATTTGCATTTTACCAATTTATCGTTTATTTTCCAATCTATCTATCTAGTTGTTCGTGGTGATGGAAACACCTAAGTGGGGGTCTGACTGAGGTAGGTCCCTATACAGCCCCCAACATTTTTCTCGTCTTTGTGTGTGTAGGTGACGGATAGGTTTTCGCGCGTTGGAAAGAATCTACAACCAACTTTCAGGGAGTTTCTGCATTCTCGGGTCGTACAGACGACAATGCGTCGTGCTGTAGTCCGCGCCTCACGTTGGTGTCCATAACCCGAGGGTTCTCTGCCTCTGTGGTAAATTCTGCTTTTAATTTTGTATTGCTTAGTTAACTCATTTTCTTGTATTATATTATCTTTGTGTTTCGATTCATCAATTACTTCCACTTAAGTACCGGTTTTAGTTTTGTTATCCCCTAGCTCATCTTAGCACCAGTTCAAGTGAGGTAGCGACAAATTGGTTTGTCCTCTAAGATTCATCATCTTGGGAGTGACAAATCTCCTCCCCTACAAGAAGTTTATAACTTAGGATAAATCAATTAGGCAACAATTAATTCAATAATTCAACATGTTAGGACTCTAAGGTTGAGACACCTTAATCCCAGCAAACAAGGACAAGAAACAAGAAATATGTTTAAATGGAATACTAATTTTGGTTTTATCATAACTAATCTAATTTTTTTTATACAAGTGGTGTTTATATGGAATGTAAAATTATGTGATGATTTTTTGGGTTTTGTTACCCATGAAATTTAAATTTTGCCACCATGCCATAAAGTTTTTTCATTTCTTGAAGTTTTCAAAGCTTTAATAATTTGAATCCTAGTTCGCGACTTTATGCATTTTCAAAACTAAGTTGCCAGTCCCTTGCCTTATTAACTTCATCGCGAGGTTCTCAAGTTTTGAAAGTACCTGACATGGTTGAGGGGAATCACAAAAGGTCGATCGCTCTTCATGAGGATTCAAGGAAGTCGGGTTTTTGATTGATTTATGAAGCAGTTTGGAAGTTGTGACTTTGTACAATTTCCTGACATGCTTGTGTTGTCGATTCATGAAGCCCTCAAGGAGGAATCACACACCTGACTTAGAAGTTGGCATGTTTCTCAAGAACACGACCCAAGGTTGATACAACAGGCCTACTGAGGTGGCGACTTGAGTATTGATAGGGAGCGGGTTATAATTAATCGTCGACAGAAATTGATTGTTTATCTACTCTATAAAGACAATCACTTTTGTCGTTACCAACTTCAACTCGTCGTGCCAACATGCGACACACATTCTCCAAGAAGCCAATCAAGAAGATTTGCTTGGTACTATCATTAATGACAGGATTAAGTTGTTAAGGACACGTAAAGGTGGCAACATGTGTTGTATCACTTGATACTATCACTCTTGCAGATAAAATTTAACACTACCTTTGAAAATGGTTAAAGGAACGTATGCTATCATGAGTAGTCCCTGTCAGAATAGTTTTGCCTCATGACGGTGAACTGCCATTTCAAAACCTAGACTTAAATTGGCCAGAAATTGAACAGGAGGATATCATCCGACAATTACAGTCTTTTGCATGGAAAAGGCATACCGACTTCAGTTAATATAGAAAGTTTATCACTTTGTAACAGAAAATTGTGGAGCAGGATGAGAACCACGAACAACGCCTACAAGAAGAACTTTCTATATAGAGGATTCTTGGTAATTAGTCTTTTCAGACAACGTCAAGGATCGTGCTCAAAGGCAAAGGTCCCCTGATCCAAGCAGATGTCGAATATTTGCAAGATGATATTCTTCTCGACATGAGTGACTTCGTCTAGACAACCCTACTTGATGAAGATAAATTTACTGAAGTCCTTTGGGTGTTGATTGAAGAAGAAATGAAAGCGGACATGATTGAAAGTCAGATTGCAGGACAAAACCCAATGCCTGATGAAGGAGCATGAAATTAATAGTTCATGAATAGGGTTTATCCAATAATTTTTGTTTTCTTTAAAATCATGTTTTAAGCGGTCGTTTTCAAGACCATTACTTTAAAGGGATCGTTTCTTGAAAATAGAACAAACTTTTAGTTATAAATAGATAGATGATAGATGCTAAAAAGGGGGAAGGAAAATACTCGAAAAGTGTTGTTACATTTTGAACAGTTAGCCATCTTTTGAAGAATTTTGTTTTCTAGACATCTTTTGAATGAATTGATATATCAAAACATCGTGTATGCTATATTCTTTCATATTGGAAGTAAGCTTTGAATGACTGCTATTTCATTTGATATTCATTTACTTGCTATGGTTAAATGTAAATAATGTAGAAACTATGGATTCTGCATGTCCCTTGTTCAGTTATTTACATCACATTTCAATATTTTCCGCACAATTAATTGTGTTGTGAGTAGACTGTGTGTTGTTTACATTCCCGTTCGATAATCAGAATCTAAATTTCATCTTTTTGCATATGGGAATCGTGTATCTTTTCCTTTCTTGCTTTCTGGTAAAAAGCATACTGCAAAACCTAGGAGTAGATTTAGGAGGTAGTTATACCTCTAAAATTCAGAGGAAGATTGCCAACGTAATTGGCGATCTCTCCAACTGTTAGTTTCTTATTTGTCTTTCATGTTGGGCACATTCAGTCATTTTGTTACTTTTTTTAGAAAGACAGATCTGTTAACCAACAGGTTTAAATTAAGCAATTTATATTCAATCTACATCTACTCATATTTTATGAGTAGTGTGTCACAATAGCCAATCCCTCATGACTGTCTAGGTGGTGCTCACAAGGGTAAAGTATCAAGACTTCTGGAGAGTTATCCATCATAGTACTACTTTAGCTTGAATGCACTTAACCATGTAGTTTCCCCAAAATCAAGTCCACTTAGCTTGCTAGCCTATTTCCAAAACCTTCAACAAGTGTTGTTATTTATGAACTAATCATTATAGAGATCCCTAGTTCATTAATTTTTATACAAGTGTGCTTCCAGTAATTCTTTGGTAGGTATTAATAGAGCGTGCAACTATGTATCTAATCAATCTACATTGACTCACATAAATTCAGAAGAATTTGCCCATGAGTATAAATTGTCCACTTAAAAATCATTGCACCTAGGTGATGTTCACAAGGGTGAAACACAAGAACTTCCCAAAAGGTCACCCATCCCTATATTACTACCAATCACATGTTTTGATCATAGAATTTCCTCCACAATCAAGCCCACCCAAATGCTATCAAATTTGCAAAATCTTTAGCAAGCATTGTGCCTTCTGAACCATTAATGATACAGATCCCTAACTCAAACAATTTTAATAGTCATATAGGTAGTGCTTCCACTATATACCAAATTGTGATGATTTTTCAACCATTCATTATAGAGATCCCAAGCTCATTCACTTTTATATGAGTAATGCTTCTACAATGTAACAAATTATGTGATGCCTTTTTGGATTTCAACTACATATTTTCAAGTCAATCTATATTGACTCATATTTTAGAATGATAGTTCAAAAGAACCCATCTCGCATCATCCAAGAGTATGAATGGTGCACTGCCCTTGTTGCATCTAGATGATGCTCACAAGGGTGAAGTGCCAACATTTTCCAAAAGATTACACATTCCAATACTACTCAAACTCATATGCAATTAACCATGGATTTCCCTCCACAAACAAACCCAATTAGTTGTTATCCTATTTGCAAAACTTCCAAATATTATTGTGTCTTATGAACCATTCATTATAGAGATTGAACCGTCATTCAATTTTATACAAGTGTGTCCCAGTCATTCTTTTTTGGGTAATATTAAAGCATGTGTCCATGTATGTGAATGGTTGGTTATCTTGACCCCAAACCTTGATAAGATTAACATAGGGGTAAACAAACTTGAACTTAAATTTAGTAAATTCAAATGAAACTCCAAAATAATCCAAATTTCAAAACTTTAAAATGCTTGATACAAAATTGAGATTAGAACACAATATGATTTTATTAAATAGAACACATTCACCTTGTTTTTTCAGATGCCTTAGAGAGTGTAAAAACCATTTATTGATCAGTGGATCAGTATGATAATTTACTAGGATTCAACTACATCATTTTCGAGTCAGACTCAATAACCCATATTTCATAAATATGGTTTAAACAAACCCATCTCTCATGAACATGAATGATCTGCATAATACTCATTTATATCTAGACGATCCTCATAAAAATAAAACATCGAGACTTTCTGAAAGGTCATCCATCTCAATACTTAACTATTTATCCCATTTCCAAAACTTTCAATGAGTATTGTTTACAGAACACATTTACCTCATCGTACTTGTCGGTAGAATAATAACAAAACCCAATCGCCCAAATTTACATTTAACAATTCATGTGCCTCTTTATCAGACTTCGCCCGCTTCAGCAGATAATATTGTCTCATAACCATATGAAGCATCGATGCTTTCAGCCTTTCAACCTAGCAATGATATGCGTAAGGCACTTAATTGCCTCCCAGATGTAATTCTATTGCATAGCTGAAAGAAAACCCTTGGCATATAACAGTAGCCCAGGCACCTCATCATAGAGCCAATCAAAAAACTCTCATGCTTTAAACTTAAAACTCTTTTGCCTGGCATCACCAGAAGCCCCCACAAGAGCAAAGTCCATTTTCAAAATGATGGAAACGGTTCAGGTCTCGTACAACGATTTCCCGTTGAGTAATCTTGGAGATAAACTTGATGGCATTGTGACAGTCACCACATACACGAAGATTATTAATAACTCGAATAGGGGTTCCAAAAGGATTGCTGATAAGCCCAAAAGCAATGGCTAGCTTCTCACTATGGTAGCTCAGAGAATGTTCCTTCTGCTCCAGCTCCACATCACGCAGGACAAAACTAGTGTCAGGAATGTACCCTTGCTCTTTCATCTGAATAGTCAAACTGTCCAATTTTGCACGGATTTCATCTATTTGTGGGTGAGCTTTCTCTCCTGCTGCAAAAGAATGCACCCTACTCTTGACCTCAATCCAGCTCTGTCCCGGTTCCTTTTTTAGTCCTTTGTCATCCATCAACTTTCTCACATCTGCTGCATCACTCCACCTCCCAGCTGCAGCATAGATGTTTGCAAGAAGCACATGTGTTGCATCGTTCTGTGGATCCAACTCCAAAGCATGTTTTGCTGTATATTTTCCTAACTCTATATTCTGATGGATTCTGCAGGAAGCAAGTAAACTCTGCCACACAGCAACCCCAGGTTTCACTGGCATTCTTTTTATGAAGTCCTCTGCTTCAACAAAGTGTCCCGATCGGCCAAAAAGGTTTACCATGCAGGTATAGTGATCCATACTTGGGGATATATCGTAATCTTGACTCATGGAATCAAAATAGCGGCGTCCCTCATCTACTAAACTTGCACGGCTGCAAGCAGAGAGAACACCAATAAAGGTAATGTGGTCTGGCTTTAAACCAGCCACTTTCATATTTTCAAAGAGTTGGATGGCTTTTTCACCATGCCCATGATAACCATATCCTGCAATCATTGTATTCCATGAAACTAGATCATGATTTGGCATTTTCTCAAATACTTTCCGGGCATCTTCTATACTTCCACATTTGGCATACATGTCAACAAGTGCATTGCCCACAGAAACATCTAACCAAAATACAGATTTGCTGATATAAGAATGCAGTTGCAAGCCCTGCTGCAAAACTGATAGACTGGCATAGGCTCGAAGAATGCTTGTGAGAGTAACCGGGCTTGGCTTCATTCCTGCCTCCTGCATTTTACTAAACAGTTTCAAAGCCAATTCACAATACCCAAGCTGCACATACCCAACAATCAGTGTATTCCATGAGACCTCATTTCGGTCTGGCATTTCATCAAAAACATTCAAAGCATCTTCTATACTTATGCACTTGGCATACATGTCAATAAGGGCACTTCCGGCAAAAGCATCCAACCCACATCCAATTTTGATCATGTGGGCATGGGCTTGCTTGCCTTGTTCCAAAGCTTGGAGGGTAGCACATGCATGAAAAACACCAGAAAAGGTGAATTGATCCGGCTTTGCTACTGCTAGTTGCATTTCACTAAATATCACCAAAGCCTCCTCACTCTGGCCATTCTGAGCACATCTCACTATCATGGAAGTCCACAATACCGTGTCACGTTCAGGCATTTTGTCAAACACTTCAAAAGCATTCTCCATTTGCCCACAGTTGACATACAAATCAATAAGGGCAGCTCCCACAAAGAAATTTGATTGGTAGTTACTTCTAATAATTTGGGCATGGACTTGCCTACCTACTCCAAGAGCAATAACGTCAGCACACGCCTTAAGCATGCTAGAGAAGGTAAACTGGTTTGGCATATTGCCGGCCATAAGCATTTTCCAGTAATGTTCCATGGCTTCGTCGCCATACCCATTCAGAGCATACCCTGCGATAATAGCAGACCAGGAAACCATATCTGGCTCAACTATTTTGTCAAATGCTTTGCCCGCATCCCTTATACTTCCACATTTAGCTAACATATCAACAAGGGCACTCCCCACAAAAACATCCGACTCAAATCCAACCTTAAAAATGCAAGCAAGAAGCTGTTCACCAAATTCCAGAGATCCCAAACTAGCACATGCCTTGAGAACACACGAAAAAGTAAATTGGTTCGGCTCCATCCCCACTCTCAGTAGTTCACAAAACAGTCTCAATCCTTCATTCTCATAACCCTGCTGACAATATCCTCCTATCAAAGCAGTCCAAGAAACCAAGTTTCGTTCAGTTATTTTGTCAAACACTTGGCGAGCATCTTCAACAAAACCATTTTTCGCATACATGTTAAGAAGCGTATTCCACACTATCGTATCCATGCCATTATCTCCAGATTTTATCATCTGAGCATGCACCATTTTGCCCTTATCTAAGGATCCCGTGCTCGCACATCTCTGCAGGAGACGAGCATATGTGAATGAATCGATTGGATTGCAGAGCCTTTTCATACAAACAAAATATTCCCATAGCTCATTCGCATTCTCGTATTTCTCTTTGAGTTTTTTCGTTCCGGGATAACTTCTTTCAACATCTAAGCTCATGGTATTAATGAAAGAAATGTGTGACTTTGAACAACATACTGATCGGAGAAGGGTTTTGAAGCAAGACTGCTTCAACTTGATCATAATTTTCGATTACATTCCATTGGATACAATTTTCTTTAACATGTGAAATTGTGGATTTAAGGTATGTGATAAGGTTGGTGTGAAAAGATAAATTATGTCTGTTCCACCCAAAGAAAAGGGTAGAGTAAGGCAGTTCTCGAGTTTTTCCATTACAGAACATAGCGCAATATCTACCATTGACACCATCGATGAATCGCTCCTTAAATTCTGATGACAGAAGAAAGCTAAAGGCCAAAGAAGAATCATGGTTTTCCTTTCTGCCTCAGTAATTCATGCAAACGCATCACGCTGTCATTGTTCTTTCACGAGTGAAACCGCTCCCGGCTCAGTCCAACCTAGGTTTTATTACTGTTAAACATGACTTGCACTTTCCCTTTCGTTTTGGGCTCATTTTTACACGATTTGTTCCTCGTGCAATGACTTGGGAAAGAGAACCCACCAGCCATGCATGCATTCTTGGTTTGGAGAGTAGCATTTCTTCTATCGAGTCACTAGGATATACCATGGTTGGATAATACATTATTGAAATTTATTTATTTTTGTCGATGATGATAATACATAATTTTTGCTCTCTTTATCATGATGATGGATCACAGAGTGTGATCTAAAACGTAGATTCAAAAATCATGCACACAATTTAATCCAGAAACAGCTTTTGATTTCTTCTATGGATTGTGGAAATCTCTTATCTCTAATTGATGCCCTTCATGGGAGGGAACTTTGTTTCAGATGAGGATTATTGTTATTTATTTGGGACGATGGTATAATGAATAAGTTGCAAATGATCCTCATTGATGAGAAGTCAAAGTTCAGTTGTGTAGCACCCAGCAAGGGATACTATGGTGCATCCGATATTATAAATTGATAATGTGTGTATTCATATTATGTATGATCTTTTAAATTTTTTGGAAAGACAACTCAGTAATCATGCATTTTTATTTTGGAGAGTTGCCTTTTCTATGTAGATCATTATAAAATGATAATGTATGTATCTATTCATATTATGTACGATGATCTAAAATGGTGAAAATAACATTTATTTACATACTTGCTTGTTGAAATATACAATAATTCAAACTCATGATCTATATTTTTTTAGTGAGTGTGTCAAACCATGCTCAACAATGCTTCAAAATATAGTGAAAAGCATGATGTTCATTTCAACGCGCTTAAAAAAATATTGAGTATTTATCTGAGTGGCGAAATAGGCATACATATAATTTGATGGTCATGGTGCAAATTTATCTAGAGAATAGCCGCTAACCTATCTCACACCTCTCAAATTTTTAAATGGTATACTAATACTTTATAATAACATTAGCATGCTTTGTAAGTGAGCTTCTAGTTTAAAATTATCATTTGAGGTTTGGGATAGTAATAGTGAATGTCGTACAACTTGTTAAGTGGATATTAGTCTTTTTGAAGTAGTGGCATGTACATGTGTAGAAAGGGCCCCAAAAGCCATGTGTTACACCCACACAAATATGGGAGTGAACCATCTATTTGCATACAAATGATTATTATTCCTCATCATTATTGTACATGAATTGCCTCATATTTGGGAGTCTCTTGAATTAGGTCACACATTTCAATTAGTAAGTTCCATGAATCAAAGTTTGATAACCCACATTTTAATAGCTTCGATGCATGTTTTATTTGTAACTATCAATCAAATTCAATATTTCAACCCTAAACATAATCATTATTCTCACTAACTACTCACTTCATTCTCACATAATGCCCTTACCAACTACAACTCTTACCTCTAATGAGCATACACGCAAAGAAATCCAATCTTTTCTTTACTAAAAATTGTCATAGAGGAGCAAAAAAGCTTATATTTGTAATTGTATCTCGGCTTCAAATTTCACCTTAATAATGAAAATAAAATTACTTACTACTTGCAAAATAATCTCCTCTTTGATTTCTCTCTAATATACATGTATATATATGTGTGTATATATGTATATATACATGTATATATATGTGTATATATATGTGTATATATGTATATATACATTTGTGTGTGTGCATCTATATATATACATGTATACATGTATATATACACATGTATATATAGACACACACACACACACACACACACACACACACACACATGTGTGTGTGTGTGTGTGTGTGTCGGTGCAGAGGCACCTAAGCACACAAGCATGCCAGGAGGTCAAAAGTCATAATATGAGCAATTTTATTGTATTTGAGTCATTCAAAATGTATTAAGGTTATTTGAGTCCGTTAAATCATAATATGTAAGGCTAAATGAGTCATTTTGTCCAAAGATATCATATTTGGTCCATCTTGAAGTGTTAAAAATGTCCATGTAAGGGTTAGAGTCATTTATGTCAAAAATGCAAAAATTGTAAAAATTGCAAAGTTGCAACATTGCCAAAAAGTGCAACAAAAGTGTAAGAATGAAATCCATTGGTCATGAGGTGGTTAGAGTAGTTAGGAAGGAGTTGAAAATGGTTTATAAAACCATGTTTGGTCTAAATCAAGGGGGTAGATCAGTTTGGAGGGGATTTGACAAAGATTATCCATCAAACCCTCAAACTATCATAAGGTTTTAAGGAATTTGTGGCTATCATAGATCCATGGAGGATCACATTGGTGTAATTTTTATATGTAGATGTTTTTTAATGATATATTAATTAAATAGCTTTCAGATTAATCCTTTCTTATTCATTTTTGTAGAGTATTTGGCAAGATATGTTTGCTTTTACAAAAATTGTCAAAACCCTACCAAGGGTTACCCGTTTTTGGAAAAATCCTCATAACTTTTGTTTAACCGTTTAATCTAGCTATAAATTTGAGAGAATTTGTTTAACTCGGCAATCTAAAGTCTGAAAAGAGATTTTTTTTGAAGATCAATATTTAAAAAGTTATTGATGACTTTTTTCTGCAGTTCATGGTGAAAAGCAAACTGGTGAAAGTAGTAGTAGTCTGGTTGCAAAATTTAGTGTGGTCACATGAGGAATAATAATGAAGAAAGGATATACGTGTTGAAAAGGTCTCTGAATCTTATTTCCAGTGCTTTTTGTTTGACTTAATTTAGTTAACAATTGAACAGTTTGTGATTATTTTGGTAAAAATAGTTTTTAAAGGATGAAACCCTGAACTAGGGTATTCCATGGCAATAAAGAATTTGTTCTCTCATGTTATGGTGAATGTTATGATATAAAATCTTGAATGAATATCTGTAAGGATGGAATATAACCTTTGAAATTGGTTTGGAGTTGAGAAGAGTGGTTGATCTTTTTATATGCCTCTTGATTCAAGTTTAATGTCTTGTATTAGTTTTGGGTCAGTCATCACACACACACACACACACACACACACACACACACACACACACACACACACATACATATAGATATATATACATATATATACATACATACATGTGTGTGTGTATCCTATTTATTGTCTTCTTCTTTTATGCATGCATATATGTTTATTAATACATATGTGAATGTGCCCTCTTCATGTTCTTTTATCAACATACCTCCTGTTAGATGTTGCAAGTAAATTTTATGTGATCCATTATTATTTATTTAACTTACAATGACTTAAATTTCTTTGTCCTACTTGGGGATGTGTTCTCATGTTGCCAATGTTTGGTGCCCTTGTGATTAGCCTCTATTAGGACCTCATCTTGGGTTGTCAACCTAATGGGAGTGGCATAGATTTGTCT
This sequence comes from Cryptomeria japonica, assembly GCF_030272615.1. Classification (NCBI taxonomy): domain Eukaryota; kingdom Viridiplantae; phylum Streptophyta; class Pinopsida; order Cupressales; family Cupressaceae; genus Cryptomeria; species Cryptomeria japonica. Next base: position 523,831,502 of record NC_081413.1, read on the forward strand.
TGCAAACATCTATAACCCTAGCTTAAAACTTATGTCTTGTCTTCAAAACCTATTGTCTCTATCTACCAATGCTCCAAAAAGTGAGTGAGGTCATTCTTTATCAAAATACATTCCCAAAATTGTACTAGTACAAAAATTATTAAATAGAATCTATACCAGCTCATATATTATGGTAGAGTATGTTAGTAGATGTGTCATAACTAATTATACATCGATCCATTTGTAATATTTCTTGCTACATGAGATGAACATTTTCCTTTTTTTTAATCAACAAATTTTCTTCATCATAGAGAGAGAGCCTAGAGCCTAAATATAATTTTCCATCTATTGTGCATCCATCAATATTATAATTATTGTTTCTAATCTAAGATTCACAACTTTCCTTACATATTTAATGTGTAAAATGATTTCGATTTGTTGGTCCTACAGTTGTTGAATCATGCGTATTAGTTGTTAATTTTGAATTTGAGAGCACCATCTAGGTCTTTCATAGTGCCTCATTATATGTGTTGAATGCTTGAAATATTTGCATCTTCAAATCATCAATTTTAATTTTGAGGGTTGTTGTGGAAGTTGACCAACTCGAACAATATTGCTATAATGTATTTATTATTGTCACATGTATCTTCCATCTTCTTAAGCTAATTTATAAGTTCTCCTTGTGCTATGATATGTTTGGTCCTTAGATTATTCAATTGTGTATTGCCATATCTAACAAAGTATGTTCCTTGAGTATTGCTCTATAATCATCTCAACTTGTGAATTCTACTAGCAACATATTGACTATTATATTTGATTTTTGTTCTATCTTATTAATGTTGTATTCATTTTAATTAGTTGTTTCTATAAATTTATTATTTCCTTAACCATTTTTTCACCAATATTCATTGATTTCATTAGTAGTTGTTCACTAGTATCAATTTGTGGTAAATTTGTCATCTCAAATAGTTGAATTGGAAATACATAAGAGAAATCCACTTGCAACCTAGCATATTTATTCATGAGAAAGGTTTTTGCCAAAATAATTATTGGCTATAATTAATTCTATTTTGTAATAAATTCCTTGGTTTTATCAATAGTGTCAATAACTTGGTATGATAGTACAGGAATTAGTACTTGGAATATATGGTATTGTTCCTCACTAGTTTTTAAAAAAATTCCTCTCCCTTTCTTTGGTTTCATTTCCTCTTCCTTTTCATTATCAAATCCACTACAAGTTGTATTGTGTCCTATTATAGATGCTCTTTTTATACTCCTCTCCTTTATTTATATCATCATCCTATGCATTTTCTAGGAGATTTGCTTCTCTCTTTCTATCTCATGTTATTTTATTTTTGCTTCTTTACCATGGATATGTCCTAATATCACTATCTAACCTATATTTATATTATCTTCCCCTTGTGTAGTGTCATCTTGTATGTACCTAACTAAGTCTTTTGCACTTATCTCTATTATATCACAATCTATTTATTTGTGCTCACAATTTAGTCTTTCTTTCTTAGATGCAACCTTTTTTATGTTAACATAATCATAGGATTTCTTGGTGGTCTTCATGATCTCACTATTTTCCCTTTCCTTAACCTCCATTGTTTAAGATAAGAGAGTGTCTATTCTTTGTTTAGACCTTATATCCTTATTTTGTAAGTGGTTTTGTCATGCTATTTCATCATGAGATAGGTCTTCTTCTCTAGTTATTTATTTCAATGTCTCCTTTTGGATATTTTCTTCCAAGTGTGCTACTTCTTCTCTCTTTACATTGATGGCCTCTATTAATTACTCCTAAAAAAAATTTATTATGCCCACCAAGGGATATGAACTGTTGATTATATGTTCTAACATAGAATGGAGAATAATCATTTTATTCCTTATGAAAGTTGGTATGTATGGTTGTGCTATCTCCAATGGCTTGCCTAGTGCAAACGCTATCTATGCAACCCTTATGCATCCATTTTTTATTCTTTCACCTACACTTTCTATTTAGGGATTTATTTTAGTCACTTGCTCTTTGGGATTATAATTTTTTATTTTAAATGCTTTCTCCTCCACAAGTCTTTTTATAGCTAAGCCCTTGTGACTCTTTATGATACGTTTTCAACTAATAGTTCTTTGATATAGGTGCATCCTTAGGCATCATGGATATGTGTTATGATGTCTAAGAAAGCGAAAATTATGGTTTAATTTCATAGTTTGTGTATGTGTAATTTAATGATTAACAATTTGTGGTAGAAGGAGTTAGTGCATTTCACTACATTGAGGAATTGTCTCATACAATTGTGGTATTTTTATCTTTTGTTGAAGATTAAGGTCAATTGAATGAGTAAAAGTTGGTAACTTGGATTGTGAAGTGTGTATGATATGATAATGTATTAAATTAGAGTTTTTTCTATTTATAATTATTTATTTTGGGTTTATGCCAAGGGTGAATGATTGAGAAGGGTTTGATAACTAGTATAGAGGTGTGTGTTGTACTGCATGAAGATTCGTCATCAATGGACCATTAGAATAAATAAATTTGTTATTTTTAGTTGACAATATAATTCATGTGGTTATGAATTTTGTGCCACCTTGAGGTTGATGTTGATCATGTGGAAAGATACAGGAAGATACATATGTGGTTTCAAGACATTCGAAAGCAAGCGAAGAAGGTTATGATAGAGTAGAGATGTAGAAGGTAAGTACCACAACAAAGACTAAAAGGCAAAGTTAGGCAACAAGGAGTATGATGTGAAATACAATTTAAAAAGAGTGAATACGGTATGTAGGAGTTCTATGTTTATTAGTGATAATTAAATGTGCGTGCAGTAGAAATCATCATGTGTCTACTTGTGGAAATTTTGGAATTGGTGTTTCCATTATTACAGTTTAGCGAGTATAGAATCCCATAGTGACAATTATCTATTTATTGAATCGTGATTTCATTTAACAATTAGATATTAACATGCAATAGGGATCATTGTAACAAACTATGTGGTTGTAATCCAATATTTAATCATGGAACCTTATATAATTGGGTTTTTTTACAAATATTACATTATTGTGGAATTGGTTGTGTTTCATTGTGTGGTTGGACTATCCTACTTTGGAACCTCCTATTTAGACTACGTTAAGTATTATTAGAGCCGGTTGGATCATGGGACTAGTGTTGAAATATTGGTGTAGATGCAAGTGTGCCTAGTCAATGTATTTTTTTAGAATGAGTTTGGTAGATATAAGTCATGGTGTTTGATTTGTTGACAAAAGGAAATACTATATACAATTTTCAAGAATTAAATAAGATGTCTTATAGTAGAAAGTGTTGGGTAAAAGATTTGGAGAGTTGTCTACTAAATAGTGGTAGCCCAAAAGAGACTTGTAAACAAAGTGTTAAATATGAGGTACTTTATAAGGGATGACTACGCATAAATCATCAACCAAGAGAAGTAGTCAAGATGTTCTTGAAGAAAGGGTGAGGAATATTGAATATTATAGGAATAATGAAGGATATGTATGAGTTGTTGAAGGTGATGTAGAACTAGATGAATGTGTGAAGAACAAAACCACCAGAGGAACCCTCACCCCAGGGTTGAAGAGAGTGATGAGGAGGGCATGAAATTATTTGGAAGAAAAGAGGATTAGGAGGAGAGAATATTGAACCTACGATTCCCAACATTGGTAAGATGACCAAAGTGAACATTCTAAACTATTTTGAGAATTTGTAACTCAAGGAGTTGATACTTGATAGATTGGATAATTGATCTAGAATAAAATATTGACAACAAAGACATTGTAGAATTGGATGGGTGAAATTTGTGAAGATCAATTTAAAATATATGTAGTGATAGGGTAAAATAAATTTAGTTAGAAAGGAAGGTTACGTGAAAGCCTAGCATTGTTAAATGGGACTATATCTTGGAAATGAAGTTTAAATCCAAATTTATTCTGACTAATTACCAATTGGAACTAATAAAGAAGATAGAAAATTTATGGCATTGGAAGAGATGACTATGAAGGAGTGCATTGAGGAATATTATAGTAGAATAATAATTAGGTCAATGGATCTTGAGAAAGGAGCTAGTAAAGTAGAAAAATATTTCAATGGGTAGAGGGAATCCATCTAAGAGGAATTAAGTGTTTGAAATGTCAAATAGTAGAGGACATATACCTATTATCTCATAATAGATAATAATTTACACTAGAAATAGGAGGATAAGGAGAATCATCAAAGAATAAGAAGATAGGAGAACAACCAAGGTAGTAAGATTAGATGCAATTATAGGGGAGCAACTCAAAGAAGTTAAGGAATAAGTAACTAATACCATAGCAAAAGAGGTCGAAGATCCTATTGTGAAGAGAAAGAATATTATATGAACTATCATAATAATAAGGGAGGTAATTGTAGTAGCTACCACAAGGGTGGAGATTGTGATGGAAGTTACTGCAAATATAAAAGAGTAGAAGATGCTCATTATAAAAAGTTTTAGGAGGAGATACAAGATATTCCCAACAAGTTTGAAGGGGATATAAGAAAAAAAGAAAGAAATTGTTTAAAGGACCTCATTTTAGGTGTGGCAAGGAATGATATAGAGCATTCAAGCTAAGAAAAGAGTAAAAGAATATACAAAAGTTACATCAATTATAAGAGGTCGCCTATTATAGATAAGGACCCTGAGTACATGGGCTTGCTAGTTTCACAAAGATCTTTAAGGTTTGATGAGAGGGGGAAGTTGACACAAAGGAATATTTTATTTAGATGTTAGTTCATGGCAGGTGGTAAATGTTGTGATGTGGTGGTGGATAGTTGCAACATAAATAACTTGGTGTCTACATGTATGGTTAACAATCTGTGGCTAAGGATGATACAATTGTGCATGTGTCAATTCATAAAGCTATAGTAGGGAGACCATATTTTGGTAGAAAAATGATGTTGGGTGAGATTTAACATTAAAGTGTCTCATGATGAGGTATTGTGCGGCATTGCACTAGTGGATGTGTCCCATTTGTTATTTGGAAGGCCATGGGAATTTCATAGAGATGTAATATATGATAGAAGAGCTAACACCTATGTGGTCCAAAATGATGTATACAAGCATAAGTTGATGTCACCAAAGGAAATATATACATAATTCTATAGCAGCATTGGAGTGTGTGTTAGGGAGGGATGATATGTATTGATTTTAAAGGCATACCACAATATTGGAATGGGTGGTAACATCATAAATTAAAAATAAGTAGCATGGAGAATTAGTTTTAAGAAGGAGGTAACTAAAATAAATGGTCTAGATGATAAGATAAATGAACAAGAGGATGAGGAGTTGTATTGGTGAACCTATGTTCATCAAAACCATAATAGAAGGGTATGTCATCACTAGGAAAGAGGATAACATATGTAAGGACTAGTTGATAAGAAAGAGAAAGGGGTTGTCACTAAATAAAATCCAAAGACAAGTAGTGTTGAAGGTGATTGGTAGAATAGAGTGAAAAATAATATGAGTGGGAGTAGAATTTAGGATGAATCACTTGAAGCATACCTATAAAGGTTGAAAGAATGAGTTGAGGAGGTAACAAGTTGGAATCTCTAGGCAAGGTAAAATTTTCCTAGAAAATGAGGAGCTTATTTTTTATTTATTTTAGCCCTATATTCTAATGCAAGTGCATCCTTAGGTATCATGAAAATGTGGTGTCATGTGTAAGAAAAGGAAAATTATGGTTTATTTTGGTAGTTTGTGTATATGTGTAAGTTTGTGATTAATAGTTCTAGATAAATGAAGTTTTGCATTGATAAATTATCTCCTATAGTTGTGGTATTAGTTATATTTGTAATATTTTATGTTTTATTGAAGATTGGTGTTTATTGGATGAGTAAAGATTGGTAATTTAGATTGTGAAGTGTCTATAGGTTGACAGTGTGTTTAGTTAGAGTTATTTTATTTGCAACGAGTTACTTTGGGTTTGTGCCAAGGATGAATATTTAGGAAGGTTCTGATAGCTTTTGGAGGGGTGTGTGGTACCACATGGAGATTCTCCAAAGTTGAAATTCATAAGTATTTTATTTTTAATTAACAATATGTTTCATGTTATTTTGAACTTTATACCACCTTAAGGATGACATATATCATGTGAAAAGTTAAGGGGATATATAGAAGTCATAGAAGGTAAACATAACAACAAGGGATAAAGGATTGAGAGATAGAGTGAGGCAATAGGGAGTGTGATGTGGGAGAAAATTTGAAAAAGTGAATGTGGCATGTAGTAGTATTGTTAGTAGTGACAATTAAATGTACTCATACTAGATATTATTATGTGGCTAATTGCACCATGTCAAGTTTGGAAGTGGTGTTCCATAGAGATAAATGAGTGCAGAAGCCCACAATGTTGATTATCCATTTATAGAACTATGTTGTAATTAAACTTCTACAACTTGGGATATAGGAGGGCCCATTATAACAAACTATGTGGTCTTAACCTTTGGGATAATCATAGAAGCCTATATAATTGGTTATGTTTTTTGGAAAATCTTATGTTGTTGTGGGATTGGTTATGTTTGGCTATGTAGTTGAATTGGACCCTCCTATTGTGATTGCATCATTCTTCCTCCTCTTCCTCTTTTTCTACTATTTGTATAAACTCTCTTTATTTTTTACTTTTGTCTTGGCTTTTCTTATGGTGATCCACTTCTCCTTTCTTCTTCTCCACACTCATTTATAAGATGGCCTTTTTTGTTACTCTAATAGGTGATTGCACCCTTCCTTCTCCTTATTTTTTCATTTAGGATTGGGTGGTGGACAATTTCAATTTTGCATCATATTGTGGAGATTTCTTCTCTAATTCTACTTCTCAAACAATTTGTGTTCTAAAATCCCTTATCTCAAATCATGGGGATCATCTTTTATCTTTTCAAATTGATACACGTATTTCCCTTTTTATTTTACACAAATAACAACTTTGAATTTTCTTTAATGACTATTAGACGTTACAAATACTTTTAGCTTAAACAACTAGGTATCATCAATTTAAACTCACTACAAAGACCCATACATTACAATAAGAAGTGAAGTTAATTTAAATGGTTGAAGGGTTTTAGAATATCTTATGAGCAAGATTAAACTTTATTACCCCTTAAGACCCTTCTTTCAACTTCATATCACCTCATGATAGTGAATTAGAAATATTAATTATTTATGTTTTTATGTTACCTCTTTTAATAATATTGTAACACAAAATCTGATTTGTTTAAGATAGGTACAATTCAAACTAATGTAAACCTATCATAGTCTGTAAGACCCATGATTGATAACCACTTATTAATATGCTGAGTAAAAAAAAATGAGCACCTCATAGGATTATTTTTGTACATTTTCCAACAAAAAAAAACTTAAGTGGCCTTGCTATTATTTGTATTACACACATTAAGAAAGGTAAATTTCATCCATTTTTGTTGCAATATTTGAACTAGGAACCTTGACTGTGATCTTTAAATTTATGATGGGACAATATCATATTTCAATTATTAATTCTATATTATATTTAGTGTTATGAACATGATAGTTTCTTCATCCAAATTCATAATTTTATATTGTTATTTTTTAAAATTTAGTATGCATATAAATTATTAGGCTTCCTCATCATTGTTGAACATAATTTTTCTCATATTTGGGGTTCCTTTAATATTTGGTCACATGTTTCATTTTAAAATCATAATTAAAAGTATAATATCCCACATTTAAATAGTTTTGTGCATGTTTTATTTTTAAATATTAATTAATACAAAAACATATAAAACATTTTGAAGTCATTTTTTCAATCCTAAACCTATTCTTCACTCTCACTACCTACTCTCTTCATTCTTGTAGTGCCCCTCCTTGAGTCATCTTTCTATTTAGTACATCAACAAATCATATTGATATAGTTTAGTCTACTTAATGATGATTTGATGGTATCATATTATGTACTAACGTATTTCATGATTAGATTGGATATGCTGATGACAATGATAGTGTTTGATTGTTATGATTCTCTTCTATTGCGGTTGCAATAGGGTCGATGTCATACCACACATTCATGAGCACGATATGACATTGCCTTTCCCCTTCAATTGCCTTCCCATTTCATGATATATGTTATTGCATATGTTGTTGTACATGTCTTGGTGGTGACAGGTTGCAGGTACCAAACATCGACTCCACCTGGCTTCATAGTTTTGATCATGTCTTTATCTCAATGGCAAATTGATCGGAGATGACATGAAAACCTATTCTACACTCTAGGTTTAAGTTGATTACCCTTGTCAATTTAGTGTCTTGGTGTGAGTTGTTATTTAGCGTCAAGTGGTCTCTTGAGTTATCATATGTTGGATTTCTTCGAGGTGTTATGATTATTGATTAATTAAATTATTAATTAATTGATGTATATAGTTTAATAATGTTAAACTAAATTAATGGATTTACATAGTTTATAATAATTGATATAAATATTTAATACTAATGCGTGATTATTATTTATAAATATTTATCCTTTGGATTTATATTTAATTAATGATTTTATATTATTATTATTATTATTATCTATCAAGGATTATTTGTTATTTATTTAATTATTAAGTTGTGGCTTTAGTATTAATTTGGGTATTTATTTATACACCTTGGTTATTTCATTAATGGGATTTTATATTTAATTGTGCCTGTGGTTTAAATTATTATTGGTTGTTTATATTATTATTTTCCCTCTTACCTATTAGGTTGACTAAATATTATATTTTTTACCTACCCTATTTTACCATTGGTTGAGATATTGGGGTAAGTTAATTAAATAATATTTTATATTCTTGCCTTGGTATTTGCAAAGGGTTGGTATGAAATATATTCTTAATCTATTATTTTCATTGGCCAACATTTTGGGTGGTTTTAGCTTAATTTTCTATTTATTGAATTTGTTGTGAGTTTGCTTGGGTTAGCTTTCACAAGAATTTTCATGTGAATTTGAAGATTGGATTTTGGATTTTGTTTTGGGGGTTTGTCTTGGCTGGAATGATAGTTAGATTTCTCTTTATCAGGATTCTTAGACCATCACTCTATTTTTCCAAGTTGGAGGTTCTTTTCTGTGCATTTGATTTTGAAAGCATGTTTGTTTCGTGTCTGTATAAAGATTATTTGCAGGGGCTGGGAGATTTGATAATATTGTAGACACCTAAAATTGTCTTGTCTAATTAAATAAATATTTTTATTTATTTAATTATTTTATCCTAAGTCTTCTATTAATTAAATAAATCTTTATTTATTTAATTAATTCATTTATCTTCTTCTAGCCTTTTTCCTCATTTAAATAAATACATTTATTTATTTAAATAGCCCTTTTCCTAAATTAAATAAATATTTTTATTTATTTAATTGATCCCACTTCTTCTATTAATTAAATAAATGTTTATTTATTTAATTAATTCATTAGCCTTTTCTACCCATGACCATCTCTTAATTCTTACACTACCTAACCTCTCATTATTTTATTGTTTCCTCTACCTACCCTCTAATCCTAGCCGACCATTTATCTTTACACCTCTTAATCTTATCCCTTCATTTCTTACAGTGTCTTCTACATAAGAGGATGCTTCTCTCGTTATCAAACCCTCAACTACGCTTTCAAACTTTCATATGTGATCAAGCCTACTTGCAACCACATTTCCGTTCTTTGTTGAGCTCTTGTGCACACATAAAATTTGAGAGCAAATATATCAAGCAAGATGAGTGTAGATAGGAAGAATGGTGATTCAAACCCTATTGGACATGTGATGTTATAATCTTTGTGATTTTGTTGATTTGCATTTGTCTTAGGTAATCTTCATATGTCATGGTGGATCTTTGTTGTTGTTAGGCTAGGGTTTTCTGGTTGAATCTATTTTAGTCTTTAAATATTGTTGTTTCCATTTTTACCATAAATATTTTGGCACGCCCGATGGGACTCTTGTCCCTTTTGCATTTAACATCTTTTGTTGCAGATTTTGTGTTTTTGAAGTTGCAGATCTAACATTTTCCGACAACATTTTGACTTTTCACGTCTGCATCTTCTGGAACTGCATTTTTCTTTTTCTGCCGCGTTTGTAGGCCCTTGAATAGCATCTATGTTTCCGACAATTTTATATTTTTTCCAGATTGCAGAATTGCATCTATGTTGCCGAACCGCGTTTGTGATAATTTTAACTGTGTTTATGTCTTTGAATCGTGCATGTGTCCGGGGACCGCGTCTATGAGGTTTATAGTCATGTCAGTGTGGCAGAGACACGCCTATGTGGAATATAATCGCGTCTGTGTTCGGTTTTGCATTTTTTCAATTTTTGTTTCATCATTCAGGGTTTCATTTCATCATTTTTTATTTCAGATCTGGTTTATTCAAGCTAATATATTGTGATCTAGCTAACAAATTGGTGTAGCTTGTCTTTGAATTAAATCGCATTATCGAAGGCCCCTATTTCACAAAGTCTTTTGGATCTAAAATTTACCTAACTTGTTTGTTTGTAGAAAGGGGTAATCATTTGAAACAATCCAAACTACTAACAAATCTTTGTTGCAGGATCTTGGCAAGGGTTTTCTTTTGATTTTGATTGCTTGCTTTATTTCCATAGACTAGCAAACACTTCAATTGGTGCACTAAAATTGAACCAGTGTCTTTTGTGTCTTGAGCAATAGGATCTTTTGTGTTTATCTTTAGAGGGCCTACCTCCCCAAGTGGTCACTAGGACTACTAGTGAGGAGGGAACGACCCAAGTGGTAGCGAGGAAAACCCACCTCTTCCAAATCACTATAAATAATTGTATCTGTGGTGAAAGCCATGGTTAACGTGTGTTGATTAGTTCATACCGACACTATGTCTCCCCATAAACCCGTTTGATCAAATTTATTTGATCAATAGTAGGACATAACCCCTATCGGCTGGGAGCCTTCTGTATTTATAGAGCTGAAAGTCTCGCATGTATGGCCACACGAGCGGATACCCTTACTAGCACCATTTTGTTTTAGAAAGCCAAAATCCTTCTAGTTGTTGGGATAGGGGATCGGACCTCTAGAGTGGCCCACACACATACGATTCGTAGTAGAGATACAAAGTTCAGCACAGGGAGTTTTCATGGGGATTGGTACTTGGCTGCCCCGAAGAAGTGAGTGTCGAGGGTGGAGCTAGTGGGGTCAAGCATATAAGTATCCGCTTTGAATAGCGTAGCCTCGGGAGAAACCCCATGTGGGATCAACAACTATTGTCTTGGCCAACCATAAGAATTGTGCTTGTCTTCTTGTAAATATTCAAACATTCAAGATCAAACATCGAAACATTGTGTCTTTTGTGTCTTCAAGTGTATGCAAAACATTTTTACATCAAACAACACACTTTCTTTTGAGTCATTTTGAGTCTAAAAACCTACAAACATAGAGTCCTCATCAACATTGTGTCCTCTTCTCATGAAAAATAGTCAAAAATTCAGATTTGGTCAAAACAACAACTTTACAAATTGGAAAAATTGCACTCAAATTTTGGAAACGCATCTGTGTCCTGTAACTGTGTCTGTGTAGGACAGAAATACGTCTATATTATCATAGAAAATTTCATTCACAAAATTCTCAAAAACACGTCTGTGCAGTGTCTAATCACGTCTGTATTGGGGAACCGCATTTGTGAAGTATACAGGCACGTCTGTGTTCAGTATTGGAAAAAAATTACAGTCCAACAAACAAGAGCAATCAGTTTCAGCATTCTTGAGCTTCCTATTATGCCCTGCATATCTATCCACCATTAGTTTCCTTGTGTTGAAATATGGGTCCCCTATTTTTGCTTTGTGTTGCTTTGTTCTTTTGGTTTTTGTTTCTTTCACCTCGGAATTCTGGAGTCCCGGAATCCCGAGGTCTCTTTCCTTTTTGTTTATTTCCTTTGTCAACCTCAGAATTTCAAACCTTCAGAGTCCCAAGGTTGGTCTTTTCTCCTTGTGTTTTTGTGTCTTCCATCTTGGAACTTCAGAATCTCGGAGTCTCGAGGTGTGTTGTGTTTTGTCGACCCCGAAACCCCGAAACTCTGAAGTCCCAAGGTTGAGTGTTTGGTTGCTTGTTTTTGTTGATCAACCCCGGAACACCAGAGTCCTGAGGTTGATCCTTGTGTTCTTGCTTTTCCTTTCTTCACCTTGGAACTCCAGAGTCCCAAGGTGAAGTGTTATGTTTTGTGTTTTTGTCGTCGAGCTCGGAATCTCAGGACCTCGGAGTCCCGAGGTCCTATTTAAGGCGTTCGTACGAACGATTTTTTTTTTTTTTTGGGGGGGGGGGGTCGAGTTAAATATGGATAATGAACTTTTTAAAGCTCATTTGTGCATTCAACCTTCAGAGCTCTTGCTTCCTTTCCTCTCGACTGCGAGCTTCCGAACCTCCGAGCTTCCTTTGTGTTCTTGGGCATTTCGTTTCACTGGGTCGGTGATTTTTTTTGCCCTCTTCGTAGTTTGTCGATTGGATCTTTTTCTTCTTTTGCGGGTTTTGTTTGTGTTCTTTTTTTTTCCTTGCTTCTTCCTGTTGTTGGGTCCCAAATCAATAGATTGGATAGGTTCTAAGGAAATGCCAGCTCCTATGCTCAAACTCTCCAATTGATCTGACCAACTTATAGAGTGAACCTATTTGGTTACTATCTCTCTCACTTTAGGCTCTGCAGGACCTAGGCGGGTATACTTGCTCACTATTTGTTCCTTCAACTAATGTTTTTTATAGTAGGTTTAGTGTCTTGATCTGACTTCAACCTATCTTAGAATGGCATAAGTTCCTAGGATGGAGATATAGCAGATGAGTTCAAGATTGTTGTTGTAGAAGCTATTTGATCTTTGTGCTTGAAATTTATATATATACACTATTGCTAATTTATTCTAGAATTCCTACTCAGCTACTCCTATTATTTTTAATGTGAAAGTGTGAATTGATGAGTTGTATTTTATAGATGACCAATGCCTTTCTTTGTTGTTTGAGATACAGAGTCTTTATATTTCTTTAGGACTTATTGTGTAAAGTTATGAGACAATTTTTAAACCCACCCCCTCTCGATGAGTTTGTCAGTTACTGTTTCTTATGAGCTCTACTTCAATGTCTATATTGTAAACGCCTGAATGAATTTAACCCTAACTTTAAGAGACCATCCAAGGAAAAAATACAAGGAACAATTACAATTCACAAGTTAATTTTTTTATCCAAATCTACAATATAAAACACAAAATTTTACTGGAAGAACACAAATAACCTTATCTCCTTTAGATAATATCATAAGCAACTGCCTGTAGAAAATGCAGTAATCCACAACACACACGCAAAGGAAAAAATGACTGATTATATTATATATATTCACCAAAATAGTACAATAGTAAGCCTAGGGCTATAATATACTCATCTAATGATTATCCATATTACAAAAGTTCCCTCATTTATATGAGAGTATACATTGTCTCCAAGCATCGTGGATTTTCAACACATAACTATTAGCTAACACTTTTGTTAACAAACTGGAAGATAAACAAATTCAGCACCGCTATGTGTTCAATGTACTTGTCATCTTTATACATTACAATCTCATTGTTTAGCATCCTCATGTCATTTTCTATCTGGAAATAATTGGATAGAATATGATTAACACAAGGCGACGAGTCTTTGTCCCGATCCAACTCTGCCACTACTCGAGTCTTCTCATTACCGACTCTTGTTTCCACTACTCTAACGATCCCAACTCACCATCACCATAAAAAGAGGGCACCCTAGGGGTATTACCATCATCCAACCTCTAAAGCTCTTCCCTTAATTGATTTGCCAATTCATCATGGGATTTCAAGTAAGCCTCAGCTCCAATTCTCTCACTTGGACTCATCAAACTGTTATCATTCATCATGTCCTGCAACCGTGACCTAAGCCTTTCATGCTCTATCAAAGCTCTGACTGTTCCAGTGTATGTCTTCCAATAGATCTCTGCAACCTACATCATACTTCTGAATCTATGTTCAATTATCTCAAGAATTAACTTATCCATCTTTTATTGTATCTTTTTTGCTTGTCAAGATGTCTTTTTGGCCCTGTTCCTCCAATATATTGTGTCTGTCAAAGCATCCATGGCATCTCTGTCAACACCGTATGTCATCCCTATCTAACTAGTGCCTATATCAATCTGAAGTAATCTCGCTTGCAGCCTTTTTTTTCTTCATCAGCCTTTTCATACAGACTTTTGTACGTAGAGTTCTCTCTGACAAGAAACTCTATTTGATCCTAGTTCAGTTTAGCCACATCCAAATTCAGTTTGGTGGTGACCCTAAGGTCAGTCTTCCCAACTTGTTGTACCATCAAATGCCCGAAAGCTTCTTCTGTGCCAACCAATGTAGGTCTTTTATCTTTGGGATAAATAGCCCACTATAGAAGATCTTTTTGATCTGGGTCATATCCTGACCCCCTGAAGAGTTTATCAATCTTATCTGGCATCATCTACTTATTTGGGTCTTGTTTCTTAAGGAATCCATAAAACAACAGGGAATATTTCATGTCCCATCCAGAGTACAATAACACACCAGCCTCCTTCAACAATTGTCTCCCCTTTTTAGGTGTCATTTCTTTCATCACAAGATCCATCTCCTCTAGTAGCTTTTGAACTTGTTGTTCTTCATTATTATCTTTCATGTTGTTTCTGATCTGTGATCCTTTATGCTAATAGAGGAATGTAGTAAACTCTTTGGAAGCAATAAAGTCACTGTCAGCAATGAAATCCTCATGCTCCAGGAATCTGATATCAGCAACTTCTTGGACATTCAATTGTCCTATTGTCAAGTCTATCAGTGTATCCTCTATATAACCAGGAGGGTAATCCTCTCGAGGAGTGAATGGAACAATTCCTGATGTGGAAGTAGGGGACATATGAGCTAAAGGTTCTGTACTTCTGATAGTATCAATATACTCCCCAAATACATGAGGTGGAACTCCTTCAAGTATTTCCAATTCATTCTCCATGAGCTTGTTGGCTAACTCCAGTAGGTCATCAATCCTTTGTAATACATTCTCATTCATTTTCCTTCTGAAAAGCTTCCATTTATAAGCCTGCATTACTTTCTCAAACTTTATTCTCTTTGCTCTGGCCTCTTCTCTACCAATGTTCTTAATGGGATCATCTGGCAAATAAGATTTATGCTCTCTAGTCTTGAGCTTTTGTGATGACCGAGTTGTCCTTATATATCCTTCAGGATCAAAGTTGGGCCTTGGATCCCCCATAGCCATGCCATAATAATCCAACTTTGTCTGTAGCAAGCTATAGCTCTTGGAACTTTTCACAATGAAATCTAAAAAGACTAACAACCCAGGTACAATTGATTGTTTCCCATGGCTTGTCAGACGTTCTGTACTCACTATTGACAGTTGCCTCACAATCTCCAGACAAGCCACTCTGTCAGGGACTGTAAGTGGCAATAAGTATGGTCTCCCTTCAAACCCGTATAGCCTTACTTGGGTGCAATCTGAAAAACAATACCAATCTCCCGAATTGTGTTCAATTGAGGAATCTTCAGCAAAATATTTTGGTCTCAAGCATCTTTGAATCTCTAGTGCAAGGGCATGATCACACGGGCAACCCAACAGTTTATATAATGGCTTGACAAAAAACTCCTCAAAGTGCCAATATTGGTTATTTGCATACCTCTGATCCCATGAAGAAACCCACAGTTGCACTGGTTTTCTCATCCTAGTATTGTCATATGTCCTGACACATAACTCTTCTGGCCACAATACTTCATCTTGGCCCATATATAATAACATATGCATAAGCAAGGAATAATGCTTGAAATGTACATTAACGACATCCCCTTTTAACTTTTCTAACCCATGATTCAAAACTTCAACCAAATAAGCAGCAAAATAAAAAAAGTGGGGATCCTTAGACTGCACATCGGCACAAATGACCATGGCTGCAATATCCATCAAAGGATGGGCTTTAATCCCCAGAACTTGAGCAACACAGTAATAAGTATATTTGAAGTATGGATGGAAAGAGTTGACATCATAGGGGGCCTTGTCATCCTGACCTAGTGGCACTAAGGATCCTACATTTCTAGGTCTATGTATGGGGAGTCTCCATGTTTTGTAAATGTGCTCTAGGTTAAAATATTCACCTGTTAATTTCTTGAGGTCAATCAATTCTTCAAACCACCAGTCCAATTCAAATACAATGTCAAGAACCTCTTTTGTAATTGCAAGAATTGGCTCACCCATATAGTTATATATGGTTCTGGTTTTAGGGTCATAGTTGTTTGCCAATGCCTTCATGAGCTTTACATTCATGAAGACATTGGCCATAGCTAGCCTACCTAAGTTCAGTCGCCATAAGTTGTTGATAGGTTGAGGGGCAACCCTTCTGTTGTACCCATATATGAACAATTCATACCCCCTCAATTCTATCCGTATGTCTCCAAGATCTTCAAACTAGTCCTCTAGGCCTTCCTCATCAGCTCTAATCTTTTTGGACCTTAGACTGGATGATGGCCACTGGTCAATTAGGTCCTGGGCCAAAGAACGCCCTTCCCTTTTCCGTCTCTTGGGTTTTTCTTCTGCAGCAAGAGGTTCCTTTCCCTTTCTAGTCTTACTAACCTTAGAGGATGATTCCATTTGAATTTACAAAGGGGATATGCGTGTAGATAACTTACTTGGAATCACTGAGCTTTATTTGTGAATTCGCCCAATTTTTGTTTCTAGTTCGTCGCCTGTGAATTCCTTAATGTTGTGTCCATTGGTGTCAATTCATTACTTATGGCGTATTTAATCAGTTAATAATGGCAGTTTTAACAACGGTTACTTGGGCACACATTTGAATTTAATGGCGATGTGACCTCCCCTATGATTCATTTATGATTTTCACGACAATCACTAATCATTTCGATGAGAATATGTCTTTTGATCACTTATTTTTTAGTCCATCGATCTCTTTGTTTCTATCGACAACGCTTTTCTTTCGAACATTACTTCGATTAGGTATTTTGTCCCTTCATCGAAATGTTGCATTCGGTTATTATGGTCATCTCCTCATCGATATATATCTGATGTCTATCGGGTTTGATGTTGAAGAAACCTTGGGCTTCGGTGACTTCCTTTATCCTTCTATCGAAACACCCTTTTCCATCAACATCGCTACACCTTGTCGATGAATGGTTCTATCATCTCATAGAAGCCTTCTTTACTTTGATGACTTGCTTCCACTATCATCTTTCATCGATGAGCTCATTAGTAATCTTCATCGATAAAGTTGCATCAGCAAAATCATGCGTATCAGTAACATGCCTTTTAGCTTCCTCAAAACTCATATCCTTATCGATGTAGCTTCCTTTTGTCTGATCGATATCATTCTTTTGATAAGAACATTTCTTTCTATAACTCTCCTTCATGTTGCACCGATGGTGTTGTTTCCTCGAAAACCTTTTCCTATCGATGAAAAACATCTCTGCTTTCTTCGATATCCTCTGTCAATGGGATCTTTTCTTTCGGTGAGTCATTTCTAGAGTTCATCGGTGTTCCCTTTCTTCAATATCCCTTCTATATTGATGAGACATTGCTAGGTCTCATCGATACCATCTGAATTCGGATATTTCTATAGGATGCCACTTGCTCGATAACTTGTGGGTTATTATGTTATCAATAAAAATGATGATTTCTTCCTAAGATAGATGGCTTCTATGATTTAATTCCACAATTCAAGATATTTTACATAATTCAGATTTGATGCTCAACACTCGCGTTCCCTAGTTCCTATCGCAGACTCTCAGAGTTCTAGGTTCATTGCTTTTTTCTCTACCCCAAAACCCCAGAGTTCCAGATTATCCTTTTCGAGGAATTGCTACCACTCACCTGGAACCTCGGAGTTCCGAGATTTGCCTTTATAAGTTTTTTTTAAAGTCCTATTGGGTATCCTTTATTTGGCTTGGGATCCCAGAGTCCTGAGATACCCTGGAACCCTGGAGTTCCAAACTTCATCCACGCATACCCAGTCTGGAACCCCAGAGTTTCGAATCTTGTTTTAAGGTTGTCTATCTTGGTACCACGGAACTCTGGAGTTTCGAGATCCCTGTTACAAAAGAGAAAATTTCCTACCTCGGAACTCCAAAACCCTGAAGTCCTGAAGTGAATGAACTTTTAATGTTTTGAATAAGGAACTAAAACTTGTTTTTCTTCTTGTAGATTCATGCAGTTAGATGGACTCATCTTCTAGCAAGAGAGGCAAAGATATTGATCATTTTCCAACGACCATGAAATACCATTATCAAGGACAGGTCTACGCGTCAAAATTGGATGATCAAATCAGATGGGTTACTGACACTGAAATTGGCCATATTGAAATTGAGGATATTAGAACCCAGCTGGATAAGCCAATATTAGAGGCCCCATAGAGGAGAATCAAAAGATCAGGCCTCGCAGAAGCAACCATCTGAGTTCATAATGACAATTGCCCAGTTTTATGACCCCGACACTAGAAAGTGCACTAACGCACAGGGAAGAAGAGTCATAGATTTGTCCCATGACATGTTGGGATTTGTGTTCAGTATCCCTACCGTAGATGAGATATTCCTCTCAACAGAACAGGAAGCCTTAAAGGAATGGAATGACAAAGTCACTGTAAACAAAAGACATATGAATGAGAACTGGTTGGAAGAAGAAAGGAAAAATAGCCTAAAAGCAACATAAATCCTGAGAGAAGACTTTAAGGAGCCTCAAAGAGACCTGATTATCATGCTAAGAAGGGCCTTTGGAAAGCTTGATTGTAAACACTTTCATCCGTGGATGTTTCAGTTCATCACTACCATCTTGGTGGGAAAGCAATATTTTGATTGGCCTTAAATCCTCTCAGACAACATCTGCAAACAAATGAAGGAGGTCCACCAGACTAAGAAATTCTTCTTCACATCTTATGTCATCTGGGTGGCCGCAAGAGCTGGCAAATTACCAGGCTTATAGCTGGAGGGTCAATTAGGGGACGAAGAAGGACAAAAGAAGGTATGGGAATATTATTCGCAACTCCCCCTAGCCAATGCAAAGGCTCATTTCAAAAGGATCAATGATGCCTTCATTTTTCCTGTAATAATAAAACTAACGAGAGATACAGGATATCGGACTACCCCAGAGGCTATGGCTATTATCCGAGAGTGGGCATGTTGGTTTATCTAAAACCCACGCTCCACTTACATTAGGGTTAGTGGATTCACAGGAAACCCATTGTTGTTTCCCAAGTATTGTAATGATAGGATAATTTTGTTAGAATATGTCAGGCAACTACTAGGCCTCCAGTCCCTCCTGTCGTCTAAGCACAAAACAGGCATTGATTTTTCAGTATCTATTGGATACTTCTCATGCTAAAAGATACAAGTGGTAAAGTTGGCGGAGCCAAAGCTTTAGGATCTAAACCTGAAAGAATTTGATTATGCTAGGGAATTCTATGATCCTTATGGGAAGCTCAAACAAGCTATGCCTAAGGCATATGAGGGACACAAGCCTAGAATGGAGGATTTTTGGGCCAACCTCCAGGACAGTTTTGAAGTAAGAGAGAAAAACTATAACAGGTTATCAGTGCCACAAATAAGAGATTTTGGAATTGAGACCAATCTCCCTAAAAACCTCAGGGATGATGGAGAATTGCTTGATGTCACTTACAAAGGGCAAGAAATTGATAAAAAGGCCCTCTCCCCAATAAGATGGTCCACGAATGAGGACGTGAATATAGAAAATATTTCCCAAATGGTCATCAATAGGACCAAACAATGGCTAAGTCAAAGGGTCAGGCCGAGTGACTCAAAGGGAAAGAAAAAGGAGTCCACCGCAGGGGTACCCCAGTCAAGGGGTTATAAGGAGTATGCTCACAAAACAAGATCAAGCTCTAGAAAGAATACATCTATTGACCCCAATGAAGAAGTGGGGCCCCAAGATAGAAATGAGGATCTAATGAGAAAGTTTAAGGAGAAGATGAGGGAGTCTGAATTATTAAAGAAAGTTGCAGACTTGGGGATAACAGATGGATTAGGAGCAATACCATTGGCCAAAGTCCTTTTGCCAAGGACAGCTATAGGGCAGGTTGCAGGAGAGGGTGTCTAGGAGTAGGAGGAAGGAATAGAAATAGATGAAGATGTACCTGCTCAACCTCCTCCAACAGTTGTTGCACAAGTTCTAGTTAC
This sequence comes from Cryptomeria japonica, assembly GCF_030272615.1. Taxonomy (NCBI): domain Eukaryota; kingdom Viridiplantae; phylum Streptophyta; class Pinopsida; order Cupressales; family Cupressaceae; genus Cryptomeria; species Cryptomeria japonica. The sequence goes on from NC_081413.1 coordinate 523,851,660, forward strand.
CAACGCCCCTGTACCACCATCAGTTAATGTAACCATAGGGCAGTCGAGGATACAAGGATTTAGGTCCAACATTAAAGAGGTGACTATTAAAAATGTAGAATCAGATTCAAATCATGAAGAAGATCAGCCCAAGCAACATCAGCCACTTGGAGGGGAGAAAGAACGAGATGAAGCAGAAGATCTGTTAAATGAGAGATTAGTCTTAACTCCTCAAGACCACTAAGACCTCCTTAAGGACATAGCTGTTAGGCAGGGTGAAACAGGGGCAGATGAGGAAGAGATGACATTCAATGAAGAGGTCAGTGGCAAGTTGGGAGAGTTACACAAACAACAGACTCTCCAAATTAATCTAGCCCACCAAGTTGCTTCACCTAAGGATCCTAGACAGACAGAGGAGAAAGAAAGAGATGAAGCAGAGGAACATGCAGAGGTTCACATTGTAACTGCAGATATAGGTTCACATCAAGGTGACAAAGATCAAGACATACCACAATGGCTCGAATTTACTTTCAAGAAGAAGAAGAGGAAGGTGGAGCTCCCTAAGATAACATTGCAATAGGTAATCATGGAGGAGCCCCCAAAGGTTAAAAAGCCAAAAATTGTACACCACTTATCAAGAACAGGTTCCGATGAAGTAATTACAGATGTGGTAGTTCCACTTCAGGCTAAGGGACAAGCTTCTCCTAAATATCAAGTATCCTAGGTAAATTTGGGTAAACAAACAAAGTGGGGAGAGTTGGATACTCTTTAATTAGCTGCAAGTGTTGTCAGGGGGCGCGTAGAGAAGGAACATACTTCAAACATGGAGCTCAAAGCACAACTAGGGTAGTATAAGCAGTTGTTGATTGAGATGAGAAGACCCCTAGACTCTTGTAGGGCTGGCAACCTACCTTCAACCTCATCACTACTAGAGGGGGAAGTAAAAGCATTAGCAGAGGTGAGACGAATGGTCACTATAGCTAAATCATGGGCCTAGATAAATGCAGCTAAAATTAGATTATTTTTGCAGGATATCATGAGGGTATACCATGAGGTAGTGCAATAGGTGGAGCATTAGTTTCTTGTGCTACACAATGGGAATGGAAACTAAGCATTTTTAATACAATTCTGAATTTTGAATAAAGTTTTGCATTTAGGGGAAGAGGTAATAATGGAGGAGGACCTCTTAGGAGGAGATAGCTGCAAGAACTTGAAATCTTATACATACATCTTGGAACTGAAGATCGAAATGCTTTAGTAGTATGTGAAGGATATGGCAGAGATCTGAGTCCCTCTCCTTACAAAAATTTTGAAATAGGAGGATTTTGTAAAGCATATGCTCAGAGCTTTTGGGTTAGGATTAACCAGTACTGGGATAATGGAGGAAGACCAAGTTTTCAATCAGTGGGATGCCTATGAGGCCTAGCATTTAAGACCTCCGGCTCAATTTGATGTCCCTCTCATGGATAGATACATGTACCTGATTACCCAATGTCGAGGTGGCAAAGACAATAAGGGAGTTAGAGGAAGGAAAGAAGCATGCAAAGGAAGTTTTGAAGAAATACAAATTCAAAATCAAACATGTAGTTGATCCTCCTATTCAAGCAGTCGCATGCATTATTGACAATTATAGATATTTTATTAAAAAGTGAAAGATAAACACACAACTACTAAAGATAGCAGGCCTTTGCATAACTCCCAATTTTATATTTTTAGCTGCAGCTTCAACTCGCGTTCCAATTTTGAGCAAAATTCTGCATGACTACGAAAGCTTGGCTCACCCAGCATGGTTTTTGTAGAGCTCATGCAACCTCCATTTCGTAGTAGTTAATAGGAGTATAAAGGCAAAAACTTGCAAGTTAACTGCAACTCCTAGTTTTGAGTTCTTAATTTAGATTAGGTTTATTTCCTAAATAATAGGGCAGAAAACTCTATAAATTGAGGAGTTCGATTCATTTGTAAGGGTTCCCAAATTGATGATTTGTGGCCCACTTAGATATTTTTAGATTATTTTGCAGATTGTTAAGAATTTGAGTCATTTTTTGTTACACATTCATTGAAATTAATAAAAGAAGCAGCTTGTAGATTGCTTGATCTATGTCTATATTCTACGAAATTGTTTTGTGTAATCTGGTAATGTTTGTTATTTAGAATTAGCAACATGGTTTGGTCTTATTTAGAATATTGTGCATGTGAGTGGTGTATGAGAGTTATTGTGGTAGGTGATATTGTTGATGATTTTATTTCCATAAGTCTGTGAAATTGATGATTTTGCAGGTTTACTAGAGGTTCGTTGTTAAATGCTAATTTTAATAAAATTGATAATTTCTTGGATTGCAGGGAGCTAACTGAGTAGTTTGTCAAGTTGTTATTGAATTGGTTTCATTTTTGTTTTCTGGTTCCCTTTACTCTTCACAATTTATTTTCAGAGAATCTTAAATAATAAAAATACAAAAAAAGAGGAAGTTAAGCCATCAATGATTAGTGGGATTTAGTTTCAACCAGCAGGCCCCTTAACATGTACAACCACATCAACCATTAGGTTTCCCATCACCGTCGTGACATGACTATAGAGACCTTGTAGTAGTGAGTTTTCATAAATTTATTTCTTTTCAGAAGAGGTGGTGAGTGTTCACATTAGCTACTTGACTATTGGTAGGTGTGTCAAAAACAATCGTCAACACTTCCTAGGTTATTTTTCTAGGTTTTCATCTAGAATTCAGCCTATTTTTTGGGTCTCATAAAGTTCATCATTGTCTTACACCTTCCATTATATTCACATTTGTCTAAACTTGAGTCAAAAGGTCACTTGCTTGTCCTCATCTTTCTTTGTCAACACAATACATACAACAACATTTTTCTAAGTGGTCCCTCATCAAGGTCTATCACCTTTGGGTCTTATTTGGTCTTACTTAGAGTCAAGGTCAAATTACCTCATCAAGAGATCTATCATATCTTTGGAAGTCACACCTACTCTACTACATACATACTTGGTCTTACACTTTAGACATTGCAAGTACACCTCAGCTTCATTTACATTCCATCCAACTCTTAGTCTTCCATACTCTTTCCATTTTCATTTAGTATCACACATCTTGGTCAAGACCTAGTTCATGGTTGAAACCCATTCCTAAAAATCTAGGAGAGAAACTAAAGAGGCTCAAGAGTCTACAAACATGAGTGGATATGAGTATGACAATGATATCTTTTTCAATTCTGATCATACCACATTACCTGACATGGACATCTATAGAAACATTCAGAATGTTGAGAACCTGGATAATACAAACAACAATGAAGCACAATATGACAATGTGGACAATATTTCAGTACATTTAGCAGAAGTGGAAGACTCTATCATGGATCCCCATTTAAATAGATTGGTTGAAGAGATAGACAATATTTCTTACAAGTGATGGCACAAAGTGGAGCTAAGATACCTCATGATTTTGACATGTCCCATATAGTGGAAAATTGACCTATTCAAGAAAGTCAACTCAACATGGATCAAAGGAGACCTAATAGTGGAGGTACTAGAGGACCACATTTCATGCCTGAGTCACCATCATCCTTGTTTCAAAAACCTAAGGTCCCCAATACACATGGTCAAGCTTATGATACTCATGAAAGAACATCGCATGAACAACTCCATCTATGCAGACCCTTATGGAAATATTATGCAGATAAATACACTCAATTGCATACCAATGTTAAGGACCAACCTCAAAATCAATTGGATATCAAGAGGCATGCTCAAAATTTGGACACAAGAAAACTCTGTGTCAAATTTGGGGGCAATACACAAGAACAAACTTATGACATGCCTTATGACCCTATATCAAGTGGTCCCTACACGCATTATCCTTATAGACCTCCTCCATATGAGCATGTTTACAATCAATACCATCCATATATGCAATATCCTCCTCCTCCACCTAGTGGCTCAGTCATGGGATATGGTCCAAGAAGTCGGTCTCCACCCAAAAACATTTTGGAACCGTAGATAACAAACTTACAAAAGAAGATAGAGGACATCAATACACCAAGAAAAACTTATACAATGAGAGATATATGTCCCTATCCATTTGATAAAAGCATTCCAATGCCTCCATTTCCTACACATTTCATAACACCAAATTTTGACAAGTACAGAGGCAAAGGGGATCCTAAGGCACATATAAGATAGTTTTTCATAGCTTGCATTGAGGTTACCAGTAGAAGACATGTACTTGATGAGATTGTTCACACAAAGCTTAGGTGAATAAGCTATGCAATGGTTCTCCCAACTTCCACCTGGAATAAAGTCATGGGGTAATCTAGCAGAAGCTTTCATATAATATTTCTCATATAACATAGAGACAGATATATCACTTACCACTTTGTGAAACACCAAACAGAAAGATGGGGAGTCATTTTCATCATTCCTACAAAGATGGAGGAATTTATCTAGCAGATGCTCTTGCGAAATTCCACAAAAACAAATGGTAGAGATGTTTACATAGAATGTCAACAGAGAAATTGGTTATGACTTGAGAAAAGCTTGTTTGTCCACTTTCAAGGACGTCATTGAGAAAGGCTTAGCAACAAAGAAAGTCTTAATTCAGCAAGGAATCATCAAGATATTCAAAGAAAATAAAGAGGATTTTAAAGGAAAAGACAAGCCACAATATTGGAACAAGAACAATAACACAGTAAATAATGGCGTTGTTGATGCTAACACAATGAGACCAAAAATCATTCTTTTAGGGTCAAGTTCTTCTACAAACAACCAAGCAAATACTCAAGCAACTTCAAAACCATGAAGGAAATACACCCCATTGTGAGACCCACTTGAGTCAACTTTTAAGAAGCTAGTGGCAAACAAGGTAATAACAATTCTAAATAATCCTCCATATGAACCAAAAGTCAAACCGAATTGGTCGAATGATGACGAGTACTACGAATATCACAAGAGAAAGGGACATAACACAAGAAATTGCCATCACTTGAAGAACATTATACAAGATCTTATTGATAGAGGTGATATTGAGATCGAAGGACATGCATCCAATCAAGAACATGATATGTTTAAGGAACCATTCCCTAAACATGACAAGGGAAAATACAAAGCCATAGATGAGCAAGCCAAATATACCAAAGTGTCCTATAACTATGATTCAACTATTAATCACACATCGATGGACAACTATATTTCTACTATTATCATAAAGGACAAAATTCCTGAAAGTTCTACTCAAAGAGCCAAAGTTGTCCTAAAAGGCATTGGAACTTCTTCTAAATCTACCTCTGAATGTAATGTCACAACTCGTCAAGGTAAGGTCACCTTGCAAGGTGCTCTAGCTAAAACTACCACTTCCTCAGCATCCAAATCTGATTATGACCTAGTAGAAGAGTTAGGGAGGATGCCCACGCTTATCTCCATCCTTGAGATTTTACGCATATCCCCTGCACATAAAGCCATCCTTGATAAAACTTTGAGAGAAACCTTTATCCCCACTGATCTAAATGCGGACCTTTTTCAAGCCATGGTGGTATATCTTTCAGTTCCACATTCTCTTACATTCACCGAAGTTGAAGATGCATCTGTAAGCCAATCACATAATGCACCTTTACACATTGAAGCCTTCCTACATAAACATCAAATAAAACGATTCCTAATAGATGGAGGAGCTAGTCTCAATATATGTACTTTAAACACAATAATACAATTGGAATATTCAGATAAATTTGTGAATGCTACAAACAAAATTACCATCAAGGCATATAATAATGAAGAGAGTTCATCCAAGGGCACAGTCACCTTACCTCTCAGAGTAGGGTTGGTTACAAAGGATGTGGTTTGTCAAGTCCTAGACCTTGATCTCACATACAACATATTGCTAGGACGTCTATGGATTCATGAGATGAGAGAAGTCCAATCTATGTACCATCAATGCATTAAGTTTCCTCATAATGGAGTTGAAGTAACAGTTAATGGTGATCCTCATCCATTTATATACTGCAATAATTTGAGGCCAAAAGCTAAGACAATAATTCCAATTAATAGAGAGGCTATCCCATCATCGGCATATATTGAACCCGAGTCATTAAAACCTTCAACATCAAAGCAAGGTGAGATTAAAGGGAAATATTAGGATAAAGGCATGGGTGAATACACTCTAAATCAAACCATGTGCTTGTGGAAAGTTATGAATTCACCAAAAGAATATGGATGACCACATCCTTCTAAATGGGTATCTATCATTACGCTAAGATGTGATCCTACTATATTCCAAAAGTGGGGTGAAATGGAAGAAGAGGACTTATACAAAATTCTTTACAGAGACCCTAAAGATGATACACAAGATCACATCAAGATACTATGTGAAAAATATGGCAAAGGATTCAAGATCCTACAAAAGTTTGGGTACGATGGTAAAAGTCCTCTTGGCTTAAGAAAAGAAGGTATCACTCAAACTTTGCAACCAGAATTGAGATTTAAAAATCAGCGCTCGAAAGGGCTTGGTTTCATATCTTCCCGGGTAAACACTCAAAAAATAGAAGAAGCATTGCAAATCAAGATTTCCAAAGATCAACAAGAGAGCCGCTATTCCATAGACTCTAATGAATGGGAATGGGGTTCAGACAAATCATCCAGTGATTATGAACTCACTGAGACATTCAGAGAACCAGGTGAACCCATAAAAGAAGAGGAATTTTATAGAAAATTCAGAGTTGGTCAAGAAACAACCCCTGAGGATCCCACACAGTCTTTGTTTTTAGGTTCTAGATCAAAATCATGAAGAATGAGGACACCCACTCCTGAATGCGCTTTTAGTAATGACAATTTGGACTCATTCATGATTGAGACAAATGAGGAGAGTGTCAGTGATGACCTCGACAACTACCTTGATATACCTAAATATAACTGTATCTTCACCCTTGCCTTCATTGACTTTGAAAACATTAAATGCCTTCCCCTTGTTCATGACCAACTCATTGATTGGGACCATGAAGGACCTATACAATTTGACACATTCCAAAATGATGGGGCCTTCATTGACTATTTAGGCATACGAGATGATCTTTCGCTTGGGGACCATAAGGCAGGATACACTATAGAACTCAACAATGTGGCATATTTTGGTGAGGGTGTTGGGCCTTCTAGTCGTAAAAATGTAAAAATAAAAACAAATCATGGGTTTTATGGTGAAAACCACATTGTGGCACTGTCTAACCCCAAAAAAGTAAAAAGAAAGGACGTATCTAAGGGTGAAAACCTCTCTGAGGTGCCTGAAGATGGAAGGCTCGACACTCTCCCGACATCATATAAAGAAAAATCATCCATGATAGTAGAGGAGACTATCAAAAAAAACATCGGTACATAAGAGATTTCACATAACATATTCCTGGCACAATCATTGACAAAGAGAGAAAGACCGAAGTTCATAAGTTTCTTCACAGAGCGACAAATCAATTTTGCATGGTCATATGTTGATATGCCTAGACTGGATCTGGATTTAGTAATGCATCATTTGACAGTTAGGCCAGGAGCAAAGCCATTAAAACATAAATTAAGAAAGATGCATCCACAAGTGGCATTATTAGTAAAGGCAGAGCTTGAAAAATTGTTGGATGTCAAATTCATATGACCAATTGATTATCCTGAATGGATCTCCAACTTAGTACCAGTCAGTAAGCCAAATTGCAACATCAAAATATGTACAGATTTCAGAGACATCAACAAAGCTTGTCCTAAGGATGTCTTTCCATTGCCAAACGTAGACCTGATAGTGGATCTCACAGCAGGTCATGCGATGTTATCTTTGATGGACGAATTTTTTGGCTATAACCAAATAAAAATTAAACTTGAGGACCAGCACAAAACATCATTTACTTGTCCTGGGGGAACATTCTACTGGAGTGCCATGCCCTTCGGGCTCAAGAATGCAGGTGCTACATACCAACGAGCCATGGCTACTATTTTTCATGATCTTATGCATGTAACAGTAGAAGATTATGTTGATGACCTCTTGGGAAAATCATTAGATAGAGACACACACTTGGACATCCTTTCAGTTGTTTTTGATCGGTTAGAAAAATACAAAGTGAGACCCAATCCCAAGAAGTGTGTCTTTGGAGTAACCTTTGGGAAGCTCCTTGGATACATTGTTTCAAAAAGGGGAATTGAAGCCAATCCAGCAAAAGTCAGAGCTATATTAGAAATGCCACCACCAAGGAATATCAGTCAACTTTGATCTTTATAGGGAAGACTTCAGTCCATACGAAGATTCATAGCACAACTTGTGGATAAATGTCATCCTTATCAGCACGTGTTACACAAAAACATCAAATTCAAATGGGATGATAACTATCAACAAGATTTTCAGATACTCAAAGATTATCTTCTGAATCCACCAGTCTTGATGTCGTTGGTTCCAAAACAACCCTTGTTAATCTACATGTCAGCTACACAAACAACACTGGGGACACTATTGGTGCAACAAGATGCTGAAGGCAAAGAAAAGGCAATATATTACATCAATCTTACTTTGGTCGATTATGAGCTTAACTACACACCAATTGAGCATGTGTCTTGCTATGGTTTTTGCTTCATAGAAATTATGACATTACATGCTAACTCATAAAACTAAGTTGGTCACAAGGATCGATCCATTGAAGTATCTTCTCAATAAGGTGACGCTTACTGGCAGACTAGCCAAATGGGTGATGATCTTGAGTGAATTCAACATTCAATATGTGGACAGAAAAGAAATAAAGGGACAAGCTATCGTAGATCAGTTGGCAGATGCACCCATGATAGATAATGCTCCTCTAACTTCAGAGTTTTCAGATGAATCCATCCTGACGGTATCACACACGAAGCCTTGGCAATTGTACTTTGACGGCTTGTACACACAACATGGTGCAGGAGCTGGCATCCTCTTTATCACACCTCAAGGGGATTCCATTCCAAAATCATACCGATTGTCATTTCCTTGCACTAATAACATAGCAGAATATGAAGCATTAACAACTAGATTATGAATTGCAGTTCAGTAGAAGATCCAGGAACTTCATGTTTTGGGGGACTCTCAACTTGTAATTCGTCAAGAAACCGATGAGTACCAAACAAAGGATGAAAAATTAATGCCCTACAAGAAAATGGTAGATGACTTCAAGCAATATTTCATAAAGATAACCTTTGAGCAGATACCAAGAGAACATAATCGAGTTGCAGATGCCATGGCTACTATGGCCTCGGTGATTGATTTACAACAAAATGAAACCCACTATGAGTTCTTGGTGGATAACCTTTTGGTTCCCTCATATGAGATCAGTCCTATTGAGATGATATGTGTTGTTGGTCTTGATTCCCATTTATATGGTTCCATTTTCACATACCTTCGTAACAATATCCTTCCTCCTGACTTATCCAACAACCAACGTCATACTTTCATTTGCCAATATTCCCATTATGTCATTTGAGCTGATTTCCTATACCATCGAGGTCTAGATGGCACTCTCCTTAGATATTTAGAAAGGGATGAAGCTCAGATTGCATTATGCGAAGTTCATGAAGGTATATGTGGTCCACATTCTAGTGGTCCTACCTTAGCCAAGAAACTCATCGGGATTGGATATTACTGGCCCAGTATGAAAAAAGATTCATATTAGTTTGTCAAGAAATGTAAGCAATGTCAAATTCATGGAGACCTTATTCATGCGTTAGCACAAGAACTTCAACCCATTGCGACTCCTTGGCCCTTTTGTCAATGGTGACTTGATCTCATAGGCAGGATTCACCCTCCTTCCTCTAATGGCCACAAATTCATTATCACTACTATAAAGTATTTCATAAAATAGATTGAAGTCATGCCTCTTACACAAGTCACTGGAAAATAGATTGCTACATTCATTCTTAACTATATCATTTGTCGGTATGGTATTCCTCTTTCCATCATCACCAATAATGAACATCCCTTCAAGAACCAGGATTTTTGTGAACTTTGTGATTGCTTTCATATTACCCATCGTTTCTCCACTCCATACTACCCCCAAGGTAATGGTCAAGCTGAGGCATCTAATAAAACCATTTTTAAAATCCTAAAAAAGACAGTCGATGACGCTGGCCGAAATTGGCACATTCAACTTAACCCTGCACTTTGGGCTTACCGCACAGTGTTCGCACACCTAGAAGAGCCACACCTTATTCACTTGTCTATGATGTTGAAGCTATCTTGCCTATTGAGGTGGAGTTACCATCTTGCGAGTCTCTTTGCACAATCTTATCAGTGATGAAGACTACGTGGTCTCTCGCTTACAAGAACTAGAACTATTGGATGAATGAAGCCAAACTTCTTTTAATCACCTCAAGGCTTATCAACAAAGAATGAGTCGCAGTTACAATCATAAGGTTAAGCCTCATCTATTTGAGGTATGTGACTTAGTTATCAAGGAAAATCCCAAAAATTAGCAAGACAAAGATAAGAAGGGCAAGTTCAAACCGAATTGGCTTGGTCCTTACATCATCACAACAGTTTATGGATCTGGTACATATCAGCTTTCGACACCAGATGGAGAACGTTTGGAGGATCCTATCAGCAACATGCACCTTCACAAGTTTTACACATAGCTCTTTAGAATATCCTAATTTAGAAATTAAAAAAAATAAAAATAATCAAAAATACAAAAAAATCATAAAAATAAAAAACCGTTACTTGGTGAAAACCTGGCAAATAGGCGCCTTGTGGCACAATTTTTTTTTTTTTTTAAATGAAAAAAGTAAAGAGAAATTAATCCGTCCAATGGTGAAAACCACTTTGGTGGCACCCTGGGCAAGTACCATGGTGAAAACCGGGTTACCGGTGTCATGTGTAGAGACATTGCTCCTCCCTCCTTCAGGATTCAATCTCATCCCTTCACTTTGCACACACTCACAGCCTATCCATCCATAATAAACTTACCCATTCCCATCATGGCTTGTCATTGATCTACCTAAGATTGGTTAGCCATTCATAATAATCCATCCTTTTCACCCCTTTCCATCCATAATAAATCATCTCCTATCAATGGCTACGACAAATTCTAATTCTAGTGATGGTTGTGGAACTAAGAGCATCACACATTACGAGGAGTACAATTTCTTCCAATTTTCTTCAATCTATCCACACACAATCCACAATAAAGCACCACTTGCATCACAAATCCGCAATAAAGTTTTGCCTTCTCCGCAATAAAGTATCAGTTTCATGGATTTAGTCAGTTTCAAACGAGACACAAGCAGTAATGGGCTTCAACAAATCAAATCTTTCAACAGACTTAGACAACATTATGGTTCAGTGTTATGTATCATTTTGTAAATGAAAAAATTATGAGCACAATCAAATAAGACTTATACAAGTGATAAGAGACACTAAACTTGAGGACTACAATGGATGTTGGTGTCGAGTCTTGGTTTTCTTTTGATTTTATTTTTTGGTGACATGTCTTTTAGATTTTCTGGCATGTCTCTGACTAGAGATTTTATCTCGAGGATATCTTTGAATAGAAAGGTGAGGATGGGGTATCGTCACCTATTTTTCTTTGTTGTATGTGGATTGTCTCTTAGTAATGCTATGACTTGTCCAAGGATATGAGGACACTATGAGTCTAGTATGAACTGGGGCATTCTTTGTGTGTGACTGTTTGATCTCCATGCAAACAGGTACAATGACTTTCTGGGTCAAACATATACCTCTATTGTTATAACCTATTTGCCATAATAAAGCTCAATGATGATAATAGCACAAGAAGCTCTTTCACTTTCATATCTTCTATCTTTCATCCCCCTTTCTTGATTGACATCCATCATCCTCCTTAAGTCTGTGTAGCCTGTTATCACATGACTGAGAATAATGACACGCCAAAAATATTTGCATTTCATGAAGTTTGCACATGTATTACCACATATTAGCATTTTATACATACATATAGATATCACAATTGCACCATATCTTGCACACAACACATGTTAGCACATTTTATGTTCTCATCATGTAAATTGTTATTTGCATTATCATATTCATCTGCATTTCATACATTCACATTTGCATTTTCATAACATATAAACCCCGAAAAAGAACAAAAATATATTGCATTTCATCATGTACATATTTGCATCCATATCATACACATCACATATAGCATCACATAGGTACACATGCATATAGCTTCTGCAAGGATGAATCATCTCATATATATATCTCAAAAATCATAAGTGTCATAATACAATAATATCAAAATACATATGGCTACACAATCACCTGAAGGTGTCTACATCATCATACAAAAATGGTACAAAAACTGATACATAGGGATCCCTCTAAGGCTATGATGAACTCCCTCCCTCAGAGCCAGCTGGCCTCAACAGAGTCTAATCCCTGGAAGTCCCCACCCCAGGATCATCTCTCATGCCCCCTCTATTTGGTGGTGGAGGACTCATGACTCCACCATTAGATGTTTGTCTCCTGTCTCTCCCTCTATTGGTCGTCATAGTCTGTGATGGTCTCTGGAAGCTCCTAGCTCATTGATCTGGTGGCACCACTTCATAATACACATCTCTCCAGTAGGCTATCTACTCCCCTACTTGTAGTACATAGGCGTATCCATACCCAGTGTCCTCTACTGCCTGCCTGCCTTCCCTCAATGCTGTCTTAGCCTTTGTGTAGCACTAAATAGCCTAATCTCTATCCCACTCAGTGTCCCTCACTTGTCTCCTGAGCCTAGCCCCATCTCACTCTAGATCTTGGATCTCATTTGCGTGTTCCTGGTAGATCTCCCTTAAGGATAGTAGCTCATTCTCCTCCTCTCCTCCCTCCTCCCCCTATCCCTATGGATGCTCATGTGGTTGTCCCTATCCCTATCCCTATCCCTATCCCTATCCCTATCCCTATCCCTATACTTGTCTGGGCACCTATGCTGTTGGCACCTCTAAAGGCAATCCATCTCTACCCCTGACTACATGCACCCACCTCTCCTCTCCTCCATCTCTCCTCTGAGCCACTCCCCTCTCTACTAATGCCCCTCACCTCCGTCGTTTGCCTCTGCCTCCACCATCCCCACTATCATCTCCACCATCCCCCTCTATCGGTTCCCCTGGATCCATCAGCCATGGAAACGGATGCTCTACCCAATATACACTATACTTCGCATCCATCCCTGCATCCTCCACATCTGCCCAAATATCCCAAGGCATGGGAACCATCTCCAACATCTGTGTCATTGCCTGATCATAAGAAAATAATGGACCTAAATGAGCCTGATCGCTCACTGTCTGTGCATACATCCTTGCACCACGTGGCATCCGTTGTATCCTGCCAAATTGCCTGCATACTCTATCTATCAATTGCCACTCAATAACATATATTGTTCACCCAATCAGATACCTACTCCTGAACACATATGGTAGCTCCATTGCATCATCCTCTCACTCCTCACTATCTCGATAAGGCCTCCATACTACATTGTCTACCTCATCGATCACTCAACGCCAACACTCTAACCTCCCAATTTGTGGTTGGGAAGTATTCATATCATACAAATGCACATAAGTGCACCCATGTCCCTTGCCTCTAAAGTGTATCGTCCATGTAACTAGAAGATGCTCATATGCCCATACCTGCAGTAATGTCACTCTGTACCCCAATCCCGTTGATCCATGATACACAAACTGATGCAGCTCATAATACAAGTGTCCCAATAGACATGACCCCCATGCAAACCTAGTGTGCTCAATCACCAATGTCTCCAGAGTCCTCCCCTATCCCACAGCCAACCCTTGAGTCGCCCTATCTAGACATATGAACCCACTAATCACTCCTGCCAGCATCACCAATAGTGCCAATCCTATAGCTATCATAGTATCCCAAGACACATGTCCTACCCTCATCTCCAGTCTTGGATACTAGAACACTTGTCTTAGTGCATCCCTATCTCTCTCTCGATTGTACGAAACTAACTTCCATTGATCGGTATCCACAGTATCATGTACACATCCTCCAAGGTGATTGTCATCTCACCCATCGGCAAATGAAAAGTGCATGTCTCTGAGTGCCATCTCTTAGCTAATGTAGTCATCAATCCCATGTTCACTCAAAACTTAGGCATTTACATAATGTATCGCAAGCCCATGGCCTCAATTGCTACTCTATCCTCAAATGTTAGCTCTACTCATAATCCCTAAGTCAAAGGGTATCTTGATGGGGAGTCCCACTCAAAGAGAGTTAATTCATTGTTTAAGGGCAGTTAGGTGTTATCCTAGTGGGCTTCATTCATTGTTCATCTGGTCTACTAACCAATTTAGATACCTCAACTCTCTAAGAGTTCTCCCAAACCAGATGTGCTCATCGATAGCTCAGGCATGGTTGAGATTCACAAGGGTAAATCCAACCTTACACTCTAAAACTCCTAACAAATGCTTGCAGAGGTTGTAATAGATGTTTGAGATGTTTTTCAAGGGAAACCAATTGGTTTTAAGATTCTTTTCCCCATCACTCCTTCCTTTTCCTATTTTCTAGGCCTAGTAGCCCTAGAGCCCCAATTAGCCCTACCTAGCCGGTTTTTGTGGATTTTCTCCCAATTTCTTCAAAGACCCACACAAAATATTTGTTGATCTAGATACCCTTTTGGAAGTAATTTCTAATTTATGAATTTAGGAATCTCAGCCTAACCGTACAAGTATGGAACCTGAGAAATGCTTGTTTTAGGTGGCTTTGGGCTTGTTTTGGTCCCTTTCCAAGGGTTAGGTGACTTCCTTGATCTTCCACACCTCCAAACTCACACATATGTTCTGCCACACATCACTTGTTCATCCCAAACACTCTACAACTCCAACCCTTCTCATTCTTGCAAACACTTGCATAATCTCATTCACTTCCTAACCGAGCTATGACTGAGCTCGCCTAGGAAATGATGCTCATTGGCCTTTTAATGACCTCCAAACTAAAATAAAAGCTATGTACACTATAAAAAGGTTCCATGGCTTGATTCCCAAGGGATATTGAGAAGAACTCAAAGGACTTCAAGCTGGAACCATGTTTGGGCCTCTCAAACCCTTCCTCAAGCCAAGAGCTTGCAAAATTGAAAACTCAATTTAAACCTACAAATAAACTAATCAAATTTATTCTTGAGCACTAAAAGAACATTTACAAAACAAAAAACAAAGTACAACAATGCAATCAGTCCGTTAGATACGGATTGCTGCTCTAATTCTTGAAAAATGCAACGTAAAACTTCAAAAATGGTCATAAATTATATTCCAATCAACTCCAAGTGTTCAAAAACCTCATTATATTCATTCTCAAGGATTTTATATTCCATTTTTTTCCTAACTAACTCTCCATCATTTTCCTAACCAACCCTTTGCCCAAAAATGCAAAAAGTTGCTCAATGTTGCAAAAAGTTGTCAAGCAACTTTAACAACTTTGGCCAAAAAGTGCATTTTTGCCTTACATGCTTAGTTTTATCCTTCAAACCATTTAAGATGACTAAAAACTATTACATTGACATTTCTCAATGCCAAACAAGGCTATTCAAGGCATTTTTCATCAAAATGCAAGATTTTGCCATTTTAGGCGTACAAGGGCTTACAAGCCAAAATTGAGCAAATGCATTGTCCTAAGGACATTCAACCTACCAAAGCACTATAAAAAATATATGAAGACCTAGGAGAGGACTCTTATTCACCACTCCAAACCAACCTATGAAAAAACACACCAAAATGAAGAAACTGGAATCAAAACTAGGTGCTCCTGCACCATACTCCCCAAAAGAAAAGAAGTCAAGTGACTCCTTGAGGCAATAAAGAAAATGGAACTCCAAGCTTAGAAAATTTTTCCTTAGGTATCCAAGTAGCCTCTAATACTAGAAGGTTCTGCCACTTGACCAAGTGCTCCATGTAGGTGGTATGCCTTGTTTTCTTCAAAATTCTAGAATCTAACACCTTCTCGGCTTGGGGAATGAGTGCAGCTAGTAAGGGTAGGTCTAAAAGTACTTGAGAGACCTCTAAAACTCTACTATCTCCTGTTGGAAGTGTGCCCTTATATTGTACCAAATCTACCACATTGAAAATGGTGACAAAGTCATATCACCGGGTAAGTCTACCTTATATGCATTGGTGTCATACTTGGCCAAAACTTTGCAACAACCTATCCTCCTCATATGAAGCTTACTAGGGACACCTTTCTGAAGTCTTGCCTTGTTCAAATGAACCATCACCATGTCACCAACAACAAATTGGATATCTTTCCTTTTTTCATCCACTTTGTCTTTGATCTTTTGAGTAGTGTCCAATAAGGTTGTCCTAACCTGCTCATGAACCTCTTGCATTGATTGAGCCATGTCTAAGACATGTCCACTCTATTGTCCCATCTTTCCCACATCTCTGAGCTCCAAAACTCCTCTAGGATGAATGCCAGACACCACCTCAAAAGGACTTTTACCGGCGGACCTATTTACACTATCATTGTAAGCAAACTCAGCTTGATGGATGATCTGATCACAAGATTGACCATATTCTTTTGTTAGGCATCTAAGTAGTTTCCCAAGTGTTCTATTGACCACCTTAGTTTGACCATCCTTTTGGGATGATAGGTTGAACTAAAAGACAAATTAGTACATAATCTTTGCCACAAAGCCTTCCAAAAATGACCAATAAACTTTGCATCCCTATTTGACACAATGCTCATAGGTAAACCATGAATCCTAATAACCTCTTTGAAAAACAAGTGAGCAATGTGGTTGGCATCATGAGTGACCTTTCATGGAATAAAATTAGCCATCTTACTAAACCTGTCTACCACAACAAAGATGCTATCAAAACCTGATTTGGTTTTTGGCAAACCAACCACAAAGTCCATACTTACACACTCCCATGGTCGGTTGGGAATAGGTAAAGGTTGATAAAGACTAGCATTGGAAGATGTACCCTTAGCTCTTTGGCAAACCACACATTTCTCCACATATCTTCTGATATCTCTTTGCATTTAGGCCAAAAGTAGAATCTTTGGACAAGTTCCAAAGTCTTGTTCAAACCAAAATGTCCACTCAAGCATCCATTATGCTTCTCTTGCATCAAGTTTTCTCTCATAGACCCTTTAGGCACACATATTTGTCCTCCTTTGAACAAAAGGCCATCTTGCAAGGTGTAATCTTAATATTCATTGTTAGGTCCCAGAGACAACTGAGAGGGGGGGGGGGGGGGGGTGAATTAGTTGTCCAATAAATTCAACCAAAAATAACTTAACCAGAACTTAATACTTAATACCAGTAAACCAAAATTCTATGCCAGTAGACAGTTTTAACAGTTAATTGCAATACTGGTAAAGATTAATGCATGAAACAAAAAGACAATAACACCCACAACACATAACACCAATGTTTGTACGTGAAAACCCTATAAGGGGAAAAACCACAGTGGGAAGCCTTACCCACAATCAAATGATACTACTGCAGATAGTATGTGTTTACAATATGGATTCTGCACATGCAGAAAGGCCAGTTGCCTAGAGATCACTGCTCAATCACAAAATGAGAGTCACACTAACTATAATTGGATGGTTAAATCCAATAATAATGTACTGCAAAAAATAGCATCTTCATATGCTAGATTCAGTAACGGTGTAGTTCTAATTCCCTTCACAAAACCCTCCTTCAACCTTCAAGTGATGTTTGTGTGTATAGCTCTACTTATTTTTGCATATACTCTATTACAATTCTTCTTCATAATCTCATATCGATCTTATAAATAAGATCTTACATATATACCATAACCTAAGACTAATTGAATAGGTCGGCTCACTAAAAGAAATTACAATAAAATCAATTACAAACAAATCATTATCTGATGCACGATGTCGGCTCAATGCATTTACAATAATAATAAATCATTTCCATAACATGTCGTGTTGATCTGGAATAGATAAGTCTGTCGGTGCTTATCCTGGACCTATTTGCCGGTAACAACAAATATGCAAAGCCGAATAAACAAATAACCAAATCACCAAAACCAATTGATCGAGTAATGTCTTCGACATAACCAAGTAGTTTCCAAGTCATTCCAAGTGACAGTGAACAATATAATATGTTGGTGAACCAAATACTAGTGTTTTGCATAAGTATTTGTCTTGCCGGTGAATATAACCAAAATCTCCAAGTGTTGATAAGTGTTGACAAGTAATGGCAGGTGTTGACATCAATGACAAAACTATATCAACATATCCAAAATACCAGCAATCTCCCCCTTTGGCATTGATGGCAACACGAGATGGAAAAACCATCAAAGTGCCAAAACAGAAATGCCAAAAACCAAAAACCAACAATCTCCCAAAGAGATCATTAACCAGAAATAAAAAATACATAATATCATCTCACTCCAAAGTAATAATATCTCCCCCTAGGAATAATATGTGTTATCCATGTGTTTTTCCATATCAATCTCTCCCACTTTGACATCAAATGCCAAAGCAATACAAAACCAAATACAAAATACCAATTCATTCAATATACCAACTACTCCCCCTGAGAAGTAGCTCTCCTCATCAAAGCCGGAATAAAAGATTTCTCTGTTAATTCTGTCGGTTGATAACAAACATCAACTGTCTAAGTCTCTACCAGTGGTGGTAGGACTCCAAGTTTCTCTCTAAGATACTCAAATGTTTCCTTAGGCAAAGGCTTTGTAAAAATATCTGCAATCTGCTCCTTAGTATTCACATAAACCAATTTCACTTCTTTTGCTTCAACATTCTCTTTTAGAAAGTTCAGTTTGATAGAAACATGTTTAGTTTTAGAGTGAAGTATCGAGTTATTTCATATATCAATTGTTGTTGTATTGTCATAGTAAATAGTTATAAGTTCTTTGCAATTTCCCTTTATGTCCTTCAATAGTTGCTTGATCCATAATACCTGTGTACAGTTAGTTGTTGCTGCAACATATTATGATTTTGTAGTTGATAAACTTATACAACTTTGTTTCTTACTCAACCATGAAATTAGTCTATTGCCAAGAAAAAATGCTCTGCCAGTGGTGCTTTTTCTTTCATCCACATCTCCTGCCCAATTAGCATCTATGTATGCATATAAGTCAAAATTTTCATCTCTAGCATATCATAAACCAAGATTTGTAGTGCCTTGTAGGTACTGGAAAATCCTTTTCACTACTGATTCATGATTTTCTTTAGGATTACTTTGAAATCTTGAAAGAATACATACTGCATTCATAATATCAGGTCTTGTTTGTGTCAAATACAATAAACCTCCTATCATAGATTTGTATCTAGTCAGATTAACAGGTGTAGATTCATCCTTCAAAGATAATTTATCATTTGTAGTCATAGGTGTGCTTACCCATTTACAATTCTCCATGCCAAATTTCTTTAGTAATTCCTTCAAGTACTTAGATTGACATAGGAATATACCTTTACCAGTATGTGAAATCTGCAATCCTAAAAAGAATTTTATCTCTCCAATCATAGACATTTCAAATTCTTGCTGCATTTTGTTAGAAAAGTCTTTACACAAACCATCTTCTCCTCCAAAGATTATATCATCAACAAAAACTTCAATAACCAAGATGTTATCATTAGTTACTTTGTAGTATAAATTGATGTCTTCATTACCTTTTGTGTAACCAAGCTTTAAAAGATATTTGTCCAATCTTGCATACCAAGCTCTAGGAGCTTGTTTCAATCCATATAAAGCTTTCCTTAACCTGCAAACCATGTCTTTTTTATTCGTCAAAGAAAATCCATGAGGATGCTCAATGTAAACTTCTTCTTCAAGATCTCCATTCAGAAATGCACATTTAACATCCATTTGATATACTTTATAATTTGTGTGTGTTCCAAAAGCCAATAAAAGTCTTACTGACTCAATTCTAGCTATCGGTGCAAAGATTTCATTGTAATCAATTCCTTCTTTCTAAGAATATCCTTTACACACCAATCTTGCTTTGTTTCTGATTACCATGCCATCTTCATTAAGTTTATTTCTAAAAACCCATTTAGTTCCAATTACATTTTTGTCTTTAGGTCGGGGAACTAATGACCAAGTGTTATTCCTTTCAATTTGTTCCAATTCATCTTCCATTGCTTTAATCCAATATTTATCTTCACATGCCTCATTAACTGATGTAAGTTCAATTTGAGAAATAAGACATACCTCCTCATTTGTCAATCTTCCTCTAGTCATAACTCCTTGAAATTTGTTTCCAATTATCTGATCTTCAGAATGATTCAATCTTACATACCAGGGTGTTTTTACTTGTTGTTGTTCTTCAGTGACTGTTGAATCTCTAGATGATGTCAGTGTAATTGGATCACCATTCTGTACTAGTGTATTCATAATAGGTTCATTTGTGATTATCTCTATTGTCGGTTCAGAGTCTGTGTACCTTGAATTTCTTCTAAACTATTCATCAATCTTCACATTTGCACTCTCAACAATTTTCTGCAATCTTTTGTTAAAACATCTATATGCCTTGCTCTTAGATGAATAACCAAGAAATATTACTTCATCACTTCTAGGATCAAATTTGCCAATATACTCATCTCTTCTAATATAGCATTTACTTCCAAATATTCTGAAATATTTAAGAGTAGGAGTAATACCAAACCATAGCTCATGTGGGGTCTTACCGGTTTCTCCTCTGATGTGAACTTTGTTGAATGTATAAACAATTGTATTGACCGCTTCTCTCTAGTATATATGAGGTAGATTTGCTTCTGATATCATACTTCTAGCTGCATCCAAGATAGTTATGTTTTTCCTTCCCACAACTCCATTTTGTTGGGGTGTCTAGGGTGCTAACAACTGTCTTCTGATCCCATTCACTTCACAGAATGTATTAAACTCCTTAGATGTGAACTCACCTCCTTGATCTGATCTCAAACATTTGATTTTCTTGCTGGTTTCATTTTCTACCATCACCTTGAATAGTTTGAATTTCCCAAATGCTTCATATTTTTCTCTGAGAAAAGTAACCCAACACATTCTAGAATAGTCATCAATGATTAGCATTAAATTTCTATCTCCTTGTATACTTCTAGTTCTTGCTGGACCACATAAATCAGTATGAATTAAATCAAGAAAATTGTTAGACTTCTCTGGAATACTCTTGAAAGATGCTCTAACTTGCTTTCCAAATTGACATTCCTTACATACCGAATTGTGAGGTTTAACAATCTTAGGTAAATCTCTAATTACCTTAATAGTACTGATTTTCACAATGCAATCAAAATTTACATGACAAAATCTTTTGTGCCATAACCAACTTTCATCAATATGTGCAATTAAACATGCTTTCTCATTATTGTTCAAATGAAAGATATTACCTCTGGTCTGATTACCGGTTGCAATTTCCAAACCAGTTCTATTTAAGATTATGCTTCAAACCTTCAACATAGTAAACATTACTAGTATTGTTCTTACCATCAAATGATATAGTGCCTTTTCCTTTGATCAAACAAGCTTTATCATCTTCAAATATTACTAGACCTCCATTGTAATCCTGAAAGGTTAAGAATTTACTCTTATCTCCAGTCATATGATGTGAACATCCTGAATCAATAATCCATTCATCTTTATCTTCAACTTTAGCTGCCAGGGCATTCTCTAATGATTGAACAGTAGGTGTCGGTTGATCTTCTGTTATAGCAACAAAAGCCCATCCATTGTCTGTTGGATCCTCATCAGAATCATCGGTAACTCCTTCATCAGCATAATAACAAGATTTGTCTCTATTCTTCTTAAATTTGTATTTCTGATAGTTAGGGTTAGGCTTATATGTTCTTTTAGCTTCTTCTCTTAATCTTGCATGTCTATCAGCACATCTAGATGCCATCTGACCAATCTTATTGCAGTTAAAACATTCAAAGGGTGCTTTACCTTCATGCTTACTTCCAATTGGACCTTTAGGCATTTTCCTTGCAAATAGTGCTTCAAGTTCTTCATTTTCTCTCCTGCTTTCTTCAAGTTCTCTTGCATAGAAGGCTTTCTAATTAGATTTATCATGTGATGATGATGATTCCGCAGTTGATGATAATGCCTTAAAATCTAGATCTGTCTTGATAGTAGTAACAGGACCAAATTCCTCAAGCTCAAAAGCTAAAAGTTTTCCAACCAAAGTGTCTCGAGATACTGATGTATTAGGCATTATTCTTAATTCATTTATAGCAGTAACTTTCATTTTATATGCCGGTGGCAAAGCTCTTAAAACTTTAGAAACAATCTCATCTTCACTTAAGGTTCCTCCATAACATTGTATACCCAAAACAATTTCATTTACTCTTTCCATAAAAGCAGAAATTCTTTCTTCTTCTTCCATTTTCAGACTTTCATACCTGACCTGGAAGCATTCAAGTTTTGCAATTTTGACTGTGGAATCTCCTTCATTCAATGTTTCTAGTTTGTCCCAAATAACTTTAGCAGTAGATCTATCTGACAATCCCATGACTTGCTGATCTGACAATGCGCTCAAAAGTGCTTCTCTTGCTTTGCAGTCATTTTCCTCATCTTTTCCCAAGGTTGGTAGATTAGGTTGACTGTGAGTAGGAGCAATATAGCCATTATTTGTAACCTCCCATATGACCTTTCCAATGCAATTCAAATGTGTCTCCATCCTAATCTTCCATATGCCATAGTTAGTTCCATCATGTTTCGGACTATCCTTCCTGAAATAGTTAGAAGACATTGGATCTCCTCAAGCTGTTAGACTTCTGCAAAAAAAGAACTATGTTCTAATACCAATTGTTAGGTCCTGGAGATAATTGAGAAGTGGGGGGGGTGAATCAGTTGTCCAATAAATTCAACCAAAATAACTTAACCAAAACTTAATGCTTAATACCGATAAACCAAACTTTTATGCGGGTAGACAGTTTTAACAGTTAATTGCAATACCGATAAAGATTAATGCATGAAATAGAAAGACAATAACATCCACAACACATAACAGCAATGTTTGTACGTGGAAACCTTGTAAGGGAAAAACCACGGTGGGAAGCCTTGCCCACAATCAAATGATACTACTGCAAATAGTATGTGTTTACAATATGGATTTTGCACATGCAGAAAGTCCAGCTACCTAGAGCTCACTACTCAATCACAAAATGAGAGTCACACTAACTACAATTGGATGGTTAAATCCAATAATAATGTACTGCACAAAATAGCATCTTCATATGCTAGATTTAGTACCGGTGTAGTTCTGATTGCCTTCACAAAACCCTCCTTCAACCTTCAAATGATGTCTGTGTGTATAGCTCTACTTATTTTCACATATGCTCTATTACAATTCTTCTTCCCAATCGCATATTGATCTTATAAATAAGATCTTACATATATACCATAACCTAAGACCAATTGAATAGGTCAACTCACTAAAATATATTACACTAAAATCAATTAAAAATAAATCGTTATCCGATGCATGATGTCGGCTCAAAGCATTTACAATAATAATAAATCATTTCCATAACATGTCGTGTTGATCTGGAATAGATAAGTCTGTCGATGCTTATCCTGGACCCATTTACTGGTGTAGTCACATAAATCTGTCCATTTTAATTAAATGAATATTTCGTATTTATTTGATTAAAAATCCACTAGCCACCAGTTAATTAAATTAATATTTAATTAATTCATCCCCAAACATTCTTCTATTAATTAAATAAATTATTCAATTTATTTTAATTAATTCATTAAATCCAATTCAAATCAATTAAATAAATAAAATCAATTTATTTAATTAAATCCCCTTTTCCTCTTTTAAATAAATTAAATAAAACATTTATTTAAATCATTATCCCCCACCCCACTTGCATTTTCCTACAAACGCAACTTGCACACATTTTGAAATAAATGAATTTTTATTTTAAATAAAATCCCATTTTCCCTCACCCACCAAATCCACTTGCAAAATCTAATCCCCTTCTAGATTCTTCTAACCCCTTCCTAATTAGCCTAATCCATCCCCTAATTATTGTCACATTCCTAAGCAAAATGGAGTCACTTCTCAAAGCCTAAAAGTCTTTGATAACCATTAAAGGCTTTCAACCTTCAACCACTAAATGTCTCAAAGTCTTGGATAACCTTTGAAAGCTTCCAACCTTCAACCACTAAATGGCTCAAAGTCTTTGATAACCATTGAAGGCTTCCAACTTTCAACCACTTAATCCACAAAGTCTCCAATAACCATTAATGGTTAACCCAAACCCTCCTACATGGTTAAAACATTTGTTTTGACTCAACCTCTACCCAACCCAAGGGTCTCATCAAGCCTTTAATGCTTTGACCATGATTATCTCTTAATCATTTGCACAAAGGTTTATCCCTGCATTAACTCCTAATCCAGTGGGTAATCCTAATTTAGACTTGACCCTTAGCCTTTAGATAACCATGAGGTCTTCTCAGGCCTTTAATGCCTCCAACCTCTTCTTTCAACCCAACCCTATGTTGACACTTGTCACCATTTCATTGGTGCAAATTGTGCACATGGATCCCCAACTTTCAAACTTGACCCTTGATTAAACCCTTCAATCCTGGCCATCCATTGCTCCATTTTTCCTATAAATAGAGCCCATTCCTTCATAATCCAGATCCTGAAAACTTGTAAGCATTTAGACTATAGACATTTTAGAGAGCATTTAGCATAGCATAACTAAATCTTGTCTTTTTGGTTAAAATATATCATTTTAGCATAAAAATAGCTTTTTATTTCATATTTGGAGCTATACTACAAATCTCAATCCTCCATAAGCATCCATAGTGCAAAAAGCTGCTGAGAGCTACACTATTTTGGAACTTGGAGAGGAGAGGAACAAGGGAGAAGAAGCTAAGGCCATGCTAAGAGGCAGTTGGAGATGTCTCATGATCTTTGTTTTACTTATTAGATATATTAGCATGTCTCTTTGTGTCTCTTTTGGAATGCTTTCATATGTTTAGTTTTAGATTGACTAACACTAATGTTTTGTGTGTTTTTGTGTTATTTGATCATAGACTAACCTTGTGCCATTTAGGAGGGCATCAACTGGTAACAACAAATATGCAAACCTGAATAAACAAATAACCAAATCACCAAAACCAAGCGATCGAGTAATGTCTTTGACATAACCAAGTATTTTCCAAGTCATTCTAAGTTTTGGTGAACAATATAATCTGTCAGTGAACCAAATACTAGTGTTTTGCATAAGTCTTTGTCTTGCCGGCGAACATAACCAAAATCTCCAAATGTTGATAAGTGTTGACAAGTAATGACAGGTGTTGACATCAATGACAAAACCATATCAACATATCCAAAATACCAACATTCACTATGAAAATGATTTCCAAACCCTTGGCAAACCTTGTAGGCAGCAGCAAAATCTTCATCTTCTTCATACAAATTCTTGAAGCTATCCACTCCAATGCTTTTTAACTACACTTCTTGCACTATTAGTAACCTCCTACTCAATGCATCAGCTACCTTATTACATTTTCCTTTCTTGTGATTGATGGTAAAGGTATATGACTGCAAATATTCTACCCATTTAATATGCCTATGGTTTAACTTTTCTTGAGAATTAAGAAAGCTAAGAGCTTGGTTATCAATGTAAACCATAAATTCCTTAGGTAGAAAATAATGCCTCCATTTCCTAAGTGATTGGAAAAATGCATACAATTCCAAATCATAGGAGGAATACCTTTTCTTTGCACCATTGAGTTTCTCACTGAAGAAGGCAACCGGTCTATTGTCTTGACTCAAAGCTGCTCCAACCGCTATGTTGCTTGCATCACATTCAATTGTGAAGAATTTTTCAAAGCTTGGTAGGGTAAGTATCGGCTGAGTATCCACCTTTGTCTTCAAGAGATAAAAACCTCTTTGTGCTTCCTTGGTCCATACAAACTTTTTTCTCACACCTCCCTTGATTGTCTCAACCATGGGTGCACATATTTCACTGAACCCCCTGATGAACTTTCTATAAAACTGAGACAAGCCATGCAAACTTCTCACTTCACTTGTTATCCTAGGTGTGGGCCAACTGATTATGGCTTCCACCTTAGAGGTATCCATCTTCAAATCACCTCTTGAGACTACAAACCCAAGATACACCAATTCTTGTTTCATAAACTCACATTTCTCCAAATTGATGGTTAGTTGTTTATCACATAGTTTACCCAAGATAATTTCTATATGCTTAAGATGCTCATCTTTAAACTTGCTAAAAATTACGATGTCATCTAAATAAACAACAGCAAATTTACCAATGTAGTCCTTGAGTACATCATTCATGAGTCTCATGAATGTTCTAGGGGCATGTGTGAGTCCAAATGGCATAACAAGTCATTCATAGAGTCCTTTTGTAGTCTTGAAATTGTCTTCCATTCATCACCCTCCTTTATTTTGATTTGGAGGTAACCACTATTGAGATCTATCTTGGTGAAGTATTCAGCACCTCCCAGACAATCCATCAAGTCTTCAATTCTTGGGATGGAAATATGTACCTGATAGTAATCTGGTTAATGGCTCTAGAGTCGGTGCAAAGTCTCCAAGTACCTCCCTTCTTTGGAGCCAAAATGGTGGGTACTGCACATGGGCTGATGCTCTTCCCGATTAGACCATTATCTAGGATTTCTTGTATTTGATTGCCCATCTCCTTGTTTTGATCTAGTGTCATTTTATAAGCTACCTTATTGGGTAGAGAAGCTTTGGGTATAAAGTCAATTTGATGACTTATGGCACATTGAGGAGGCAATGTAGTTGGTGTTCCATCACTAATGATATCCTCAAACTGATCTAGAACCTGTTGGACTTCTTTAGGAATGCTCACCTTCTTGTCCTCTTTTGGCTTCACAACAATGGCAAGCCCCACTCCTTCTCCCTCCTTGAGTGTATTGATGAACTCTTTCTCACCAACTAGCAGCACATTAGGACCTTTGGATTTGCCCTCCACTTGGTCTCCTATGGACTCGATTTTGTAGGTGATTCCATATTTTTGGAAGGTATAAGCATTCTTCTCTCCATGATGTATTTCCTTTCTATCAAACTGCCATGGCCTACCTAGGAGTAGGTGGCAAGCATCCATGGGTAAGCTATCACACAAGATTGTGTCTTTGTAACCTCTAATGGTGAACTCAACCCAAGTTTGTTCATTTACAAGAACATCTTGCCCCTTGTTGAGCCATGTAACTCTATAGGGATCACTATGTGGTATTCTTCACAAATTGATCTTACTCGTCGCTTCCTCTGAAACTATGTTGTCTGTGGATCCTGAATCCACCACCACTCTACATACCTTTCCCATGATCTTGCATTTTATTCTGAACAAGGATCTCCTTTGGCTAGGTTCCTCCTTAACCGGTTCTTTGATCAAGACTCTCCTTATCATGTGGTTCTATCCAACCTCTGAATCCAAACCTTCTTCTGATTCTTTCATGTTTGTTGCATCCTATTGAGCATAATTTACTCTCCTCTCACCTCCTTGGGATGAAGAAGACTTCTTAGGGAACCTATAGGCCGAGTTTCCAAGTTGATGGCAGTTGTAGCACTTCATGGTGGAAAAATAGGACCCTCTTCCTAATCCACTAGACCTTCCTCTACTAGATTTGCTAGATCCCCTTCCTTTATAGTTTCTCTTGGTATTGGAATCCCCACTTTTCTCAACCAACATGGATTCCCCTTGGGATATTTGGTCTACACTTCTTCCACCAAAACTACCTCTATGACCTCTACCATCTCTTCCCCTACCTCTACCTCTGTTGCTTTGTTATTGTTTCTTCTTGCTCTTTTCTTCCACTTTTAGTGCCAACTAATAGCACTTGTGCATGGTGTTGGGGCATAACATGCTCAATTCCTCTTGAATATTCCATCTCAAACCATTTGAGTATTTGGAAACCTTGATGTTCTCATCCTCTACTACCTTGGATCTCAGACACAACTTCTGAAACTCCTTTAGTATAGCTGCTCACATCCAAGTCTCTTTGCCTCAAATTTTGTCTCCTCTTGTGCAACTAGATTTCCTAATCTTCAGGGATGTATGCCTCTTTCACCTTGGCTAACATGCCCTTCCAAGTAGCTATGGGGTTCTTGCCCTCATTTTTCCTCTCTTCTTGAATAAATTTCCACCAAATCAATGTTTCCCCTCTCAATCTAGACTTGGCCACCTTCACCTTTTGTGCCTCACTGATTCCATCACATTCAAAGTGATTCTCCAATCCCTCTATACATTCCAAGACTACCTTAGGCTCCATTTTTCCACAAAAGAGTGGCACTCCTTCTAGGGATTTTCCTCCTAAGGATTTAATGGATTTAAGGAAAGGTTCTTCAGGTAGAATAGGGTCTGGTTAAGGAGTCCTATCCTCTTCTACAACTTCTTTGCCCTTCCCCTCATTGATCTTGATTGTCACTTTCTCAGTTTTATCCTCAACTGCATCTAGTTTGCTCTACAATTGTAGTAACCTTTCTCTAAGGAGCCTATTTTCTTCTTCTTGGTCTTCTACCTTCTTTGCTAGCTCTATATTGGTCACCATCCTTAAGCTATTCTCTTCTACTGATTCAGTGTTTGTCATATGTTGGCTTCTTCCCAAATCTTGGAAGCTCTGATACCACTATGATGGGGAGTCCCACTCAAAGAGAGTTAATTCCTTGTTTAAGGGTAGCCGGGTGTTATCCTAGTGGGTTTCATTCATTTTTCATTTGGTCTACTAGCCAATTTAGACACCTCAACTCTCTAATAGTTCTCCCAATCTAGATGTGCTCACTGGTTGCTCAAGCATGGTTGAGATTCACAAGGGTAAATCCAACCTTACACTCTAAAACTGCTAAAAAATTCTTGTAGAGGTTGTAGTAGGTGTTTGAGATTTTTGTTAAGGGAAACCAATTGGTTTTGAGTGAGGGTTTGATTCTTTTCCCCATCGCTCCTTCATTTTCCTATTTTCTAGGCCTAGTAGCCCTAGAGCCCCAATTAGCCCTACCTAGCCGATTTTTTTGGATTTTCTCCCAATTTCTCCAAAGACCCACACAAACTCTTTGCTGATCAGGATACCCTTTTGGAAGTACTTTCCAATTTCTGAATTTAGGAATCTCAGTCTAACCATATAGGTACAGAACCCGAAAAATACTTGTTTTAGGTGGTTTTGGGCTTGTTTTGGTCCTTTTCCAAGGCTTATGTGACTTCCTTGATCTTCCAAACCTCCAAACTCACACATATGTTCTTCCACACATCACTTGTTCATCCCAAACACTCTGCAACTCCAACCCTTCTCATTCTTGCAAACACTTGCACAATCTCATTCACTTCCTAATCGGGCTATGATTGAGCTTGCCTAGGAAATGATGTGCATTGGCCTTTAAATGACCACCAAAGGAAAATAAAAGATATATACACTGTACAAAGGTTCCATGGATTGAGTCCCAAGGGATATTGAGAAGAACTCAAAGGACTTCAAGCTGGAACCATGTTTGGGCCTCTCAAACCCTTGCTCAGGCCGAGAGCTTGCAAAATTGAAAACTCAATTCAAACCTATAAATAAACTAATCAAATTACTTCCTCAGCACTACAAGAACATGTAAACAACAACGAACAAAGTACAACAATGCAATCAGTCCATTAGATATGGATTGCTGCTCTAATTCTTGAAAAATGCAATGTAAAACTTCAAAAATGGTCACAAATTGTATTCCAATCAACTCCAGGTGTTCAACTACCTCATTACATTCATTCTATGGGATTTGATATTCCATTTTTGTCTTGATAACTCTCCATCAGTTTCCTAACCAAACCTTTGCTCAAAAATGCAAAAAGTTGCTCAATGTTGCAAAAAGTTGTCAAGCAACTTTGACAACTTTTGCCAAAAAGTGCATTTTTGCCTTACATGATTAGTTTTCTCCTCCAAACTATCTAAGATGACTAAAAAATATTACATTGACATTTCCCAATGCCAAACAAGGCTATTCAAGTCATTTTTCATCAAATGCAAGATTTTGCCATTTTAGGCTTACAAGGGCTTACAAGCCAAAATTGAGCAAATGCATTGTCCTAAGGACATTCAACCTACCAAAGCAATAAAAAAAAAATATGAAGACCTAGGAGAGGAATCTTATTCACCACTCCAAACCAACCTATGAACAAACACACCAAAATGAAGAAACTGGACTCAAAACTAGGTGCTCCTGCACCATATCTCTCCCGTGACTAGCATTGGTAGATCCTCCTGCAATCAATCAAATCAATTGTGTCAATCCTAGTAGTACTCCCTGTTCATGCCAAAATGCTGCTTTTTTATCCTAGTGCTTATATATATATATATATATATCATATGACACTCTAGCCTAGTAGTGTATATGGTGAAAATGGATAGCAATAAACAACAATATTGAAAGACTAAAATGGATTCAACCACCAAACCCTAGCCTAACAATGAACAAAGATCCACCATAACATATGAAGATAACCTAAGACAATGCAAATATAACTCAAAAATCACAAAGATTATACCATCACATGTCCACTAGGGTTTTGATCTCCATTCTTCCTATCTCCATTGATCTTGTTTGATATGCTTGCTCTCAGATTTTTATGTGCACAAGAGCTCAATAAAGAACGGAATGTGGTTGCAAGTAGGATCGTAGTGTAGCCAAGTACTCCAAAATTAGTCATTAGGGTTTGGTAATGAAGAAAGCATCTCCTTAAATAGAAGACACAATAGAAAATGGAGGGTTAAGATTGAGAGGTGTAAAAAGAGAGGTCGGCTAGGATTAGAGGGTAGGTATAAGAAATACCAAAATAATGAAAGAGGTAGGTAGTGTAGGAAATAAGAGATGAATGACATGTGTCATATGTGGAAAAGGTTAATGAATTAATTAAATAAATAAAGATTTATTTAATTAATAGAAGAAGTAGGGCAATTAAATAAATAAAATATTTATTTAATATAGGAAAGGGATAATTTAAATAAATAAATGTATTTATTTAAATGAGAAATAAGGCTAGAAGAGGATAAATGAATTAATTAAATAAATAAAAATTTATTTAATTAATAGAAGAATTAGGCTTAGATAATTAAATACATAAAATATTTATTTAATTAGACATGACAATTTTGGGTGTCTACAAGTAGTATCCCCTGTTCATCACAAAGTGTTGTTTTTTTATCCTAGTGCTTATATCTATCATATGGCACTCTATCCTAGTAGTGTTCCCTATTCATCACAAAGTGTTGCTTTTATCTTATCTTTTAGGACACCTACTTGACTGCATCCTCTTGAGTAGCTTACCCAATTGACAATGTATGTTCTATCACATAATTGTCAATTTCAGCCTAATCCAATTGACAACGTATGCTCTATCACAGAATTGTCAAATTCTATGGTACTCCCTATTCATCACAAAGTGTCTCGCTCTATCCTATCCTAGGGCCTCTACTTGAGTGTATCCTCTTGAATAGTTTCCTGATTGGCAACATATTTTCTATTACATATTTGTCAATCCTAGCTCTATATGTTATCCTAGTCTTCCCTAGAGGACCTTCTTAAATGTGTCCTCTCAACAGCTTATCCAATCGACAGCATATGTTTATCACAGAATAGTCAATTCAACCTTGAAGACATAAATGCACATTCATGACACAAATGTGCATTCATGACACAAACGTGCTTACATAGTTCACAGATGTTTCTGCATTTCACAAACGTGCCTGAAACACACAAACATGTCTCTGTTCTACACAGACGTGCCTGCCCTGCGCAAACGCCCCTGCATTTCACAAACGCACTTGCATTTAGCATTGATGCTTTTCAAACCATAGATGTGTTTACACTTGACATATATGCGCCTAGCCTACCTAGACACGCCTGGCACCAACACAGATGGGCTTTCCCATCTTTTGCCCCGCTTGACAATTTCTAAGACATACCCAATATGCATTTATTGACCTATATAACATGCATTTATGACAACAATTAATACAACAAAGTACAAGGAGGTTTTGTGGTACTTACTGGCTCTCCTGCATCTGTTGCCCTTTGATATCAGCGAACATGATCAAATCTGTGCACCAATGCCATCGTTGTTGATTGTTGACTGCTCTCTACTCTCTCTGCACTCTTATCTCTTAAGGTGTGTGGCTGATAATGAGGATGTTTTCCCTCATAGTCTATCTTATAGACTACCCTAGCCCTAGTTTCCCATCTCAGTCTTCTTTATCCCCTAACTTTGTCACTCTATCCTATCTTTTTAGTTCTTTCTACCATTTCTTTCTTATCAAGAGATTGTCTACGATCTTTTCACACATTTTCATCCAATCTCTCGAGGGGGCATATCATTCCTGTCTTGGGGCAACTTTGTATCAGTTTATCTTATCTTCTTTGAAACAACACGACAAGCTGCATTGTCTCAAAGAGGGGCAAAATGTAGACACCTAAAATTGTCTTGTCTAATTAAATAAATATTTTTATTTAATTAATTATTTTATCCTAAGTCTTTTATTAATTAAATAAATGTTTATTTATTTAATTAATTCATTTATCCTCTTCTAGCCTTTTTTCTCATTTAAATAAATACATTTATTTATTTAAATAGCCCTTTTACTAAATTAAATAAATACTTTTATTTATTTAATTGATCCCACTTCTTCTATTAATTAAATAAATATTTATTTATTTAATTAATTCATGAGCCTTTTCTACCCATGACACATGTCATTCATCTCTTAATTCTTACACTACCTACCCTCTCATTATTTTACTATTTCCTCTACCTACCCTCTAATGCTAGCCGACCATTTATCTTTACACCTCTTAATCTTATCCCTTCATTTCTTACAGTGTCTTCTATAGAAGAGGATGCTTCTCTCATTATCAAACCCTCAACTACGCTTTCAAACTTTCATATACGATCAAGCCTACTTGCAACCACATTTCCGTTCTTTGTTGAGCTCTTGTGCACACATAAAATCTGAGAGCAAATATATCAAGCAAGATCAATGGAGATAGGAAGAATGGAGATTCAAGCCCTATTGGACATGTGATGGTATAGTCTTTGTGATTTTGTTGATTTGCATTTGTCTTAGGTAAACTTCATATGTTATGGTGGATCTTTGTTATTGTTACGCTAGGGTTTTGTGGTTGAATCTATTTTAGTCTTTCAATATTGTTGTTTCCATTTTTACCATAAACAAATACTATAGTTTATTACATAAACTAAGAAGGAAAGATAAATATATAACACTTTGGGGATTATGGTTATAATGATTATGTCTTTTGTGCTTTTTTCGTGAGTGACTTTCTCTATTGTTCCTATGTGTGATTGCCGACAAATAATTGTTGTTCTTAGAGATGTTTATATTTATTGTTTCAATTCAAATTATCTTGGTTTTTGTTTGACTTTGCATCTCTTTATGGGTTGGTTAGAGAACTTGTTTGTGCCTTAAATTAATTTATTTTGGATTCGCAATTGTCCAAGTTCATTTTCTGAGTTTTCTGGACTCCGTGTTATATGCTTTTTTCCGTTAGTTAGATGCACTAATGTTCTTGTTATATGTGTTGTTTTGTTAGTCAGATGCACTAACGTGCATGTTATATGCATTTTCTATTAGTTGGATGCACTAATATGCGTGTTATATGCATTGTTTTGTTAGTCAGATGCACTGATGTGTGTGTTATATATGGTGTTTTGTTAGTTAGATGTGCTAACATGCGTCTTATATGTGTTTTTCCATTGATCAAAAGCACTGAACTGATAATCGAATGCGCTACTTTGTTGAACGAATGCGCTAGACTGTTGTTCAGTCCTTATGTGTTAGTTTTTGAGCTTTCAAATTTTTTTGTATTTGGATTTTGAGTTTCCAGAGGCCGTTATTTTGACTCTTCAATTGTCTCAGGACTGGTTATTGACTGAATTAGATATGTGTTATGGTGGATTTTGTTTGCATATTGCTTAAGATGTTGTGATGTTGTGTTTGTTATTAATTTGATTTAGAATCTTTATTTACTAGGTTTTGATTATTGAGAGCCCTTGGTCATGCTATGCTATTTTATGTTTATAGGTGGTATATGTGTGACCCTAAGCTCTAAGTGCATGTTAGGGGGAGTGGGATTCCAAGTGAGTGACTGGGGTTGCGGGGAGTAGAAAGCCAAGTTACCTGAAGTCTAGATCATCGAAATATCTCATTGGGAGTTTTATCTTGTAAACAAGTGATAATTTTAATTAATTAATTCTATGAGAGTTGGGTAGTATTAGCTATTCACCTTAATAACTATAAGAAATGGTGATAATGGACCCTCTGCCTTCCCTATTGGTAGAAATCTAAGATAGGATTGGGAAATCCTTGGTAACCCAGGTAAGCTAATCTCCCTTACTCCCTTCAAGGTTGAGATGGCTCTGCATGTGCATCTAGGATGTCCAGGACAGGTTCCTAGATTCTCATTTGTTGTATGTAGGTCATAGTACCTTGAGTCTTGATTTAATGTGTTGCCTTTGGAGATTTTATATTGGAAGTCTTATGATTCCTTGATCCTTATTTTGGCCGCGTGTTGTGTGGAGAGTTATCCTTTGGTTGTTAGGTGTCAGCCTAGATCTAGAGTGTGAGTGGGATCTTGTGTCATCTCCTAGCATGGGAGGTGGTTCCTAATTGTTCCACATGGTCGGGTGGTTTGATGCCTTCCTCCATTGGGATGTTCTTCGTTGGATGCTTTTCTGTGTGGATGTGGATTCATATCTTCTCTTCATGTAGATGGATTCTTGAGTATAATCTATGTATTTGAGATTGAAATTATGTATCTTGTATCATGAGGAGGATGTAATTATAAAGGAGGATTATGTACTTGTACCTTGTAATCAATGTAATAAGATTTTTAGTAGATTGAGATCATTGTAATAGATTATGATTGTTGAAATCATTGTAAATGATTGTGTTGTAAGTTGGATATTCATTATGATTATGAGTAGCTTGTAGGATGTATGGTTATACTTAAGAAATGAGCTAGATTGCATTAGTTGATGCCTAATTGAGAATTCAAGATAACACGACATATTATATGGTTTGGAAAGGGATTAGGAATATTTGGTGTGGTGTTTTAAAATGAATCAAACGGATAATGAGAATATGATAGCATATGCATTTGCTGAATGATGATTCTCATGTTAAGAAGGGAAGTAATTGATTAGGAAATGAATGTAACTAATGTTAAATGGTATTATGGATGGAGATGCGTTTATGTGTTAGAATTACTTATGTGATGGTGTTGAAGTACCCTAGGAAAGATCTTTTATTGTATTTTTCTTGTGTTATGTGCTTTTGTGATTATATTCATGATGATTAATTGTATATCTTGTTAATGGATGTTAAATGCTTATGAGTATTTAGTTGTATATGTTGTAATAGTAGATGGTTTAAAAACAAAACTCTCTATTAGCGTGTTAGTTAGTATATTTCTCTAGGGTATTTTGGTGGGCATTATATTTGGTATCAGATTTAGTGTTGCAAACACTGGGATCTCTGGTTAAGGTTTTTGCTCTTAGTCTTGTGTGGTTTTCTATAGTGTTCTCTTTGACTTGAATTGTTATTTGAAGATTTGTGTTTAAAAGGGCATTGGAACCTTGAAGATTTTAGATGTTTATGAATTCTGTTCTCCCTCTCTCTAGTCCTCTCTAGAAATCATAATTGTGTACAACATGTGTATTTGTTTCTTATGCTTGACTTTTGGATGCTAGCAATGTTTCAATGACTCTATGTGGTATTGCTTCACTCAATAATTTCTAGTGCTTACTTGAATGTTAAAGGTTGTTTAAATCATATAAATGATTATGCTATAGGGTAAGAGAAATAGTGTATATCCTCTCAACTAATGCTATGCTTACAATATTTAAGTTGTTACATTGGAGTAACATATATCAATAAATATGAATTGTTGTATTACATGTAAAAAATTATTTAGTGTGGATTATTGTGTGTAATTGAAGAACTTGCATGAGATACTTTATCTTTCCTAGTATGTCTTATTTCATTTGCTTAGACTTTCATAAGAAATTGCATTGCATTATAGGGGTACATATATATAAATAAATTTATGGTCTTAAATGTCTACGTGCACTCTCTAACACATCCAGGGCATTGTACCCTTGGAGATTGTGTAGCGGTTATTCCCTTTGGTGTGACTGATAATGGTCACCTCATGATGTAGGTTTGGATGAGTTGGCTATGTTGCCTTGATTTATTTGGTGAAGTATCATAGGAGTTAATTTGACCTTTGGATTTATGTAATTCTTCTTTCATCTATTTTTTTGTGTTCTATGTGATGACACTTGTCATGCTTTATTTCTTGTTAATTTCACCGAAAATTTTTCGTAATTTGACATTGAATTGGATGATCTCTTCTTTTTGGATTTTCTCTTTTGTTGTTCTTGTCTCTAGTGGTCATTCTGAATGTTGAGTATTGTGGGTCCTCATTTGTGTTAAGTCTAGTCTCTATCATGTTCACTTTGAACTTCTGATAGTGTGTGTAAGGGAGGACACCACGGAGAAGTGCACTAAACATCATAAACAATTGGATAATATTGACATTAGTCATGTAAAGGAAATGTTATAATGTATTGGTAACCTTTTCGATTTTAAAGAAATGATAGATAGAAGTTCTTTTGAAACTGAGAAAATTATGACATATGAAGTAGTTAAAAGAAAATGAGCTACTTATTATCTGTCTTTAGTGAGTGATTATGTATATACCATGTGTAATTGATGGATAAGGGTTCCTTTGAATAAGTTGTTTGGATGTAGGATGCATCAAATGTTTGTATCAATTAGCAAAATTTATTCCTTCTTCTTAGTTAAGATGGTGTTGTGCTTCATGTTTGGTGCTTTGATGTGGAGACTGGGATGTTTGAAAGCTATAAATATTTTTTTCCCCTTGAGTTTATAGGACATAGTGTATACGTATAAAAATGACCATATT
Source organism: Cryptomeria japonica (assembly GCF_030272615.1). Lineage (NCBI taxonomy): Eukaryota > Viridiplantae > Streptophyta > Pinopsida > Cupressales > Cupressaceae > Cryptomeria > Cryptomeria japonica. The sequence goes on from NC_081413.1 coordinate 523,888,576, forward strand.
CCTAAACGAATATTGTATGTTCATTCCTCTATTTAGTTAAATTTAATTTAATTAAATTACCTACATTCTTCTATTTTATTAAGTAAATTATTCAATTTACTTAGTTAAATTCACTTATGTCATTTAAATTGAATAAATCATGTATTCAATTAAATCTCATCTCTCTACTTTTAATTAAATTTATATTTAATTAATAGTCCACCCCAAATTGAATAAATATAATTTATTCAATTTCCCAAATTGCAACCAAATTGAAATAAAACATTTTATTTTAATTAAATCCTTTTATTCCTCATCCACTTGCAAAATCCTACATCTCCCACTTGCATCCTAACCCTCTTCCTAACCCCCTTCTAGATTCTTCTAATCGCTTCTAAATTAGCCTAACCAATCTCCTAAATATTGTCACATCCCTAAGCAAGGGGAAGTCACTTATCAAACCCTCAAAGTCTTTGAAAACCATTAAAGGCTTCAACAACTTAACTTTGAAAGTCTTCCAAACCATTAATGGTTAACTCAACCATCTTGCATGGTTAGAGACTTTTTGACTAACTTAACCCTCATCAAGCATTCATTGCTTTGACCATAGTTATCCCTTTAACCCTTGTACAAGAGTTTATCCTCTGGGTAAAAGCTTTATCCATTGGATAATCCTAACCTAACCTTAACCCTTACCACCTAGGGTAACCATGAGGTCTTCTCAGGCATTTAATATTTCCACCCTCCCCTCTCAACCAGTCTTATGTTGACAATTGTCACCATTTCATTGGTGCAAATTGCAAACATGGATTGATAAACTTTCAATCTTGTCCTTTGATAAACTCTTTCAATCCTGGCCATCCATTGCCCTATTTTCACTATAAATAGAGCTCTCCCTCCTCCATTTTAAGGATCCATGCAAGCTTTTAGTATCATACTTATGCTCAATTTTAGCACATCTACTCTCTCTTTGCAATAGAAATTAATCTAATAAACATCTTAGAATAATTCCTTTATCATTAGCTTAAATCATACAACTAATATAGCATGTTATAATAGTAGTTATACTAATCTTGTCATCTTATAATCTAGTTTGTTGCATTTATAGAATCATGCATATATAGGATGCATTCTCATGTTAAAATCAACCAAAGCATCCCTTGTTCTTGCATTTGTCATCCCTAAACCACTTTGCTCAGTGATCTGAGAGCAAAGACATTGGTTTGAGGGACCTTGTGAGATAGAGAACCATAGAACCAACCTTGGGAAGTTGAGTCATCCTTCATGACTTCATAGCTTGCACCAAGAAGTCTTGTGGGTGTGTGGATAAGTCACTTTGAGCTTATTTTTCACATTTTAAGTTTCATTGACCCGCTTTTCCCACACACACATAGATCTCTGAAAATTGGGGATATTTGATTTCATTTGGTCATGAAGGAAGCTTATTGTAAGAAATTTCCTCTCATAAAGATGTATGTCATGGCCTTTTTCAATAATTTAAGGATGTGCCTATGTATGAAATGTTGTGCAAAATGTAAACATGTCTTCTTAATTATGTGTAACTAGTTGCTAAATGAATGTTGCAATGCTTGAATAGTGTGATATATTGTGATTATTGCATATAGATGTTATATCTATGTCAAGAATTATAGTTTTGTCTTGCAAAATATGGTTAAATGAAGTACTCTTGAAGGTATCCTAATGATCTAGCATCCTTATTATAACTAGTAAGAGTTTTGTGACTTGTTTTATCTCTTGCATAATGCTTTTACCTTGAATAATTGAAGTATAGGAAGGAAACTTATGTTGCCATTATCCGATTTTGAGCTAGAAAAGGCTTAAACTAAGATGTTTTATTGATTGATGAATCCTTAAATGAGAAAGATTATGTATATTATTTGTAATTGTCCTAAAGGAAAGATTTTAATTTTTTCATGTTCAAAGAATTTTTGGCTTAATGCGTTCATATTTTCAACTTAACCCTTGCGACTTCCAGGAGTAATTCGAGCCCAAGGGGGGGAGGATGTAGTGCCTCTCCTTGAGTCATATTTCTCTTTTGTACATCAATATATTATATTGATATAGTTTAGTCTACTTAATGATAATTTTATGGTATCATATTATGTACTAACCCTATTTCATGATTAGACTGGATATGATGATGACTATGATAGTGCTTGGTTGTTGTGACTCTCTTCTACTGCAGTTGTGATAGGGATGATGTCATACCAATCATTCATGAGAATGATATGACATTGTGATTCCCCTTCACTTGTCTTCTTATTTCATGATATATGTAATTGCATATGTTGTTGTACATGTCTTGGTGGTGACAAGTTTGCAGGTACTAGACATTTACTCCACCTAGCTTCACAGGTCTGAGCGTATCTTTATCCCAATGGCAAGTTGATCGGAGATGACATGAAAACCCATTCTACACTCTAGGTTTAAGTTGATTACCCTTGTCAGTCTATTGCCTTGGTGTGAGTTGTTATTTAGCTTCAAGTTGTCTCTTGAGTTATCCTATGTTGGATTGCTTTGAAGCTTTATGATTAGTGATTAATTAATTGATTTGTTTAATAATGTTAAATTAATAGATTGACATAGTTTATAATAATTGATATAAATATTTAGTATTAATGTGTTATTATTATTTGGGAATTATTATTTATAAATATTTATCCTTTCGTTTTATATTTAATTAATGATTTTATATTATTATTATCTATCAAGGATTATTTGTTATTTATTTAATTATTAAGTTGTGGCTTTAGTATTAATTTGGGTATTTATTTATACACCTTTGGTTTTTTTATTAATGGGCTTTTATATTTAATTGTGCCCATGGTTTAAATTATTAGTTTTTATATTATTATTTTCCCTCTTACCTACTGGGTTAATTAAATATTATATTCTTTACCTACCCTATTTTACCATTGGTTCAAATATTGGGGTAAGTTAATTAAATAATATTTTATATTCTTGCCTTAGTATTTGCAAAGGGTTGGTATGAAATAATTCTTAATCTATTATTTTCATTGGCCAACATTTTGGATGATTTTGGCTTAATTTTCTATTTATTGAATTTGTTGTGAGCTTGCCAGGAATTTTCTTGCGAATCTGAAGACTAGATTTTGGATTTTATTTTGGGAGTTTGTATTGGTTGGAATGATAGTTGGATTGCTCTTCATCGGGATTCTTAGACCATCACTCTATTTTTCTAGGTTGGACGCTCTTTTCTATGCACTTGATTTTGAAAGTATGTTTGCTTCGTGCTTGTATAAAGATTATTTGCAGGGGCTAGGAGATTTGATAATAGTGTAGTTTGTTACATAGACTAAGAAGAAAAGATAAATATATAATACTTTGGAGATTATGGTTATAATGATTATATCTTCTAGGTTTTTGTCGTGAGTGACTTTCTCTATTGTTCCTATGTGTGATTGTCAACAGATGATTGTTGTGCTTAGAGATGTTTATATTTATTGTTTCAATTCAAATTATCTTGGTTTTTGTTTGACTTTGCATCTCTTTTTGGGTCGGTTTGAGACCTTGTTTGTGCCTTAAATTAATTTATTTTGGATTCACAATTGTCCAAGTTCATTTTCTGAGTTTTCTAGACTCTGTTTTATATGCATTGTTATGTTAGTCAAATGTCCTAACGTACATGGTATATGTGTTGTTTTGTTAGTCAGATGCGCTAACATGTGTGTTATATGTATTGTTTTGTTAGTCGGATGCGCTAACGTGCATGTTATATATGATGTTATGTTAGTCAGATGCGCTAATGTGTGTGTTATATGCAATGTTCTATTAGTCAGATGTGCTAATGTGCATGTTATATGCATTGTTTTGTTGATCAAAAGCCCTAAACTGATAACCAAATGTGCTACTTTGTTCAACGAATGTGTCAGACTGTTGTTCTGTCTTTATGTGTTAGTTTTTGAGATTTATGTATTCGGATTTTGATTTTCCAAAGGTTGTTATTTTGACTCCTAAGTTGTCCCAGGATTAGTTATTGATTGACTTGGATATATGTGGTTAATTTAACCGAGCTCATATTGGTTATATCCTTATATGGTGGATTTTCTTTGCATGTTGATTAAAAGGCTATGATGTTGCATTTGTTATTGATTTGATTCAGAACCTTGGTTTACTAGGTTTTGATTTGTTGAGAGTCCTTGGTCATGCTATGTTATTCTATATTTATAGGTGGTATATGTGTAACCCTAAGGTTTAGGTGCATGTTAGGGGGAGTGGGCTTCCAAGTGAGTAACCGGGGTTGCGGGGAGTAGACAACCAGGTTACTCAGAGTCTAGATCATCGCAATATCTCACTGGGAGTTTTGTCTTGTAAACAAGTGATAATTTAAATTAAGTAATTCTATGAGTTGGGTAGTATTAGATATTCACCTTAATAAGATAAGAAATGGTGATGGTGGCCCCTCTGCCTTGCCCAGTGGTAGAAATCCAAGATAGGATTGGGAAGGCCTTGGTAACCCAAGTAAGCTAATCTCCCTTACTCCCTTCAAGGTTGAGATGGATCCGCATGTGTATCTAGGATGGCTAGGATAGGTTCCCAGTTCCCATTTGTAGCATGTGATGACACTCTTTCCCTGCATGTAGGTCTTAGTGCCTTGAGTCTTGATTTGATATTTTTCCTCTAGAGACTTTATATTGGACGTATTATGATTCCTTGAGCCTTATTTTGTTTGTTTGTTGTGTGGAGAGATATCATTTGGTTGTTGGGTGTCAGCCTAGACCTAGAGTGTGAGTGGGATCTTGTGTCATCTCCTAGCACGGGGGGTGGTTCCTTATGGTTCCACATAGTCTGGTGGTTTGATGTCTTCTTCCATTAGGATGTTTTTCGTTGGATGCTCTTGTGTGTGGATGTGGATTGATATACTCTCTTCATGTAGATGGATTATTGAGTATAATCTATGTATTTGAGATTAAAATTATGTATCTTGTGTCACGAGGAAGATGTAATTATGAAGGAGGATTATGTACTTGTACCTTGTAATCAATGTACTAAGATTTGTAATAGATTGAGATCATTTTAATAGATTATTATTGTCACAAAATTTTGCACCCTTGATGACCCAATAAACCTTGGTCATCAACCTTGTGAAACATGGAATTAACCTCTCGAGTCTGGGATCTTGCTAAATGTGAGGTTGAGTGGTGCAGACACTGGTTAGGAGGGACCTCAAAGAGATCAGTCCAGATCGGTCAGCAAGAGTAAATACAATAGAAACACAAGGACATGATGGAGGAAATGAAAAATAGATTGAATTATATCATGAAAACTAATACAACCAACTGGTAACAACTGGGTTACAGTAACCGGCTCACAGGCCTGCTAAAACATACTCAAAATACAGAATAGGTCACAATCGGGACCTCAAACTTAAGATTTCACTTATTTGTTATGTCTAACTCCTTAGATATATTCTAATGCTCTATTGTAATTATTTATACGATCCAAGGGGATCCAGTCGGCCCAAAAGGGATCAAAATCTGAAGAACAAGACCTAACATGTAAAAACCAATAAGGTCGGCCTCCGACAAAGAAAACCCTCCAGAAAATCCAAAGGACAAAGTGAGAATCAAAGGGAAGGTCGACCACATGCCAAGGAACAATAGAATCAACACTCAAGGCTTTGCAAGCTACATAAAGGATCAGGTAGATCACCAATGCACATAGGTCCAGGGAACCGGTAACAAAAAATTGTCTCAGAAACCAGTAGCGATAACTTGTCGAAAAATGATCCAAATGCTCCATGGTTTGGTAATAAAGTAGATGATCAAGTCCTCAAGAAAAACCCAACTTCACAAGTTCCGGTGAGCCAAATCCGGGAAACATGGAAAGAAATGTTGAAACTGCAAAATAAAAATAAAAACAAAAAGGGAATTTTTTTTAATTGATGCAAGATTTCTATGAATCGGGGATGCTCCTGCATCATTGAGTCTCTGAGAAGGTCGACTTCATCTTCAATCTGAAATGCAGAGTGTTGGACCAACCCAACACTAGTAAACCTAATCTATCATCTGATAGGGAAAAGGGAGAGAGAGAGAATGGTTGCATGAAAGAAGGGAAATAGGGTTTGCACCTAGACTAAAATGATCTACCCTTAGTTGTAACTGCACAAATAATTAACAAAATTGCTCAAAGATACACTAATTCCTATTTAAGTCTAGATTTCTAGGACTAAGTCAAGGCTGGAATTCTTAAAAAATGGCAGAGGAATGAACAATGTTCTCAGATGCCACCCTAAGAGGAGTCAACACTATCACACAAGTTGAGAAAACAAGAAAAATATGAATTCATACAAACAGGTAAGAAAATACACACATTTGCATAAAATGAAACTAGGTAAGGCAAGAAAATTCTATTGATGAGAGGCAAGGTGATTTTACAATTGCAGAAATCATAGATTACTGCCAGATAAAAGAGAAGAAGATCTCAAGAAAATGTTACAAAATTGCCTTTATAGTTTAGGCATAACTCAGATGGATTACAATTGAGAAAACCCTAACCCTACCCGGGTTAGGTTACAAAAATCCAAGAGGGGAGAAGAAGATCATATCGAAGATTGATCCAATGGCATGTTGTATCAAGCTCTGGGAGTGTCTTCTGTCTCTGAAAAAGTGAAAACCACTCTTTGGTGAAGAAAACCCTATTGACAAGAATGGTTGAGCACACTTGCAAGGAAAAAAGTATCTATTTTTCATTGAAGAGGGCATGGTGGCGTATGAAATTGACCCACAGAAGTCACCTCTAGAGTAATGGTATCTAAAAATCGATGGTTGGAAGAAAATCTGACCAAGATTGGGCATCGACTAAGCAAAAAAGTCCTCAACCAATGGGTTGATAACCATTGCACACAGAGAAACTAAATGCCAATGGCCACTGTGAATTTGAACCTCCACCATCAATCAAGAGATCTCATGCACAAATGGATGCGCGCAGATGGACGTGCAAGATATCACCATGTAAGCACACTCGAGACCCCAATAGAAGATTAAAACATCATTGTTGGATCGGGCTTAAAGAAGATCCAACGACCTTGGATAGCTGATGTGGTCCCTCGGGTCCACACTTTCTTCACTATTTTTGAACGTCGAGCAACCTTGCATTCTTACTCCGCAGCATCTCTATGGTTCTATCTTTACTCCACAGGATAAGACTCTTCGTGCTTCTACCTCATTTCTTATCTCGCGGTGTCCCGCTTACCACCTTTAAACTTCACTAGATAAACCATCTAGAGTTTTCTTTGTCTGGGCTTCAACTGCCTCTTATCCGGCGACAACATTTTGTCACCATTTCCCCCTTGTGGGATAAGAGAAATCCTTTCGATTTTCTCTATCCTCTTATCCCATGCACCCCATTGCCGCTAAGAGAGACCATTGTAGACACCTAAAAATGTCTCATCGATCATGTACTAATTATTCATCTAAATTAGTTAAATAATTCTTTAATTAAGTTAATTAATCTTATTCTTCTAATTTCATATTTCTTCATCATCTTACTAATTATTCCAATTTCAATTCTATCATCGTTTAATCATTTAAACCATTTTTTAATGTTAATTAAATATTTATTATTTAATTAATTATGGTTATTAATCCTTTAATTTAAATAATCTTTATTATTTAATTAAATTCTATTTTTAATTTCTATCTTCTAATCATTTAATCATTAACCCTCTTCTAAATATTAATTAAATATTTATTATTTAATTTTTTATTTTTTTAATAAAAATGGAGGACCACTAATTTTATTGATTATAAATTTATACAATCACGGTTCAAAGAACATCGGTAGGAAAGAACCAGACAAAGAAAACCTCCTCTCTTGCTCATAAAAATCCCATTGGGAAAATAATATGACTGATTACATTGGAGTAGAGAAGTGAAATCTCCAAACCAACCCCATCCCATCCGAAAAAATCATATAAGCCAATACCAATTACATAGATGATACCCAGCCCCCCAAAATCTGTGAAGCAGATACAAAATTGCCAAAGAAGAAGTGAAGCAAATGAGCATCAGGAGTGTAGAAACCAATTACTAGAACCCTCATCTGGAGGGGTGAACATCCCCTCAGAGTGAGAAGCAGCCACAATCTAAATATCTGGAGCAGCCACCTACAGAGGCTCAACAACTCTTGGAAGAGACATAACTTCCTTCATTGAATCAAGGAGGAAATGCATACCTGAAAAAACATTTATTGCCGCAACCAAAGTATCTAGAGAAACGTGATCTAAAAAAGCTACGAGAGAAAACATCGTGTCATCATATATGTCAAAAATCAAACCACCTCTTAAAAGTTAAAGTAATTCACAATGCCAACCATTAGATAGTAATTCAGACCGAGATAAAAAAACCACCTTAAGGAAAAGCACCAAGCTCAAAACGATAAGAAGACAAAACATTATCCAAATCAGAAGCAGAATAAAAAGACGGATTAAAGTATGCATCCAATAATGCCTGAACCAAAGAAACATCCAAGAGCATATCCAAGCACACAGTAATAAAATGAGAAGCAACTTTAACAAGGAAAATATTAGCATTCTCCACCAACCACCGTCTACCCACCACCTTGCAAATAGCAAGAGAAAACTCCGAAGAATGAAGTTTAAACAACCTACCAAGCTTCTCATCGTCAAAGGCATGAGGATCCTGAAAATCACACTTCTTAACATGCAAAGAAATTCTATAACCAGTAGCCTCCATCACAAAAAAACCGCAAGGAAAAATAAGACACAAAGCATAATGTTGCGAGCACATCAAAGAGAAGAGAAACATCATTAATAAGTAAGCTTTTTGCACAAGAAACCATAGAATGACACAAGTATAACATAAATGATACAAGATCAGAGATCCATATGAGCCAAATCCCAAACACCATACCAACAAGAACACACATGCCGCCACCTCTGAGGAAGACAATTAATAAATAATGCCTACATAAAAAGAAATGAGAAGCATCATTAATAAGAAAGCATCGCACCAGAAGCCATTGAATGATAGGAAATGATACAAAGTCAAATAATCACACAAGCCATATCCCAATCACTGTGCCAACAAGCACACACAAGTCGCCACATCAGAGGACGATAATCATTAAACAATGCAAAGCAATAACAATATTGTGCAATCCGCCACATCTAAGGACGATACTCATTAACAATGCCAAGTAATAGAGATACCATGCGAGCATGACAGTATAGGAGATATGATAATGCAAATAAGAGATGAACCCCTCAATCAGTATGGTACCCCATGAAACAAATCAACTCAAGAGCTAAGAACCGGCCAGCACATCCCTTGAAATTATGAACAAGCATGCAAATTTAATGTAATGAACTAAAGAGGCCAAAAAGACCCCTTAAATCATCCCACTAAAATGCATACATATTAACAATTCCAAGCAAAATGCAAGGTCGAAGCAAAGCTAAAGAGTATGAACAAAAGGAAAACTTAAGACTTTGAAGGCAAAGGAGGCAGACAACTCTCATCAATATCTACCAAAGTTTGAATATTCTCATTTAAGGCCTTATTCGCCAAAAAATCAGCGACGAAATTAGCCTCTCTATAACAATGAGAAATATAAAAAGAGTTAAAGAACTTAAGTTGCAATAAATTCTTATCCAACCAGTATTGTAAATGCCAAGAATTTCAAGTTCAATTAGTAATCGCATAAAACATCACTAAAGAATCTCCTTCAATCACAACATCTTTAAGATTTAATCAAACTAGCAAATCTAACCCAACAAAGAGAGCATGAATTTCTGCCACATTATTAGTCCCATCTGGAATACACTGACACCTAGCTTTAATAAGTTTGGAACTATCATCAATAACCACCACCCCAATAGCAGACTTCCTCGGGTTGCCACGAGAAGCAGCGTCAAAATTTAACTTAGACTTGAATCGGGGAGGGGGTAACTAAAACACCTCTTTTTTGTTAATTGAAGAAATCATTTTCTTAGAAATAGCCCCCTAAGAAGGAAGTAAATGCAAATTCGGCCAATGCCTCATGATCCAGCTATCCCAAGAGGTGAAAGTGCATCTAGAGCTCAGACCTTTGTAAATAAAAGCCAAAGTAGATCCAGAAATGGATTTCTCAATACAAAAAAGAACATCTGATAATGAGGAAACCTTCTTCCTAAAGATTCTATTGTTCCTTTCTAGCCAGATCTTCCAAATTATAATAGAAGGGGCAATAATCCACAAACAAGGATAAAAAGAAGATGAACATAAAGATGACCAACCCCTACCTAGAGACCATAGATCCCCACATAATGCTGCAAACCAATTTAATTTATCAAAAAGCCAATACCAACATTCTGAAGCAAAATGACAATAAAGAAAAAGATGATTAGCCAATTCCAAGGAACAACCACACAAAACACAAGATACAACAACAATGATGCCAAGTCTATCCAACCGCATACCCATGAGAACTCTATCCTAGACAACCAACCACACAAAAGCCCCTGCCTTTGGAAGACGGGCAATATGCAAAAACAATCTAGAGGGCCATACATCCCCCCTACAATTAGCAGATAAATACTTGTATCCATCTTTAACCGAATACTCCCCAGACTTAGAATGAACCCAAATTAGCTCATCATCGGAATCAGAAAAGACAAGTTAATTATGATTTAATTCGTTTAATTTAAATAATCTTTATTATTTAATTAAATTCAATTTCTAGATAATTAAATAGTTCTTTTAAATTATTTAATTAGCTAATTAATTTCTTCTAATTTCTAACACAAGTGCATGATTTCAAAATTCAGATTGAATTCCAAAGTCAAGTTCTAAATATATTCAAATGACAATTTTAAATTCAATATTTGAATTAAACCTCATGCAATGATTAAATTGAAAATCAAAGTCAAAGTGTAAGCACATGCTAAATTAATTAATTAATTAAATTCATTATCTTTTCAATCTCTATTTCTATCTTCCACTTTGTTTTTTTCCAAAAAACATTCAATCAGTTAACTATTCCATCTATTTTAATTGATTATTTCAATTAATTGATTAATTACATCATTTCTTTAATTCTCCCCAATCATTATTTTTCTATCTTCCAATTAGATTTTTCTAAATAAAACTTTCTTTGTCATCAATCAATTATCCTCCAATCATTCTTTTTCATCTTCCAATCAACTTTTTCTCAGTCAGTTAACTCAATTATCTATTCAATTTATTCAGTACCACCTCCAAATCAGTAGTTCAACTATCAATTAGCACATGAGCTCACCTGAGTTCCACCTCTTAATCATTTTGCTCCACTTCTCAATCAATCTCACCCAATAATCTATAAATTGATCATTTAATATCCATTCTCAACAATCACGAACAATCACGATAAATCACGAACTTTGAATCTTTGTGACAATTGCAAGTTGTCAGCATGATATCTAAGAGCCATCATACCGCCAACAAGAAAAGAACAATGGAAGCTATGATGCAGAATAGGGATTTTTATATTATTTAAATTTGATTCTATTATGTACCTATTTCATTGGTTTATGTTTGAATTGCTAGAATATGGATTTGTGATTTTCCTTATTATTTCTAGTTAAGCAATGATGATTTTAAGCATATACATTTTGGTGAGCCCGATGTGAATCAACAACACTCTGATTTGGAATTTTGTGTATGCCTATAGGTATAGGTATTGGATCTTGCAACTACATATCTCTTTTAAATTCATATTCTAAGAGGTTTGTTGATCTTAATTGGTGTTTTATTCAAAAAATTTAAAACTAACATTGTGCAAATCAGGTTCTAGGCAAGATTGCAGGTTGTTCAAAGATTTTATCACATCTTCGAAACAATTGAGAATTTATTCATTATTTTTTAACTATAGGTTAAGGAATCTAAGATACATCCACAGTAAAAAAATCAGCCTTAGATCATCATTTTTTAGTGAGATATGGTAGTTTTAATATCTACAGTAAAACATTTGGATCTGTACCATCTGTTTTGACCGAGATATGATCATTTTAATTTTTTTAATAAATTCTAAATTATGAGCACACTTTAGAGAATTTTTCTAAAATTCTTACATTTCTGGAAATCTCTTGAAATTTCACAGGGGGTATCTTCTTTACACTTTTGATTTTGATGTCAAATAATTAACATAAAGCTAGATCTTTAAAAATTCATGTTTTCCATAAATCTGCTCTTTAGAGTGAAAATTAATGTTTTGTTTTTTAAATTCTTATATTTTTGGAAAGCACTCAGAAATTCATCAGGGGTATCCTATTTGTAATTTTATTTTGGGATTACAAAAAAAACTTTTTTTAATGTTGTCATTTTGATTTCTACTACTAATTGTTCATTTGCAGCATGTGGTGAAATTATAGAGAAGGCTTGATCATCCCAAACTATTTTGAGATTACTGATAATTTAATTGCAAGATCCTTTAGGGTTAAATCACTTTTAGATTTTGGGTTTAAAATTGACATGAATGATCCCACACTTCACCTTGGTGCTTAAAATTGATCTTGTGATTAAAATTGACATGCATGATCTCACACTTCAGCTTAGTGCTTAAAATAAATTTGGGTTTAAAATTGACATGCATGCTTTCACACTTCATCTTGGTGCTTAAAAAAAAATTGGGTTTAAAATTGACATACATGCTCTCACACTACAACTTGGTCTTAAAATTGATCTTGGGTTTACAAATTGACATGCATGATCTCACACTTCACTTTTGTGTTTAAATTAGACGTGCACATGCATATCCCACACCTCAGTTTCGGCTTTAAAATTGACATGAATCTGCCTTATGAATAGAATGAATCACACATTGTGATATTTAAGGGAAAAAGAACTTTTTTGTGTTTTGGGTGGACCTATTGTTGTATTAAGTACCTTTCCACCCATCTTCGGGGTCTTGGGAGAGAGGGAAAGGTGATAACGACAACACTTTTTATTTTTAGAAGTGAGGGGTATCTTTGATTAGGGATTTCATCACCCCACAGAGGTACTTCGAATTGAGATGCATTGGGGATATCATCTCTCCCAGTGTACTCTTGAGTGGGTTTTTCAAGCCGCTATATAAATATATTGGTCAGGGGGCTAGAGTATTGAGTGAATTCGACGTATGTGGGGACCTTCCCTACACCAATAAGCTTAACTAAAGCCTTAAGTGGCTTGCTCGAAGAATCCATCATTGGATTGAGACCCCTTGAAACTTACAATAAGAACCAACTTAGTAGCCCAAATCCCACGTTTATTAGTTTCAGGTGTGTGGATCATACCCCATAGATACCCTCCATGTACCTTGCATGATGAGATAGAAAATACTCAGTGATAAGATCTTCAGATCTTTGGGGTAAGAGAGACTGGAATGCTTGAGAAGTGTGTGTCATGGAGTGGAGCCAGTGCTACCAAACTCTCTATCTATTCATCTTGTTTCGGTATTTTGTTGTGGGGGGGCCATTAAATGGTTTCCACTTTCCAGCCTAAGATTTTCTTATGTGTTTTTATGTGTATCATTCTATTAGACCAATATTAAGTCAGTATTTGGGCTATTTTAGGCCCTACCTTGCGTAGCTCTGAATTCTCAGAGTTTGTTAGAACACAATTCATCAAGCTATACTTATCTTCTAACAGTGTTCTCAGAATTGAAAAAAAGACTTGTCCTACAAATAGAGTTATTTGAAACAGAGTCTACCTTGAAACATTTAACACTCCAACAAAGTCCAAAATTTTACATACTTGTGACCATAGGTTTTTCGAGAGTCCTTAGGTTTTGCATCATTCTCAGTATAGTCCTCATTATATTCCTCATTTATGTCCTTACTTTGCATAAGTCCTTGCATCATCCTTATTATAGTCTTCATTTACATCCTTACTTTGAATAAGTCCTTGTGTCATCCTCATTATCGTCCTCATTATATTACTCATTTACGTCCGTCCTTTGCATAATTCATTATGTCGTCCTCATTATCATCCTCATTTACATCCTTACTTTGCATAAGTCCTTGCATCATCCTCATTATCTTCCTCATTGTAGTCCTCATTTACATCCTTAATTTGCATTATAGTCCTTGCATAGTCCTCATTATCATCCTTATAGAGTCCCCATATATGTTGTCATAATCTTCGCATAAGTACTTGTGTAATCTTGCATAGTCCTTATAAAGTCCTCATTTGTATCCCATTAGTGTCCTTATAATCTTTGCATAATTCCTTGCACAATTGTCATAATCCTTGTTTTAGTCCTTGCATAGTCTTCATCCTCATAAGACATAGGGTCAAATCATTATCTCCATTTTGCATTATCTTCAAAATTAGGTTGTTCCCTAATCCAAGTTCAAAGTTGCATTGTCATTCTTTAGGATTTCATCTTGTCATTCCTTAATCCAATTTGTCAAAAACTGTTGGGATCCAAGAACACTGAGAGGGGGGTGAATCAGTGTTTTGCCGAAATGAACAAATTTTAACTTTCTATATCATGCATATATAAACCAGTAGACAAATAAACATATAACAAGAAGCAAATAAACCATCCACATAAATGAACACCATAACACACAGAGTTTATACATGGAAAACCTCAATGAGGAAAAACCACAGTGGTATTTGTGACCCACAATATCAATTCATTGACCATATGAAAAGATATTACATATAACAGGGGCATGCGCTTACAGGAAGGCACACTGCCTAGAGCATACTGCTCATCACTAAAGAGCCTCACTGACTACAAGCTTTCTGCCAAAGTAAATTACTGAAAATGAACTCAAGAATGCATTTGCTATGCCAGATAGAGTTCTGGTTCTGGTTCTGCTCTGTATCGGTTCATAAACCCTTAACTACTACCGGTAACACTACTCCTCCAAGAATGCTTTCCAAGATATCTACAAATCATTGCATAATATAACATTCGCATACAAAATGATCTTCATACATATATTTCGCATCACATAGTTCTTCTATATTCTTCTATATCCACACATATCATCTATCATATTTCTACAAAATAACCTAGCAAACTGACCTATATAGCTATTACAAATGATATGCCTTATGTCAGCTTACAATACATTTACAAACGATATTCAATAGTAGTCTCAACAATATTTTACAAAATGATTTAAGCAAATCCTCCTTGATGTTGGCTTCCAAAGAAGTATTGATGTCGGTGTTGGTGTAGCCCTGAATGCTCCAAAGTCGGTATATGCCTCCAAGTGCCAGTTTATGACTTCTATCATATCTTGTTGCCATCAACGACAAAAAATAAATCCAATGAGTGTCAATTGCCAACAATCTCCCCCTTTGACATTGATGGCAACAATGGTATGATGAAAGAATAAGAATCTGGTAGATTACTGAGAGGGGAGTGAATCAGTAAACTCAAAAACTGATACAAACTTCCCAAACTCAAACTCAATCACACAAAGTAAACTTATCAACAAAATATCACTATCAAGATCAATACTCATAAGAATACTCAACATCAACTGGTTAACTGTTATACCAACTTAACAGTAAACATCATTCAACTTGTAAACATCACCATACTTTATCTCTCAATGATTCTGGTTATCATGCCTTATTAGAATAGTTAAGTAGTTAATCAAATAAACAATTAAGATCATAACCACAAAAATATTCACCACATGACATAAATGTCTATACGTGGAAAACCCAAATAGGGAAAAACAACGGTGAGATGACACTCACAAGATAGCTATCTGAACTCTTCTGAAGTTCGCCCTATTAAGAGCCAAGCCTGTCAAAGCTTTTACAATAAGTCCTGTTAAGAACTGATCCTGTTAGGAATCACCTGGTTAAGGGATTTTACAAATGCCTTGACAAAAAGCAAATACCATGTTAGGAGTAACCTCAATAGAGGATTTAAGAATCCAAGATAATGGACCACCTTGTTAGAGGATTTAAGAAGTAACCAAGCTTGTTAGAGCTTACCCGGTTAGGGGATTTCAATTTTGTTGTAATTGTTAGAAGACAACAGGTTTTTCTTGATCTGTCTGAATAACACTACATTTGCTTGATCAGATCCTTTTAATCTTCAATCTACCTTTACTCAAACTACAAATTCATTCTCTAGTTAAGCAACCACACACCCAACTGATTTCTGCTAACACCTTTTACCAAAAAACTTCATCGACCTTAAATACAAATCAATTAGGTCGGTAACACAAAAAAAAACTAATTCTCTTATAGAGATTATAAACAAGTCGGTACAAGTGTGACTGTTGGATTTACATAACAATCTATACACATTCTTCAAGAAAATTCCAACCGCTCCATGATCACCGCCTCATCGGGCTTGTAACTCATCAGGCGCTTTGCATTAGATGCAATCCACTTTGCTCATTCCCGAGACAATCAATCAATCAAACAAACAAATGCGCCATTACCGCTCAACATCAGATAATAAACCAACATAACTGATGTTCTACAAAAAGGATGGTTAGGATAACAAACACCAACAAACAAGAAGAAACAAGTGTTAGTGTTAGGAAATCAAAGATCAAACACTATCCTAAGCAAGCATATCAAGAGAGACACTAAAAGAAAAATAAAACATTTAACAAAGAAAACAAATGCAACAAGGCATCTCCAAATGCCTTCCACCATGCTTGTAGCTTCTCCTCCCCTATTCCTCTCCTCTCCAAGTTCCCAAATGAGTGTAGCTCTCAGTAGCTTTTTGCACTATTCTGGATGTCTTATGGAGGTTCAAGATTTTGAATGCTTTAAACTATGCAAATCCAAGTGTAAAACAAACTAAATATGAGATATTATGTAATTAACTAATATTAATTTTAGCCCAAAATGACAAATATAGATGATTATGCTAAAAGGATCTCTAAAATTTACTATAAGTAGATGCATACAAGTTTTCAAGATCTGGATTATGAAGAAATGAGCTTTATTTATAGGTAAAATGGAGCAATGGAGGGCTGAGATTGAGTATTCTCATTAAGGGACAGGATTGAAGGGCTTCAGATCCATGTGAGGGCTTTCAACCCAATCCCAGGATGACAAATGTCAATAAGAGATGGGTTGAGAAGAGAGGGAATAAGCATTAAATGCTTGACATGACTTGAGGGTTAACTTGGGAGGTAAGGTTAATGTCGAGTTGAAAGAATAAAGTCATTATCCAATAAATAATGTCTTTATCCAATGGATAAACTCTTGTGCAAGAGTTAGTGAGGATAACCATGGTCAAAGCAATAAATGCTTGAAGAGACCCATGGGTTAAATGAGGGTTGAGTTAGAGGTAAAGTCTCTAACCATGGGAGCAAGTAGATTTAACCATAAATGGTTATGTAAGAGCCATTAATGGTCATGTAAGAGCCATTAGTAGTTTGGAAGACTTTAGGGGTTAGCTTGTTGAACACATAAAGCATTAAAGTTTCTGACTTCAAGTTGCTTAGGAATGTGACAATATTTAGGGGATGGATTAAACTAATTAGGAATGATTAGAAAGTGGTTAGAAGGGTCTAGAAGGGGATTTAGGATTGCAAGTGGATTTGGTGGGTGAGGGAAAATAGGATTTTAATTAAAATAAAATTAATTTATATCAATTTGTGGTTGCAACTTGCATTTGTAGGAGAATGCAAGTGGGGGAGGATTTAATGATTTAAATAAATGTTTTATTTATTTATTTAAAAGAGGAAAGGGGTTTAAATTAAATAAATATGATTTATTCATTTAATTGATTGTGAATTTGGTTTAATGAATTAATTAAAATAAATTAAATAATTTATTTAATTAATAGGAGAATGCTTGAAGATGAATTAATTAAATGTTAATTTAATTAACTGTTGGCTAGTGGATTTATTAATCAAATAAATAGTAAATATTCATTTAATTAAAATGGATAGATTTGTGTGACTACAATAACCATTTGAGTAAACTTAATTAGTTAGGGTTTAACAAAACAACTGGTAGGGTTTACCAGTTACATAACATAGAAAGGGTTTAACCTTAGACACTGGTTTACCGGTTCAACTCACATACTTACATACTGGTTTACAACATCTTCCACAAAGCTCTTCCTACCAGTTACCAGACAATATTAATAACAATAATATCACCAATATCATAAATACCATTACCGGTACAATTGACATCAATGACAACATAACATATCATTAATGCAATCTCCATGCAAATGCCAACAATCTCCCCCTTTGGCATTGATGGTAATACAAATATCAATACCTCTGATTGTTGTTGTGATTGGTGAATAGGAATCTTGGTTTACATTACCAAGTATTCACCATGCTCTGTTTGTCTTCAACCTGTCGTTGGTTTCCCTTTTCCAATCACATAATTCTTCTCCCCCTTTGACAACAATGCCAAATTGAAAGTAAAACATGTGATTGCAAATTTTTAGTGTGCATCAACAACATACTGCAACTGGATGATCCCCCTGTGGATTACATCCACTCCTACATCAATCCTTCTAAGATTGTGTAAGTGATTCAGGGACTGATGCAATCAGCATCATGCTCAACTAACTTCATGACGAGGGACAACCCCTAGTTGACTTCTAAGACACTCAAATGTAGTCTTAGGAAGAGGTTTGGTAAAAATGTATGCAAGTTACTCCTTGGTAGAAACATGCTCTAAGATAGCATCTTTACTTTGAACTTTACCCTCAAAAATTAATACTTCAATTCAATGTGCTTGGTTCATGTGTGCAAAACAAGATTCTTAGAAATATTTATGGCACTTGTATTATCACATAAAATCTTTATAGGTTCTGAGATTTTCATCTTGAAACCTTCCAAAATGTGCCTCATCCAAATAGTCTGTGTGCAATTCATATAAGCTACAACATACTCAGCTTCAGCAGTAGATTGTGAAGTACAACTCTACTTCTTTCTACTCCATGAAACAAGCCTTCCTCCAAGAAAAAGTGCTCTACCGGTAGTACTTTTTCGGTCGTCAACATTTCCTATCCGATCAGCATATGTGTACACCTTCAAATCAATTTTCTTCCATATGGATACCATAATCCATAGTCAACAGTACCTTTTAGATAGCTAAAAATTCTCTTGGTTGCTATCAAATTTGTTTCTTTTGGATTCTTTTGGAATCTTGCAACTATACCAACTGCATGGGCTATATCTAGTTTGTTGTGAACAACATAGTGTAATTTTCCAATCATTGACTTGTATTCCTTTTCATCAAGAGACTTAGATTCATCTTCCTTGAACAACTTACAACCTATAACCATTGGTGTTCCAACTGGTTTACAGTCATTCATGCCAAAAGTCTTCAAAACCTCTTTTACATACTTAGATTGTGTAAGGTCAATACCATTCTTCATTTGTTGTATCTGCAAGCCTATGAAATTTTTTATTTCTCCTACTAAAGACATTTCAAATTCATTTTTCATTTCATCTACAAAACTGTTGCTCATGACATCATTTCCTCCAAAAATAATATAATCGACAAATACTTCACTGATCAGTATTTCATCTCCTTCGGACTTGAGATAAATATTGCTATCATCACTTGTTCTTGCAAAGCCTATCTTCATTAGATGTGTATGAAGCCTTTCATACCATGCTCTGGGTACCTTCTTTAATCCATATAAACCTTTATGCAGTCTGCATACCATGTCTTTCTCATTTGTCAAAGCATAGCCATCTAGTTGCTCTATGTATACCTCTTCTTCCAATATCCCATTCAAAAATGCAAACTTAACATCCATCCAGTATACCTTGAACTTCTTATGGGCTACAAATGCAAGTAAAGTTCTAACACCTTCCAATCTTGCTACTGGTGCAAAATTTTTGCCATAATCTTCTCCTTCTTCTTGTGCATAACCCTTGCAAACTAATCTTGCCTTGCTACGAACTACAACACCATCTTCATTCAATTTGTTTATGTACACCCATTTAGTACCTATAACATTCTTATTTACCGGTCGGGGTTCCAGGGTCCAAGTGTTGTTCTTCTCAATTTGATCCAATTCCTCCTCCATAGCTTTAACCCAATGATCATCACCAAATGCCTCCTTAGCACTTATTGGTTCAATGGTAGAGATCATGCAAGAGTTCTCTCTTATTCTCCTTCTAGTTAGTACTTCAGCATCCTTATCCCCAATAATCTGCTCAGGACTGTAGTTTAGTCTCACATATCTAGGAATAACATGATCATTCTCTTCAGGTTCAGCTTCTTCATTATCATCTTCTTCTGAATTTATTTGTTTCGGTTGAACAAGTGCATCAAAATTTTCTTTACCAGTTTCTGATTTAATAGTTTCAGGTTCCAAAAGAAAAATGCAAGGATTTACATCCTTTTTCTCTGAATTGGTTCCTTCTGAAACTTCACGACATTCATCTACTCGAACATCAACACTCTCAACAATTATCTGTGTCTGATTGTTGAAGCATGTGTAGGCCTTACTCTTGGTGGAATAGCCAAGAAATATGCCTTCATCGCTCTTAGCTTCAAACTTGCTAATGTAATCACCTCTTTAATTAAACGTTTGCTACCAAATATCTTAAAATAGCTAACATCAGGTGATCTTCCATACCAACATTCATAAGGGCTCCTGTCCTTACCTCTTTTCATCAGAACTCGATTCATTGTGTAGACAGTTGTACTTACAACTTCTTTCCAAAATGTTTTCGCTACACCTCCTTGTATCAACATTGTCCTATCAGCTTCAACCACTGACCGATTGTTCCTCTCTGCGATACCATTCTACTATGGTGTCCTTGGTGCAGAAATTTGTCGTTTGATACCATTCTCATCATAGTACTTAGTGAATTCCACAAAAGTAAATTCACTGCCTTGATCTGTTCTCAAACATTTTATCATTTTGTCACTCTCTTTCTAAGCTAAGGCTCTGAATTCCTTGAATTTACCGAAAGCTTCATTCTTATCCTTCAAGAATGTGACCCACATCATCTTTGAACAATCATGAATGAATATCATGAAATATTTGTCACCTTTAATGCTTCTTGTTCTTATTGGTCCACATAGATTTGTATGAACCAAATCT
Source organism: Cryptomeria japonica (assembly GCF_030272615.1). Classification (NCBI taxonomy): domain Eukaryota; kingdom Viridiplantae; phylum Streptophyta; class Pinopsida; order Cupressales; family Cupressaceae; genus Cryptomeria; species Cryptomeria japonica. The sequence goes on from NC_081413.1 coordinate 523,909,588, forward strand.
AACAAGTGTTTTGCTAAGAAGGACTTGCTCTTGAAAGTTGAAGAAGTCATCTTTCCTAACTAACATTCTTTACAAAGAGCATTAATCGGTTTGTCTAGCTGAGGCAGACCTCTTACTGTCTTGGACTTTATCACTTTAACAATGTTATCAAAGTTTATATGACAAAATCTCCTATACCAAAGCCAGCTATCATCTATCTTTGCAATCAAACAGTTGCTAACCTTAGGATTAAGATGAAACAGATTACCTCTGGTTTGTTTCCTAGTTGCAATCAAGGCACCTTTGTTATCAAAGATTTTGCACATATCATTTCTAAACTCCAGTGGGTATCCTTTGTCTTTAATTTGTGCCACACTCAGAAGATTGTGATTTAGACCTTCAACCCAATAGACATCATCAACACTACTCTTCCCATTAAGAGAAATAACTTCCTTACCTTTAACCATACAAGGTGAGTCATTGCCAAATCTGACAATACCGCCATCAAATTCCTTTAAGGAAAGAAATTTCCTCCGATCAGCAGTCATATGATGTGAACAACCACTGTCAATGATCCAATCATCAAAGTTATCCATCATGGACACTAATGCCTTCTGATCTGATATCTCTTCCTTAATAGCTACAAACACAATATCTTCACTAGCATCATCATCAGATTCTTCATCAGTGATACCACTATCAACCTCTATAAGACAATCTCTCTTACCTTTACCCGTATACTTCTTGAATTTTTTTTTCTTGTCTTAATTTTCACCATTAGGACAATTAGCTTCTATCTAACCAATCTTGATGCATGCAAAACATTTTAAAGGCGGTTTACCTTTGTATTTCCCAATGCCTCTAGGCAATCATTTTGTCAACAATGATTCAAGCTCCACTAAGTTGTCCTCATCTCCAACATCTCTGTTGGATCTAGATTCATATCTATGGCAAGTATCTCTACTTTTTCTCACAGATGGGTTAGAGACAGAAGCTCCAAATGCATATTCTGATTTCTGTACACTACCATCATAACCGTTTAATTCAAAAGCAGTAAGTTTGCCAATGATAGAGTCAAGAGTTACCTTAGTTTTATCAATGGACTTCAACTCCTGAATAGCTGCAACTCGGATAGCATAGACTGGTAGCAGGGTTCTCAGTACCTTACTGATCACTGTGGCATCTTCCACTTTCCCTTTTGTACTCTTTATTTCACCAACTATCTCTTTTATCCTTTGACCATACTGGTGGATATTCTCACCTTTGGACATTCTCATGTCATCAAACTTTCCTCTTAGGCTCTCTTCTTTAGCAATCTTAACATGTTCATCACTGCTATAAATCTCTTCAAGTTTTTTCTATACTTCATATGTAGTTTCAAGACCATGAACATCTACATATTCAGCATCAGACAGGGAACTGATAATAGCCTCCAATGATTGATGATTTTCTTGTTGTTCTTTCTTCTGATCATCAGTCAGAGTTCCAATAGGTGTAACATATTGAGTTTCTACATGATCCCAATACTGTTTTCCCAAACTTTTGATTAAATCTTCATTTTGTCACTCCATATCCTATAGTTATCTTTATTGAACTTCAAACCTTCCTTCTCCGTCATGTTCTACAAGATCTTTTCCTCAAGTTGTTAGGCTTTTATATTTAAGAGGACCTGAGATGCTCTGATACCAATTAATGATATGATGAAAGAATAAGTATCTGATAGATTACTGAGAGGGGGGGAGTGAATCAATAAACTGAAAAACTGATACAATTTTCCCAAACTCAAACTCAATCACACAAAGTAAACTTATCAACAAAATATCACTATCAAGATCAATACTCATAAGAATACTCAACATCAACTGGTTAACTATTATACCAACTTAATAGTAAACATCATTCAACTTGTAAACATCAACATACTTTATCTCTCAATGATTCTGGTTATCATGCCTTATCAGAATATTTAAGTAGTTAATCAAATCAACAATTCAAATCATAACCTCAAAAACATTTACCACATGACACAAATTTTTATACGTGCAAAACCCAAATAGGTAAAAAACACAATGAGATGAGACTCACAAGATAGCTATCTAAACTCTTCTGAAATTCGCCTTGTTAGGAGCCAAGCCTGTCAAAGCTTTTACAATAAGTCCTGTTAAGAACTGATCCTGTTAGGAATCACTTGGTTAAGGGATTTTACAAATGCCTTGATAAAAAACAAATACCCTGTTAGGAGTAACCTCGATAGAGGATTTAAGAATCTAAGCTAATGGACCACCTTGTTAGAGGATTTAAGAAGTAACCATGCTTGTTAGAGCTTACCCAGTTAGGGGATTTCAATTCTGTTGTAATTGTTAAAAGACAACATTTTTTTCTTGATTTGTCTGAATAGCACTACATTTGCTTGATTAGATCCTTTTAAGCTTCAATCTGCAGATTCATTCTCTGGTTAGGCAACCACACACTCAACTGATTTCTGCCAACACCTTTTACAAAACAAATTCATCGACCTTAAATACAAATCAATTAGGTCTGTAACACAATGAAAACCTAATTCTCTCATAGAGATTACAAACAAGTCGATACAAGTGTGACCATTGGATTTACATAACAATTTGTACACATTCTTCAAGAAAATTCCAACCGCTCCATGATCACTGCTTCATTGGACTTGTAATTCATCATGTGCTTTGCATTATTTGCAATCCACTTTGCTCATTCCCGAGAAAATTAAAAAAAAAATAAATAAATGCGTCATTATTGCTCAACATTAGATAATAAACCAACATAAGCATTTGAGAAAACTTAATTAGTTAGGGTTTAACAAAACAACTGGTAGGGTTTACCGGTTCCATAACATAGAAAGGGTTTAACCTTATACACCAGTTTACTGGTTCAACTCACATACTTACATAGTAATTTACAACATCTTCCACAAAGCTCTTCCTACCAGTAACCAGACAATATTAATAACAACAATATCAGCAATATCATAAATACCATTATCGGTACAATTGACATCAATGACAACATAACATATCATTAATTCAATCTCCATGCAAATGCCAACAGGCAACACTCATGTGAAAAATGGAATCCCTGTCGATATGCTCCCCTTGAGCAATACACTCTATCTGATATGCTTGATATTTTTCACATATGTTCATACTCCCCCATTGACATTAATGCCAAAGACCAGTGAAAGAACTGAAAGAATAAAATAATACTATTAGTTTCATTGGAGCTTAGTCATCTTCAGGATTTCTGGGTATGCCTTTTGTAATAACTGAAGATATGTATCCCAGCCGGATTTGAAAGTATCAGAAATAGATGCAAGTCCACTTAGTAAGTGGGAAAGTGTTTCCTTTTCTTGGATATCTGTCGATGTGGGTTTAGCTATCATATCCATGCACTCTCTTTTGTGAACACCCAATGAATCTAGTCTAGGAATTACTAGTCCTCTTAGATTTCTTGCTCTTCTCATGATTTTATCTCTCTCCTTCTCAAAAGAAAAATTTTCATTCTCCAAGGACAAAATTTGTCCATCAATAGATGTGGTTAGTGCAGTCAATCCATCAAAAGAATTAGCAATTTTAGTCATCTTATCATATAACTCCTTCAATCTGCTATCCATATTAGTTGTAAGACTTTCTATGTTACAACACACTCTGTAGATATTAGTTCATTGTTTTAAACAAACCTCAATGGGAATAAGTTTGTCCTCAATTTTCTTCTTCCCTGTTTCTATTAGCTGATCAAAAGTTGCCCTCTTTGTTGCTGAGAAATTGTCCAAAGCCTGTCGGTCTGCTATCTACCTCAGAGATTGAAAATTGTTGGATATGTGCTCTATTAGATTTTTGAGCTTATCGGAGGGGCTTTCTCTATCTTCAATCTGATAGTCAGGTATTAGTCTATGCAATATAGAGATCGATTGATCAATTAATCCTTTATATGCAGTACCTTCCTTCAGTAATTTCTGAAGCCATCATCATTAATTCAATTGGACTCAACTTAGAGACTGTTTTCTTCTCAACTTGAGAAGTGTCAATTGCCAAAAATTTTGTCGGGGAATCAGTTTTACCTGCTGGTATGGACTCAGTTGCTTTTACCTTGTCCATCTCAACCTCTATTGCACCGATCGCTTTGCCACTTGGTGCAATGTCAGTTACTACCGGTAGAGTATCATCCACAGTATTTCCAATGTCATGTACATTTCCTTGCTCAAAAATGGTCGGTGTCGGTACAGACTGTACACTCTCCTTAACTGTCGGTTGTGTTAAAATTGGAGTTGAACTGCCCAAAATACCTTTCCCTTTTGATTTGTCAAGAATGGTGGAAGTTGTTTCCCTTGCAAATTCTTCTTGAGATGTGAGAAAGTCTGGGTTTTTCTGAAAAAAATGGGTCCATCCCTTACTTGTCTCATTTACCACCTCATTTACTCTTCCCATCATAAGGTTTATCTGTCGGGATTTACTACTGAAAATTGTCCTATTTGCAGTGTCAATACATCTTTTCATTTCTTCATTATTTATAGCACCATATAATTCCAAAAGTGCAACTTCTTTAATCTCCCTATCCCTCTTGACAGCATCAAGTCTTCTAGCCTCAAGTTTATGATACAAGGATAAAGGTATCTCCTTCAAAATTTCAATTAAGGATTTCTTATAGATGTCTATATATAACAAAATAGCCTCTTCTAATTCATTTTTCTCATTCCCTTTTAAATCTTCATAATATTTTGATATATTTTTTAGTATTCCATCTTTTGTAATTTCATCAATAAGCTTAGCACAGGTCATTGCGGTCTTACCAGTTCTAGTATCATCACCCTTCTAATTTTTGCTTGTGGTTGCCGGTGTGACTGGTTTCCCCTTCTGCATGGGCTTCCTTGCCGGTGGTGGAGGTGTAGTAGGCTTAGTTTCCTTTCTGACAAGTCTCCTCCTAAGATCTACCTTCTGGTGCTCTACCGGTGGTTTTACCACATCCTTCCTTTGTACGCTTCTAAAAGCTAGAGGTTCATTATCCTCAAAATCAGAGTCAGAAGTGATAGGGGAAATGTGAACTTGTGGCTTCTTCACTTTTGTAGTACCAACCTATGTCGGTTTAGCTGCTTGTTTAGATTTAGAGCCCAGCTGGGTGTCTATCTTATGGATCACATCTTGTACATATGTAGACATCTTTTCTATTTTCTTGTCTCTTCTCTTCCTATTAAAGTTGGTTTTCACTTCAAGAGCCTTCTCTCCTGATGTACCAAAATATTTCATCTTATCATCTAATGGGGCATCTAACAGCATCTTTGCATAGAGTTCAAAAATGCTATCATCCACCTCATATCCAAGCTCAGTAATCTAGATTTGCCTAGGTTCAACTGCTTCCATAAGAGTTTCATCAGTTTTCACCATGAAACAGATATCAATGGAATAATTCTCCACAATTTTCTTTGAAATTCTCTCCCTTTGCCTCATGTTTTCTTGAAATGTCTTAAAATATCCTCAAAGTTTCTCATCTCTATCGGTACCAAGACTGATAATAGCTTCCTTGATTTGCATACCTACCGGTATGTCATGAGCCCAATGCTTCTTCCCTAGACTGGGTAGCTCATTCAAGAAGTAAAGCATTAAACAAACGATCAAGTTCCCATATCTAAAAGTGTCTTTCTTTGTTCCTTTGATCTTACCAAGGTTTAGCATCAACTCACTCCTCATCCATTCACATAAATCATATTTCACATTGTTCCTTAGCATATGATATGCAACATGAATGCATGAACTATCAACAAAATTCAATCGGTTGGATTGAGTTACCTTATAACCTATGATCATGCTTGCAAAATTTATATCTATGTCGGTGATTGTGCTTATCCTCATTGATCTGCTATCAGGTGTAGCACCGGTGAGTTTCTCAACCTCTGTGTTGGAAATTTTCTTGCCAGGTTCTTGTCTGGCCCTGGGTAAGTCGGTGACAGATTGAATTGCCTCCTCCGTGATCATGTAAGGCCTATCTAGCCAAATAAATTCATTGTGAACCCTTATCAGAACGTATCTAATAAACTCATTCTTGAATTCTGGTATGTGCAGGATACTGGTTAACACTAGATCCTCAATAGCTTTAAATTCTAGTTTGATGGTTCCAGAGTCTCCCAGTATCACGGATTGATACATGCTTTTGATGTCTTCAATGCCCAAATCCTCAAGGGTGTAGTGAATGTATGCCCTCACATCTTCGACATACATTACGTCATCAGGAACCCTAGAAAATGCTCTCATAGAGTCTTCCTTTTTAGCAATTTTGGGAACCTCCTTAAATATTGGCCTTAACTTATCCTTGACTTCGATGATGGTGGGATTTGCAAAAAAATAGGAGCTGAAGATCTAGATGCCATGTCGAAAAATACCTAAAGGTGAATGTCGGAGGAAGATTGATAACTACTTAAAATATTTTCACAATTCTTTTGCTCGCTCTTAACACACCTTTACTTTGCTTTGATTGCTTTGAATGCATGGTGAGTGCAAATGAATTCACTTACCCTCTTTTATCAGCAAATAAAAACCTTAATTTTCTGTAATAAATGCTTCACCAACAACACTACGGATTTTGATTTCACAGTTATGTGTCAGGTGAACCTTCATCGATGATGAACACAATGCTCCAGATCTCCTTAGATCTCTTCCGGGGTAATATGCAAAATTTAGCAATGACTTTTCCAACCCCTGAGGCTTATGCCTCAGTTATCGATGGAATTTCCTGTCAATGGAGGAATACCCTATTCTACCAATGAATTTTCTAGTATAGATCCATCTCCACTTGGTTCTTCATATTTTCTAACCCATCTCTTGGTGTGATCTTGTTGTATTTCATCTACCTTCTTCTTTCCTTTCTCATTATCTTTGTCATTATTAATCGGTTGAGTCTTGCTTTTGCAGTACTTAGCAATTTGACCTATTTTGTTGCATGCATAACATGTAACATTGTTTTTTCTAAATTGCTTTGACATATCCAGTATCATTTCTTGACCTACAATGATTAGCAAAATATCTAAACTTTCCACAAGCATGACATTTAACATTCATTCTACAATCTTATGATCTATGACCATATTTCTTGCAGTTTGTGCATTTACCGAGAACTGAATTGTAATTTTGATTTGCCTTATTTCTACATTGTTTATCATATGCCCAAATTTATTGCAAACAAAACATCTACCTTTGAATTTATAAGCATTAGATTGCCTTACCGATTTCATCTGTTCTAATGAGTTCTGAATACCAGTTGTCTGATCTTCCTTTGCAGTACCGGAGCTTTTGCCTTGTACAAATCCAAGTCCTCTAGAATCATCAATCTATCTTTTTCTTTTCAATAAATCATTCAACTGTGCAGTACTGATCCTAAACTTTTCTTTATACTCACTTGCAGTAGTCAGATTATCTCTCAGAGTAGTTACTTTCCTTTCAAGTTCTTGTTCATTGTTTCAGGAGTGTGCCAAATCAGTTCTCAACAGATTATTCTCATGAGTCAATCTTCCACATTCATCAAATTTGTTCTTCAAAGATATAGAAAGATTATCTTCCCTCTTATTTATATCCTCAATATCTTTTAATAACCTCATAGTCAGATCTTGCATTTCATTCTTCATGAGCATGTTTTCTTGACTTAGTTTCTGACATTGTTCGTTAAGAGCATTCTTCTCATCATCATCTAGTTGTTGCAAAAGTTCTTTTCTCTTGGCTTGAGCAGATGATAACCTTTCTTGTAGGATAACAATGAATTCGTTTGCAGAATTCAATTCTTCTTGCAATTTCAAGTTCTTCACCCTTTCAGCATCATAATCCTCAAGAGCCATCTCAAGTAACTTCTCCATATCCATGTTCAAAGATTTTAGTTTTAGAATCTTCCTCAATCTGTTAAACTTCTTCTGAGGTACCAAGCTCTGATACCAATTGTTGGGATCCAAGAACATTGAGAGGGGGGGTGAATCAGTATTATGCCGGAATAAACAGATTTAACTTTCTATACCATGCATATATAAACTAGTAGACAAATAAACATATAACAAGAAGCAAATAAACCATCCACATAAATCAACACCATTAAACAAAGATTTCATACATGGAAAACCTCAATGAGGAAAAACCATGGTGGGATTTGTAACCCACAATATCAATTCATTTGCCATATGAAAAGATATTACATATAACAGGGTCTGCACTTGTAGGAAGGCACACTGCCTAGAGCATACTGCTCATCACTAAAGAGCCTCAGTGATTACAAGCTTTCTGTCAAAGTAAATTATTGAAAAATGAACTCAAGAATGCATCTTCTATGCCAAATAGAGTTCTGGTTCTGGTTCTGCTCTGTATCGGTTCATAAACCCTTAACTACTACCGGTAACACTACTCCTCCAAGAATGTTTTCCAAGCTATCTATAGATCATTGCATGATATAACATTCGCATACAAAATGATCTTCATACATATATTTCACATCACACAGTTATGCTATATTCTTCTATATCCACACATATCATCTATCATATATCTACAAAATAACCTAGCAAATTGACCTATATACCTATTACAAATGATATGCCTTATTTCGGCTTACAATAGATTTACAAAGGATATTCAATGTCGGCCTCGAAAATATTTTACAAAATGATTTAAGTAAATCCTCCTTGATGTCGGCTTCCAAATAAGTATTGATGTCGGTGTCGGTGTCTGTGTTGGTGTCGGTGTAGCCCTGAATGCTCCAAAGTCGGTATCTATCGGTATATGCCTCCAAGTGTCGGTTTATAACTTCCATCATATCTTGTTGCCATCAATGACAACAAAATGAATCCAATGAGTATCAATTGCCAACAAAAACATAGGTTGAATTTGTCATCCTCACTTGCATTTGTCCATTTTCAAAATTATCAAAATCCAAAAAAAAATAGGGTTGCATTTCCATCCATTAGTTGCACTACATTTCATCCCTAAACTTCAAAAAATCCAAAAATGAAAATCGCATATAGTGCAATAGTTGAAACAAGCTCTCAAACTTCTAGGAGACAACATTATCCTTATCAAACTTCCAACTTTCATGGGACCATGGCATTGCAACTAAACAATCAATCATCTCAATCCAGCATATACATGTCCCAAAATGTGCATCAAACTTATCAGGAACAAACAAATGCCATACCTATTTCTTCATCACTTGAAGAGAAACTAGCTCAAGAAATAGAGATCTTAGAACAAAAGCTTTAAAAAAGTGAAGAGAGTAGATCCCAGATGTTCAAACTATTTCAAAAATTTGAGCATCCTAATACAAACTTAGAGCTAGTTGATGTGTGAGCTCTTATTATGAAATCAGACATACCAACTATTCTCACACAAATAAACACAAGAAACCAATATCAACAACAAACACATCCAACAATGCAAGTCCAACAACCAATACAACAAACACAACTCTCAGTACCACAAATTGTGCAAATAAGTCAACTACTACCAAGGTCGCACACTATTACACAATCAATTTTGCCTTTAGTCACATCACATGTCTATGAATATCCTCCTATGTCTTCAAATACACCACCAAGGGTGTCCCAAATGAATGCAAGTGTATTTACAAACATGTCACCCTTTGAACATCAATCGAACATGGTCAATGTGTCACCTATCATGCAACAAGGTCATTTGCCCATGTCTAGCAATGGCTCTTCCCATCAAGACTTTAAACCTCAAGTAGCCTCCATATCTTCCACCATTTCTTCATACCCTAAAGTCACACAAGAGCAGTCCACACCATCTTTATCCAATAACACAACCTCACAAGGCCTATCCATAACACAAATCCAATCTAATCCAAGTCATGGTGCTATTCCTTTCCATGCTTCAGAAGTTCAAGATCCAATGCCATCACATATTCCATTTCCAAGAAAACCCACTTCAAAGAGTCTCATTCAAAATCCTTTCTCATTAGGTCAATGTGTTAAAACATTCCAAAAATCTCCCATGCATATCCAAACTCCTTCCCCGTGTCAAGAGGATGATCCCAAATCAGAAGAAATGAGTCCTAGAACAAATAAAGATCAAGAACAAACCCTTCCATCTTACCCATTTTTTGATCAAGATCCCACCGACCAAGAATCTTATGATGATCCCCTCGCTCTTTTCTATTCCATTCATAATGATACCCTTTTATCTCAAGAACAAAGTGTCCTTTCAAGTCGCATCCAACATCCACCTCCTAAGAAAGATTAGGACATCTCTTCCATCCTTCCTAATAATCATTTTCCAAGTCAAGATCAAAGTATTCCTTCACCTTCATGTCCTAAGCAAGATCCCATTATTTCTCCATATCCTCATCAAGATCCCTCCATCCCTTCATCTTCATGCCATAATCATCTATGTTCCTCACAAGATTCCCTCTCAAATGAACTTACCATTTCTCCTAGTCCTCCTCATGATCCCAATCCCTCTGTTGGTATTATGGATGTGTTGCATTAGTTTTGTCATTGATGTCAACACTTATCCTTCTAGAGATCTATGGTTATGTTGAACCGGCACATTGTGTTCACTGACAAGTTCAGTGACTTATGCACAGTCATTGGTATATTATTCAGCAACAGGCTATATAGTTCACCGGCACTGATGATGACTTGTTATCATCTGGAGATCACTTGATTATGTCAAAGACATGGTTTGGATACTTGGTTTTTGGTTAATGGTCTAATCGGGTTGACATATTTGTTGTTACTGGCAGATTGGTCTAGGTTATGGACCGGTATGCGTTATCAATTCCAGATCAGCACGACACGTTATGGAGATGATTTATTGATTGGATATTGTTGTAAATGTATTGAGCCGACATGATGCATTGCATCTTGACTTATTTGTAATTGATTTTATTGTAATATTCTTAGTGAGCTGACCTACACATTTGGTCTTAGGTTTTGTATATATGTAAGATCTCATTTGTGAGATGAGAGATGAGATATGGTATGTAAGGTTATGGTATTGTAACATGGTATGTGTGAATATTGAAGATCATCTGAGCAGACCATAGAGAAGGTTCAAGGAAGGTTTGAAGGTGATTATCATAGCTTAACTAGTACTGAATCCAACATTGGAGATGCTATTTTGAACAGTACATTATTCTAGAATTTAACCATCCTACTGTAGTCATTGTGACTCTCATTTGAGCAGTGTGCTCTAGGCGGTTGGCCTTTCTACATGTGTAGACTCTATTTGTATACACATACTATCTGTAGTAGTATCATCTGATTATGGGTAAGGTTTCCCACCATGGTTTTTCCCCTTACAGGGTTTCCACGTTAAAAATCTATATGTTATGTATTGTGGATGTTGTTTCTCTTTCTGTTTCATACATTAAATTACTGTAAATTTGTCAATCGGCATTAAGTTTGGTTTACTGGTATTAAGTATCAAGTTTGATTAAGTTATATTTGGGTTGAAATTCATAGACAACTAATTCACCCCCCCCCCCCTCTCAGTTGCCTTTCGGGTCCTAACAATTGGTATCAGAGCAAAGTCCTCTTTTTGCAGAAGCCTAATAGCTTGAGGAGATCCTATGGTAACAAACATTTTAAAAAATGATAGTTTGAAACTTGATGTAACTAACTATGGTATATGGAAGATCATAATAGATACACATCTAAATTGCATTGGAAGAGACATATGGGAAGTTACAAAGAATGGCTATGTTGGTCCTACACCGAATCAACCTAATCTACCAACATTGGATAAAGATCAAGAAAATGATTGCAAAGCAAGAGAAGCACTTTTGAGTGCATTATCATATCAACCAATCATGGGATTATCAGACCGATTTACTACTAAAGTTATTTGGGATAAATTGGAGACACTGAATGAAAGAGATACCACTGTCAAAATTGCAAAACTGGAATGTTTTCGGGTCGGGTATGAAAATTTGAAAATGGAAGAAGATGAAAGAATTTCTGCTTTTATGGAAAGAGTTAATGAAATTGTTTTAGGAATACATTGTTGTGGAGGATCCTTAAGTGAAGAGGAAATTGTTTCTAAAGTTTTAAGAGCATTTCCACTGGCATACAAAATGAAAGTAACTGCTATTAATGAGTTGAGAACAATGCCTAATACATAAGTATCTAGAGATACCTCGGTTGGAAAACTCTCAATATTTGAGCTTGAAGAATTTGGTCTTGTTGCTACAATTAAAAAAGATTTGGCCTTCAGAGCATCATCATCTGTAGCATCATCATCATCTGACAAATCTGATTGGAAAGCACTTTATGCAAGAGAACTTGAAGATATCAGAAAGGAAAATGAAGAACTGGAAGAACTTGAAGCACTATTTGCAAGGAAAATGCCTAAAGGTCCAGTTGGAAGTAAGTATGAAGGTAAATCACCGTTTAAATGTTTTAATTGCAATAAAGTTGGTCATATGGCATCTAGATGTTCTGATAGACATGCAAGATTGAGAGAGGAAGATAAAAGAACATACAAGCCTAACCCTGAATATCAAAGATTCAGATTTAAGAAGAATAGAGATAAATCTTCTTACTATGATGATGAAGGATTTACTGATGATTCTGGTGAAGAACCGACAGACAATGGATGGGCTTTTGTTGTAATAAAAGAAGATCAATTGGCACCTACTGTTCCACCGGTAGAGTAGGCCTTGGTACCTAAAATTAAAAAAAATGATGAATGGATCATAGATTCTGGATGTTCACATTATATGACTGGTGATAAAAGTAAATTCTTATCTTTTCAGGAATATAGTGGAGGTCTAGTAAGATTTGGCGATGATAAATCTTGTTTGATCAAAGGAAAAGGCACTATATCTTTGGATGGTAAGCACAATACTGACAATGTTTATTATGTTGAAGGTTTGAAGCATAATCTTTTAAGTGTTGGTCATTTAGTTGAAAAGGGATTTCAGTTAGAATTCCAGAATGGTAAATGCAAAATCATCAACATAACTATATTGGAGATTGCAAACGGTAATCAAACTAAAGGTAATATCTTTCATTTGAACAAAAATGATAAGACATGCTTGATTGCACATACTGATGAAAGTTGGTTATGGCATAAGAGACTTTGTCATGTAAATTTTGATTGCATTGTAAAGATCAGTTCAACTAAGGCAGTAAGGGATTTACCTAAGATTGTGAAACCTCATAATCCGATATGTAAGGAATGTCAAATGGGAAAGCAAGTTAGAACAACTTTTTAGAGTATTTATGAGAAATCCAACAATGTTCTTGATTTAATTCATACTGACTTGTGTGGTCCGGCAAGAACAAGAAGGCTACAGGGAGATATATACTTTATGCTAATTATTGATGATTATTCTACAATGTGTTGGGTTACTTTTCTCAGGGAGAAATCAGAAGCTTTTGGAAAATTCAAATTATTCAAGGCAATGGTAGAGAATGAAAATAGTAAGAAAATCAAAATTTTGAGATCTAGACAAGGAGGTGAATTTACATCTAAGGAATTTAATATATTCTATGAAGTGAATGGAATCAGAAGACAACTATCAGCACCTCGAACACCTTAGCATAATGGAATTGTAAAAAAAATGTTTTGCATACACTTGAAGACACTATGTTTTGTTGTTTGGTCTTGAATGTTTTGAATGTTTAACATAAGTCAAGCACAATTCTTATGGCTAGCCAAGACAATAGTTGTTGATCCCACATGGGGTTTTACCCCTGAGGCTATGCTATTCAGAGCGGATACTTAGATGCTTGACCTCACCGACTCCACCCTCGGCACCCACTTCTCGGGTCAGCCAAGTATCAATCCCCACGAAAACTCCCCGTGGCGAACTTTGTATCTCTACTAAGAACCGTATGTGTGTGGGCCGCTACCAGAGGTCCGACCTCCTGCCCCAACAACTAGAAGGATTTGGGCTTCTAAAACAAAAAGGTGCTAGTAAGGGCATCCGCTCGTGTGGCCATACATGCGGAACTTTCAGCTCTCTAAATACAGAAGGCTCCCAGCCAGTAGGGGTTACGCCCTAAAACTGATCAAATAAATTTGATCAAACGGGTTTATGGGGAGACATAGTGTCGGTATGAACTAATCAGCACATGTTATTCATAGTTTACACCATGAATATAGTTGTTTATAGTGGTTTGGAAGAAGATGGCTTTTCTTTTGCTACCACTTGGGTCGTTCTCTTCTCACTAGTAGTCCTAATGACCACACGGGAAGACAAGCCCTCTAAAGATCAAACAAAAAGAGCCTATTGCTCAAGACACAAAAGAGAATGATTCAATTTTAGTGCACCAATTGAAGTGTTTGCTAGTCTATGAAAACAAGGCACACAACAAAAATCCAAAAACCCTTGCCAAGGACCTGCAACAAAGAGTTGTTAGTAGTTTGGATTGTTTCAAATGATTACCCCTTCCTGCAAGCACACAAGTTAGGTAAATTTTAAACCCAAAAGACTTTGTGAAAATAGGGGCCTTCAACCAAACAATTTTGCTTTCAAGACAAGCTGCACCACTTTTGTTAGCTAGATCTAAAAATGTTAGCTCAAAATAAACAAGATCTGAAACCCTCGATGCAAAATCCAAAAATTGAATCAATAAAAACCCAAAATTCGAAACTGGTGAACATAGATGCAGTTAACCTCTACACAGACGAGCCTTTGTGACACAGACGCGGTTCTGTGATGCACAGACGCGACTACAAAACAAAGACGCGCTTCGTGGACACAGACACGGCTAAAAACATCACAGACGCTCCTTTACAACACATACACGCTTTCCTGGAACCTACAAAAATAAAATATTGCCAATATCGCAGACGCGATCCCAAATGTCGCAGACGCGTCAGAAAATCAAAAACGTGATCCGAAAGTGCGCAAACGCGAAAATGTCGAAATGTTGCCAAAAACGTCAGATCTGCAACTTCAAAATACAAAATCTGCAACAAGATGTTAAATGCAAAAAGGGACAAGAGTCCCACCGGGCGTGCCAAAATGTATATGGTGAAAATGGATAACAATAATAACAATATTGAAAGGCTAAATGAATTCAACCACAAAACCCTAGCCTAACAATCAACAAAGATCCACCATAACATATGAAGATTACCTAAGACAATGCAAATCAAACGAAATCGCAAAGATTATACCATCACATGTCCAATAGGGTTTTGATCTCCATTCTTCCTATCTCCATTGATCTTGCTTGATATATTTGCTCTCAGATTTTATATGCACAAGAGTTCAACAAAGAACAGAATGTGGTTGCAAGTAGGATCGTAGTGTAGTCAAGTCCTTAAGATCTTTCATTAGCTCATTAGGGTTTGATAATGAAGGAAGCATCTCCTTACATAGAAGACACTATATGAAATGGAGGGATAAGCTTAAGAGGTGTAAAAGGAGGTCGGCTATGATTAGAGGGTAGGTAAAAGAAATAATAAAATAATGAAAGGGGTAGGTAGTGTAGGAATTACAAGATGAATGATATGTGTCATGGGTAGAAAAGGTTAATGAATTAATTAAATAAATAAATATTTATTTAATTAATAGAAGAAGTGGAATAATTAAATAAATAAAATATTTATTTAATTTAGGAAAATGATAATTTAAATAAATAAATGTATTTATTTAAATGAGAAATAAGGCTACAAGAGGATAAATGAATTAATTAAATAAATAAAGATTTATTTAATTAATAAAAAAATTAGGCTAAAGTAATTAAATAAATAAAATATTTATTTAATTAGACATGACAATTTTGGGTGTCTACATTTTGCCCCTCTTTGAGACAATGCAGCTTGTCGCGTTGTTTCAAAGAAGATAAGATGAACTGATACAGAGTTGCCCCAGGATGGGAATGATATGCCCCCTCGGGAGATTGGATGAAAATGTTTGAAAAGATTGCAGACAATCTCTCGATAAGAAAGAAAGGCTAGAGTGGACTAACCGAATAAAGTGACAAAGTCACGAGATAATGAAGACTCACTCGAGAAACGAGGGCTAGGCTATAAGATAGACCACGGGGGAAAAGGCATCCTCATTGTCATCCACACATCCACGAGAGCATATTGCAGAGCAAAAATAGAGCAGCAGCAGTCAGCAGCGATGGCCTTCATTCACAGATTCGACCGCGTTCGCCGATTTCAGAGGCCAGCAGAGGCAGGAGAGCCGGTAAGTACCACCAAACCTCCTCGTACTTTGACGCATTTAATTTTGTCGTTAATGCATGCTAGGTAGAGCAATAAATGCGCTTAGACTAGGGTCCAAAAAGTGTCCAAAAATGTCCAGGCGCGTCTGCGTTGGTGCTAGGCGCGTCTGTGCTCGCGAGGCGCGTCTGTGTTTGTGTCAGGTGCGTCTGCATTTTAAAACGCGTCTGTGTCTATTGCGGCCGTGTCTGTGCTGTGCAGGCGCGTTTGTGCCAAGAAGGCACGTCTGTGTCGTTCAGGCGCGTCTGTGTAGAGCATAGGCACGTCTGTGTCAATCAAGCGCGTCTATATTTTTCAGGCACGTCTGTGCAGTCTAAAAGCGCATTTATGTCATGTAAGCACGTTTGCGTTTGAAAAAAGTATGAATTTGCATCTTCTAGGTCAAATCGGCAGTTCTGTGATGAACATACACTGTCTATTGGATAAGCTGCTGAGAGGATACACTCAAGCAGGTCCTCTAGGAAGACTACGATAGATCAAAGCACTTTGTGATAAACAGTGAGTACCAAGATAGAGTACTTTGTGATGAACAGTGAGTACTAGAGTATGAGCAACACTTTGTGATGAACAGGGAGTGCAAATGTGAGTAACACTTTGTGATGAACAGGGAGTACCGCTAGGATAAATAGCAACACTTTGTGATGAACAGTGAGTGTCACTGGGATAGGTAACAATGTGCATTTAGATAAAAAGTAGTATTTTGTGATGAACAGGGAATGCCACTATGACTGACATGATTGATTTGCTTGACTGTAGGAGTATTTGTCGATGCTGGAGTCACGGGAGAGATTCCCATCGACGCAGAGGTTGTGACCTGAGTTGTCGTTCGAGGACAGAGCTGCCATCGAGGAGATGGGATTGAGACATGTGTTGTATGTACCTGAGTTTTGGGCAAACATGGGTTTGTTGACTGCGCTGGCTGAGAGATGGCACTCTGAGACGTGCACGTTTCATCTGCCGATGGGTGAGATGATAGTCACCCTAGAGGATGTGTACAGGACATTGCGGGTACGGATCGATGGGGAGCTGATCCCATACGATCGAGATGGTGACAGAGAGGCCCTGAGACGGGTGTTCCAGGACCCTGGACTAGAGATGAGGGCAGGACACGTGGCATGGGACACCATGACAGCCACAGGACTAGCATTGCCGGTAGTGATAGGAGGAGCTATCAGTGGGTTCCTGTGTTCGGATAGGGCGACACGGGGTTTGGCTGTGGGCTGGGGAGGAGCACTGGAGACACTGGTAATGCAACACACTAGATATGCCTGGGGACCGTGTGTGCTGGCCCATTTGTATTATGAGCTGCATCAGTTTGTCTATCATGGATCAGTGGGACTGGGCTGCGGAGTGACATTGCTTCAGGTATGGGCCTATGAGCATCTGTCGATTACTCGACTGATACACTTCAGAGGTAGGGGTCATGGATGCAGTTTTGTTCATCTATATGATATGATCACATCGTAGCCACGGATTGGTAGGCTAGAGCATTGGCGGTGGGTGATAGACGATATTGATGTGGTCATATGGAGACCATATCTGGGCTGCGAGGAGTGGGAGGATGAGACAACTAGGCTCAGGAGACAGAGGGGATAGGAGAGATGATCTTGGGGCGGGTCCTTCTAGAGCTCAGACTCCGTCGAGGCCAGCCGGCTCTGAGGGAGGGAGTTCATCATAGCCGTAGAGGGCTCCCTATGTATCAATATTGCACCATTTTTGCATGATGATGTAGACACCTGCGGGTGATTGTAGCCATATAATTTTGACATCATTGTATCATGACACTTTATATATATATATGAGATGATTCATTTTTGCGGTAGCTATATGCATGTGTACCTATGTGATGAGATGTTCTTATGTGATGTTTTATGCTATGGATGCAAATATGTATGTAATGCAATATTTTTGTTCTTTTATGTTTTAACATGTTATGCATAATGCAAATGTAAATGTATGAAGTGCAGATGAATATGATAATGCAAATGTTTATTTAAATGATGAGAATGTAAAATGTGCTAATATGTGTTGTGTGCAGGATGTGATGCATTTGTAATATCTATCTGTATGTATGAAATGCTTATATGTGGCAATGTAGGTGCAACTACATGACATGCAAATGTTTTTGGTGTGTCATTATACTCAGTCATGTGATAGCAGGCTATGCGGACTCGAGAAGGATGATGGAAGTAAATCAAGAAAGGGGGATGAAAGATAGAAGATATGAAAGTGAAAGAGCTTCTTGTGCGTTATCATCATTGAGCTTTATTATGGCAAGTAGGTTATGACAATTGAGGCATATGTTCGACCCAGAAAGTCATTGTACCTGTTTGCATGGAGATAAGACAGTCACAAACAAGGAATACCCCCAGTTCACACTAGACTCACAGTGTCCTTATATCCTTGGACAAGTCATAGCATTACTAAGAGACAATCCACAGACAGCAAATACAAATAGGTGATGATACCCCATCCTTGCCTTTCTTGTCAAAGACATCCTGGAGATAAAATCTCTAGTCAAAGACATCCTAGAAAAGCTAAAAGACATGTCACCAAAAGATAAAATCAAAAGAAAAACCACGACTCAACACCAACATCCACTATAGTCCTCAAGTTTAGTGTCTCCTGTCACTTGTATAAGTCTTATTTGATTGTGGTGACAATGTTTACTTTCACAGAAAGGATAGATAGCACTGAACCATATGTTGTTTGAGTCAGTTGAAAGATTTGATTTGTTGAAGCTCATTGTTGTTGTTGTGTCTCATCTGAAACTGACTGAATCCATGAAACTGATACTTTATTGCAGAGAAGATGAAACTTTATTGCGTATTGGTGATGTAGATGCTGCTTTATTGCGGATTGTGCACGGATAGACTGAAGGAAGCTGGAAGAAACTGTACTCCTCGAAACATGTGATGTTCTCAGTTCCACACCCATTACTAGACGTAGGATTTGTCTTAGCCACAGATAGGATCTGATTTATTATGGATGGAAATGGAGGTGAAAAGAAGTGTTTATTATGAATGGCTAACCAATCTTGGGTAGATCAATAACAAGCGATGGTGGGAATGGGTAAGTTTATTATGAATGGATAGGTTGTGAGTGTGTGCAAAGTGAAGTGATGAAAGTGAATCTTGAAGGAGAGAGGAGCAATGTCTCTACACATGACGCTGGTGACCCAATTTTCACCATGGTACTTGCCCAAGATGCCACCGAAGTGGTTTTCACTATTGGACGAAATTATTTCTCTTTACTTTTTTCAATTTTTCAATGTTTTTTGTGTCACAAGGCGCCTGTTTGCCAGGTTTTCACCAAGTAACGATTTTTTTTGTTTTATAATTTTTTTTTGTATTTTTGAATTAGGATATTCCAAAGAGCTATGTGTAGAACCTGCGAAGGTGCATGCTGTTGATAGGATCCTCCAAAGGTTCACCTTCTGTAGTTGAGAGCTGATAGGCACCAGATCCGTATGTTGTTGTAAATATGTAAGGACCAAGCCAGTTTGGTTCGAACTTGCCCTTCTTCTCTTTGTCTTGTTGATTTTTAGGATTTTCTCTGAGAACCAAATCACCTACCTCAAATGTGCAAGGTTTGACCTTGTGATTGTAGCTGCGACTCATTCATTGTTGATAAGCCTTGAGATGATTAAGAGCAGTTTGTCTTCGTTCATCCAGTAGTTCCAGCTCTTGTAAGCGAGAGACCCTATAGTCTTCATCACTGATGATGTTTTGCAAAGAAACCCGTAAAGAGGGTAGCTTGACCTCAATAGGCAAGATAGCTTCAGCGCCAAAGACAAGTGAATAGGGTGTAGCTCATGTAGGTGTGTGGACACTTGTGCAGTAGGCCCAAAGTGCAGGATTAAGTTGGATATGCCAATTACGGCCAGCATCATGAACTGTCTTCTTTAGGATTTTAAGAATTGTTTTGTTAGATGTCTCAGCTTGGCCATTACCTTGGGGGTAATATGGTGTGGAGAAACGATGGGAGATATGGAAGCGGTCACAGAGTTCACGAACATCCTCATTTTTGAAGGGACGCCCGTTATCAGTGATAATGGAAACAGGAATGCTGTATCGGCAAATGATATAGTTGAGGATGAATGTAGCAATCTGTTTTCCAGTAACTTGTGTGAGAGGCACGGCTTCAATCCATTTTATAAAATACTCTGTGGCAGTGATAATGAATTTATGACCATTGGAAGAAGGAGGGTGAATCTTGCCTATGAGATCGAGTACCCATTGACAAAAGGGCCAAGGAGACGCAAGTGGTTGAAGTTCTTGTGCTCGCGCATGTATGAGGTCTCCATGAATTTGACATTGCTTACATTTCTTGACAAACTGATATGAGTCTTTCTGCATATTAGGCTAGTAATATCCTGTCCTGATGAGTTTCTTGGCCACGGTAGGACCACTAGCATGTGGACCACATATTCCTTCATGCACTTCTCGTAATGCAATCTGAGCTTCGTCGCTTTCTAAAAATCTAAGAAGAGTGCCATCTAGACCTTGTCGGTATAGGATATCAGCTAAAATGACATATCGAGAGGATTGGCGAATGAAAGTGTGACGTTGGTTATTTGATAGATCAGGAGGTAAAGTATTGTCACGTAGGTATGTGAAAATGGAACCATAGAACTGGGATTCAGGACTGACAACACATATAGTCTCAGTAGGCATGATCTCATATGAAGGGACCAAAAGGTTATCCACCAAGAACTCCTAGCGAGCCTCGTTTGGAGGTAAATCAATCAGGGAAGCAATTGTAGCCATGGCATCTGCGGCGCGATTCTGCTCTCTTGGTATCTGCTCAAAGTCTAACTTTGTGAAGTGTTGTTTTAGATCATCCACCATTTGTTTATAAGGCATCAACTATTCATCTTTTGTTTGGTAATCATCAGTTGCTTGATGGATGACAAGTTGGGAGTCCCCAAAAACACGAAGTTCCTGGATCTTCCATTGAACTGCAATTCGTAATCCTGTTGTTAATGCCTCGTATTCCGCTATATTGTTAGTGCAAGGAAATGATAAGTGGTATGATTTTGGTATAGAATCCCCTTGAGGAGTTATAAAGAGGATGTCAGCTCCTGCTCCATGCTGTGTGTATGAGCCGTCAAAGTACAGTTGCCATGGCTTGGCTTGTGACATTGTCAAAATGGATTCATCTGGAAATTCTGAACTTAGAGGAACATCATCTATCATGGGAGCATCTGCTAATTGATCTGTGATGGCTTGTCTTTTTATTGCTTTTCTATCCACATACTCGATGACGAATTCACTCAGTATCATTACCCATTTGGCTAGTCGCCCAGTAAGTGCTGCCTTATTGGGAAGGTATTTCAATGGGTCTATCCTTGCAACTAACTTAGTCTTATGAGTGAGCATGTAATGTCGTAATTTTTGCGAAGCAAAGACCACAGCGAGACATGCACGCTCAATTGGTGTGTAGTTTAGCTTATACCCTACTAATGTGCGACTGATATAGTATACTATTTTTTCCTTGCCTTCAGCACTTTGTTGTGCTAAAAGTGCCCCCAATGCTGTTGGAGTAGCTGATATGTATAATAACAGTGGTTGATCTGGAACTGGTGGCATCAGAACTGGTGGATTTAGAAGATAATCCTTGAGCATCTGGAAAGCCTGTTGACAGTTATCATCCCATTTGAATTTGATGTTTTTATGTAGTAGGTGTTGAAAAGGATTACACTTATCTACTAGTTGTGCTATGAATCTTCGGATGGACTGGAGTCTGCCTTGTAAGGACTGAAATTGACTGATATTTCTTGGTGGTTGCATCTCCAAGATGGCCTTAACTTTTGGTGGATCCGCTTCAATTCCTTTTTTGGATACAATGAATCCTAGGAGTTTCCTGGAGGTTACTCCAAAAACACATTTCTTGGGGTTCAATCTTACTTTGTATTTTTCCAACCAATCAAAGACGACTGAAAGTATATCCAAATGTGTATTTCTGTCTATTGATTTTCCCAAGAGGTCATCAACATAATCTTCCATGGTTACGTGCATGAGATCATGAAAGATAGTAGTCATGGCTCTTTGATATGTAGCACCTGCATTCTTTAGCCCAAAAGGCATGACATTCCAGCAGAAAGTTCCCCACGGACAAGTAAATGACGTTTTGTGTTGATCCTCGGGCGCGATCCTTATTT
The DNA here is from genome assembly GCF_030272615.1 of Cryptomeria japonica. Classification (NCBI taxonomy): domain Eukaryota; kingdom Viridiplantae; phylum Streptophyta; class Pinopsida; order Cupressales; family Cupressaceae; genus Cryptomeria; species Cryptomeria japonica. The sequence continues at coordinate 523,931,926 of NC_081413.1, forward strand.
GATTATAACCAGAGAATCCATCCATCAATGATAACATTTCATGACCTGCTATGAGATCAACAATCAAGTCAATATTTGGTAATGGGAAGTCATCCTTTGGACAAGCTTTGTTGATGTCTCTGAAATCTGTGCAAATTCTGATGTTGCGATCTGGTTTACTAACAGGTACCAAGTTGGAGATCCATTCAGGATAATCAATTGGGCATATGAATCCAACATCGAGTAATTTCTCAAGTTCTACTTTGACTAGTAATGCCACTTGTGGATGCATTTTTCTTAATTTATGTTTCACTGGTTTTGCCCCCGGTTTGGCTGTCAAGTGATGCATTACCAAATCCGGATCTAATCCAGGCATATCAACATATGACCAGGCGAAGTTGATTTGTCGTTCTTTGAAGAAACTTATGAATGTTGACCTTTCGGACTCTGTCAGTGATTGAGCTAGGAATATGTTGTGTGGAACCTCTTCTGTACCAATGTTTGTTTTGACAGTCTCCTCTACCAACATGGATAACTTTTCTTCATATGATGCTGGGAGAATGTCGAGCCTTCCATCTTCGGGTGCCTCAGAGAGGTTTTCGCCCACAGATACATCCTTTCTTTTTACTTTTTTGAGGTCAGACAGCGCCACAGTGTGGTTTTCACCAAAAGACCCTTGATTTGTTCTTATTTTCACATTTTTGCGACTGAAAGGTCCGACACCCTCACCAAAATATGCCACGCTATTAAGTTCTATAGTGTATCCCACTTTATGGTCTCCAGGAGGAAGATCATCCCATATGCCTAGATAGTCTATAAAAGCTTCATCGTTTTGGAATGTGTCGAACTGTGCAGGTCCTTCATGATCCCAGTCAATGAGTTGGTGGTGAACAAGGGGAAGGTCGTTAATGTCTTCGAAGTTAGGAGGGCTAAGAGTGAAGATGCAGTTATATTCGAGTATGTCAAGGTAATTATCAAGGTCATCGGTGGCACTCTCCTCATCAGTCTTGATCGCGAGCGAATCCAAATTATCATCACTAGTAGTGCATTCTGGGACAGGTGTTCTCATCCTATGTGATTTCAACCTAGAACCTTGAGACAAGGACTGTGTGGAATCCTTAAGGGTTGTTTCTTGACCAACTCTAAACTTGTTATAAAATTCCTCTTCTTCTGTGGGTTCATCTGGTTCTCTAAACATCTTGTTGAGCTCGTAGTCACTGGAAGACTTATCTGAACCCCATTCCCATTCGTTAGAATCTATGGAATAGTGATCCTCTTGTTGCATTTTGGCAGCTTTGATTTGTAAGGCTTCTTCTGTCCTTTGGGTGTGGACCTTGGAAGTTAAGAAACCAAGTCCTTTCGAGCGTTCCTTTTTGAAGGTCAATTCAGGCTATAAATGTTCCATGATGCCTTCCTTTCGTAACCCCAAAGGGCTTTTTCCATCATTCCCGATTTTTTGCAGAATTTTGAAGCCTCTGCCATATTTCTCACATGGTAGGTTGATGTGGTCTTGTGTTTCCTCTTCCTTGTCTTTGAAAAGCATTTTTTATAGATCTTCCTCTTCTAGTTCACCCCATCTTTGAAAGGTAGTAGGGTCCCATTTGAGCATCATGATGGAGATTTGTTTATTAGGATGTGGTCTTCCATATTCTTTTGGGGAACTCATGACTTGTCGTAAGTACATGGTCTGATTGAAAGTAAATTCCCCCATGCCTTTGTCCTTAAACTTGCCTTTAAGCTCACCTTGTTTTGATGTCGAAGGTTTTAATGACTCAGGATCAATGTATGTCGAGGAAGGAATAGCCTCACGATTACTGGGAATGATGGTCTCAGTTTTTGATTTCAGGTTGTTGCAGTATATGAATGGATTTGGATCACCGTTAACTGTTACTTCCACTCCATTATGAGGAAACTTAATGCATTGGTGATATGTGGATGGGACTGCCCTCATTTCATGAATCCAAGGGCGTCCTAGCAATATGTTGTAAGTGAGATCCAGGTCTAGGACTTGACAAACCACATCTTTTGTAATCGGCCCAACTCTGAGAGGTAATGTAACTGTGCCCTTGGATGAACGCTCTTCATCATCATATGCTTTGATAGTAATTTTGTTTGTAGAATTCATAGATTTATCAGAATATCCCAATTGTATAATAGTGCTCAATGTACAAATGTTTAGACCTGCTCCTCCATCTATCAGGACTCTTTTTATTCGATGTTTGTGTATGAAGGCTTCAATGTGTAGCGGTGCATTATGTGGCTGACTTACAGAGGCGTCATCGACTTCTGTGAAAGTAAGGGAGTGTGGAACGGAAAGGTATCCCACCATGGCTTGAAACTGGTCCCCGTTCAGATCAGTAGGAACGGCAGTATCTCTCAAGATCCTGTCAAGAATGGCTTTATGAGCGGGAGATATGCGTAATAGCTCAAGGATTGAAATGAGCGCGGGTGTCTTCCCTAGTTGTTCTATAAGGTCATACTCAGGTTTGGTTGATGAAGAAGCCGTGTTCTTGGTGGGAGCACCTTGCAAAGTGATTTTACCTCGACGAGTTGTAACATTACATTCAAAGGTAGGTTCAAAAGAAGCTCCAACACCTTTTAGGACAATTCTGGGTCTCTGGGTAGAATTCTCAGACGTTTTGCCCTTGATGATAATGGTAGAGACATAATTGTCCAGTGAAATGTGATTGATGGTTGAATCATAATTGTAAAATGCTCTGGTATAGTTGGTTTGATCCTCTGTGGCTTTATCTTTTCCTTTGTCATGTTTTGGGAATGGTTCCTTAAACATCTCATGTTCTTGATTAGACGAATGTCCCTCAATCTCAATATCACCTCTATCAATGAGATCTTGTATGATGTTCTTCAGTCAATGACAATTTCTTGTCTTATGACCTTTGCTCTTATGAAATTCACAATATTCATCATCGTTCCACCAATTTGGTTTAACCTTTGGTTCATATGGAGGAAAATTTGGAACTGTGATTACTTTGTTTGCCACAAGCTTCTTGAAAACTGACTCAAGTGGTTCTCCCAATGGAGTGTACTTCCTTCATGATCTGGAAGTTGTTTGAGTATTCACTTGATTGTTTGTAGAACTTGATCCTGAAAAGATGACTTTGGGTCGCACTGTGTTGGCATCAACAACACCATCATTGACCGTGTTCTTATTTTTATTCCAAAATCTTGGCTTGTCTTTTCCTTTAAAGTCATCTTTGTTTTCCTTGAATATCTTGATGACTCCTTGTTCAATTAGAACCTTTTCTATAGCTAAGCCTTTTTCAATGACGTCCTTGAAGGTGGACAAAAAAGCTTTCCTTAGATCATAGCCAATATCCTTGTTAACATTCTGGGTGAACATTTCTACCATTTGTTTTTGTGGAATTTCACAAGAGCATCTGCTGGCTAGATTTCTCCATCTTTGTAAGAATGATGCAAAAGACTCTCCCTCTTTTTGCTTGGTGTCGCACAAAGTAGTGACTGATATGTCTGTCTCTATGTTGTAAGAGAAATGTTGAATAAATGCCTCTACTAGATCACCCCATAACTTAATTCTGGGTGGTAGTTGGGAGAACCATTCCATAGCTTGATCACCTAAGGTTTGTGGGAATAATCTCATCAAATACGTCTCTTCTGCTGCTACCTCAATGCAAGCTGTGAAAAATTGTCTTATGTGTGCCTTAGGATCCCTTTTTCCTCTATACTTATCAAATTTAGACGTCACAAAATGTGTAGGAAAAGGAGGCATTGGAATGCTCTTGTCAAATGGATAAGGACATATGTCTCTCATTGTGTATGTTGGCTTCGGTGTATTTATGTCCTCCATTTTCTTTTGTAAGTCCCTGATTTGTTGCTCCAAATTACTCTTAGGTGGAGATCGACTTCTTGGACCATATCCTATGTTTGAGGTACCCATTGGAGGAGGAGCATGTTGCATATACGGATGATATTGATCATACACATGTTCATATGGAGGAGGTCTGTAATGATGCTACGTATATGGACCACTTGGTATGGATTCATGTTGAGGAACACCATATCTATTTTGTGCATGTATACCATACTCTATAGGCATGTCATGTTCTATTGTATTGCCCCCAAATTTGACACGGGGTTTCCTTGTGTCCAAATTTTGAGCATGCCTTTGAATATCCCATTGCTTTGTTGGTTGATCCTTAGCATTGATATGTGATTGAGCATATTTTTCTCCATAAGACTTCCATAATGGTCTGCGAAGGTGAGTATCATATGTTTGACCATGTGTATGTGGGACCTCTGGTTTTTGAAGCAAAGCTGATGGTGATTCAGGTACCATATGTGGTCCTCTATTTCCTCCACTATTAGGTCTCCTTTGATCCATGTTGGAGTGAGGTTGTTGCAAAGGTCGATTTTCCATTATTTGAGACATGTCAAAATCATGAGGTATCTTGGCTCCACTTTGTGCCATCATTTGTAAAAAGTATTGTCTATTCCTCCTCATTATTTCCTCAACCAAGCGATTGAAATGGGGATTCATAATGGATTCTTCCACATCTGCTGAATGTACTGAAAAGTTGTCCACATTGTCATTGTGTGTAGCACTGTTGTTTATAGTGTCCATGTTCTCAACATTTGGAATGTTTCTATAGGCATCCATGTCAGGTAATGTAGTATGATCGGAATTGAAAAAGATATCATTGTCATACTCATAAGAACTCATGTTTGCGGACTCTTGAGCCTCTTTAGTTTCTCTCCTATATTTTTGAAGACGGGTTTCAACCATGAACTAGGTATTGACCAAGATGTGTGAGACTAGATGAAAATGGAAAAGAGTATGGAAGACCAAGAGTTGGATGGAATGTAAATGAATCTGAAGTGTACTTGCAATGTCCAAAGTGTAAGACCAAGTATGTATGTAGTAGTGTAGGTGTGACTTCCAAAGAAAGGATAGTTTCTCTTGATGAGGTAAGTTGACCTTGACTCTAAGTAAGACCAAATGAGACTCAAAGGTAAGAAACCTTGATGAGGGACCACTTAGCAAAGTGTTGTCGTATGTAGTGTGTTGACAAAGTATATTGAGGACAAGCAAGTGACCTTTTTGACTCAAGTTTAGACAATTGTGACTGTAAAGTGAGATGTGAAGCAATGATGGATTATGTGAGACCCAAAGACCGGTTGAATGCTAGATGAACCCTGGAGAAATGACCTAGGAAGCTCAAGAATTCCGAAACTGACTGTGTTTGTTTGCTGGACTGTAACAGTTTTTTTTTTTTCAATTCTGGACACAGACGTACCTGTATACTTCACAAACGCGGTTTCCCGACACAGACGCGGCTCTGTTTAACACGGATGCGTTTCTGGTATTTTTTTGCAAAGTGTAATGTTGACTATTGGGACACAGACGTGATTCTGCCCTTCACAGACGCGGTTATACAACACAGACGCGATTATGTCCGACACAGACGTGTTTCTATAAAATTTGTGCAATTTTTTCCAATCTTTAAAGTCGTTTTGTTGTGACCAAATCTGACTGTTTGACTATTTTTCGTGACAAGAGGACACAATGTTCATGAAGACCCAATGTTTGCAAGTGTTTAGACTCAAAATGACTCCAAGAAAAGTGTGTTGTTTGATGTAAAAAAAATGTTTTGCATACACTTGAAGACACAAAACACACTATGTTTTGTTGTTTGGTCTTGAATGTTTTGAATGTTTAACATAAGTCAAGCACAATTCTTATGGCTGGCCAAGACAATAGTTGTTGATCCCACATGGGGTTTTACCCCTGAGGCTATGCTATTCAAAGCGGATACTTAGATGCTTGACCTCACCGGCTCCACCCTCGGCACTCACTTCTCGGGTCAGCCAAGCATCAATCCCCACGAAAACTCCCCGTGGTGAACTTTGTATCTCTACTAAGAACCGTATGTGTGTGGGCCGCTACCAGAGGTCCGACCTCCTGCCCCAACAACTAGAAGGATTTGGGCTTCTAAAACAAAAAGGTGCTAGTAAGGGCATCCGCTCGTGTGGCCATACATGCGGCACTTTCAGCTCTGTAAATACAGAAGGCTCCCAGCCGGTAGGGGTTACGCCCTACAACTGATCAAATAAATTTGATCAAACGGGTTTATGGTGAGACATAGTGTCGGTATGAACTAATCACCACACGTTATTCATAGTTTTCACCATGAATACAGTTGTTTATAGTGGTTTGGAAGAAGATGGCTTTTCTTTTGCTACCACTTGGGTCGTTCTCTTCTCACTATTAGTCCTAATGACCACACGGGAAGACAAGCCCTCTAAAGATCAAACAAAAAGAGCCTATTGCTAAAGACACAAAAGACAATGATTCAATTTTAGTACACCAATTGAAGTGTTTGCTAGTCTATGAAAACAAGGCACACAACAAAAATCCAAAAACCCTTGCCAAGGACCTGCAACAAAGAGTTGTTAGTAGTTTGGATTGTTTCAAATGATTACCCCTTCCTGCAAGCACACAAGTTAGGTAAGTTTTAAACCCAAAAGACTTTGTGAAAATAGGGGCCTTCAACCAAACGATTTTGCTTTCAAGACAAGCTGCACCACTTTTGTTAGCTAGATCTAAAAATGTTCGCTCAAAATAAACCAGATCTAAAACCCTAGATGCAAAATCCAAAAATTGAATCAATAAAAACCCAAAATTCGAAACTGGTGAACACAGACGCGGTTAACCTCTACACAGATGCACCTTTGTGACACAGACGCGGTTCTATGATGCACAGACGCGACTACAAAACACAGACACGCTTCGTGGACACAGACACGGCTAAAAACATCACAAACACTCCTTTACAACACATACGCGCTTTCCTGGAACCTACCAAAATAAAATATTGCCAATATCGCAGACGCGATCCTAGATGTCGCAGAAGCGTCAGAAAATCAAAAACGCGATCTGAAAGTGCGCAAATGCAAAAATGTCAAAATGTTGTCGAAAACGTCAGATCTGCAACTTCAAAATACAAAATCTGCAACAAGATGTTAAATGCAAAAAGGGACAAGAGTCCCACCGGGCGTGCCAAAATGTATATGGTGAAAATGGATAACAATAATAACAATATTGAAAGGCTAAATGAATTCAACCACAAAACCCTAGCCTAACAATCAACAAAGATCCACCATAACATATGAAGATTACCTAAGACAATGCAAATCAAACAAAATCACAAAGATTATACCATCACATGTCCAATAGGGTTTTGATCTCCATTCTTCCTATCTCCATTGATCTTACTTGATATATTTGCTCTCAGATTTTATATGCACAAGAGCTCAACAAAGAACGGAATGTGGTTGCAAGTAGGATCGTAGTGTAGTCAAGTCCTTAAGATCTTTCATTAGCTCATTAGGGTTTGATAATGAAGGAAGCATCTCCTTATATAGAAGACACTATATGAAATAGAGGGATAAGCTTGAGAGGTGTAAAAGGAGGTCGGCTATGATTAGAGGGTAGGTAAAAGAAATAATAAAATAATGAAAGGGGTAGGTAGTGTAGGAATTAAGAGATGAATGACATGTGTCATGGGTAGAAAAGGTTAATGAATTAATTAAATAAATAAATATTTATTTAATTAATAGAAAAAGTGGAATAATTAAATAAATAAAATATTTATTTAATTTAGGAAAATGATAATTTAAATAAATAAATGTATTTATTTAAATGAGAAATAAGGCTACAAGAGGATAAATGAATTAATTAAATAAATAAATATTTATTTAATTAATAGAAGAATTAGGCTAAAGTAATTAAATAAATAAAATATTTATTTAATTAAACATGACAATTTTTGGTGTCTACATTTTGCCCCTCTTTGAGACAATGTGGCTTGTCGCGTTGTTTCAAAGAAGATAAGATGAACTGATACAGAGTTGCCCCAGGATGGGAATGATATGCCCCTTTGGGAGATTGGATGCAAATGTTTGAAAAGATTGCAGACAATCTCTCGATAAGAAAGAAAGGCTAGAGTGGACTAACCGAATAAAGTGACAAAGTCACGGGATAATGAAGACTGACTCAGGAAATGAGGGCTAGGCTATAAGATAGACCACGAGAGAAAATGCATCCTCATTGTCATCCACACATCCACAAGAGCATATTGCAGAGCGAAAATAGAGCAGCAGCAGTCAGCAGCGATGGCCTTCATTCACAGATTCGACCGCGTTCGCCGATTTCAGAGGCCAGCAGAGGCAGGAGAGTCGGTAAGTACCACCAAACCTCCTCGTACTTTGACGCATTTAATTTTGTCATTAATGCATGCTAGGTAGAGCAATAAATGCGCTTAGACTAGGGTCCAAAAAGTGTCCAAAAACGTCTAGGCACGTCTGCGTTGGTGCTAGGCGCGTCTATGCTCGTGAGGCGCGTCTGTGTTTGTGCTAGAAGCGTCTGCATTTTAACCCGCGTTTGTGTCAATTGCGGCCGCGTCTGTGTTGTGCAGGCACGTTTGTGCCAAGAAGGCACGTCTGTGTCGTTCAAGCATGTCTGTGCAGAGCATAGGCACGTCTGTGTCAATCAGGCGTGTCTGTGTTTTTCAGGCGCGTTTGTGCAGTCTGAAAGCGCGTTTATGTCATGTAAGCACGTTTGTGTTTGAAAAAAGTATGAATTTGCATCTTCTAGGTCAAATCGGCAGTTCTGTGATGAACATGCGTTGTCGATTGGATAAGCTGCTGAGAGGATACACTCAAGCAGGTCCTCTAGGAAGACTAAGATAGATCAAGGCACTTTGTGATAAATAGTGAGTACCAAGATAGAGTACTTTGTGATGATCAGGGAGTACTAGAGTATGAGCAGCACTTTGTGATGAACAGGGAGTGCAAATGTGAGTAACACTTTGTGATGAACAGGGAGTGTCACACACGTAGTACTTTGTGATGAACAGGAAGTACCGCTAGGATAAATAGCAACACTTTGTGATGAATAGTGAGTGTCACTGGGATAGGTAACAATGTGCATTTAGATAAAAAGTAGCATTTTGTGATGAACAGGGAATGCTACTATGACTGACATGATTGATTTGCTTGACTGCAGGAGTATTTGCCGATGCTGGAGTCATGGGAGAGATTCCCGTCGACGCAGAGGTTGTGACCTGAGTTGTCGTTCGAGCACAGAGCTGCCATCGAGGAGATGGGATTGAGACATGTGTTGTATGTGCCTGAGTTTCGGGCAAACATGGGTTTGCTGACTGCGCTGGCTGAGAGATGCCACTCTGAGACGTGCACGTTTCATCTGTCGATGGGTGAGATGACAGTCACCCTAGAGGATGTGTACAGGATATTGCGGGTACCGATCGATGGGGAGCTGATCCCATACGATCGAGATGGCGACAGAGAGGCCCTGAGACGGGTGTTCCAGGACCCTGGACTAGAGATGAGGGCAGGACATGTGGCATGGGACACCATGACAGCCACAGGACTAGCGCTGCTGGCAGTGATAGGAGGAGCTATCAGTGGGTTCCTGTGTCCGGATAGGGTGACACAGGGTTTGTCTGTGTGTTGGGGAGGAGCACTGGAGACACTGGTGACACAGCACACCAGATATGCCTGGGGACCATGTGTGCTGGCCCATTTGTATTATGAGCTGCATCAGTTTGTCTATCATGGATCAGTGGGACTGGGCTGCGAAGTGACATTGCTGCAGGTATGGGCCTATGAGCATCTGCCGATTACTCGACCGATACACTTCAGGGGCAGGGGTCATGGACGCAGTTTTGTTCATCTGTATGATATGATCAAATCGCAGCCACAGATTGGCAGGCTAGAGCATTGGTGGTGGGTGATAGACGATATTGATGTGGTCATATGGAGACCATATCTGGGCTGCGAGGAGTGGGAGGATGAGACAACTAGGCTCAGGAGACAGCGGGGATAGTAGAGCTGATCTTGGGGCGGGTCCTTCTAGGGCTCAGACTCCGTCGAGGCCAGCCGGCTCTGAGGGAGGGAGTTCATCATAGCCGTAAAGGGCTCCCTATGTATCAATATTGTACCATTTTTGCATGATGATGTAGACACCTGCGGGTGATTGTAGCCATATGATTTTGACATCATTGTATCATGACACTTTATATATATATGTATGAGATGATTAATTTTTGCGGCAGCTATATGCATGTGTACCTATGTGATCAGATGTTCTTATGTGATGTTTTATGCTATGGATGCAAATATGTATGTAATGCAATATTTTTGTTCTTTTATGTTTTAACATGTTATGCATAATGCAAATGTAAATGTATGAAGTGCAGATGAATATGATAATGCAAATGTCTATTTAAATGATGAGAATGTAAAATGTGCTAATATGTGTTGTGTGCAGGATGTGATGCATTTGTAATATCTATCTGTATGTATGAAATGCTTATATGTGGCAATGTAGGTGCAACTACATGACATGCAAATGTTTTTGGTGTGTCATTATACTCAGTCATGTGATAGCAAGCTATGCGGACTCGAGAAGGATGATGGAAGTCAATCAAGAAAGAGGGATGAAGGATAGAAGATATGAAAGTGAAAGAGCTTCTTGTGCATTATCATCATTGAGCTTTATTATGGCAAGTAGGTTATGACAATCGAGGCATATGTTCGACCCAGAAAGTCATTGTACCTGTTTGCATGGAGATAAGACAGTCACAAACAAGGAATGCCCCCAATTCACACTAGACTCACAGTGTCCTCATATCCTTGGACAAGTCATAGCATTACTAAGAGACAATCCACAGACATCAAATACAAATAGGTGACGATACCCCATCCTTGCCTTTCTAGTCAAAGACATCCTGGAGATAAAATCTCTAGTCAGAGACATCCTAGAAAAGCTAAAAAACATGTCACCAAAAGATAAAATCAAAAGAAAAACCATGACTCAACACCAACATCCACTGTAGTCCTCAAGTTTAGTGTCTCTTGTCACTTGTATAAGTCTTATTTGATTGTGGTCACAATGTTTACTTTCACAGAAAGGATAGATAGCACTGAACCATATGTTGTTTGAGTCTGTTGAAAGATTTGATTTGTTGAAGCCCATTGTTGGTGCTGTGTCTCATCTGAAACTGACTGAATCCATGAAACTGATACTTTATTGCAGAGAAGATGAAAGTTTATTGCAGATTGGTGATGCAGATGCTGCTTTATTGTGGATTATGCACGGATAGACTGAAGGAAGCTGGAAGAAACTGTACTCCTCGAAAGATGTGATGTTCTCAGTTCCACACCCATTACTAGATGTAGGATTTGCCTTAGCCACAGATAGGATCTGATTTATTATGGATGGAAATGGAGGTGAAAAAAAGTGTCTATTATGAATGGCTAACTAATCTTGGGTAGATCAATAACAAGCCATGGTGGGACTGGGTAAGTTTATTATGAATGGATAGGTTGTGAGTGTGTGCAAAATGAAGTGATGAAAGTGAATCCTGAAGGAGAGAGGAGCAATGTCTCTACACATGACGCTGGTGACCCAATTTTCACCATGGTACTTGCCCAGGACACCACCGAAGTGGTTTTCACCGTTGGACGAAATTATTTCTCTTTACTTTTTTCAATTTTTCAATGTTTTTTGTGTCACAAGGTGCCTGTTTGCCAAGGTTTCACCAAGTAACGATTTTTTTTGTTTTATAATTTTTTTTTGTATTTTTGAATTAGACCAAAGAGCTATGTGTAGAACCTGCAAAGGTGCATGTTGTTGATAGGATCCTCCAAAGGTTCACCTTCTGTAGTTGAGAGCTGATAGGCACCAGATCCATATGTTGTTGTAATGATGTAAGGACCAAGCCAGTTTGGTTCAAACTTGCCCTTCTTCTCTCTGTCTTGTTGATTTTTAGGATTTTCTCTGAGAACCAAATCACCTACCTCAAATGTGTGAGGCTTGACCTTGTGATTGTAGCTATGACTCATTCATTGTTGATAAGCCTTGAGATGGTTAAGAGCAGTTTGTCTTCGTTCATCCAGTAGTTCCAGCTCTTGTAAGCGAAAGACCCTATAGTCTTCATCACTGATGATGTTTTGCAAAGAAACCCGTAAAGAGGGTAGCTCGACCTCAATAAGCAAGATAGCTTCAGCACCAAAGACAAGTGAATAGGGTGTAGCTCCTGTAGGTGTGCGGACACTTGTGCGGTATGCCCAAAGTGCAAGATTAAGTTGGATATGTCAATTACGGCCAGCATCATCGACTGTCTTCTTTAGGATTTTAAGAATTGTTTTGTTAGACGCCTCAGCTTGGCCATTACCTTGGGGGTGATATGGTGTGGAGAAACGATGGGAGATATGGAAGCGATCACAGAGTTCACGAACATCCTAATTTTTGAAGAGACGCCCGTTATCAGTGATAATGGAAACAGGAATGTCGTATCGGCAAATGATATAGTGTGTAAAGGATATTCATAGAAAGAAGGAATTGATTATAATAAAACCTTTGCACCAGTAGCTAGAATTGAGGCAGTTAGATTATTTCTTGTATTTGCAGCTCATAAGAACTATAAAGTATATCAGATGGATGTAAAATGTGCATGTCTGAATGGTGATCTGAAAAAGGAAGTTTACATTTAATAGCCTAATGGATTTTCATTGACAAATGATAAATATATGGTTTGCAGATTAAAGAAAGCTTTGTATGGATTGAAGCAAACTCCTACAACTTGGTATGCTAGATTGGAAAAATATCTTTTGAAGCTTGGTTACACCAAAGGTAATGCTAACAACAACTTATATTTCAAAGTGACTAATGATGACATCTTAGTTATTGAAGTTTTTATTGATGATATCATTTTTGGAGGAGAAGTGGTTTGTGTAAAGACTTTGCTAACAAGATGTAGGAAGAATTTCAAATGTCTATAATTGAGGATATAAAATTCATTTTAGGATTGCAGATTTTACAAACTGATAAAGGTATATTCATATGTCAAACAAAATACTTGAAGGAACTATTGAAAAATTTTGGTATGAAAAACTCTAAATCGGTAAGTACTCTTATGACTACAACTGATAAATTGACATTGAAGGATGATTCAGTTCATGTTAATTCGACAAGATACAAATCTATGATTGGAGGTTTGATGTATTTGACACAAACAAGACCTGATATAATGAATGCAATATGTATTGTTTCAATATTTCAGAGTAATTCTAAATAAAATCATGAATTAGCAGTAAAAAGGATTTTCTGGTATCTACAAGGCACAACAAATCATAGTTTATGGTACCCTAAAGATGAAAATTTTGATTTATGTGCATACACCAATGCAAATTGGGTAGGAGATGTAGATGATAGAAAGAGCACCACTGGCGGAGCAATCTTTCTTGGTAGCAGATTGATTTCATGGTTGAGCAAGAAGCAGAGTTGCACATCATTATCAATAGCAGAATTAGAATATGTTGCAGCAACAACTAATTGTACTCAGGTATTATGGATTAAGAAAATGTTGAAGGACATAAAGGTAAAATGCAAAGAACCTATAATCATTTATTGTGATAATTCAGCAGCAATTGATATATCAAAGAATCTGGTATTTCACTCTAAGCCTAAACATGTTTATATCAAATATAACTTTCTGAAAGAGAATGTTGAAGCAAAAAAAGTAAGATTCATTTATGTGAATACTAAAGAGCAAATTGTAGATATCTTTACTAAGCCTTTGCCTAAGGAAACTTTTGAATATCTCAAAGAGAATCTTGGGGTAATACCCTCGCCGGTAGATACTTAGACAGTTGAAGATTGGCATCAAATTGGTAGAAAATAACAAAGAAACATTTTTTTGGCTTTGATGGAGGAGAACTACTTCTCAAGGAGAGTAGTTGGTTATATTAATTGGTTGAATTAGTTGGTTGTATGTTCTGGTTTTGGCATCTGATGTCAAAGGGGGAGAGATATCTATGGAAAAACTTTGTATATAGGAAACATTATCCTAGGGGCAGAGATTATTCATTGAGGGAGAGATATATACTCTCTGCATTTTGATTTTGATTTCTGGTATTGATCTATTCTGGAGATTGTTGGTTTTTGGTTTTTGGCATTCTATTTTGGCACTTATATGTTTTTCCATCTAGTGATATCATCAATGCCAAAGGGGGAGATTGTTGGTATTATGGATGTGTTGCATTAGTTTTGTTATTAATGTCAACACTTATCCTTCTAGAGATCTATGGTTATGTTGAATCGGCACATTATGTTCACTGACAAGTTCAGTGACTTATGCACAGTCACCGATATATTGTTCACCAGTAGGTTATATGGTTCACCGGCACTGATGATGACTCGTTATCATCTGGAAATCACTTGATTATGTTGCATATATGGTTTGGATACTTGGTTTTTGGTTAATGGTCTAATCGGGTTGACATATTTGTTGTTACCGGCAGATTGGTCTAGGCTATAGACTAGTATGCGTTATCTATTCCAGATCAGCACGACACGTTATGGAGATGATTATTGATTGGATATTGTTGTAAATGTATTGAGCTGACATGATGCATCGCATCTTGGCTTATTTGTAATTTATTTTATTGTAATATTCTTAGTGAGCCAACCTACACATTTGGTCTTAGGTTGTGTATATATGTAAGATCTCATTTGTGAGATGAGAGATGGGATATGGTATGTAAGGTTATGGTATTGCAACATGGTATGTGTGAATATTGAAGATCATATGAGCTAACCATAGAGAAGGTTCAAGGAAGGTTTGAAGGTGATTATCAAAGCTTAATCGATAATAAATCCTGATAGATCTGATACTTAATGTAAGTACAGATGCCAATAGCTAACAAGATGAGATGGGGGGGGTTGAATCATACAAACTTAAACTTCCATAAAAACAACAGATTCAACCTCAATAACTTATACTTCAGCAATATAACCAAAACTACGAAACATGCAAACTCATAAGCATATAATCATCATAACACTCATAACACCAGATTTAATGTGGAAACCCAAATAGGGAAAAACCACTGTGGGATTTCGGACCCACTAAGAAATATACTCTTCTAGAGTATGCTCGGTTAAAAGCAAATCCTGTTAAAGATTACAAACACATTGCTAGATGTGACCTGGTTAAGGGATTTCCCTCAGATCTGTTAGGATCTTCACTTTGTTAGAAGTGACCTTGTCAAAGGATTTTAAACACTCATTTAGAATGTTACCTTGCTAGAGGGTTTACATATAAGATTGTTAAGTCCACTCAGTTAAGAGATTTTCTGTCACTTACAAAATAACAGTAATACAAATCTATCTGCAACTTCACATCTAAAATGCTAAAGCAAATTCTTATTTGCTCAAAACAATCTAGTCATAGGACTTATCTTGTCCCTGTGCTGGGCTTTCTACTTTGTTATTCAAACAGATCTTCAAGCTTCTGTGCTCAGTAATCACTATGTAGCATCCCTGTGCATACACTTGCCCGCATACATTGTTTATCAACAAATTCTTATTTATAAACAATTGCTAACCACTCAATCTCCTTGATCACATTTCCCATGATCAATCTTCGCCATCAGATCTTCAAACTTGACCAGGTTCAATGTATCCTTCGATCTGAAAATGTTTTACCTTACCTCGGGACTTGCAATCCTTTCTTGGAACTTGCACAAGGTTAATGTCGTTCAATCTGCACTATATATCTTCCTGTCGATTTTCCTTTGCCATAGATCCTTAACAAACTTCATGCACGGCATTCTAATCATTTATACATTTCCAGCTAATCATTGTCCTTCATTAAATAATGCTTTTATCCATCTCATGTGCACTATCGTAACTCGGTTGCAACTCGGTAAATACTAAACTTTACTCGGTAGACATTTCGCCTTCATTAACTGATATCGATAACCTTAGGGTTTACCGACTAGGTTCCTTAGGGTTTACCGACTAGGTTCTTTGCTCAGTGACATAGTATAGTATAAACCTTACAATCAACAACATATTTATAATATCAAAACAATCTAAACATCATCATCTCATCATTGTCTAACTCGGTAATAGTTGCCCATTGAATAACTTATTCCTCCCTTTATTCATCACATTCTTTCTGTGTCTTTTACCGACATCTTAATTCTCTTCTAATCAATCTTCTCAAGATATGGCAACATCATACTGAATCAGATAATCAATCTCTTCACATCAATGACAAAATAATGTTATAAAGATAGTTATCATCCTTCTTCAGTTATATCAATAATCTTCAACAACCTTCTCAATATCCTTACTAAATATCAACAATCTCTTGATATTGAAATGCAAACAATCTTTCTTACTGTAATACCAACAATCTCCCCCTTTGGCATTGATGGCAAAACCAACAATTAAATGGTAATACCAACAAGATATTCAAATTGATTCGGATTCAAATTACTGTAAGACTTCTCCTGTTATCCTTGATCTGTTAAAATCTTCTGAAGTTTTCTTCCTTTTCATTAGGCTTCTGAGTTGTTGACTTGCATTTAGTCTTCTCTATTTCTTTTGCAATCTTCTCCCCTGTCATTAGTCTTCTTTATTTCCATCATTCAGGGCATTCATTTAGTCAACCATTTAGTCTTCTCCCCCTTTGACAACAATTCCAAAAAGTAAAAGAACTAAACTATGATTATTTCCTCTTGTGAAGTGATTTGCCTTGTGTAACATCTCAGTCTCGATCAGAGTAACTGGTTCAATTCACTTTTTCCTACACAACTTTAGGTGACCTCCTAAAGTGCGTAAATCAACATCAATCCACATATAATATTCTATAGATTCATCAAATTGATGCTTTCACTGAACTCATTCAGTGAGTAGAAGATAGGGGTAGGACCCCTAACTTGCTTCTGAGATACTCAAAAGTGTCCCCTGGTAATGGCTTTGTGAAAATATCTGCTAATTGCTCCTTTGAACTGATATATTCCAACACAACTTTCTTCTCTTGAACTTCTTCTCTAAGATAATGATACTTTATAGATATATGCTTTGTCTTAGAGTGCATCACTAGATTCTTTGAAATGTTAATGGCACTAGTATTATCACAGAATATAGTTACTGGCTTGGTAACTTTCTCTTTTATACCTTCCAACAGTTGTTTGATCCATGCTATATTGGTACAGTTCAATGCTGCAGCAATGTATTCAGCTTCTGTTGTTGAATGTGGGATACATCCTTGTTTCTTGCTAAGCCAGCTTACGAGTCTTTCTCCTAAAAAGAAAGCTCCACCACTTGTGCTTTTCCTGTCATCTATGTTGCCTACCCAATCAGCATCAGTATAAACTTTTAAATCAAAATCATTTCCTTTCTGATATACTAAGCCATAATCTTCAGTGTCTTTCAGGTATCTGAAAATTCTCTTGATTGTTGTCATATGTGTCTCCCTGGGATCTACAGAGAATCTTGCTACAATACCTACTGCATGTGCTATATCTGGTCTACTATGTACAACATATTGCAATTTTCCAATCATAGATCGGTAAAGTGTCTCATCAACAGATGCAGATTCATCATTCTTTGATAATTTCCTTTTAGTAGTCATAGGAGTACTTACTAGTTTAGAATCCTCCATTCCATATTTCTTCAAGATTTTCTTTATGTACTTGGATTGAGTAATGAAAATCTCATCTTTCATTTGC
The DNA here is from genome assembly GCF_030272615.1 of Cryptomeria japonica. NCBI lineage: Eukaryota > Viridiplantae > Streptophyta > Pinopsida > Cupressales > Cupressaceae > Cryptomeria > Cryptomeria japonica. Next base: position 523,949,491 of record NC_081413.1, read on the forward strand.
AATATCTGTAAACCTATAAAATACTTTATCTCACTGATTACTGACATCTCAAATTATTTGCACATTTCATTTCCAAAGTTCTTGCATAAGGAGTCATTTCCACAAAATATAATGTCATCAACATGTTGGCTTTATGTGAACCGGTATGAGAACATAATGATATTGTATGTTGTCATTGATGTCAATATGTGGTACGAAGAGGGAACTGGCATATGTGAGAACCGATATATATACCAAAGTAAAGTGGTATATTTGTTCAAGATGAACCGGCATGTCAAGGTGAACCGGCATGTAGTCATGGGAACCGGCACATGGAAGCATTGTATGACTACCGGTTGGTAGGTAGTTTCCACTTCAGGATTTCCAGTTGGAGTACCTCAAGCCTATGTGACTCAATCAGTGATCTTTGTGTGATGAGTTAGTAGTATAACAAAGAACAGATCGTGTTGCCATGACAACCTTATGCGCATGAAGGATCTTGCATGAAGAAGACTATCCCTATCTACCTTGGGAATGTGCGAAGTTTGTAAACGGTAAAAATGCGTGATGGATTATCAGCCCCCATGAAATCGGTGGATAATGAACGATGGAGAATGTCTTGAGATTTATTCAAGATTTGTTGCATTTAATATAGTATGATCAACGGTCAAGATTGAACCATTTGAATTCCTTAACCTAACAGGTCTAGGGTTTAGGGTTTATGCTATCGACCTGTCTGTTGTCCTATAAGGTCGATGATGTGTTTCTTTCTAAAGTTGTTGGCAAAAGTTGTATGTGTGTATCTAAGAGAAGAGATACGTGATTCTTGCCAGACTAGAGGAGAGAAGTCATATCTGTAGAGTGTAAGTGTAGAAGGTGAAGGGGAGCTTAAGCGGATCTGCATTGGCATTGAGTGCTATTATCAGGTCATTGATATACCTGTTGATCTTTAACCACTTCAACAGTTGTAAAATCCCCTAACAAGGTAGCCTTAACCAGCTTGTTGAAAATCCTCTAATAAGGTAACTCAAAGCTACTGAGTCATTGATATCCGTTAGCTATTGAGTTCTTGAAATCCTCTAACAAGGTACCCTTAACAAGGTTCAACCCTTAATCGGGTATTGTAGCCATCCCTTAACCGGGTGATCCCTAACAAGATCGGTTCCTAACAGAACCTATTGTATCTATCTTTAACCGGACAAGGCTCCTAATAGAGGAGACTTCCAAAGAGTTCAAAAACAAGCTTGTGGGTATTCATCCCCACCGTAGTTTTTCCTAGTTGGGTTTCCACGTGAAAAATATGTGTGTCAAGTGTGATGCTTTCTTCATATGATGTTATGATTGTTTTATGTTAAGTGGTGATGCATGTTGATCTTGCAGTAATATGTACATCTTTGATGGTAGATTGCATGTTCATGCATTAGGGTGAAATGGGAATGAAGAAGTTAGATTATATGAGAAGATAAGTGTCAATCGGTCTTTGCTTGTCTCAATTATACTAGGTTTTGCTGGTTGAACTCTGTTGAAGGACTGGTGCTGTTGTTTGTCTGTCAGTGCATAAGTGTTAGGTGACAAACTGGTTTAAGATAGTGTTTTTGTCTGTACTGATTCACCCCCCTTCTCAATATCGGTTTGGTACTATTCATTCATCATTAAGTTATCAATTGGTATCAGAGTGTCCTCCAGGTCCTATGTGTTATAAGCTTAACCGCTTGAGGTAAAGATCCTAGTCAAATGATGAAGAGGGAAGGTCCAAAATTTAATAGGGAAAATTTTGGTATATGGAAAGATAGGATGAAGATATTCATCAGAAGCATGGCTGCTCAACACTGGAGCTATGTTGAGAAAATCTATGTTGCCCCTATCGGTACTCTCACTGATGACCAAAAGAGAGAGATACAAGAAAATGGGCAATTCATGGAAGCCCTTATTAGTAGTCTATCTGACATTGAGTTTATTGATGTTCAGGACAAAGTAAATCCCAAAGAGGTATGGGATGCTCTTGAAAATATCTATGGTGGTGATGAACATGTAAAACAGGCTAAGGAAGAAAGCCTGAGAGGGAAGTTTGAAGATATGTGGATGGTTGAAGGTGAGACCATTCGGCAGTATGGAATAAGAATCAAAACAGTTGTTGGAGATATCAAGAGTGTAGGTGGTAAAATAGAAGATTCAACTGTGGTAAGCAAAGTGTTGAGATCCCTATTGTCGATCTATGCAATAAGGGTTGCTGCTATTCAAGAGCTGAGATCAATAGACAAGACTAAGATATCCTTGGACTCCATCATAGCCAAGTTGACAGCCTATGAGCTAAATAGTTTTGATGGCAGTGTTCAAAAGACTGAATCAACATTTAAAGCCTCTGTTATACCATCCAAGAAAGGAAAAGAAGCTAGCACTAGTGGTGAACCTAGACAGAGTAGAGAAACGGATGATGAGGAGATTCTGATGGCATTTGAAGCTCTCCTTGCCAGGAAGCTTCCTAAAGGAACTGGTAAATACAAAGGTAAGCTACCTTTGAAATGCTTTTCTTGTAACCAGATAGGACATATTGCTATAAACTGTCCTAATGGCGATAACAAGGACAAATCGAAAAGGTTCAGGAAATTCAAAGGAGGAAACCAGATAAATAGTTTTGTGGCAGTTGATGAAGGTGTCACAGATGAAGAATCGGAGGATGAAGAAAATGAAGATATTGTGTTTGTTGTTGTCAAAGAAAATGTGTTAGACAAGAAGGCTCTTGTCTCCCAGTTTGATAATTCCAATGAGTGGATCATTGACAGTGGTTGTTCTCACCATATGACTGGTGACCGGAGCAAGTTTCTATCCTTGGAGGAGTATGATGGTGGTGTGGTTTGCTTTGGCAATGATGCACCATGCATGGTCAAAAGCAAAGGGTCCATCTCTCTAAATGGAAAGAGTAGTGCTAACAATGTATATTGGGTTGATGGTCTCAGACACAACCTTCTGAGTGTTGCCGAGCTGAATGACAGTGGTCTCACTCTGGAATTCAAGAATGGAGTGTGCAGAATCAAAGGAAAGAATGGTGAAATTGTGGCTACCGGTATGCAGACTAAAGGTAACCTATTTCAGCTGAATGCAAATATAAGTACATGTCTTATGGATAAATTTAATGATAGTTGGATATGGCATAGGAGACTCTTCTATGTAAACTTTGATAACATTGTGAAGGCTAGTAAGATCAAGGCAGTTAGAGGGTTGCCGATGCTAAGCAAACCGGATAATACCTTGTGCAGAGAATGTCAATTGGGGAAAATGTCTTCCTCAACCTTTAAAGGTAAATCTTTCATTGCTGACAACTTGCTTGATCTTGTGCATACTGATTTGTGTGGTCCTATGAAAACTAAGAGTGTGCAGGGTGATAGGTACTTCATGATTCTCACTTATGACTACTCAAGAATGATGTGGGTCACATTCTTGAAAGACAAGTATGAAGCCTTTGTGAAGTTCAAAGCTTTCAGAGCATTAGTGGAGAAGGAAAGCGGTAAAAGGATCAAGTGTCTCAGAACTGATCAAGGAGGGGAATTCACTTTCGGTGAATTCAACAAGTATTGTGAAGAATTTGGCATCAAGAGGCAACTGTCTACCCCTCGGACTCCATAGCAGAATGGCCTAGCAAAGAGGAATAACTGGATTGTGGTTGAAGCAACTAGAACCATGTTGATTCAAGGAAAGTTAGCTCACACCTTTTGGAGAGAAGCGATAAGCACTGCAGTCTACACAATGAACCGGGTACTCATCAAGAAAGGTAAGGACAAAACTCCTTATGAGTATTGGACTGGTAAGACACCTGTGGTTAGCTAATTTAGGGTATTTGGTAGCAAATGTTACATCAAGAGGAGTGAACATCAGGGCAAATTTGAAGCTAAATGTGATGAGGGAATATTCTTAGGATATTCCACCAAGAGTAAAGCTCTCAAGTGTTACAACAATAGGACTCAGAGAATTATGGAAAGTATCAATGTAAGAGTTGATGAATCCTCTGAGAAAACTGAGGAAACCGGTAATGAGCAAGTTGTAAATGAACTGGTTGCAACCTTCTGGGAACCGGTTGTCAGTCAACCAAGTACCAGTAATAATGTTCCTACACCGGTGAATGCTGATACTAATGAAGATGAGGATGAAGAGGAAAAGCAAGAAGAACCAGTCAAGACTATTCCTCGGTATGTCAAGCTGAATCATGATCCTAAGCAGATCATAGGAGATAAGGATGCAGGAATCCTTACAAGAAGAAAGATTAGAGAAAACTCATTTATGATCTCTAAATTTGAGCCTAAATCATTCAAAGAGGCTCATAAAGATGAAGGCTAGATCAAGGCAATGGAAGAGGAACTTGACCAGATAGAGAAAAATGGTACATGGTCCTTGGTACCCAGACCAGAGCATAAAAATGTCATTGGCACCAAATGGGTGTTCAGAAATAAGTTGAATGAGGATGGCACAGTGATTAGGAACAAAGTCAGATTGGTGTGCAAAGGATATGCTCAAGAAGAAGGAGAAGACTATGGAGAAACCTTCGCCCCTGTAGCCAGATTGGAAGGAGTTCGCATGCTTCTTGCATATGCAGCTTTTAAAGGATTCAGGGTATATCAAATGGATGTAAAATCTGCATTCCTAAATGGTGTACTTGAAGAGGAAGTGTATATAGAGCAACCAGATAGGTTTTCCCTATCTGAAGATAGTGATATGGTCTGCAGGCTACATAAAGCCTTATATGGTCTAAAGCAGGCACCTAGAGCAGTGTATGAACATCTACATTCCCATCTTGTGAAGATTGGATTTGAGAGGACAAGTGAAGATAGCAATATCTACTTGAAGACTAAAGGAGATCAGATCCTGATCTATGAGGTTTTTGTTGATGACATTATCTTTGGTGGAGATGACAAGATGAGTCATGCGTTTGCTGATGAGATGAAGAAAGAGTTTGAGATGTCACTCATAGGGGAGATTAAGTTCTTCATTGGACTACAAATCCAGCAGATGAAAGATGGAATATTTATCACTCAGTCCAAATATGTCAAAGAAGTGTTGAAGAACTTTGGCATGGAAGATAGCAAACTAGTTGGTACACCAATGGTGACTGGTTGCAAATTATCAAAAGAGGATGATTCCGCATTGGTTGATGAGAAGGAATACCGATCAATGATTGGTAAATTGCATTATGTAGTGCATAGAAAACCGAATATTGCACATGCAGTTGGCATTACTGCAAGGTTCCAGAAAATTCCAAGAGAATCCCACTTGGTTGCAGTCAAGCGGATTCTTAGGTATATGAAGGGAACAGTTGACTATGGATTGTGGTACCCATACAACAATGATTTGAACCTGAAAGTATTCACAGATGCTGATTGGGCAGGTAATATGGATGACTGAAAAAGCACAACTGGTGGTGCATTCTTTCTCGGTGGTAGATTGGTCTCATGGATGAGTAAGAAGTAGAGTTGTATCTCTCAGTCTACAGTGGAAGTGGAGTATGTTGCAGCTTTCATGAACTGCACTCAGACAATCTGGATGAAGCATGTATTAAATGGCTTCAAAGTTCATGTATCAGAACCGGTAAGAATATTCTGTGATTACACAAGTGCTATCAATATTTCAAAGAATCCAGTTTTACATTCTAGAACCAAGCATTTTGAGCTTAAGTATCATTTCTTGAGGGAAAAGGTTCAGAATAAAGAGATTGCACTGGAACATGTTTCCAGTAAGGAGCAGTTAGTAGACATATTCACCAAGCCTCTCCCAAAGACTACATTTGTGTATTTAAGAGGTGAATTGGGGGTACTGCCCCTTCAAGAGGTAAATTAAAAGTATTTGTTCCACATCAGTCAGGTATTGCATAGTCAAATGTTTTTTGTTGATTGACGTGTTGAAGGATGCTACTCCTCAGGGGGAGCAGCATCATGGAACAGGGATGTTTGTGCCTCCACTTTGGCATTGTTGTCAAAGGGGGAGAAGAAGTGTAGTGGAGAAGATATCTGCAAAAATTGGGGAGAAGATGAGTTAGCAGAGAGATATCTTTATATATTGCCATCAATGCCAAAGGGGGAGATTGTTGGCATTATGTGAACCGGTATGAGAACATAATGATATTGTATGTTGTCATTGATGTCAATATGTGGTATGAAGAGAGAACTGGCATATGTGAGAACCGATATATATGCCAAAGGAAAGTGGTATATTTGTTCAAGATGAACCGGCATGTCAAGGTGAACCAGCATGTAGTCATGGGAACCGGCACATGGAAGCATTGTATGACTACCGATTGGTAGGTAGTTTCCACTTCAGAATTTTTGATTGGAGTACCTCAAGCCTGTGTGACTCAATCAGTGATCTTTGTGTGATGAGTTAGCAGTATAACAAAGAACACATCATGTTTCCACAACAACCTTGTGTACGTGAAGGATTTTGCATGAAGAAGACTATCCCTATCTACCTTGGGAATGTGCGAAGTTTGTAAATGGTGAAAACGCGTGATGGATTATCAGCCGCCACGAAATCGGTGGATAATGAACGATGGAGAATGTCTTGAGATTTATTCAAGATCTGTTGCATTTAATACAGTATGATTAACGGTCAGGATTGAACTGTTTGAATTCCTTAACCTAACAGGTCTAGGGTTTAGGGTTTATGCTATCGACCTGTCTGTTGTCCTATAAGGTCGATGTTGTGTTTCTTTCTAAAGTTGTTGGCAAAAGTTGTATGTGTGTATCTAAGAGAAGAGATACATGATTCTTGCCAGACTAGAGGAGAGAAGTCATATCTATAGAGTGTAAGTGTAGAAGGTGAAGGGGAGCTTAAGCGGATCTGCATTGGCATTGAGTGCTATTATCAGGTCATTGATATACCTGTTGATCTTTAACCACTTCAACAGTTGTGAAATCCCCTAACAAGGTAGCCTTAACCAGCTTGTTGAAAATCCTCTAATAGGGTAACTTGAAGCTACTGAGTCATTGATATCCTTTAGCTATTGAGTTCTTGAAATCCTCTAACAAGGTACCCTTAATATGGTTTAACCCTTAATCGGGTATTGTAGCCATCCTTTAACTGGGTGATCCCTAATAGGATTGGTTCCTAACAGAACCTATTGTATCTGTCTTTAACTGGACAAGGCTCCTAACAGAGCGGACTTCCAAAGAGTTCAAAAACAAGCTTGTGGGTATTCATCCCCACCATGGTTTTTCCCAGTTGGGTTTCCATGTGAAAAATATGTGTGTCAAGTGTGATGCTTTCTTCATGTGATGTTATGATTGTTTTCTATTAAGTGGTGATGCATGTTGATCTTGTAGTAATATGTACATCTTTGATGGTAGATTTCCTATTCATGCATTAGGGTGAAATGGAAATGAAGAAGTTAGATTATATGAGAAGATAAGTGTCAACCGGTCTTTGCTTGTCTCAGTTATACTAGGTTTTGTCAGTTGAACTCTATTGAAGGACTGGTGTTGTTGTTTGTCTGTCAGTGCATAAGTGTTAGGTGACAAACTGGTTTAAGACAGTGTTTTTGTCTGTACTGATTCACCCCCCCCCTCTCAGTACCGGTTTGGTACTATTCGTTCATCATTAAGTTATCACAACAAATATGGTTGAGATCAGTATTCCATTGTCCTCATCTTTCTTCATGTACATATTGTTGTTTTCACTTGTTCTCATAAAACCAATCTTTGATCAAATAAGAGTGCAATCTTTCATACCATGCTCTAGGTTCTTATTTCAAACCATATAAAGCTTTGTTCAGTTTGCATACCTGATCTTTACTCTTGTCTTGAATAAATCCTTCAGGTTGTTCAATGTAAGCTTCTTCTTCTAGTATACCATTCAAAAATGCAGATTTAACATCCATTTGATATACCTTGAAATTTTTGAAAGCAACATATGCCAACAATGTTCTCACTCCCTCAAGTCTAGCCGCAGGTGCAAAAGTCTCACCATAATCTATTCCTTCTTCTTGAGCATAACCTTTGCAAACTAGTCTTGCTTTCTTGCAAATGACTTCACCTTTCTCATTTAGCTTGTTTCTAAAAATCCACTTAGTACCGATTACATTTTTGTCCTTTGGTCTTGGGATTAGTGTCCATGTGTCATTCTTCTTGATTTGATCAATCTCTTATGTCATAGCATTTACCCAATCTTCACTGTTAAATGCCTCTTTCACTATTCTCGGTTCAAATTCAGATATTAAACATGTGTTCTATCTCAGTTTGTTCCTTGTCATCACTAGATCATCCTTATCTCCTATAATTTGACTTTCTGGATGATGTCTTCTGACATATTTGGCTAATATAGGCTTGGTAGGTTCTGTATGATCTTCTTCATCACTCAGTAACTAGACATTATCTTCATTTTCTTCAACAGTTTTCTCGGTAGCACTTCTCGGTTGAACATAAACAAATTCTTCATAATCTTATGGTTCTTTAGAATTTCCTTCATCATTTCTTTCTGCAAATTCATCAATTTTCATATTTGCACTTTCTACTATTTTGTTAGATGATTTGATCAGACATTTAAATGCTTTACTTCTAGAAGAATAACCAAGAAATGTTCCTTCTTCACTTTTCTGATCAAACTTTCCATTTTTGTCATCTTTGTGAACATGGCATCTACTTCTAAAGATTTTAAAATAACTTACATTAGGTTTCTTGTCATACTAGATCTCATACGGTGTCTTCATAGTTCCTTTCTTCAATTGAACTTGGTTCAGGGTATAGACTGCAGTGTTGATTGCTTCTCTCCAAAATGTTTGAGGTACCCTCTTTTCTATCATCAGGGTTCTTGCACAATCCACAATTGATCTGTTTCTTCTCTCGGCTATCCCATTTTGCTGAGGTGTTCTCGGTGCAGATACTTGCCTCTATACCATGATCATTGTAGAATAAGTTAAATTCATCATAAGTGAATTCTCCTCCTCTATCAGATCTAAGACATTTCAGTTGTCTTCCTGTTTCATTTTCAACTCTTGCTTTGTGCCATTTAAACATTTGAAAAGCTTCTGACTTTTCTTTTAAAAACATGACTGGCATCATCCTTGAGTAATCATCCACAAATAATATGAAGTATTTATCACCATAATAACTTTGAACTTTCATAGGACCACAAAGATCAATATGTACTAGATCTAAAATTCCTTTAGAAGTGTAGGACTTACTTGTAAAGCTTGATCTTGTCATCTTACCCATCTGGCATCCTCGGCACATAGCATTCTCAGGTTTTTCAAGACTCGGTAGACCTCTTACTCGGTGCTTCTTACTATTTTGATCAGATTATCAAAATTTACATGACAAAACCTTTTATTCCATAACCAGGTATCATCTATCTTTGCATAAAGACACTTGTTCCGAGTTGAGTCAAGATGAAATGTATTACCTTTTGTTTGTGTCCCGGTAGCAGTTAACTTTCCATGCTTGTCATGAACTTTGACAATTCCTTTCTGAAATTCTATTCGGTATCCTGTATTGTTTAGCTGTTCTACACTCAACAACTTGTATTTCAATCCTTCAACCTAGTATACATCATCACATTTAGCATTGTCAAGAAGTGTTATAGATCCTTTACCTTTCACCGGACATGGTGCATCATTACCAAATCTTACATAGCCTCCATCATAGTCTTCTAATTTAACAAACTTGTGTTTATCACCTGTCATATGATGTGAGCATCCACTATCTATAATCCAAGAATCATTATTATTTATGTGAGATATTAGGGATTTTTCTTCATACCTTTCTTCATCAGATCCATCCTTAATAGCCACATAAACAACTTCCTCGGTATCAATTTCATCAGATTCATCATCATTGGATTCCTCATCAGCTATTAGACATGTCTTTCTATCTCTCCTTCTGAAGTCTCGGTGTCCTCTGTATTTGTTGTCTTTCTGCCTGTTATCTTGGTATTCTTTCTTTTCACTAGATTCTTTGTTAGGGCAGTTAGAAGCAATATGTCCTATCTTATCACAATTGAAACATTTCAAAGGTTGTTTTCCTTTATACTTACCTTTGCCTCTCGGTAACCTTCTAGCTAATAATGCTTCAAACTCTTCTTGCTTCTTGGTTTCCTCATATAGTTTGTGCACTTTTTCCATGTTCTTGCAAAATCTTTCACTTACTCCACTGTGATCTCCTTCAAAGTACTTACTCATTCTATCATTGTAATCATCAGATTCACTAATATGAAAAGAACTGAATGCAGATTCAACTTTATTTACTAAAGACCCACTGTTATCAAAATTACTTAACTCAAATGCATGTAGCTTACCAATAGTAGCATCAAAAGAAACTGGCATGTTAGGTACAAACCTCAATTCATTGATTGTAGAGACTCGAATAGCATAGGCTAGTAGAAGGGTCCTCAACAACTTACTTGTTATATCCTTTTCTTCAATAGTTCCACCTGCTCCTTTAATTTGATTGACAAACTCCTTTAGTCTTGTACTGTATTGGGTTATGTTCTCACCTTCATTCATCCTCACGGATTCAAGTTGTCCTCTTAGACTATCTACTTTTGCTCTTTGAACATGTTCATCACCTCTATACATAGATATGAGCTTATTCCACATTGCTTTTGCATCATTACAACATTCTAGATCATTAAACTCTGAGTCGGTCAGTGCTGATGTAATTTCAATCATAGCTTGAATATGTTCTTGATTTGCCTTAATCTCTTCCAAGGTCATAGGTTTGGTTCTCGGTGCAATGTAATTATTCTCCAGATAATATGTTACATATTCTCCAATTCCTGATAAATGCAGCTTCATCCTTTTCTGCCATGTGGAGAAACTTGACTCGTTCAGCTTCGATGCATCCCTTTTATACATCTTCAGATCTTTGCCTCAAGTACCTTTAAACTTTTTCTTCTGGAGTCCAAGGCTCTAATACCAATTGATAGTTCTGATACTTAATCTAAGTACATATGCCAATAGCTAACAAGATGAGAGGGGGGGGTGAATCATACAAACTTAAACTTCCATAAAAATAACAGATTCAACCTCGATAACTTATACTTCAGCAATATAACCAAAATTGTGAAACATGCAAACTCATAAGCATATAATCATCATAACACTCATAACACCAGATTTAATGTGGAAATTGAAATAGGGAAAAACCACTGTGGGATTTTGGACCCACTAAAAAATATACTCTTCTAGAGTATGCTCAGTTAAAAGAAAATCCTGTTAAAGATTACAAACACATTGCTAGATGTGACCCGGTTAAGGGATTTCCCTCAGATCTGTTAGGATCTTCACTTTGTTAGAAGTGACCTTGTCAAAGGATTTCAAACACTCATTTAGAATGTTACCTTGCTAGAGGGTTTACATATAAGATTGTTAAGTCCACTCGGTTAAGAGATTTTTTGTCACTTACAAAATAACAGTAATACAAATCTATCTGCAACTTCACATCTAAAATGCTAAAGCAAATTCTTATTTGCTCAAAACAATCTAATCATAGGACTTATCTTGTCCCTCTACTGGGCTTTCTACTCTGTTATTCAAATAGGTCTTCAAGCTTCTGTGCTCAGTAATCACTATGTAGCATCCCTGTGCATACACTTGCCCGCATACATTGTTTATCAACAAATTCTTATTTATAAACAATTGCTAACCATTCAATCTCCTTGATCACATTTCCCATGATCAATCTTCGCCATCAGATCTTCAAACTTGACCAGGTTCAATGTATCCTTTGATCTGAAAATGTTTTACCTTACCGCGAGACTTGCAGTCCTTTCTTGGAACTTGCACAAGGTTAATGCGGTTCAATCTGTGTTGTAGATCTTCCTCTCGATTTTCCTTTGTCATAGATCCTTAACAAACTTCATGCATGACATTCTAATCATTTATACATTTCTAGCTAATCATTGTCCTTCATTAAATAATACTTTTATCCATCCCATGCGCACTATCGTAACTCGATTGCAACTCGGTAAATACTAAACTTTACTCGGTAGACATTCCGCCTTCATTAACCGATATCGATAACCTTAGGGTTTACCGACTAGGCTCTTTTCTCGGTGACATAGTATAGTATAAACCTTACAATAAACAACATATGTAGAATATCAAAACAATCTAAACATCATCATCTCATCATTGTCTAACTCGGTAATAGTTGCCCATTGGATAACTTATTCCTCCCTTTATTCATCATATTCTTTCTATGTCTTTTACCGACATCTTAATTCTCTTCTAATCAATCTTCTCAAGATATGGCAACATCATACTGAGTCAGATAATCAATCTCTTCACATCAATGACAAAATAATGTTATAAAGATAGTTATCATCCTTCTTCAGTTATATCAATAATCTTCAACAACCTTCTCAATATCCTTACTGAATATCAACAATCTCCTGATATTGAAATGCAAACAATCTTTCTTACTGTAATGCCAACAAATACAACATTGGAGATGCTATTTTGAGCAGTACATTATTCTAGGATTTAACCATCCTACTATAGTCATTGTGACTCCCATTTGAGCAATGTGCTCTAGGCGGTTGGCATTTCTGCATGTGCAAACCCCATTTGTATACACATACTAGTTGCAATAGTATCATCTAATTGTGGGTAAGGTTTCTCACCGTGGTTTTTCCCCTTACAGGTTTCCACGTTAAAAATCTATGTGTTATGTATTGTGGATGTTGTTTCTCTTTCTGTTTCATACATTAAGATTCACCGATATTGATATTAACTGTTAATCTGTTAATTGACATTAAGTTTTGTTTACCAGTATTAAGTATCAAGTTTGATTAAGATATATTTGGGTTGAAATTCATAGACAACTGACTCACCCCCCCCCCCCCCCCTCTCAGTTGCCTTCCGGGTCCTAACACCCTCTACACAAGTTTTTCATGAACTCCTTATCAATGAAATCACCAATCTTGATCATACTACAGAGAACAATTTATGAATGATTATATGTGTGCCATTTTCACATACCAATGTGGTCACAACTTTGAAACTAGAATCTATTTGCCTCATACACCCACACTTGATATATTGGGGGCAAGAGAATCTACCACAGTTGGATTGCTTTGAAAATGATAAGGTTATAGCTGAATTCATGGGTTCTAGAGCTAGATTTCCCTCTGATGATCAACAAAATCCAAAAACTAAGGAAATCAACATTGGAGATGTTGAATAGGGAAGGTTGCAACTTCTACAGAGACAGGAAGGTCGGCAGGGAAGCCATTGAAAGGTACCTGGTTACTGAGAAAGAGAAAAAATGATTGGTAAAGTTGAGCAAAACCTACTACCCGCCTAGGGCTTTTGCCAAACCCTGGTGGGAAATTCTCTTTATTTTAATGTGGTATATTACTCTAGATGGTAGATTTACGAAAGTCTATGGGTATCATTTTGTTCTGTTAAACCACTTTAGGCATAATGATAAGGTGAATTTTCCTTATTTCTTGCTTTGTTTAATGAATGCTTCCCTTAAAGCCTACAAAGAGAATCCTCTGGGCGATACTGCAATGCACCAAGGCCTAATGGTCCTTATTTATGACCATTTAAAGGCCAGTCAAATTAACCAGATGCAGCCCTCTGTGGACTCTGAGGAAGATATGTCTGATTTTGTTTTTTCGGAGGAGGAGGAATCCGACAATGATTCCTCGTCTGATACTGAGGATAGCTCTGATGATTCAGAGTATGAGAGTAGTAAGAAGAGGAAAATAAGACCCTCATCTTCCAAGGGCAAAAAACTTCAAATCAAACCCTTGATCAGCATCTCTTCCGAAGAAGAGGATTCAGATTATTCTGAGGAGAAGAAGAACCCTAAAGGGTTGTTGAAGAAGAAAATTAAAAACCAAGCCCAGACCTGAAAAAAGCATAAGAAAAAAGAGGAGATTGGCAAGGATCTGGAAGCTGACAAGCAAGCTAGGACCCTGGAAGCCGAGCACAACTTGGAAAAGGAGACAATGGAAGAGACTCTCAGGGCTACCGACACTATCTCTGCCCTCCATATCCCTAAAGATGAACAGGTAACCCCTGGAAAAGCGACTCCCCCCTATGGCCCTCCTCCCGAGGGCTTGCATGGTTTTATGAAAACTATGGAATGGCTCATTGATGGTTACAAGAAAGTTGTGGATGAGTATAAAAAACTATGCAACAGAGTCCTGATTCTGGAGACCATTAATATAGGGGAGGGAAATACAATGGCTGACTATATTGAGGATCTGAAAAACACTATTGCTAAAGCGGAAGACATCAGAGATGCTTTCAACCCCAGGTTTGAGAAGATTGAAAAGGAGATGCTGGACAGAAAAAGCCTTGCGGAAACTAGTGAAAAAACACTCTCGGATACTATCACTAAAGTGGAAAAAATTGAGGAGTGCCTTAAGAATATTGCGGAGCAGAGCCTTAGTATTCTGAAAATCTCGGCCATTAATACTCATACCCTCATTAGTAAGCTTGATGATGACAAGGAAATCCAGGAAATTGACTTGGACGCTGAAGGTACAGGGGAAGCTCAAGGTCTGAGAACCCGCACCAGAGGCAAGAGGAAGGAAAAGAAAATGAACAAGGATCTGGAAGAGCTGAAAGCTGTCGGGGCTACCTATGAGGAGTTGGTGATAAAGGTAGACCTACTAAAGAAAATTGTTGTGTAGCGTCTCCCCGATTTCTTTGCTGTGTTTTGTTGTTTTGTTGCTTTGTTGTTCTTTCTGTTCGCTGGTCTTCTGGCCAGTCATTATGTATGTGGACTTTTAATCCTTTGTTGCTCTTTCTCTTTCTACGATGTAAAGATTTCGGGTCCTTAAAACCTATTTTTTAATCAATCAGAACATTGGAGATGTTGAACATGTACACTTAGTTGAGTCCTTATATCCTATTGGAAAAGACATCTTTATCCAACTCTTCAAACAAAGACCAATGAACTACCTACACAAAACTCCCCGACTCTATGAACAACATGCACCTTAAATAATACTATATCTAAGGGTTGGGTTACTTTAGGTTTTTCTTTCTGCATTGCATTTCATTTTATTCAAAGCACTGCATCACATATAGTTTCTTTTTCAAATGCATTACATTCACAAAAAATTTGCATTAGCATATATCAGCATCAATAAAACAAGGCAATTGTCCAAGTTTATCATTTGTTTGGATTCAAGAGAAACAAGGGTCATCTCCTTTCTTAGATATTCGGACATGAAGTCTTTGAGGTCCTAAGGTCATTCATTTTCAACATTACCATGTGACGATGCTTTACTTATGGTTGGGTAGTGATTTCACTATTTGAGACTTGTTAACCCAAAATCTATCAATTGCTATATCTCAAACACATTAACAAAATCTTTAATTCACTCGAAACACCTAGTTGATCATATGACTAGTGAAAAATATAAAATTCTACTTCAGCACTGTTGTAATTGTCACACACAAGCAGGTTTCATTAGTTACAAGTCAAGGCAAGAAAATAAAAAAGAAAAAATGCTATGCCAAATATTCATCTCAAGGCAAAAGAGCAATGATATATAACTAAAATATCACGCATACAAGTAAGACAAAAAGTTTGACTATGAGAACATGCGAGTAACTTCATCAAGGCTATGGACGCCTACTGGAAATGGAGCAATATTTGAGATATTATAGTCTATAACCTCATCGGAGCTCTAAAATATTGCTAGCAACGAGACTCTATTTGGGATGCTTTTGAAGTTAGAATAATCCACGTAGCTAGTCATATAGGATGCTAAGGATCTTTAGTGAACACAAGAGCAGGAATTAACTCATTTGCACACACATGAGCAAAAGAAGATTAAAGTTTCAAGAACCAATGGGGAAATTCTTCGTGTCTCCATTTGTAAATCCTTGTCACTAAGTGTATTAATTTGGATTTTCCAAGGGACCGTAAAGATCGATTGACCACTTATCTATGAAATGTTTTGTACCTTCAATTCAATCGATGTATTACAAAATGCTAAACAAACATAGTCATCCTTGTTCGAATAGGAAATGCATCTCCATCATGCATATTGCATTAACATAGGTCATGTCAAAAATTCATTGTCTCCACATGCATTCTACAGATCATCATGTCATATAGGTCTGCATATTGGGGGCATAGCTGAAAAAATCCTAAAAAGCATATAAAGTCCTAAAAAAAAAAAAAAAACATTGGAAAATCTTTCAAAAAAATCCAAAAACATTGAAAAGCACAAAATCATATAAAATCCTGAAAAAATTCAAAAAAAAAACATTGAAAAAAAAAATCCCAAAAACATCCTTATACGATCTTCAAAATCATACCAAACATCCATATACGATCCTGAAAAATCAACCAAAAACATTCAAATATCAATCCACAAAATCCAAAAAAAATCAAAAACTTGCAATAAAATGTCTCGCAAGAATCAAATATCCTACCAAATATCTAACAAACACTTCGCATGAAGTTAACAAAGGATACAACTATCTAGTCAAACATTTGCAATCAACTGATCAAGTTGTATTATCAGTCGTATCAATATCTGTATCAAGTGATCATTATCTTGTCTTAAACATAAGAGGATGCACTCGAAATCAGACATGTCAGTCTTAAACAGGGTCCACACTTTCTAAGATTAGATATTATCAACTATCACATCAAACAATCAAAACGAAGAGACAAATCAGAATGGCTATTGAATTTTGTCCTAGTTAGTCTTTATCTTTTATCATTTGGCAACAAATCATGTTCCTATGCTATTCAAGGATGTCCACAAGTGACTAGAAGAGTCGTGATGGGCATGATATTTTTCTTTGTTTGTTGTTTGTGGTGTGGACTGATGAAGTTCTGGGGCAATAGTTCTAGTGGGTGTTTATGATTGGTACGTTCATTCGGCAAATGTCTCATGCAAAATATCATGGATAGCTATACTTATGACTATCGCACATACCTTGACCCCTGACATTATTCCTAGAATGGAGGGTTCGCTCCTTATTTGCTACGTGTTTGTTTCTTCAATGAGATATCTTTACATGTTGGTTCCTTATACCCTAATGTGCAAAACTCCATTGTTATATAATAAGGCTCGGTGATGAATATATATTGTGCTATAAATAAAGGCACAAAAGTTCATGAAAACCATCGTCTTCATTTTCAATCTATCATTATCAATCCATCATCTCATATCAATCATCTTCAATTCCTTCTAATTGATTCTATTTCATTCTAAGGATCATTCTCTCATATTCTATCTCAATATCATCTTCACATCACCTATCTTTATCTCTAATCAACTAACTATTCTTCTATCTCACATTCTTCTTCATTCAAGAGATCATTCATAGCTTTAATGCATAAACAATCTCTCAAGGAGGCATTACACCCTAAGTATCACCCTAAGTGTCATCGGGACATACTGGGGCAAAAAAAATCGTTTTCTTTGAAACAATGTCGTTTCGGCTTTGTCTCAAATAGGGGCAAATGTAGACACCTAAAAATGCCTCATTGATCATGTACTAATTATTCGTCTAAATTAGTTAAATAATTATTAATTATTTAATTAAGTTAATTAATCTTATTCTTCTAATTTCATATTTCATCATCATCTTACTAATTATTCCAATTTCAATTATATCATCGTTTAATCATTTAAACCAATTTCTAATGTTAATTAAATATTTATTATTTAATTAATTATGGTTATTAATCCTTCAATTTAAATAATCTTTATTATTTAAATAAATTATATTTTCAATTTCTATCTTCTAATCATTTAATCATTAACCCTCTTCTAAATATTAATTAAATATTTATTATTTAATTAATTATGATTTAATTCTTTTAATTTAAATAATCTTTATTATTTAATTAAATTCAATTTAAATAGCCTTCAAACATTGTACATGAGTTGCAAACAAACATTACAATAGATGTTATGCTTGGCTTCTTCTAGTTTTGCTGACCTATTTGTGTTTACTTTGTTTTATGCTTGTCACAGGGTTCAACATTTTTTTGTCCTGGAAAGAGAGTATGCCAGAAATAGATTTGTTTGCCAAAGGGAGAAACTAATACTTGCACGCTAATTGCTTTGCAAGATGTGTTTTTTGTTAAAGTTTTTGTAGTGGTAATGCCAAAATCTATAAAATAATAGCTATTTCATCATTTAACACAAAAGGTTACTTAGAATATGACTACAAGCAATGGGCTGAACATTGAAAAATTATATGGACAGAGCATTCAAATCACCTAAAAGTGTTAGAAACACTTCTCTGTGGTAAGTTGTGAAGGCTTAGGATATTATTGCCTAGGTGTGAAATTACATGAAAGGCATATAGCATACATTTCGCACAATAATGTTCTTCTATTCATCGCGTAAGCATAGGAAAAAAAAGGAAATATAAAAACTAGTAATTACTATTAAATGTGCATTTGGAACTGCACCATATGAAGATCAAAACAAATAGATTTTGTGTAAGAACTTAGAGGTATTTGTGTATTTTTCAATAGGGATGATAGAGAGAGAGGGGGGGGAGAGGGGGAGAGAGGGGGAAAGTTAGAGATGAAAAGAGGGAGAGTGTATGAGAGAGGTAAAGGCATAGAGATAGAGAGAAAGATAGAGATTGAGATGGAAGTGGAGATGAAGAGGGAGAGACAAAGAGAGAGGATTAAGGTATAGATAGAGATGGAAGAGATACATATAGAGAGAGGGGGAGATGAGAATTGATATAAAAAGAAAGGTAGTGAGAGGGAGAGATGAAGAGAGACGATGTGGGTATAGATAGAGATGGAAGAGATACATATATAGAGAGGGGGAGATAAGAATTGATATAAAGAGAAAGGTAGTGAGAGGGAGAGATAAAGAGAGATAATGTGGGTATAGATAGAGATGGAAGAGATACATATATAGAGAGGGGGAGATAAGGAGTGATATATTTAAATGTAAAATAATTTAATAATGCTATATGAAAAATATATATTATGATTTGTATTTAATAATATATAATATATAGAAATAAATATAATATCTACCCAATTTAATAACATAATTAAACATATTGTAATAAAATATATTATAATATAGAAAAGTAGACTTGCATGAGGAATGTCAAATGCAATTCCGTATGGTTATCCTTGTGCTAGACATAATCAAATCCAATATAATATTATTATTTTATATGAAAGAGAGCGTAGAAATAATTAATATAATTGTGAAAACAAAATTAAGGCAAGGACCAACCAAAGAAAGGATTTTTTCTTATTAGAGCTTTGAGATTGTGTAAGCCATTTTTTTCTTATCCATCGTGACCTCACAAAATAAATATGTTTAAATCTTAATGCTTGTCAAAAATAAAATAAAATAATATCCAACCAAAAAGTATATTTATCTTTTTTTATCGTTGTAAATAAGTAAATCTCACATACTAAATATTTAAAATAAAACATTAAGACAAATTATTAAAAAAAATTTAAAAATTGCAAAAAATTATACGACTTTGACATAATATTCTAATTATCAATACATAAACACACACTATATATAATCTAAAATATTATATTCAATTCTCTTGTAAAAGAGAATTCTTAAATAGACTATAAACTCCTAGCTCTAATCAATAAAATAAGAATGTTGTGTTGAACCCATATGGGGTGTCTTTCTTTAACTCACCCTATCATCTCTTTGACTCAATATCTATGTGGGGCCCTCCTTTATCAAAGAGGTTTCTTATTGAAACAAGATACTCATATTTCAAAGTTTTGTTTCGTTTAGTGTAATTTTAACCTACCAATCTTTGTTGAATAGAAATACATAGTTCAAAAATAAAAATACAATTTTTTTACTCTAAAAATATTATCGAGATTGGTAAGTTAAAAAAAGTAATTGAATCAAACCACAACAATCTTTCATTTAAACTTTGTATAGGTTGGCATAATAAGTTATTAATCTCTTACAAAATACCTTTGGTAATACTCGCATTTGAGATCTAGTGTGTATATTAAAAATTATTATGATATTATGTAGTATTTGTTTTTTCAGTTGTAAAATTAAGTATAAGTAATTATCAAGTTTGTATGTAAAAATAAACCATAAAATTTCACATTCATAAATCGTTTTAAAAAAACAATTATATGATGATACATATAAGATAATACATGTGTTGATGCATATATTTTAAAATGAATTTACATTTTATAAAATATTATATAATATTTAATTAATCATCTAATTAACTAAAGTTAAGATTAAAGAATGACTATTTTGAAATAAGAAAAATAATGATGATGCTATATATGTAATTTAAGATTTAGTATTTCTTTTCATCTTATGAAACTCAAATATTAAGATTCTTCGATAATTCAATGGGCTCTCTCAAGGGCAGTTTGAATATATATAAATTTTAAAAAAATTAATTTTATATAACTATTAGTATACTTATATTAAAAAAATATATGTAAAATATGCGAGAATACAAATCCATTAAAGTGTTGCATGCAAAAAGTTGTGAACTAGAAAATAATACCTCCACAAAAACTGAGACATGGCAATTAATGCATTTTCCAGTCATTTGTATGTGAAATTGTTTCACAAATGAATTTTTGTTTAAGGACATTTTGATGTTATTGTAGATGCCTCTCCACATAATTATTCTCCACCAAATTTTTATTAACTTTTTTAACTCTCCAATAATTTATTCCATATACAATGTTCCATATAAAATTATTTAACTCAATTTCAAAGGCTCCAAACAAAATTAAATGCTTTCAACAGCTCCAAACACGGTTTTTATTACATTTTGTAAATTGCACCATATTTCAAGGTATTTAAAAATATATAAGCATGGAGAACTTTTTCTTAACAATTTTATTTAAAAATATGAACAACCAAAAGATCTAATGTGAGATACGTAATTATTGTTCACCATTTACTTCATGCAAGGTGTCTGATATTTACGCATAGAGTTAAACCTACATTCAACCTACTTAGTTTGTTTCTTCCAATAAAAATGGCATATGCCTACAATTTACATTCATTGCAAAAAGCATTATGGCGGACATGAAATGGCCAATGGAAAAATGGTGGAGAAACCAACAGTAAAAATAGAAGGAGAAAACAATTGTCAGAAACAAAACCAATCTAACGGTTAAACTCATTCCAATGGTCTTGCACTCTTATTGAGAAATGTAGACCGTTGATTTTGAAAATGAGGTCATCCATCTCATACAAGAGAATTCCTTCAGCATAACAAAACCAATCTAACGGTTAAACTCATTCCAATGGTCTTGCACACTTATTGAGAAATGTAGACCGTTGATTTCAAAAATGAGGTCGTCCATCTCATATAAGAGAATTCCTTTGGCGTAACAAAACCAATCTAACGGTTAAACTCATTCCAATGGTCTTGCATGCTTATTGAGAAATGTAGACCGTTGATTTTGAAAATGAGGTCGTCCATCTCATATAAGAGAATTCCTTCGACGTAGCAAAACCAATCTAATGGTTAAACTCATTCCAATGGTCTTGCACGCTTATTGAGAAATGTAGACTGTTGATTTCGAAAATGAGGTCGTCCATCTCATATAAGAGAATGCCTTCGGCGTAACAAGAATAAGGAGAAAACAAACGTCGAAAACAAAACCAATCTAACGGCTAAACTCATTCCAATGGTCTTGCACGCTTATTGAGAAATGTAGACCGTTGATTTCAAAAATGAGGTCGTCCATCTCATATAAGTGAATGCCTTTGGCGTAACAAGAATAATACCACATTACGCTAGAAGAAGTGGAACCCTTAGAGTGATCAATCCACTGACTGTAGTGTCACATTGTCTTGAAGATGCAAGACTGACTAGAAAAAACAAGATTTCATTTTATATAAAAAAAATATCATGATGTTGTGGCTATGCAGTTCAAGTTTGATGCAGAGGAAAAGACCTATCAGATAATTGTTATAATTGAAAATCTTTTATCTTCTTAGAAAAAAAAAATTGTTGTTTTGATTTATAGGTCAGAGATAGGAAATAAGAGATGCTCACTTAGATGAAAAGATTGTATGGACATATGACAATTAGGTTTTTTCCAAGCATTTCAATAAACAACCAAAGAATCTAATTGTTTTCTGAAAATGAGGCAGATGTAGGTATGTATTATCTGAATGGAGATAGAAATACCAAGTCTCTTCATATTTGGGGGATGCCAAGTATGCGCCAGACCTTGGGAATTGTCATGTAACAGGTGATGCTTATGCTAGGTCAACTTAATTTGGATATGGACCTGCTCGATCTTTATCTTGATCTATAACAGGCTTTGGATAAATAGACTATGGAAAAGGCTTTGTGCCTACCTATGTCTCTGCTTCCTTTGCCACTGGTAGTGCAAACTTGTAGCTATGGTGATAAAATTTATACCTTTCTCGTTGCTTAAGGTGCCTTTGCTCCTACCGCTGTGACTTGTACTTATTGAACTTATAATGGGGCATTGACTAGCTCCAGATCTGCAGGCTCTAGAACTAGGTCTCTTGTGAACTTTTTCGTTTTTATTTATGAAAGTTCAGGGATCTTGTGACAATTGGATCGACTGTGCTTACTAGTTCACAAGGGATCCTTTTTTTCAAGGTCAAAACGAGCTGGAAAGTATGACTACAGTATCACAACGGAAAATTTTTTGTTGGGCATATAATGTGATTGTGATCTTGTATACATGAAAAGATTTTCCCTTTGATTGAATTGTTTGTTTCTAGTACTTTGATTCTTCTTAGTTATTACTGCAGATTGAAATGTATCTATCATTTATAGTTGGACATTCATTTTGTTTAATGATATGGATATTCATTTTGTTTGCTGAGATATTGAATATTTACGTCAATAAAACTATATATTTTGCAGGTGGAGACACTAAAGTGTGCATTATCATTGATTGCTCTCACTCGAACATGGGAAAGAGAAGGCATCACAGAGGATAACAAGTAATATTGACAGGCATGTTTGACTGGTAATTTATTAAAGTGATGTTTATTTGGATGAGGTACAGTTTACAAATAGGATAGTGAACAATGCCAAGTAAGACAGTTATTTTGTCAAACATGTTCTCAAGTCCTGTGAATTTAACCCCAAAGTAGCCATAACAAACAATAAATAATCCTCAGTCTCACGAAACAAAAAAGGCAAACAACAGGATCAGTGTTTCACCGGAACATGCCCCCGGGCCTGGGTGATGTCCTTGTTGGCCAGGTGACTTGGAGATTTGGAAGGGACACCCCTCTTTTGGACTGGACAGACTGCTCCATTTGGTGCATGAAAATAAAAAAGGTAAATTTTTAATGGATAAAATTGCTAAAAACCCTGAAAAATTTACAAGGTAGAGGATTATCCATTGCTAATCTAGCACATTGCCAAAATTCGAAAAAATATTTGTAGTCCCTGGAACCCTATCTCTACATCCTAACAATTATTTGACACAACTCGAGGTTTGAAAGTCTCTGAAAATGCTTTAAAACTCCACCTGGAGCACTAGTAGCGGCAGAAAGAAACACATAAATCTTTGATTCCCTTGGGTGCTTCCATGTTTTCTACAAAGTCAGTAATGATTAACCTGGACTAAAAGATTTCATTCAAGTTGTCTATTTCCCTATGTAATATTCTTACCTTGCTTCAATCTAATAAAATATTTGTTGAAAAAGTGCAATTTCTTGTGCTCCTTAAACAACATTTGTTGATCTTCAATTTTATCAGCTGATAGGGTTTTACTGTGAGCCTACAAGTCCAAAACTGTTGGTTACTTTGTCTCACGCTAGGTAATTTTTTTCACTTGCTGGATTTTTACTTTCGAGCGGATGAGCTAATAAAATTTATATGAAAAGACATATCTCAATCCAGTAGAGGTGGTTTGGTGTATTGAGGACAGGGCAACGACTCAACCCAATGTATAACTGGGTGCTAAGAAAATGGGGAGAAACTTCACTGGCGAATCTTGGGGAAATTGAATTTGCCCTAATGCTAGATGTTGAGGGTTCTGGGTGTTCAGAAAACGAGGATAAAAAATAGGAATGTCAATGAATCCAATCACAGGAAAAGAGTGCACAAACCTCTGATTCTGATGGAAGTCTTCTCACAAAGAATGCAGCACCACAAACTCGAAATAGCAATGCCTTTCCCTCCTCTACAATGCCTTCTTCTCTTCAGAGTGTTGATTACTGGACTGTATCTACTAAGCTTTCTGCACAGCAACAGAATAGTAGAATGCACCTTAATGAAAAATATGTTTTTTAACCTAAAAAATTTATGAAATGTACAGAGCATTTAACAAACAAGTAAATATCATTAATGAAATTGTACAAAGCACTCTTCCTGAGCATAGGAGCCAACTAATTTCTATATTTTTTGCTATTGAAAATTTGTTTATACCCCGCAGTAAAATTCTATCACCCAATAATATTTTTAGAAAAAAAAAAAAAAAAAATTGAGAAATAATAAAATCAAAAAAATCATGCTTAAAACTTTAGAGTTAAATATTTTTAATTTCATTTGGCAAACTAATTGAGTCACATGAAAACATTAGTTTGGTGCTTAAGGCAGGACTAATAATCAAATGGTTTCTTTAAATTATTTATTAGATAATTAATTTATTCTAATTTCAAATACATGTGCATGATTTCAAAAATCAAATTGAATTCCAAAGTCAAGTTCTAAATATATTCAAATGACAAATTGAATTTAAAATAAATTTAATATTTGAATATAATCTCATACAAAGATTAAATTAAAAATCAAAGTCAAAGTGCAAGCACGTGCTAATTAATTAATTAAATTCATTATCTTTTCAATCTCTATTTCTATCTTCCACTTTGTTTTTTTTCCAAAAAGCATTCAATCAATTAACTATTCCATCTATTTTAATTGATTATTTCAATTAAGTGATTAATTACATCATTTCTTTAATTCTCTCCAATCATTATTTTTCTATATTCCAATTGGATTTTTCTAAATAAAGCTTTCTTTGTCATCAATCAATTATCCTCCAATCATTCTTTTTCATCTTCCAATCAGTTTTTTTCTCAATCAGTTAACTCAATTACCTATTCAATCTATTCAGTACCACCTCCAAATCAGCAGTCCAACTATCAATCAGCATGTGAACTCACCTGAGTTCTACATCTTAATCATTCAGTTCCACCTCTCAATCAATCTCACCCAAGAATCTACAAATTGAGCATTCAATCTCCATTTTCAACAATCACGAACTTCAAATCTTTGTGTCAATTGTAGGTTGTCAGCGTGATATTTGAGAGCCATCATGCCACAAAGAAAAGAAGAACAATGGAAGCTATGATGCAGAATAGGGAGTTTTACATTGTTTAAATTTGATTATATTATGCATCTATTTCATTGGTTTATATTTGAATTGCTAGAATAGGGAATCGTGATTTTCCTTATTATTTCTAGTTAAGCAATGATGATTTTAAGCATATACAACCGCCATTAACCGATGAGAGGAAAAGGGGAAACAGGCCCGCCATCGACCGTCGAACCCTCCAGCCGGTAGACTAAAGTGAGTTGATCAGTCGACCCGGTCAACTCAAAAATAGAATCAGAGCCCCACCGCTGCAGATTGTCAACAAGGAAGAGTGCATAATGCAAAGGTTATGCAGGAACACATAACACAGATTGGATTCTAAGTTGACAGAAGAACCAAAAAAAAAAAAAGGTCAACAATTATGATTGTTGAAATCATTGTAAATAATTATGTTGTAATTGGATATTCATTATGTATGTAATTCTAGATTAGAATAAACCAAATGATTGAGTGATGTGCATGATGGCATTCAATGAATGTTCTTAATGGAAACAATGGTATTCACGGTTAAGGGATATCTCTAGAATATGAAAAGGAATTAGTAGCTTGTAGGATGTATGGTTATACTTAATAAATGAGTTAGATTTCATTAGTTGATGCCTAATTGAGAATTCAAGATAACACGACATGTTATATGGTTTGGAAAGGGATTAGGAACATTTGGTTTGGTATTTTAAAATGAATCAAATGGATAATGGGAATATGATAGGATATGCATTTGTTGAATTATTATTCTCATGTTAAGAAGGGAAGTAATTGATTAGGAAATGAATGTAATGAATGTTAAATGGTATTATGGATGGAGATGCATTTATGTGTTAGAATTACTTACGTGATGGCATTGAAGTACCCTAGGGAATGGTAGATGTTGTATTGTATTCCACTTGTGTTATGTTCTCTTGTGATTCATGATGATTAATTGTATATCTTGTCAATGGATGTTAAATGCATATGAGTAGTTAGTTGTATATTTTTTGTTTTTTTTTAAATGTCTCTATTAGCATTATAGTTAGTATATTTCTCTAGGGTATTTTGGCAAGCATTACAATTCTCACATAATACTTTGCCTGCTAACTATAACTCTTACCTCCAACAAGCATATAAGTAGAGAAAATCAATCATTGGTTTTCTAAAAATTACTAAAAAGGAAAACAAAACATGCATTTACCTGACTCTCAACTTTAAATTTTACCCCAACACAATGAAGAGAAAATCAACCACTACATCCAGAATATGTTATCTTCCTCTTCAATACATATCTTCATTATTACATATATAAATCTCTATAAATTAGACCCCTAGGCTTTGTTGAGCAAGTAAGATTATTCATATTCCTATTTTCAATGTTAATTTTTTAATGGAAATACAAAAGGGTGTTTGAATTTCTAGAAAGGTAAAGTTTGAGTAGTAAGAGTGGTAGATCTTCAACCCGAGGCAATGTAAATTCCAATGACACCTACTTTAACCAAATGGTGAGTTATGGGTAGTAGAAGGTTACTAAAATTGACATGCTTATGGTCGTATTGGGAGGTTACTATCAAGTGGGAGTGAAGAAAGCTCTAAGATTATACAAAATTAGACATACTAAGGGGATGAAAACTAATTGGTTTTTTTTTTTTTTTTCAAACCTAGGAAATTTTGGTTGATGTTAAAGTCCATCAATAATGTTGTGTGCAAACACACATCTTTTAAGGGGAAAATAAGAATAATGAAAAGTTAGAATGTCACGTTATTCTTTGGTGGGAATCGAACCTTTATATGATTATCGTCTTTAATAAAAAAAATTCAAAAAAAACTAGAATATTCTAGAATATTTTAACGATCTAAAATATCTTGAGTTATATTCGAGAATATTCTTGAATTGTATTCTTTTTCTCATTAAAAAAATCTCAAACAAATTAAGAAGTGAATTTCAAACTCTTTTGTGAAGTTATTTATCGGATATGAATATTACAATTGATTTAACTATAACTATCAAGATTGAAGACCAAAAATTGATGTTATCATTAGAAAGGTTCAATGTTAAGATAATAATTGAGAGTGATGGCATAGGAAGTAGAAAGTCTACAAATTTATTATTTGATAGAGAAAAAAACTTAATATTTACTTGTTGGTAGATAAGATTTCTTAAGATTTCTATCAATTTTCTAACGCCTCCCCCATGTTGCTTGAAGGACAGGTTTGCCAACTTGTCATTTTGTCCACCGAAGAAGTCCATGTCAGCTTCCCTAGAAGCATTACCAACTCTATCGACCTGACAGATTCGCGGACACAGACACGGTGCAGAGACATTCGCGTGATGCTCTATCGTCCTGCCAATCTGTCAGTCAATGGGTGGTCGTTGGGACGTTACAACCCACGCCAAGAAGGAATTGTAACACCTCCCTACGCGACCACCAACATTCGAACTCGTCCCTTAGCCTATATCATGGGTTTTGAGACATTTCCAGGGGATCTTTTGGTAGATTGGAGACTTGCTCTTGGAAATTGAAGCTCTTGGAGACACCACCATCATTGTTGCAGCATCGTCAAGCTACCAAGTTTACCAAGTATACCAATACTTGCCAAGCATAAAGGGAGTAATCTAACTCTATCTTGCATTTCCAATATCTCGTTTATTTTCCAATTACCAAATAGCATAGCATTGTCTCTGTATTTGTCTTTGCATTCTTTTTTATCGGCTTCTTCATTATCTTCCTTTCCCGCGGCTTTTTGGGTTGTCTATGGAGGTGGAAACACCAAAACGGGGATCTGACTTAGGCAGACTCTGAAACACAACCCATAATGTTTTCCTTCTTGCTTGTGTGTAGATTGCATTAGAGAAGATTCATCTGGCTGGAGGCTTCATAGCGTGGACCTATTGTTTGTCTATTCTCTTCCCTTTTCTCCTTCCATTTTATCTTGGTTATTTCGTATATCGCATTTACTAGTTTAGCTCCATTACTTTTTGTGTTTTATTGCATTACAATCGCACTTGGAACTTTTTGTATGAACTTTGTACCTTGTCCATACAGGACGACAGTGCATCGCACTGGCATCCCAGCTTTGCGCGCTCATCCTTTGGACAAAGGTTTGACAGAGTCATCTCAGAGCCTTGAATTACGGTTAACTATTTAACTCTATTACTTTTATCCCCTGGCCTAGCCTTGCGCCAGTTCGTAGATGTATTGGAAGGACCATTGGCTCTTCGAGGACTCATCACTCCCGGGGTGTCGAATTCCCTCTATTACAGATTCATGCCCTATGAGATTCCAAGCTACTTGTGTACACTCTCATGCTAAAATATCTTAAGATACATGATTGTAAGGTCACAATAGCATCAAGGCTACCTAATGAGTCATAACTAATGTTTCTCCTTTCAACAACCTACCATATCTTTATAGGGTTTATGTGATTATATAGGGGTCAAATGGTTAAATATGGTTTTCCAACCAAATAACATCATGCACTTGCTACCTTATCATACCTAACTCGTATCTCATCAATATACATGAGACCTATCTGTAACAATGTTTGATGACACATCTTGAGAATGTAGAATTATTATGTGTTCATACTTCAAACACTATAATATGAGAGCTCCTATGCAATCCTCGAGCAAAGTCATGCAACAATAGAAAGAAATGAAGAAAGAGGGAAGGGGAAGTCTTGGTTCTCGTCAATGGCGATGCAAGATAAGAAACAACCATCACTATGCTGGAGAGCTTGCCAAAATCACTATCAATTGACGAATTTTCACTAGCATCGATCCACTACATGTAGTTGCAGGTTTACCATTGCCTCATGACCCTTCCTAGAGTAAACCTACAAGGATCTCGAATAGATGATCAACCATCTCTTGTTAGTGATTGGCAAGCATAGGGTAACCTACCTTAGCCTCGAGATGGCCTATGAGGCCTTTGTTGATGTCATTGCCATTGCCAAGGAGGCGGTGCATTATGATCTGGCTTTTTGAAAAACTGTTGATTCTATGAGCCTTGAATGTAAGGTTGTCAAAGAAATTACTCCTAGCGTTATATAGTGGACTATCACTGCGAATGACGATCTCTTCCACTACCTTGTCATCATTATCCAATTTTATTGATTGTTTCCTAACTATTCCGGTAGTGTGTTGTAAGTAGTTTGTTATGGCTTGTGCTCTCAGTAGTTTGTTGTAACTAGTTGTAATAGCATGTTTTACTTATCTTAACACAAAATTAGCACCTTTGTTTTGCTATTTTTTAATAAAAACATAATAACTAATATGTGTGAATTGAAATAAAATTTGATTTATTAAAAGCACTAAAAATATCTTGGCGGAATGACTTTTTAACACTGAACCGTAACCTTGGGATTTTTGCTCTGCCAATTATTAACCCTATGAAAATTGTAACGAAGGACATAGTCCGTAAATTCGGATCTTAAACTGTGTCTAAGAAAAGTTACAAATCAAACTAATAGAAGTAGAAGCCACCAGGCAATCCGTTGTAGTCTAGTTGGTTAGGATACTCGGCTCTCACCCGAGAGACCCGGGTTCGAGTCCCGGCAACGGAAAAGTCTTTTGCTGTATTTAATCTGAATGTGAAAAAAGAAATTCCTAAACTATATTCATTCAACACTAACGGAAAAGCCTTTCACTGTGTTTAAAATTTTCAAGTTGCGTTTGCCGGGAGTCGAACCCGGGTCTATTGCTTGGAAGGTAATTATCCTAACCGTTGGACTACAATCGCATATTTGGCTACTTTTGTAAGATATTATAAGTTAATGGATGGATCAGAAGATAACTATCCTAGCCGTTGGAGCCTTAGCGCACACGGAATCCTTGCTTGACGGCATATTGTTTAGCTTTATCCTATGTAATGGGAGTATGCAGAAAGTGGTCTGGGTGGTGTAGTCGGTTATCACGTTAGTCTCACACACTAAAGGTCCCCAGTTCGAACCTGGGCTCAGACAAATTGATTTGTTTTTAGTTATAAACTATTGCTGCAGTGCTCTGTTCAATCAGACATCATTAGTTGTATTGCAACTAAATTCAACGCATCAGAGTGGCGCAGCGGAAGCGTGGTGGGCCCATAACCCACAGGTCCCAGGATCGAAACCTGGCTCTGATATAAACATTGTATCAGCTGAGGCTTCCATTATTATATTTTGCAGTGATATGAAACGGGAGGCTTTAATTAGGTCTTACAATTTGCCAGTAAATTCCATTTTGTATTCCGTTATTTTCAAGATTATAAGTGACAGGGAACATAAGCTAAGAATAGCATCAGTACAGAAGTAAATTCCAGTTCAATTTCTATTATAGAGTAGATATGTTTTTTGCCTTTTGATTTAGATACTTGATATCTTCATCAAAAGCCCACATTCATGAGGGGTGGTGGCGCAGTTGGCTAGCGCGTAGGTCTCATAGCTGATATTGAGTAATCCTGAGGTCGAGAGTTCGAGCCTCTCTCACCCCATTTTAAGCTGAGTTACTGCTGCCATTCATTTTAGTTAATTGCTACTACCTTATATCAGTTGTTGCACTTTCCATAAAACAAGTTTCCGGTAGTGTTTTACATTTAAATAAATTAATTGTCTAATAAGAAGGACTGCATTCCCTTGTAGTTCTGGAAACTGGATTCTCCTTCAGCATACTGTGTGAAACATTTATGCAAAATGTAAAAGTTTTTGAAATGGATTCTCCTTCCACATACTGTTTGGAACATTTATGCAAAATGTTCAAAATACAAAGTGAAATGGCAAGATTCTGGCATGTTTTAACACCTGCACTAAACCGAGTTGAACAAAAAACAAGAGTAGCTCTGTCCGTGTCACACCTTTCCGGAACAGTTTTGTTTTTGAAATGCTGAATAATTAATTCAAAAGTGCAGTTAATCACTTGTTTTAGTAGAAATTAGACTGTTAGAATACATGAAGATAAATCCATCGACATTCACAATTATTTAATTTCATATTTTTATTTTGTAATTGAAAGGAGTGAGAGGGTTGTCTGGGAAATCTTTTGTGAGAACCCCATTAATGTTGTTATAATGTGTTTGCAGTTGGGAAATGGTGAGCATGGCAAAGCTAACATTGTTGATTGAAGCAGATGCACGGGTGCCATTTATGCAGGATGGGCACGAGTCCAATGCCATCCCCACTGTGAACATTAGATTGCGATATACCGTCTGGGACTTTTGCAGGGAATTAGGCAGAATTTAAGCTCCTGATGGAGTTGCTTAAGTTAGTAGTGGCAAATGCAATATCATTTGGAGATGGGATCTGAGGCATAACAATCATGTTGCAGGAAAAAGATGAATTGGGTGCATTGATATATTGCAAGATTGCAGTGGCGGTTCTGTTGTCTACAGGAACAGGGGCATCCATGAAGGGGCGAGAGGCCATGAAATACCTACCAGGGTTTTTGTTTCCATGGAGCAAAACATTTGTGGTTTGTCCCAGAGCAATCATCACAGATTTGGTCTCAAATGGTTTGGTGTACACTGCATCCACCTCCACCACTTTGAGGTGATGACTTGGCACATCGAAGAAGAGTTCATCATTCAGAGCAGCATTCATTATACTCAGCAGGCATTTCTTGCCCTTCTCAACTGGAAGAACAAAAGTATCTGCAATACAGGGGAGATTGCAATCTTTTGTTATAAGATTTTATCATTCATAACACACGCTATTTAGTAAGAATTGTAAGAACCCCCAGGATTTACAATTCTTTTATACTACCAAATATAGTCAATCTCATTAGGGAAGTTTGAGTAGCACATTCTAAACTTCCATTTGTTTAGGTGGTTCATTTGAAATGACATTAGTAGTACTAGCATTCACACATTAGTATGACTCATTTGAAATCGCAGTAAATTCTAAGTCAAACTAATAGAACTAGGACACATCAATGTGACTCGTCCGAAATCATAGTAATAAATGGGCTATGATAGTATTACTCGCATGAGCCATAGATAAATAGATCAAAGCTCAACCTGAAATAGAAAAGTCTAATGAAAAAACTTTCCTTGAGACTGATTGGTTGCTTTAAAAACACTTAATGATGATGAAATATCAGTTTCATTGTTGAATTAATCCTTCTTACATGGTATTTATTTTAATCAAAAGTACAAATTTTGGTCTAACCATTGTAAATATTGGATCATCTTCCTATCTTAAACATCTTACATTTTTTTCACAAACCTCTTAGTAATTACCAATTACTATAGCCATTATTAATCCAAAGGATTGTTAGAGCTTACATTCTTGTTAACAAAATTTATACTCTATACATGTATTTCTTCACAATTTTTTGTCTTTTTGTTGGCTCAAGTATTTTGAAAACCAAGACATAGAGAAACTAGTAAGACATGCAAACTTTGTGACAAAATGTCTTAAAAAAATTTCTCATCTTGCCAATTTCTAACATGTTGCTTCTACATATCCTTACAATTATTTGGTATCCTATACTATTATAACAAAACAGTCGTGCTAACATTTGGCAGGAACTTCGCTTCTTGCAACCTTGTTTTAAATGCTATTGGTAGAAGAGAATTATGCAATATATCTGTATTTTATTATTAACGTTATGTTTGTTGGATTTATTTTTTTATTTTAATGATTTATATATTATTTTCATATGTCAACTATTTTGGATACACGAGCACGGTGGTTTCCGCTGATTTCTTACTTCCTCTCTCTAAAGGGGAAAATTTGATTTGGCAATTTGCAACATAGAAGGAGAAATCACAAAATCAATTTTTGCTTTAGGGGAGGAATTCCTTTACATTCAAAAGAGGGGAGGAATCCAATAGATTCGGTCACAAATCAAATAAGAATTGAATACTAAGTGGATTGATTGATTATGATGTGTTTTTCCCTCTTTTGTAAGTTGAAATGCTAATTTAGGGTAAAGTGTTGAAATTGGAGACAAAACTGAGAAAATAATGAGCTACAGGTTTGGGATTTTTCTATGCACCTAGATCTAAGTAATATAAGCTGATTCGGATCTGCCCTATGAAAATACCCTGAAAAAGTAGGGACTGTGATGCAGCAACATAGTCCTCTGAATTTTCTTCACACCAAAAAAGGTTTTTTTGTCTCTGTGTCTGAAGCTTATTCTGAGAAGTATAGTTGCGCATCCGTTTCCTACACACAGAAAGAAAGGGAAATAGGTTGGGAATAGGGGCTTGCCTTAGGTCAAACCCCAATTTTGGAATTAGCCATGAAATTGAGATA
The DNA here is from genome assembly GCF_030272615.1 of Cryptomeria japonica. NCBI lineage: Eukaryota > Viridiplantae > Streptophyta > Pinopsida > Cupressales > Cupressaceae > Cryptomeria > Cryptomeria japonica. The sequence goes on from NC_081413.1 coordinate 523,982,961, forward strand.
AATATAATAGAAATGATTGAAAGGAAAGGTTCTCCTTTTGAGGGAGCTGCTGAATTATGACTGAAAATTGAATGATTATACCTCCTTGTGAAGTTTTGCTTGCCTCCACATGGAATTAGGGTTTCATGAAATAGGATGTAGATCTCCACTTCAATGCTTGAATCTTGACTTTATTGTTATTCTAAGACTTGAAGGAAAACTGAAGATGCTCAATTTCACTTGAATGCTTCATCTCATGTGTGCTTGAATGCTTCTTGATTTTTTTCATGATCTTCAAATGAGAGGGGAAATCCTCTTTATATACTTGCCCATTGAGAAAATTGGCTAATTTTCTGACATGAGCCAACACAAAAAGGGGAATCCCACTCAAATTTGAAATGTGAAAATGGGTTTAAAGAGGGCCCCATTTAGGGAGGACCATGGCGTCACACCCTGGTCTTGCCCTATTTTGGGTCAAGATCAAGATGCCCAAGGGGGTACTAATCAATGTTTTTGATGTTTGTGATGTGTATGAGCATAATCTGGTCTTCAATCAGACCAAGGGGCACAAACACTAAGGTGAAGACCCAAATGCGGTCGAAATTGCAAGGGGTGAAATTTTAGGATGCTACATTTAGCCCCCACTTTAGCGGGAGTATGAAGTTAGTCATACTCTCGGTAGAGTACAAAGGGTTCATATTGAAAGACTTTCACCAAGTCATTAAGGAGGCAAGATACACCAATCCCCCAGTGGACTTTAGGATCTCACAACTTCAATGGCAAGGTAAAATGGAAGATCATGAGAGAGAGAAAGAGAGAACCATGACTACAACTAGTAAGGTTCTCTTACTATGAGTCATGAAAAGAAAAAATCCAAAAATTACAAAGCAAAAGCTAAGTAACTTTAAGTATCAATATAAGCAAGAGAGAGAATCATTGAGCGGAGTGTATGCCCCCATGTTAAAGCGATTGTGTATGCCTTATCGAGAGAAATCACTTTAAGGAAGGATACACCCAAAATGACAAGCACGTTATAATAATAATATGTTAGGATAATCGGTGAACAACTAAGAGGGGGGGTGAATCAGTTGTTAACAAATTATAACTTTTAATCCATAATATAACCTTAAACAGATTAAGTACCGGTACAGACAAATGTCGGTAGGAACAAATACCGATAAGCAATACAACTTAAAAATTAACCAGATAATCAATGCAAAGCAACCATACCACATAACACCATGATTTGTACGTGGAAAACCCAGAAAGGGAAAAACCACAGTGGGAAGCCTACCCATAGTCAGATGATACTTCTGTAGAAAGTATGTGTTACAATGAGGGGCCTACACTTGCAGGAAGGAACACTACCTAGAGCATACTATTCATTACAAAAGAGTCTCATTGACTATAGAGAGGCTTCAACCTTCTCAAGATAAATGGACAACAATCCAATAGAGTGAACTGCTGGAAATAGCATCAACTATGCTTGATTACACTCTCAGTTAAGCTCAATGCCAAAGGACTAAATCCCCTTCTGAAACCAATTCGATCACCAATGATTGATCAACTCCGTTGCCTGATGATATTACAATATTTGCACATTACATTCCTTGACCATGATCTTTCTGATAACCATGATACTTTACAAAGAGTTTCTACCTTTTATTTATACAAACCGTAAGGCCTAAACCAATTAGGTCGGCCACTTAAAGATATTACAATAATATCATTACATAATTCCTTATTACAATGATATGTCATGTCAAATTAAGATCAAAACAATGATAACAAATCCATAAGACATCTCGAATCATCCAGGTAACATGTAGAGTACACGCTAGCATGATACTGGTCCATAACTTAGATAGGTACCAAACCTATTCTGGGTCCACCACGCCAAAGCAATGTCTTCAAGCAATTGAAGCATGATCAACGAACATCTTCAGCATCCTGAAATCCACGAAGAAGCTACACCAACACTAATTGTGCATCTTGTCATGATTCCTCAATGAAAGCTCTGTCGGTAAAGCCTTAAACCAATGTCGGTAAGGGTTTACCAGTGTGTATGATAGCATCCAATTATCAAGACAATACCAACTGACCAAAACATACTTATGGAGCATATAACACATGAAATCCAATATACTTTACTGATCCAAACATGTTGGAAATGCTAACCAGATCATCTCTTTTGTTGGTAACACTAGATCTTATACCGGTAACCTGTCTGTCGGTAACCATCCATATTAGTCAGTGTAAGTCTGTCTGTCGGTAATAGCTAGTGTTGACATCAATGACAAAACATCAATGCCACACATAATCAATTCACCCATAATGCTAACATAATAAGCCCCCAAGAGAGGACAAATCAAAGGATAATGAACACAAAACACAAAGTACAAGGTAGTTTCTCTTAACTCTTGAAGAACACAAATGGACACTAAGAGAGAGGGGCGGGGGGGGGGGGGGGGGGGGGGTGAATCAGTGTATTTAAAAATTTTTAACTGTGTGAGCTAATACTACTACTGCAAATTAATTGAGAATACACACACACAAGAGCACATCACAAAACACAAGATGTACGAGGAAAACCTAATGTGGGAAAAACCTCGATGAGAATAGCTGTTGGAGTCTACTGCTCCAATCCAACCTCACAATAAAAAACAGTTTACAATGTTTAGGGCACCAACCCCTGATTTTATGAGCACCTACTCAAAGGAGCACCTAACCCTGCTTTGAGCACTCACTCAAAGATTTACAATAACAGATCAAGTTTTTTTCAATACAATGATAAAGCCTTGTTACAAATGATTTTTGCAACACTTACAAGTTTCTCATATAATGAGAGTGACTTTCTCTACCTGCTGAAGGTTTTTCTTCTATTTCTCCTCCTTCCTCTGGTTATCTTCTTCTGGTACAGCATTACACTATTGAATACTCTGTTCTTGCTATGTTTTCTTCTTTGCAACAACACACTTTTTGTATCTCTCTCTGTGAATACACCACACTTCAGCACACAATATCTCTCATAATCTTCACAGCAGCAACATACTCTCTTTTCACTTAACAATCTTCAATCGACTAGTGGGGATATCTTTGTTTCTTCCCTTGTCTCTATCTCAACTACTCTTGTCGAATCACATCTAGTTGCCTCTACCTCTAGTCAACTCTTTGTATCAACAAGGTCTTATTCTCTATCTACGAAATGATTTTAGACAGGTTGCATACATTAAATGTCTTCAAATCATTCTGTACGTAGATTACTAAGTTTAGTAATCTCAATCTGCTCTTCAAGAATTCAAGCTGCAGTAGATTGGATTTCCCTCCTTGAATCGACTACCTACATTGAATGACCCTTCTTTGTTTTCTTCTTTTTGGTCTCTGTACAGTTTTCCTTTTGCAATAGGTTGATATTTTTAGCAAACTTGATATGCCTAGCAGATCTGATCCAACTATTGTTGATCATCTTGAGCCCATCAATAGACTACAATAGGTTTGCCATTAATGTGTCTTCTCATCCTCTGTCGATCTACTCTAAGTAGATTGACACCGATCTCTGCATATCGGATTTCATTATCGACCACTTGGAGGCCACTTGTCTTCATTTTCTACATCCACTACACTTGGTCAATGTCGGTCAGTTGCCACATAAGACTTTGCATCTAGGTCATGCTTGGTTGACCGCCATGTGGATTACTGAGGCTATCGCCTTGCAAACATGACCTCAGATTCACACCATAAATGCCACGTTATCAGGTCAAACATGGTCAACACCCAAGTGAACAGTTGGGCTCTTCATACTGTGGCTGATCTTCATGTTATATGCCTCCTCCTTTGTTAGCTCGCACCTCATTTACATGGTCATTTAACCTGCCCGGGATAAGGTTTCTTCCCTTTTTGTCTTCGCTTGCTCTTGTCCTTGTCCTAGTTTCATCTCACGGGATAATCTTTTTCCATGCTCACAAATCTTTACCTTTGTCTCGCATTACATTTCTCAACATTGTTTTCCCCCATGGGATAAGCTATGTCTATCGGCTAGACAAGCCACCCCTTGTCCTGTGGCCCTTTCCTTATCCCCGCGGAGACATACGGAAAAAGGAAACTTTTTTGTTTCCTTTATATTATTATCCCACAACAACTTTCTCACCATTGTAAACCCTCACAGGATAAGGGTTTCTTCATGCTTCACCTGTTATCCTGCATGACACTTGGTGTGCATCTTAGTCCATGCGGGATAAGAAAAACAACAATCTTCCCTTAAGTTCCTTATCCCACGTGACTTTTGTTAGTCACTCTTGACATCACGGGATAAGAGAGATCATCTCTCTGCTTTGACCTCCTTTGACTATCGTTATCTCACAAGGTTAAATCACCCTTGCCTTTTATGGTGCGAGATAGCAAGAAGTACATTTCCCTTTGACTATGTTATCCCGCAAAGACCATAAGTCCTTGTTCATCACATCGCAAGATAGCGGGGGGTCTTCGACTTTGATAAAACTCTTGTCCTGTGCGACTATCAACACTCAACCAACATGCTACAAGATAAGAAGAAACATCATGTGCCCCTCACAAGTGTTATCCTATGCAACAAACACATGACCATTTCCACACCGCGGGATAAGAGGGACCACCTTGTTCATCGAACATAAGTTATCCCGCACGATCAGTCCTTTGTTTATGATCACAAAATGGAACCCACAAATACATGTGAGCCAAATAACTACTGCCACGTTGAAATCAACTTGGTGATCATTTCTGACATGATCGATATGTGAAGGCGATGAATCTAGTCAAGACCCCTGCAGCATAACACGATATGTTATGCGCGATTGTTGCCTACATCACTACAACCATTTGACATCCTTATGCACAATTGTTGCCTGCATCATTGCAACCTCCCTTGACATTCTCTTTACATTAATGACAATAATTCCAACAAACTCTGGGGTTAGTGTGCTTTTTATGATAACATATGTATATCATGTATATATATGCATAGAATTATCCTCATCTCCAAAGAAAGGAAACCACCATGGAAGAAAGGGACACATGTGCCTTTTGAGTTAACATGGAAGAGACCAAAAGAGATCTTAATGTTTTGCATTATACTCAAGTAGACAATACTAGGGACAACAAATGGAAGAATTGTGAAACAAATAGAAGTGTTGGCAACAACAATGAAGGAAAACTGAGAGGGGGGTTGAATCAGTTTTCACCGGATTAACAAAATTAACCACAATCACAAATCTGATTGACTGCAACAACAATAAAGATAAGAAAATTGATAGCACAACACACAATACCAAGATTTTGACATGGAAAACCCGGTTAAGGGAAAAACCAAGGTGGGAACCTACCCACAATAAGATGATACTTTGCAGTAGTATGTGTAAATATTACAATGGGGAATGCACTTTCTTTCAGGCTCACTGCCTAGAGCTCACTGCTCAAAATAAAATAACCCGGAAGGCTAAAACCCTCACGAAAGTCTCATTGACTTAAAACAAGATTCAGACTACAATTCGGAAGGAATGAACTCCAATAATAGCATCTGCTAATGTCTGATGACGGTTCCGGTTAAGCACATATGTCTTCTCTGCAACCCTCCAAAACTCTTCTCAATCACACTACCGAAGGATGAATTCCTTTGTTCGCACATACACCATTCTCTGATAATGCAAACACACCGCCTTCACACAAATTACATGACTTTATCACCTATTTATACAATTCATGAACCTTGACTACAAGGTCGGCTAAACCCTCAACACCTAATTACAAAATTTCATTACACGATACAAAGATCAACCACCGGACCAATAAAATGATATATATGACATAACATGGACCTAAACCAAATCTTCAAACACACATCACCACCAGAAATTGTGCCAAGATCAACTGCAACACGCTACACCACTAAGAATGTCGCATAACACAAAGAACATCACCGAATCATGAGAATCTCCAAAAATTCTCACAATGATCAATGTGGATCATCAAAACAAATAGGAAAAAATTAAGAAACACCAGCAAGCACGTTAGAATCATCAGTAATAGCTACACCAACACCACTTATCAAATCTTCATCGATCAGCATCTGAACCTCAAGAACACTCAAACAACAGCAACTGTCACAAGGAAAGAAAACTTGTAGAGCACCAAATCACGAACCATCTGAAATGAAGATACACAAGAACATCCCAAACAATCTCCCAAAATTTCAGCTCAAGATCTAATCATACCAGAATATACCAGAGGAAATATCGAACTCCGAAAAGCACAGATCAGAAAAACCAAAGTGTAAATCGGATCATATGATATGATCAATTAAGCTTCTAGATCACTAAAACCAATACAAAAAGATATAATGACACTAGGAATACTCCATATATCGAACCATGATCCCAATAAACCAATTTGCAATGGCAGTTGCAATAAATCACAGGAATATATTGACATCAATGACAACAACATATCCTAGCAGCAGCAATGTCCAACAACCTTCCCCTTTGGCATTGATGGAAACATATGAATGTGAAAAATAATCAATGCAAAGAAATAAAACATCTCCAACAAAATCCCCCTAAGATTAAGCAGATAAAACAGTTATTCACATGCTTTTCTCCCCCTTTGACATCAATGACAAAGGTCTTCAAAACAGAAAACCAAACTCTCCCTTTTTGACAAACAAATCATTGTTTTCTCCCCCTTAAACATATAACCAATCCAACCACAAATAGACTACTCCACCAGAGGATCGGCATAAACTCATCAATTCGGACAAGAAGATTTGATTGTGAGGTCCACCAGATTGATGCGACTTAATATATCTAGTTCCCATCAGGATGAGTAGATACCCCTAACTTATCGCTCAAATAGACAAATGTGTCTACAAGCAAAGGCTTAGTGAAAATATCAGTAATGTGTTCCTTTGTAGACACATATTCTAGCTTCACTTCCTCTTCACTAACTTTTATCTCAAGAAATTGATGGGGTTTGCCTAGCTTGCTCACACTTCACCTAGTTGGTGTTGCTCAATTCCACCAACCTCTCCAGGTATAGCTATGCTCCAAGACCTCCAAGTCCTTCTCAATCTCTTCTATGGCTTTCTATTTTCCAATCTCAAGGTGTTTGCAACAAGTGTTTAACTAGGAACCCAACCGTTACCAAGTGACTTTCATATGCTCAATTATGCTAACTTGACAACAAATTGTCAAAATCACCCCCATACTGTTGTGAGTCATTGCAGAGGTGTGGAGGTAGAAATTTAACATGTAATTAATTCCATTTGGGTCCATTTGTGGTTTGCATTCATTATCTTTCCTACCAATTTCACCATTTTGCCTCGAAATAGGGCTACAAGGAATGAACCCCTATTAGGCCTCCACAATCCAGTTTTTGAGGGTTTAGAGAAAAACGGTCAAAAAGACCCTACAACAAGGTTTTTTTTTCTTCAAACACTCACCTATGCCCAAGATATTTTGGTGGTTTTGGTTTCCCAACTTTTCGTACAATGCCCTAACCCAAAAATGAGGGTTTGCTAGGGTTTCTAGGCCTCTTAACTGGCAGTGACTGATCAATTTAGTGAAATAGGAAACTAAAATTCTTTTCAAGGCTTCTCCTTGTAATGGAAACTCTGTATGGACTTCATGGACCTCTCCAAATGATTTGGTTGTGGTTTTGTGTTCACCTCTGCACTATGGACTCAAATTTCACCCTGTCTTCTCTAGCCAGGTTGCTCCTGGACACACCTAGAACAAGGTGGTCACCATGTCAATATTCAATTCCAAAACTTCTCCTTGCACATATACACTGTACAATGGGTTTCCTTCCATTTCCCAATAGGTCATGATGGTAGCACGGATGGATTTTATGGGGCAACCATTTTTACATGAAATTGCTAATTACAAGCCAAAACTGGTTGATTAGAAACAAAACAATGAAAACACTAACACACACTAACTACAAGCTTGAAATGAAACAAATGACATTGAAACACAACAAATAACTTCAATCCATAACTGGATCAATGGATTCAATCCATTATCATTCACATTTTATGCAAAATAAGACCAAAACAGTGATAACAGTCTGAAAATGAGTAGTTTCAGATTGTTGATCATACAAAATTAAACTTCAAACCTTGGTAACCATGCAAGAGAAGGTTTAAATAGCATTCCCCACATGTGGAGGCATTCTATGGCGTTGTTCTATCCCTATCTCCACCGCTAAGCACTTTTAGGACAAAAGTTGTCATGACAACTTTTACAACTTTTCACTTTTTTCTTTGCCAACCTATTACAAGTAATTAATCATGACTTTTTAAGAATTCCTAAGCCGATTATAAACCTCTCTAATTCTCATACCAATTTATTCCACCTTTGACCATCAAGAAGGCTAATTTCCTACTCAAACTACTAACTATTCACAAAGTGCAAACCTAGGAAGAAAACTAACTCAACTAGGCCTACACTTGACTCAAATCAAACATCACACTCACTCATTGGACCCTCCTGGAGTCCTTATTAGGAACCTGACTTGCCTAAGGTCAGTACAAGCCAAAATTGTGAAAGGACTATGAGCCTAAGTCCAAGGTGCTCCTACACCATTCTCGCAAACAAAAGAAAACTAAGTCACCTCCTTGGGGATCAAATTCTAATCAATGCCTAACTTCTTAAACTTTGTCTCAAGCACCCATGTAGCTTCAACATCATCCATAGCCTGCCACTTGATTAGGTGCTCCCAATAGATTTGGTGTCTTGTCTTCTTAGCGATCCTTGAACTCAATACCTTTTCAGCCTTTGGATTTGGTGTTGCTGGTAATTGAAGGTTGTTGGCATCATTTGATACCTCTGAGTGACTGCAATCTAAACGTTGAATTGGTCCTTTGTAAGCAACTAAGTTTGCTATGTTGAAAACCGGTGACAATCCTATGTCACTAGGTAGGTCCACCTTGTATACATTTTCTCCATACTTGGATAGGATGGCACATGGACCCAACCTTCTCATTTGCAACTTATTGGGTACTCCTTATTGTAGGCTTGTTTTTTTTAGGTGCACCATGACAAGATCTCCTACTTGGAATTGTTGGTTCTTCTTTCTCTCATCAACCTTTTGCTTGATTTTACTTGTATTTTCTATCAATGCTTGCTTGACTGATTCATGTATCTCCTTCATTGACTGAGCAAAGTCTTCTACATATCCACTTCTTGTTGCTGCATTACCTAAGTCTCTTAGCTCCAATATACCCCTTGGGTGAACGCCATAGACCACCTCAAAAGGACTCTTGTCGGTGGTTCTATTTATTGTGTCATTGTAAGCATATTCATCTTGTGATAGCACTTGATCCCATGTCTAACCATACTCCTTGGTAAGGCACCTCAATAAGTTTCCTAAGCTCCTATTAACCACTTCGGTCTGCCCATCTGTTTGAGGATGGTAGGCTAGTCCAAAAGATAGGTTCGTGCCAAGATTTTGCCAAATTATTTTCCAAAAATGACTCATGAACTTTGAGTCCCTATCTGAAACAATGCTCATGGGTAAACCATGTATCCTTATCACTTCCTTGAAAAACAAATGAGCTATATGGCATGCATCATGAGTAGTCTTGCAAGGTACAAAATGGACCATCTTACTAAATCTGTCTACTATGACATAAATGATGTCAAATCCCTACTTTTTCCTTGGTGAACCTATGACAGAATCCATACTAATGCACTCCCAAGGTCTATTTGGTATGTGAAGAGGCTGGTATAAACAGGCATTTGAAGAAGCACCCTTGGCCTTTTGACAAACAATACAAGTCTCCACATACTTTTTAATATATTGATTCATCCTAGGCCAATAATAATACCTCTGAACCAACTCTTGAGTCTTATTGACTCCAAAATGACCACTAAGACTGCCATTATGCTTCTCTTGTATGAGATTTTCTCTCATTGACCCTCTAGACACACAAAGTTATCCTCCTCTAAACAATAGTCCATCTTGCAAGGTAAAATCTGAATACTCACTATGAAAATTATTTTGATACTCTTTGCATACCTTGTAGGCATTTGAGAAGTCTTCATCATCTGGGTATAGGTCTCTAAAACTATCAACACCTATGCTCCTTAACTGAATTTCTTGGACTGTCAAGAGTCTTCTACTCAATGCATTAGCAACCCGGTTTAATTGACCTTTTTTGTGCTTGATTGTGAAGGTGTAGCCTTGCATGTACTCTACCCACTTCATATGTTTGTGACTCAGTTTGTCTTGTGAGTTTAGAAAGCTCAAGGCTTGGTTGTCCATATAGACTACAAATTCCTAGGGAGGAGATAGTGTCTCCAATTCCTCAAAGCTAGTGTCTCCACTTCCTCAAAGCCTACACTAAAGCATATAATTCCAAATCATAAGAGGAGTATTTACTCTTTGCATCACTTAGCTTCTCACTATGGAAAGCTACTGGTCTTTCTTCTTGGCTTAGGACAACACCTACTGCAACATTGCTTGCATCATATTCCATTGTGAAGGGTTTCTCAAAACTAGGCAACACTAACACTGGTTGAGTAGCTATCTTCTCCTTCAAGGTTTCAAAACCTCTATTTGCTTGTTCATTCCACTGAAATTTTGTCTCCATTCCACCTCTAATAGTGTCCATCATTGGTGCACATATAACACTGAATTTCCTAATGAACTTCTTGTAATACTGAGCTAGTCCATGGAAACTTCTCACCTCTATTGTTGACTTAGGAGTAGGCCAATTCACTATGGCTTCAACCTTGTTGGGATCCATCTTGAGGTTTCCTTGAGAAAACACAAACCCAAGGTAAACCAACTCCAGCTTAACAAATTCACACTTGTCCAAGTTCATGGTTAGCTTCTCTTCACATAATCTTTGTAGCACATTTTGCAAATGATTAATATGATCTGCCCTATCCTTACTGAAAATGAGAATATCATCTAGATATACCACCACAAATTTACCGATGAAGTCCTTCATCACCTCATTCATGAGTCTTATGAAGGTGCTTGGAGCTTTGGATAAGCCAAATGGCATTACAAGCCATTCATAAAGACCCTCTGTTGTCTTGAATGTAGTTTTCCATTCATCACCCTCCTTAATTCTAATTTGGTGGTATCCACTTTTAAGGTCAATCTTGGTAAAGTATTTGGATTCCCCTAAACAATCCATTAGGTCTTCTATTCTAGGAATTGGAAACCTATATCGGATAGTGATCCTATTTATAGCTCTAGAGTCAGTGCACAATCTCCAAGTACCACCTTTCTTTGGGGCTAACACGGTAGGTACAGCACAAGGGCTAATGTTTTTCCTAATTAGTCCTTGGTCTAAAATCTCTTGGATTTGTTTGGAAATCTCAATATTTTGTTGGGGAGACATCTTGTAAGCTGCCTTGTTAGGTAAGGATGCTCCGAGAATAAAGTCTATTTGATGGCTTATGGCTCTTTTAGGAGATAAGGTGGCTGGTTGTCCATCACTCACTATCCCTTTGAACTTCTTCAATAACTCTTGAACCTCTATTGGCAAATTTGGCTGCTCTTTCTTGTCTTCCTCTTTAGGCTTCATTACTAATGCAAACCCTATACCTTCACCTTCCTCAAGTGTCTTCAAGAACTGCTTTTCACTCACCAAAAGAACATTAGGACCTGCTGCCCTCTTTTCACCTTCCTCGAGGGCACATTGGATCTTGAATGCGACTCCATCTTTCTTGAATGAGTATGCATTCTTGGCTCCATCATGAATGGCCTTGTCTATCAAATTGCCATGGTCTTCCTAATAGAAGATGGCATGCATCCATGGGTAGGACATCACATAACACTTTGTCCTTATACCCCCCAATGGTAAAATCCACCCATGCTTGCTCATTGACTAGGACATGTTGGACTTTCTTCAACCAAGTGACCCTATATGGGTTGTTGTGAGGTATCCTTTGTAATTTAAGCTTACCCATTGCCTCTTCTGACACAATATTGTTTGTTGACCCTGAATCAATGAACACTTTGCAAAATTTGTCCATTATCTTGTATTTGATCCTAAATAATGACCTCCTCTAGCTAGGCTCTTCTCTAACATGTTCTTTTATCAAGGTTCTTCTTATCATCAAGTTGTCACCTAATTCTGATTCTAAGGCAGCCTCTGAAGTCTTGCTACTTGAAGTCTCTTCTTCAAGATAGTTCACTCTCATTTCACTACTCTATGATGATGATCCCTTCTCTAGATACCTATATGTCAGATGACCAAGTTGGTTGCAATGGTAACACTTCATTGATGCAAAATATGAGGAACCTCGACCTTGTCCACTAGACCTTCCTCTAAAACCACTGTTTGACCCCCTTCCTCTATTGAGTCCTCCTTTACCAGTGCCACTTTCTTGTTGCTCAGTGAGTTTAGACTCACCTTGTGTTCTTTGCTCTGAACTTCTTCCTCCAAAGCCTCCCCTATGGCCTCTATTTTCTTTTCCTCTACCCCTGCCCCTATTACTAATTGAATCATGTTTTCTTTTATGTTTCTCTTCCACTTTAAGGGCAAGTTGATAGCTTTGATGAACTGTCTTTGGGCTCATTCGACTGATTTCCTCTTGGATGTTCCACCGTAGACCATTTAGGTACCTAGCAAATTTGAGACTTTCTTCTTCCACTACATGAGATCTAAGGCTAAGTTTATGGAACTCCTCTATATAACCACTTACATCAAGCTCTTTTTGTCTTAAGTTTTGTCTTTTCCTATGAATCTGCACTTCGTAGTCATCAGGGAGATAGACTTCTTTGATTTTGACTAACATCCCTTTCGAAGAAGAGATGGGTGTTTTACCCATTTTCTTTCTCTCATCTTGCACAAATTTCCACCATGTGAGAGAAGCTCCTCTCATCCTTGACTTGGCCACTTTAACTCTTTGGTCTTTAGTTATGCCTTCACATTCAAAATGGTTCTCCCTGCCTTCTATCCATTCTAGAACCACTTTTGCTTCCATCTTACCGGTAAACAATGGCAATCCTTCTAGTGATTTACCACTTAAGGCCTTCAATGCCTTTAGGAAAGGTTCTTGTTCTAAGATAGGATCAGGTTTAGGTACTTTTTCTATCTCTGACACCTCTTTACCCTTCCCTTCTGCTCCTTCAACTTTTACCAACACTCCATATGCCTTGGTTTCAACCTCACCAAGCTTACTTTCCAATTCAATCAACTTCTCCTTCAGGAGTCTATTTTTGTCCTCTAGATCATCCGCTTTCTTTGCCAACTCTGCATTAGTCACCATGGTGTTGTCTCCTACAAATTCCACTGAGGATATCTACTCACCTAGCCCAAATCTTATAGGCTCTGATACAAATTTGATGGGGTTTGCCTAGCTTGCTCACACTTCACCTAGTTGGTGTTGCTCAATTCCACCAACCTCTCCGGGTCTAGCTATGCTCCAAGACCTCCAAGTCCTTCTCAATCTCTTCTATGGCTTTCCCTTTTCCAATCTCAAGGTGTTTGCAACAAGTGTTTAACTAGGAACCCAACCGTTACCAAGTGACTTTCATATGCTCAATTGTGCTAACTTGACAACAACTTGTCAAAATCACCCCCATACTATTGTGAGTCATTGCAAAGGTGTGGAGGTAGAAATTTAACATGTAATTAATTCCATTTGGGTCCATTTGTGGTTTGCATTCATTATCTTTCCTACCGATTTCACCATTTTGCCTCGAAATAGGGCTACAAGGAATGAACCCCTATTAGGCCTCCACAATCCAGTTTTTGAGGGTTTAGAGGAAAACGGTCAAAAAGACCCTACAACAAGGTTTGTTTTTCTTCAAACACTCACCTATGCCCAAGATATTTTGGTGGTTTTGGTTTCCCAACTTTTCGTACAATGCCCTAACCCAAAAATGAGGGTTTGCTAGGGTTTCTAGGCCTCTTAATTGGCAGTGATTGATCAATTTAGTAAAATAGGAAACTAAAATTCTTTTCAAGGCTTCTCCTTGTAATGGAAACTCTGTATGGACTTCATGGACCTCTCCAAATGATTTGGTTGTGGTTTTGTGTTCACCTCTACACTATGGACTCAAATTTCACCCTGTCTTCTCTAGCCAAGTTGCTCTTGGACATGCCTAGAACAAGGTGGTCACCATGTCAATATTCACTTCCAGAACTTCTCCCTACATATATACACTATACAATGGGTTGCCTTCCATGTTCCAATAGGATGTGATGGTAGCACAGATGGATTTTATGGGGCAACCATTTTTACATGAAATTGCTATTTACAAGCCAAAACTGGCTGATTAGAAACAAAACAATGAAAACACTAACACACACTAACTAAAAAGCTTGAAATGAAACAAATGACATTGAAACACAACAAATAACTTCAATCCATAACTGGATCAATGGATTCAATCTATTATCATTCACATTTTATGCAAAATAAGACCAAAACAATGATAACAGTCCGAAAATGAGTAGTTTCAGATTGTTGATCATACAAAATTAAACTTCCAACTTTGGTAACCACGCAAGAGGAGGTTTAAATAGTCTTCCCCACATGTGGAGGCATTCTAGGGCATTTTTCTATCCCTAACTCCACCGCTAAGCACTTTTAGGACAAAAGTTGTCATGACAACTTTTACAACTTTTCACTTTTTTCTTTGCCAACCTATTACAAGTCATTAATCGTGACTTTTTAAGCATTCATAAGACCATTCTAAACCTCTCTAATTCTCATACTAATTTATGCCACCTTTTACCATCAAGAAGGCCAATTTCGTACTCAAACTACTAACTATTCACAAAGTGCAAACCTAGGAAGAAAACCAACTCAACTAGGCCTACACTTGACTCAAATCAAACATCACACTCACTCCTTGGACCCTCCTGGAGTCCTTATTAGGAACCTGACTTGGCTAAGGTCAGTACAAGCCAAAATTGTGAAAGGACTATGAGCCTAAGTCCAAGGTGCTCCTGCACTAGAAATGATACTTGATTGATACATGTTTACTCTTTGAATGTTGCACCGGGTTCTTTGACATTTTAATAGCACTGGAATTATCAAAATATAAGATAATAGGCTCATCATAGATAAATTTGATATCCTTCAACATTTTCTCCATCCAAACTACCTAAGTGCAGTTACTAGCATCAGCAATGTGCTAAGCTTCAGCAGTAGATAGGGAAACTGAATCGTGTTTCTTGCTTGCCCATGAAACCAATTTCTTACCCAAAAGGAAAGCACCACCGGAGATACTCTTCTAGTCGCCAATGCCACCACCCCAATCAGCATTAGTGTAAGCACATAACATGAAATCATCATTCCTCGGATACCACAAACCATAATCCACAGTTTCTTTCAAGTATTTGAATATCCTCTTTAGAGAAGTGGCGTGACTCTCTTTCGGATCAGCTTGATATCTAGCAGCCATGCACATAGCATGCATGATGTCAAGTCTAGTTTGAGTCATGTACAACAGTCCACCAACCATAGATTTGTACAAGGTCTGATTAGCTTTTGGAGATTCATCATTTTTAGACAATTTACAGCCAGTCACCATAGGAGTTCCAATCGGTTTAGAATCTTCTAACCCAAACTTCTTCAGCAATTCCTTCACATATTTAGTTTGAGATATAAAAATACCTTTTTCTAGTATGTGAAATCTGCAATCCTAAAAAAATTTCATATCTCCTATCATAGACATCTAAAATTCTTAATGCATATCACTGGCAAACTTCATGCTCAAGTTATCATTTCCTCCAAAGATAATGTCATCAACAAAAAATTCAACAATTAAAATATCATTCTCAATCTTGAAATATAGATTACTATCATCAATACCTTTATTAAATCCCAATTTCAGCAGATACTTATCCAATCTAGCATACCAAGCTCTAGGGGCTCATTTCAGTCCATAAAGAGCTTTCTTCAGTCTTCATACCATGTCTCCATCATCTGATAATGAAAATCCATCAGGTTTCTCAATGTAGACTTCTTCCTCAAGATCACCATTCAGAAATGCCGACTTGACATCCATCTGATATACCTTGAAATCTTTATAAGCATCATATGCAAGCAATAGTCTAACAGCTTCAAGTCTAGCTACAGGAGCAAAAGTCTCCTCATAATCAATTCCTTCTTTCTGTGAATATCCTTTGCATACCAATCTTTATTTATTTCTAACAACTTCACCGACTTCATTTAATTTGTTTCTGAATACCCATTTAGTACCAATCACATTCTTTTCTTTAGGTATAGGCACAAGTTCCCATGTGTTATTCTTTTCAATTTGATTTAATTTTCTTTCATAGCCTTTATCCAATTTTCATCTTTGCAAGCTTCAACAACATCTTTAGGTTCAATTTTAGAAATCAAACATACATCTTCAGCAACTAATCTTCTTCTAGTCATCACGCCTTTCTTTTTATCACCAATGATCTGATTTTCAGAATGATTCAATCTTATATACCTCAGTGTCTTCTGATTATTCTAATTTTTTAGGTTCCTGCACCTCTTCACCGGCAGCAGCAACATCTAGATTAACTCTCTCTACTAGATCATTATGCTTCAATTCTTCTGGTTGAATTTTCTTTATGACAAAATCTTGATCATCATCATATTCACATGCTCTGATTTATTTTCCACAATTCTCATCAACCTTCACATTTTCACTTTCCACTATCTTTCTTAGTCTCTTATTGTAGCATCGATAGGCTTTGTTCTTTGTTGAATATCCCAAGAAAATTCCTTCATCACTTCTTGCATCAAACTTTCCTATATCCTAATATATCTTGATATAACACTTGCTTCCAAAAATTCTAAAATATCTCACAGTAGGAACATGACCAAACCATAGCTCATAAGGAGGCTTACCGGAATCACCTTTTATATGCACTTGGTTGAATGTGTAAATGGTAGTGCTAACAGCTTCTCTCCAATAGATCTTTGAAACATTCCCTTCAATCAACATAGTCCTTGCAGCATCCAAAATAGTTTTGTTCATCCTTTCAACAGCTCCATTATGTTGTGGGGTTCTAGGAGCGGATAATTTTCTTCTAATTTCATGCTTCTCACATAATGAATCAAACTCACTGAAACAAAATTATCCTCCTCTGTCAGATCTTAGACATTTCACCTTCAATCTTGTCTCAGTCTCAACCTTTGCTTTGAATATCTTGGATTTATCTAATGCTTATGATTTCTCCTTCAAAAAGACAACCCACATCATTGTATAATAATCATTAATCAGTAACATAAAATATATGTCACCCTGCACATTTCTAATATTTTTAGGTCCACATAGGTCAATATGCACAAGATCTAGCAATCCATCAGACGTATACTGCTTACTTTTGAAAGAAATTCTTGTTTGTTTTCCCATTTGACATTCCTTACATACCAGATTAGCAGGCTTAACAATTTTAGGAAAATCTCTAACTGCTTTATGTATAACTGATCTTAATCATTGAGTCAAAATTAGCATGACATGTTCTCCTATGCCACAACCAATTTTCATCAATCTGAGAAATCAAACAACTTTTCTCACCAGCATTCAAATGAAAGATATTTCCTCTAGTCTTAGTTCCAGATGCAATCTCTATATGAGGGGGATTTAGGATCCTCCATTTTCCATTCTTGAATTTCAAATCATAACCTTTGTCAACCATATGTCCAACACTTAAAAGATTATGCTTCAAACCTTCAACATACAAGACATCATCAGTGTTATGCTTACCATCAAAGGAAATAAAACCTCTACCACGGATCAAACAGACTTTGTCATCTCCAAATCTTACTATTCCACCATCGTACCTTTCCATATTCACAAATTTTCTTTTATCACCAGTCATATGATGTGAATAACCGCTGTCAATCACCCATTCATCTTTCTCTTCAACTTTAGCAGGTAAATCTTTCTCCTCAATAGTGCAACTTGTGGAATCAACAGTTACCAGTCCATCTTCTTTAATAGCAATAAACACAAATTCATCTCCTTCTGATTCTTCATCTATAACACCTTCATCAACAACATAGTACCAGTTCTTCTAATGTTTATACTTCCGATTAGACTTGTAAGACTTATCGTACTTCTAATGCTTCTCATATCTATCATCCCTATCATGCTTATCAAATTTATCATGTCCATCATATTTAGACATTCTCTCCGGGCATCTAGAAGCAAAATGTTTTATCTTATTGCAAGAGAAAAATTCCAGTGGCAGTTTTCCATCATACTTACCAGCTCCCTTAGGCAATCTTCGGGCAATCAGTGCTTCAAGCTCCTCCAATTCTCTTTCTTGCTCTTTCATCTCTCTTATCTCTCTTTCATATCAAGATATTCTACATTTTTCAGGATCATACTTCTGCTTTCTAGATATAGATGCTCTAAATATTGTCTCAGACCTCCCATGTGATTCACCAAACTCGCTCAATTCAAATGAGGCAATCTTTCCAACCAACATATATCTTGTCACAGTAGTCACACTCCAAATCTCACCAATAGAAGGTATCATATGTTTATAAGAAGGAGGCAATGATCTCAGCACCTTAGCAATAATTTCATCTTTTTCAAGGGTTCCACCAACACATCTGATACCTAGGACAAGTTCATTCACCTTAGCCATAAAGGAATTTATGTTCTCATCTTCTCCCATTCTTAGTATCTAATACTTCCCTTTCAAACTTTGCAAATTAGAAACTTTGACTTGTTTATCTCCTTCATACAGGTTCTCAAGCTTCTCCCATATCTCATGTGTGGTCTAAAGTCCCATTACATTAGTCATCTCTGAATCAGTTGGGACACTTAGCAATGCTTCCTTCGCTCTAATGTTATGTTCAACTTCCTTGATCTCATTAGTAGTAATCGGTCCATTCTGAGGAACAAAATATTGGTATATTGGCATAACTGTTGATGATATTGGTGAACCGATATAAGGACTGTTGGTGATGATATAGTTGAGATGTTGTTTGATGACTTGATGATCAGTTTATGTTGTCATTGATGGCAACTATGGTTACATTATTTTATCATGTTATCTAAGTCATCTATGATTGACCGGAAAGCTATGGAATGGATTTGACTGTTAACTAGCAAATAGGACTTTAACCGGTAAATGTGAAACTATGTTATGCTTAAGTAATTCGATCTTCAGATTGATGAGGAATTTGGTGTTGCGGTTTGGAATATTTATTTGTAACACTGTAATGAGGTTATGACTGGAACCACATCATGTTTTGGCTACCGGAAGTCATGTTTGTGATCAACTGATGTATTTTTTGTAGGGTTTTAGTAGGGTTTAAGAACCGGTATTCAAATCTTATAACCGGTAATGATTTTGAGTTCGGTGGTGTATTACATTATGTTTGTAAGATGGTGATGACATTGCTAAATCCACGTGAAGTGATAAGATGTTGTTTTGGCACGATCAAAGAGAATTTCTTGGGAATGAGCGAAGTGCTTAGTAGAATGAGCTAAGGGTTTGAAAGTGTATCAAATCGATGTGTAGTGATCATTCAGCGGTTGTAATTGATTTGTAATTTGTTGTAATGATCCATATGATGATTTGTAATGATTTTTAAAGATCTGTGATGATCTATGATCTAAATCTTAGGGTTTTGTAACCGACTAAGTAGTAAAGTCTATTTAGGGTAAGTCTGTGATGATTTACTGTGTCGGTGATCAAAAGAAGAGTGTGTGGTCGAATCAGTGTGTGTGTGTGTGTGTGTGTGTCTTCAAGAGAGAAGAATATTGGAATATAAAATAATTTGTACAAGAAAGAAGAGAGATATATTTTCATATCATACATCTGTTGTTCCCTAACAGTTGTAGCAGACTCAAAATCCCTTAACCAGGTAGGTCCTGACAGGACTGATTGTGTAAGTCCCTTCATCGGGTGAATCATTAGCTTGGGTTCTAAATCCTTTCACAAGGTTACTCCTGACAGAGTAAAGGTCCTAATGGGGCTAAAGTAAATCCCTTAACCGGGGGACTCCTAACAAGGTCTGCTCCTAACTGAGCATATTTGTAAGCTCCTAACAAGGCGCATTCTGAAAGAGTGCAAAAATGTTGTGGGTACCAATTCTCACCATGATTTTTACCATTTGGGTTTCCATGTGAAAATCCTAGTGTTCATGTGTTGATTGATTTCTTATGTGTTTAGTTGATATTTTTCTATTGCATGCATGTTGATGAACACTTAGAAGAATAGTTTGATAAATTTGATCAGCAGTATGATTTATGTTATTACCGGTACTGTTTATGAGTTGAGTTGAAAGAAGTTTTTGGTGGTTGTTAAAGTTTTAAAGTTTACTTTTATTACTGATTCACTCCCCCTCTCAGTAATAACCAGTTCCTCACAAATAACAATTGGTATCAAAGCATTGGTCCTTTGTGTGCAGAAGCTTAACCGCCTGAGGAAAAGATCTGGAGGAAAATGATGAAGAAGGAGGGTCTGAAGTTTACTAAGGACAACTACACAATATGGAAAGATAGAATTAAGATTTATATCACAGGTATGGGTTCTCAATTTTGGCAACATGTTACTACTAAATATGTACCCCCTACCTGATGAATACTAAGAGGGGGGATGAATTAGTATACCAAAAAATATTGTAATCAATCTTTTAAACAGTTTAGCAGATAACCGGTGCAACAGATTAACTAATAAACCGGTTAAGATAAATGCAAACCAAATAGAAAACAAAGCATTCACCCGCAAAAGCACAATCACCATAACACAAGATATTTGACGTGGAAACCCAAATGGAAAAAAACATGGTGAGAAGAAACTCACAAGTAACTATCTACATAATAGAAACCAGACCGGTTAAGGTCAGACCGGTTAAGGTCATACAATGTTCTTCACCAAAATAGATCATGTTAGGAATATAGATCTCTATTAGGAGATAAGTCCTGTTAAAGACTACCTTGTTAAAAGATTTTAGATCCACAGTTGTGAACCACCTTGTTAGAGGATTTACAAAGGCTTTGTTGGGCCTACCCAGTTAAGGGTTTTAGACTTGTCAAAGATATTAGTAATCAACAAGTGAATAATCTAGATAATAGCACAGTATGCTTAATTAGATCCTTGATAGATCATTGTTAATGCATTTCAGCATTACTTCAGTCTTCAATATCTCCACACTCTATCTCTTCACACAGACCTAATCTTCTCTTCAATGATCGCACATAGCATTTTCTATTCTATGTCTCACACTTTGTCTCATACATGCAAACCCTAGACATGATGTCCTTTTAAAAGAATATGATTTCATGTCGGTCCAATAGAATTAGACTACAAGTTCCTAGGTACAGTGCATCTAGACACATTTGGTAACACAACACAAACACACTGCCAAAGTGTCGGTGGATGATAACTCATCACACATTATAGTGATACCGATTGGTAACTCATCATAGATATATACCGGTTAATACAATATACCGATTACCGGTTGTAAAAAAATGAAGACTGGAAAATCGTAGTGTTCTGATCAAAAGTTAACTACCGCTTGGGTCCTTTGTACCGCTTGAGATCCTCAAACCGCTTGGGGTCTTCATACTGCTTGGGATCTTCAGTCAATCTATGACCAGTAAACCATCTTCTGCAAAATACTGATAGTCTAAAGACTATACATTCAATAATACACAATACCATTTGGAACAATTACTGGTTGAGCATAACTCATACATCAAGAAAGTGTGTGTCCATCAATGGAAATCAAAACATCATCAAAATGCCAACACTACCAGTCCTCTAACTCCATATCAGCTTAAGGAGGAGTAGGAAAACAATCAAGCATTGAAGCTATTGTACGTACATTGTCTGATACTGAATACATTGATGTACATGGATTAGACACTGCATTTGAAGTTTTGGAGAAATTAGAACTAATCTATGGTGGTGACAAACATGTTCAAAAAGCTAAGGAAGAGAGTCTTAGAGGTAAATTTGATGATGAGAATGGTAGAAGGTGAAAATATAGCTCAGTATAGTCAAAGGATCAAAGAGGTTGTCAGTGGTATTAAAAGTGTCGAAGAAAAGATTGAAGATGACACTATTGTAAGTAAGATGTTAAGAACTCTTTTACCTGCCTGTGCTATAAGAGTTTCTACTATTCAAGAGTTAAGGTCAGTAAGTAGTGATAAAGTCACTATTGATTCTTTTATTGGTAAACTGGCTACATTTGAATTAAATAGTTTTGATAACAGTATTTCTAAGGCATCTGAATCAGCTTTTAAAGCATTTGTAATCGGTACACCTGTGAGAAAAGGGAAATATGTATGTCACGGTTATGACTGCAGATCTAGTCATGGTGGTAGCAGAGGAGATAATGATGATGAAGATCATCTGAAGGAGTTTGAAACTCTTTTGGCTAAGAGACTTCCAAGAGGCACTTGTAAATATAAAGGTAAACTACCTCTTAAGTGTTTCTCTTGCAATAATATTGGACATATTGTTGCAAATTGCCCTAAAAGTGATAGTAAGGAGAAGTTTTGGAAATATAAAGGAAAATGGAAGAAACAATGCTATGTTGTAGTTGATGAAGGAGTGACAGATAAGGAATTTGAAGATAATGACAATGAGGAGATTGTCTTTGTTCTTGTGAAGGAAGATCTGACTGATGAAAAAGCCTTGGTATCTCATTTTGACTCTAGTGATGAGTGGATAATAGACAGTGTTTGTTCACATCACATGATCGGTGATAAGAACAAATTCATATCCTTTGAAGAGTTTGATGGCGGTGTGGTAAGATTTGGTAATAACTCACCCTGCATGGTAAAAGATAAAGGATCTATTTCACTGAATGGTAAGAGTAATGTAGATGATATTTATTTGGTTGAAGGTTTAAAACATAGTTGTTTGGTGGCTAAAATTGAAGATAGTTGGTTATGGTACAAAAGGTTTTGTCATGTCAACTTTGATAATTTGATAAAGGTCAGCAAATCAAGTATGGTGAGAGGTATGTCCCAACTTGTTAAACTGGATAATGTGTTATGCAAATATTGTCAGATGGGTAAGATGACTTCGACATCTTTCAAGAGTAAATATTTTTCTTCGGAGCATATTCTTGATTTAGTGCATACTGATCTATGTGGTCCTATGAGGACTAGAAGGTTTTATGGTGATTAATATTTTATGATTTTCACTTATGATTTTTCAAGGATGATGTGGGTAACTTTCTTGAAGGAGAAATCAGAGGCATTCAGCAAATTCAAGATCTTTAAAGCCCTAGTTGAAAAGGAAACCAGCAAGAATCTGAAGTGCTTAAGATCTGATCAAGGTGGAGAATTTACTTCTTATGAGTTTACTAGGTATTGTGAAGAACATGGAATAAAGAAACAGATGTGAGCACCTAGGACTCCACAGCATAATGGCATTGCAGAGAGGAGAAACATAACAATTGTGGAAGCTGCTAGAACAATGTTGATATAAGGAGATGTTCCAAAAGTATTTTGGAGAGAAGCAGTTAGCACTGTTGTTTATACTTTGAACTGGGTTCTTCTAAAGAAAGGTAATGATAAAACACCTTATGAACTTTGGCATGGTAAGACTCCTAATGTCAACTACTTTAAAGTTTATGGTAGTAGATGTTTTATTAAGAGAGATGATTTTACTGCAAAATTTGATGTGAAGAGTGATGAAGAGATATTTCTTGGATATTCTACCAAGAGTAAAGCATTCAAATGTTATAATAAAATGACAAACAAAATTGTTGAGTGTGAATGTTAAAATTGATGAATTTTCTGACAAACCTAATGAGTCCAGCAGATCTGAGCTTGCTGACAATAAACAAAAACTTATGTATATTGAACCAGAAGTGCATAAGGAAGATGAGCATAACAATGCAGAAATAGGAGCTCAATCGGTAAGCGATGAAGAAGATGATGAACGTGAAGTTGAAAGCATTGCACCGGAAATGGTAACCCAAAATATGGAAGGCTAAATCATTCAGAAGACCATATTATAGGTGACAAGAATGCTAGTGGGTAAACAAGAAGAAAAATCAGAGAGAATTCCTGTTTGATTTCAACTATTGAGCCGAAGACTATTAGAGAAGCTTTGAAAGATGAAGACTGGTTGAATGTGATGAATGAAGAACTTGACCAAATTGAGAAGAACAATACATGGTCTCTTCTTCCTAGACAGGAAGAAAAAAATGTTATTGGGACAAAATGGGTATTCATAAACAAACTTAATGAGGATGGTGAAGTTGTTATAAACAAGGCAAGGTTGGTTTGCAAAGGGTATGCACAAGAAGAAGGTGAAGACTATGGTGAAACCTTTGTGCTAGTGGCAAGACTTGGAGGTGTTAGAATGTTGCTTGCCTTTGCTGCTTTTAAAGGATTTAAGGTATATCAGATGGACGTTAAATCAACTTTTCTGAATGGTATCTTGGAAGAAGAAGTATATATAGAACAACCGGATGGTTTTGCATTGAGTGAAGATGAAAATATGGTTTGCAAACTACACAAGGCACTATATGGATTGAAGCAATCTCCTAGAGCATGGTTTTAAAGATTGCATGCACATTTGATCAAGATAGGATTCTGGAGAATCAGTGAAGACAGTAACATATATTTGAAGACTGATGGAGACAAAATGTTACTTGATGAAGTTTTTATTGATGCTATAATATTTGGTGGAAATGATGACATGTGTATGTCTTTTGTAGATGAAATGAATAAAGCATTTGAGATATCTCTTATCGGTAAGATAAAATTCTTTATTAGTTTATAGATTCAACAACTGGAGAATGGAATATTTATCTATCAGACTAAGTATGTAAAAGAAGTCTTGCAAACTTTTGTCATGGAAGATTGTAAACTAGTTGGTACTCTAATGGTGATAGGTTGTAAATTGTCAAAACAAGATGATTCACCATCTGTGGATGAGAAAGAATATAGGTCTATGATTGGAAAGTTGCATTATGTTGTTCATAGTAGACCGGACATTGCACATGTTGTTGGATTGGTTGCAATATTTCAGAAAGATCATAAGGAGACACACATGGTAGCGGTAAAAAGGATATTCGGGTATTTGAAAGGAACAGTTGATTATGGTTTGTGGTATCCTTACAATGATAATTTTTCTTTAAAAATTTTCAAAAATGCAGATTGGGCTGGAAATGTTGATGACCAGAAAAGCACAACCGGTGGAGCTTTCTTTTTAAGAGAAAAATTGGTGTCCTAGATAAGCAAGAAACAATCTTGTATTTCACAATCTATAGCTAAAGCAGTATATGTGGCAGCATCAATGAATTGTACTCAGGCTATATGGATGAGACATATTTTGGAATGTTTTAAGGAAGACACGTCTAAACCGGTGACTATTCATTGTGATAACACTAGTGCTATTAATATTTCAAAAAATCATGTGTTACATGCAAGAACAAAGCACATTGAGTTGAAGTATCAATTTCTAAGGGAAAGAGTACGGGAGAAGAAAGTAAAAATGGAGTATGTGTCTAGCAAAGAGTAGTTAGAAGATATATTCACTAAACCTTTGCCTAAGATAACCTTTGAGTATCTCAGAGGTAGATTAGGGGTTGTACCCCTGCACAAGATCAACTAAGATGCTGGTGATGCATCAATCCAATGAATTAATTGAATATCTTTCAGTTTTGGATTGATGTGAAGTGGGCTACTCCTCAAGGGGAGAAACTATGATGAGATAAACAAAGATGGCAGCAGCAGAGATGAAGACAACATAAGTATTTGAACCTTTGGAATTGTTGTCAAAGCGAGAGAAGAACTAGATAACTGGCAGAAGAAATACAAAGGAGAAGAGCAAGTACAGAACATATCAATTCAATTTAGCATGATGAGGTTTTTCAGTATTGCCATCAATGCCAAAGGGGGAGATTGTTGGCATATTGGCATAACTATTGATGATATTGGTCAACTAGTATAAGGATTGTTGGTGATGATATAGTTGAGATGTTGTTTGATGACTTGATGATCAGTTTTTGTTGTCATTGATGGCAACAATGGTTACATATGTTTACATTATTTTATCATGTTATCTAAGTCATCTATGATTGACCAGAAAGCTATGGATTGGATTTGATAGTTAACTGGCAAATAGGACTTTAACCAATAAATGTGAAACTATGTTATGCTTAAGTAATTGGATCTTGAGATTGATGAGAAATTTGGTTTTGCGGTTTGGAATATGTGTTTGTAACATTGTAATGAGGTTATGACCAAAACCGCATCATGTTTTGGCTATCAAAAGTCATGTTTGTGATTGACTGATGTATTTTTTGTAGGGTTTTAGTAGGGTTTAAGAACCGATATTCAAATCTTATAATCGGTAATGATTTTGAGTTTGATGGTGTATTACATTATGTTTGTAAGATGGTGATGATGTGGTCGAATCCACATGAAGTGATAAGATGTTGTTTTGGTGCGATCAAAGAGCGAATTTCTTGGGAATGAGAGAAGTGCTTAGTAGAATGAGCTAAGGGTTTGAAAGTGTATCAGATCTATGTGTGGTGATCATTCAACGGATGTAATTGATTTGTAACTTGTTGTAATGATCCATATGATGATCTGTAAATATTTGTAAAGATCTGTGATGATCTATGATGTAAATCTTAGGGTTTTGTAACCGACTAAGTAGTAAAGTCTATTTAGGGTAAGTCTGTGATGATTTACTGTGTCGATGATCAAAAGAAGAGTGTGTGGCCGAACCAGTGTGTGTTTCCAAGAGAGAAGCAGATTGGAATAGAAAAGGATCTGTACAAGCAAGTAGAGAGTGTTATTTTTAGATCATACATCCGTTGTTCCCTAACAATTGTAACATACTCAAAATCCCTTAACCGGGTAGGTCTTGACAGGCTTGAATGTATAAATCCCTTCATCGGGTGACTCATTATCTTGGGTTCTAAATCCTTTCACAAGGTTACTCCTAACAAAGTAAATCTCCTAACGGGGCTGAGGTAAATCCCTTAATTGGGGGACTCCCAACAAGGTTTTCTCCTAACTGGGCATATTTGTAAGCTCCTAACCGTGCTAGGCTCCTAACAGGGCGCATTCCGAAAGAGTGCAAAAATATTGTGGGTACCAATTCCCACCATGGTTTTTCCCATTTGGGTTTCCATGTGAACATCCTGGTGTTCATGTGTTGATTGATTTCTTATGTGTTTAGTTGATATTTTTCTATTGCATGCATGTTGATGAACACTTAGAAGATCAGTTTGATAAATCTGATCAACAGTATGATTTATGTTATTATTGGTACTATTTATGAGTTGTTTTGAAAGAAGTTTTTGGTGGTTGTTAATTTTTTAAAGTTTACTATTATTACTGATTCATCCCCTCTCTCAGTAATAACTGGTTCCTCACAAATAAC
Organism: Cryptomeria japonica; assembly: GCF_030272615.1. Classification (NCBI taxonomy): domain Eukaryota; kingdom Viridiplantae; phylum Streptophyta; class Pinopsida; order Cupressales; family Cupressaceae; genus Cryptomeria; species Cryptomeria japonica. The sequence continues at coordinate 524,010,271 of NC_081413.1, forward strand.
ACAGAATAGGCATTATTAGTAATCCTCTCGAAGACATCTCAAGGGCACCTCCATCCGGTTCTTCCATATAGAATAGTTACTTCCATCAAATCTCAGACTCTCCTTCTTAAAGATAACACCTCCAATTTCCATCCCGGATCTCTTCAAGCAGTTAAGCTTCTTCCAAAGGATCTAGCTCTGATACCAATTGTTGGCAACAACAATGAAGGAAAACTGAGAGCGGGGGGTGAATCAGTTTCCACCGGATTAACAAACTTAACTACAATCACAAATTTGATTGAATGCAACAACAATAAAGATAAGAAAATTGATAGCACAACAAACAACACCAAGATTTTGACATGGAAAACCCGATTAAGGGAAAAACCACAGTGGGAATATACCCACAATAAGATGATACTCTGCAGTAGGATGTGTAAATATTACAATGGGGAATGCACCTGCATTCAAGCTCACTGCTAAAAATATAATAACCTGGAAGGCTACAACCCTCATGGAAGTCTCACTGACTTACAACAAGATTCAAACTATAATCTAGGAGGAATGAACTAGAATAATAGCATCTGCTATTTCCAGATGACAGTTCTTATTTAGCACATATGGCTGCTCTGCAACCCTCCAAAACTCTGCTCAATCACACTACCGAAGGATGAATTCCTTTGTTCGCACATACACCATTCTATGATAATGCAAACACACCACCTTCACACAAATTACATGACTTTATCACCTATTTATACAATTCATCAACATTGACTACAAGGTCGGCTAAACCCTCAACACCTAATTACAAATTTTCATTACATGATACAAAGATCAACCAATGGACCAATAAAATGATATACATGACATAACATAGACCTAAACCAAATCTTGAAACACGCATCACCACCGAAAATCATGCTAAGATCAACTGCAACATGCTACACCACCAAGAATACCGCATAACACGAAGAACATCACCAAATCGTGAGAATCACCAAAAATTCACACAACAATTAATGTGGATCATCAAAACAAATAGGAAATAATTAGGAAATGCCAACAAGCATGTTAGAATCGTCAATAACAGCTACACCAACACCACTTATCAAATCTTCATCGATCAACATCTGAACCTCAAGAACACTCAAACAACAACAACTATCATGAGGAAAGATAACTTGTGCAGCACCAAATCACAAATCATCTAAAATTAAGATACATAAGAACATCCCAAACAATCTCCCAAAAATCTTAGCCCAAGATCTTATCACATCGGAATATACTGGAGGAAATATCAAACTCTGCAAAGCACAAATCAAAAAAACCAAACTGCAAACCGGATCATATGATATGATAAATTAAGCTTCTGGATTACTGAAACCAATATAGAAAGATATAATGACACTAGGATTACTCCATATACTGAACTATGATCCCAATAAACCAATCTGAAATGGTGGTTGCAATAAATCACAGGAATATGTTGACATCAATGACAACAACATATCCTATTAGCAGCAGCAATGTCCAACAAGAAGGTCACAAACAAGCAAGAGAGGAGAGAGAGAGAGAGAGAGAGAGAGAATCTATTTTCTAATCAAGCTAATCAAGCATGTCATCTGACCCTGATCTTGCTCATCCTTATTTCGAGAAGGTGAACAATACGCAAGAGGAGCAACATCGAGCATATTAGCTAGAGCTATCGCAAGTTCCAAACAAGGACCATGCTTTAATGATGAGTCACTTTGTCTGTTACTAGGAGCTAGGATTAATTCTTTTGAAAATTATTTAGATAAATCATTGTCAACATCAACGTATTCATATTCATCATCAGAAATATTAGGATCAACATTTTCATCATTAACAACATTCTCACATATTTCTTCATCAAGATTAACAAAAAATAGGAGCTCTAATAGGAATAGAGCTTGAACCATCATTTGTCTTAAGCATTTTGCATCTTGGAGAATTAGATCGAGCATCCTCATTAGCAGAAAATGGAATTATGTCAATAATTGGTGTCTTGGGAGAAGAAATGGTTTGGGAAGCAAGTTCACGAGCTCTAGCATGGCATCTCCATCGGCGTTCTCTCGCACAACAATTTCGTTTGGTTTTAGTTGAAGGTTATGAAGGTTTAGGTTCATCAGGTATAGTCTTGTTTTTTTCTTTTAAGGAAGGATGCATAGGAGGTCTTTTAGGTTGAACAATAGGAGAGGTCATTCGCTTCCCTTTGTAAGATGTAGGAGGTGGGACTGCACCATATAAAGGAGGAATCAGATGTGTAGGAAGGAGACTGGGTCCATCGTGAGGAGGAGGAATAGTTCTACCCTTAGGAGGAACAGCTTGACACTTGGGAGGAGGAGGGTTTCTATCCTTGGGAGGAAGAGTGGACTCATCCATAGGAGAAGGAATAGATTCCTCTTTGGGAAGAAGACTATTTCTTTCCTTAGGAGGAAGAATAATCTTGTCCTCAAGGAGAGGTATATGATCATCAAGAGGAAGAATAAGTGATGGATTTATAGGTTTATGCAATGACAAAATCATCTCATTTTTCCATTTTTGATATGATTTAAAGAGAGCATCACTTCTAGGTTGAAGAGGTTGGAATTGTCTTGACTAAAAATAATCAAGACAAACATCTCCATGCCTCACCGTAGGTTGATATATGCTATGATTAACAATTATGATTTCATCATTATGAGGAAATTTCAAACACTTATGAACAGTAGAAGCAATTGCTTTCATGGAAGAGAGCCAAGGATGTCCCAACTTCACATGAAATTGATCGGATGTAAGAATGATAGCAAATTTAACATCTAAGCATTTAGTGCTAACATCAATAGGAAGTGTGATAGAACCAATAGAAGGATAAGAGAAGTCATCAAAAACTTTAACTACCACATCAGTATCATCATATATCACTTGATGCAATTGAAAAGTATAAAGAAATTCTTTAGTTATCACATTAATTATGCAAGTTGGATCAATAAGTACTCCTTGAGAAGGTATACCTTTGATTTTCATAATCATATATAATGGGCCATCAAGTGCTTCAATAGTATCACTAGGATCAAATGTAATACACAAGTCCTTAGGAGGTTCTTTTTGATCTATAAGGTTCACCACATTATTAGACTCAAGGCCAACATCATTGGGAGAGAAGGCGAGATGATCGGTCTCAAACACATTAGTGGAATGGGAAGGAAAAGGATCAATGAAAATTTGAAGGTTTTGATTAGGAAGAGCTATTGATTTGTTTCCTTTATCATTCATACCAGCCACAAATATGGTATTGTTATCAATCAAGTCTTGAATCTTACTTCTCAAAGAATAACACTTTTCAGTGCCATGAACAGGTTCACGATTGTCATATCCCTATTAGATAGAATATTCGAAAAAATTATTTGATTAATTTTGGGCAAGGTTAAAATTGATCGATTATTTATTTATAATAAATTAAAAATTAACCAATAAATCAAACAAACTCAAAATTAATAAATACATTAAATTAAATAATAAACCTGGTTAAATATAATAATAGACATATATATAAAATATTTTTTACTAAGAAACCATATATATAATAATAAAGAGATGCAAGTAATTAATTTTAAAGTTTAAACAATAGATAAATACTTATTTATATTTAATTTAATGAATTTTTTTTTTAAGCACATGGTGTGGGAGAAAAGGGAAGGCCAAGACACATGACTTAGTAGAAGAGAGGAAATTTACTATTAGCACTATGACAAATTTATTTATTTATTTTGGGAAGGAATGAATTTTAATTTAGCAAATGCTATGACATGGGAGTTACAAATTAATTCTATGACAAGAATATATCTATTCATGGTATTTTTATTTTTTTAAATGTTGTTTTTGCAGTTTCTCTTTATCTTTCTAGAGTTTTGCAGGAAATTTTACTTGAGAATTGAAGAAAAGATGAGATTTTTGGAAGGGAGCAAGAGGAAAAGTCAAAGGAGAGCATTACAAGATAAGTGGATTTTCTTCCAAATGATTAAGGAAGTTTTATTTATAAAATTTATTTAGTTTTATTTCAAAAAAATATGAAGTTTTTTTGTTTTCTTTGTAATATCTTAGGAAATAAAATAAAAATCTGTTTTAGTCTTTTAGAAAGGAAATAGATATAGTTTTTATTTGTTATTAAGATTTTCTATTGGTTCCAAATAAAATTTAAAATTTGGAGTTTTCAATCTAATTTTATTTCAAAGAAAGCTAATGGTGTTTTAATTTATTCATAACATGAAACACTAAACGTTCAATTAAATTCATTGAAAACAACTTTTATCTTAATTATGAATTAAAATTTAAATAAATTTATCAATAAATATATGAAATAGATCCATTGCATATCTATCTTGAAATACCTAATTTAACATAGTTTAATGATAAATTAGATTTTTCAAATACAAATTTAAAAAAAAGAAGAGAAGATATCAATCCATTATTTTAACACATCCAATATTATATTACAAAATTATAAGTGTCTAGATTTAATACTAAATGAGAATAATGAAATAATGTTAGGTTATCCTATTTTGAAGTTTGATGTAGTAAATATTATCATAGCAATTGACTTCACTTACAAAAACATATTGTTTAAAATTGAACATGCAAAATAATTAGTATTAATTGAATTGACTTTTTACTCAATTACTTTCACTAAAACTTATAATTTAATTAGTTATAAACAAGGGAAAAGGGACAATTAATATTTGTTGGAATTATGCCTCTAATTCACTTGACCTTTGTTCATACTAATCAGGTTAACTCTGGCCGATGAAACAGTGTGAGGAAAATTTGTGAACTCTATCGGTATATCCTTTTCCGATGAACTCGACATATCGGAGCTTGGAGTAGCAGGTTTGAAGTCATCCCTATGACCTGACGAAGTCGTCTTCAGTCATCGAGGTAGCATCAGTTATCAGATGGACGAAAGGATAAAAGAGCTGCAGTTTAGATCCTGATCCAACGGTCATCGCTTTACCGCTATGGAAATATGCACGTATGTTATATCCTGCAACTTGGCGACCATGGTGGGGCTCAACATAAGTGAGTGGTCTAGGTGAGATAAGGGTCATGCAGATCGGAGATGATCGAACGACAATCAAGGTTGATCCAACGGTGGTCGTTATGTCGCGATGGGAAACTGCTCGTTAGTATATTCCTCGCGACATGGCGACCAATTGGTGGGACCCGATAGGAGAGCGGCTAAGGCATATTAAAGGCTGAGAAGATCGAAATGATCGAATGACGATCGCAGAAGATCCGACGGTGGTCGCTAGGTCGCAATGGGAAATTGCTTGTGAGACTTTCAATCGCAACCCAGCGACAAAGAAGAATTCCAAGCAGATAGTGAGGTTGTGCTAAGATGTCAGAGCAGGGACCTAGAACCAATCTAGGGGTGCCACATGGTAGAGCACAGAGAGAAAGAGCGGATGTTCGGGATAGCTGATTGTTTGTCTTCCCGATACCCAATGGAATCACCTTCGGCAATCGAGTCTGTCATCAGGCCATCAAAGATGTATTTTTTTAAGCTACTCTGATACCCGATGGAGTCGACTTGTCTGAGCTAGGGTTTTTGAATACGAACCGATTCGATTCCTAGATGCATGTGGGATAATTGTTTTCTCACAAATGCAAACTAACGCAGCCAGTTAGATGTCTAACCGATTGGTGCAAACTAACAGTTGAATGGTCGACATGAAAATGTATATGAAGCCAAGAGGAGACTCGAACATGGTTGTTGTTTTGATGATAAGCCGTATACTGTGGTGTGTAACCGAAGTGATTAGAGTGAGCATTTGTGCTATGATAATAGACTATTGTAAATATTCTTTGTTGTGAATAAAGTGTTCTTGTTGTCGGTGGTGGGTTTTTTCCCAAAGGGTTTTCCCACGTAAATTCATGGTGTTTATCTCTGTGTGTGTTTGAATTTTGATATTGTCTCTATTTTGTATATGCTAATCTTAGTATTCTTTTAAGTTATAAAACACACTAGTCTTGTTTCCCCTACAAATTGACATTAGGGAAGCATTTTTCTGCATTGTGCTTTCCTTATAAGTGGTATCAGAGTCTGGCCAGTCGTGTTATCCTTGTGGGTAGGGTTGGTTTTTTGTGTTAATTTATTTCAGTGGGAGTCTATTAGTGTGTCTACTTGTTTACAGATTAAGATGGCAAGCACTTCTGGAAGAATGGATATTGAGAAGTTCAATGGCTCCAATTTTGAGCTATGGAAACTTAAAATTGAGGACCTGCTGGTTGACCGAGATTTTTGGATTTCAGTGAGTGGACATAAACCTTCAGGCATGAGGCAAGAAGATTGCGATTTAGCATACCGGAAAGCCAGAGGACTCATAAGACTAAGCCTTGTAGACTTAGTTCTGTTGAACGTACATGAGGAGAAGACTGTAAGTGATTTGTCGAAGAAGTTAGGAGATATCTATCAAGGCAAAACCTTGGTGAATAAACTCTTCCATAGGAAGAAGTTATATTCTCTTAAAATGGATGCAGGAACAACCTTGGTAGATCATTTGAATGCATTTAACATGGTTCTCGATCAATTGACATCAATCGATGTGGCTAGTCAAGAAGAAGAACGTTGTATGTTGTTGCTATGCTCATTGCCAGATTCTTGGGAACATTTGGTGATGGCCATTGGTAGTACTACAACCCAGTTCAAGATGGATCTGTGGTCAATACTCTTTTGTCAAAAGAAATGACAAAGAAGTCTTCTAAGATGACAAAAGATGCACTCTCTGTTTGAGGCAGACCAAAGGACAGAGACAAGAAGAAAGGGAAGAACTCCAAGTCTCAAGAGAGGTCCAAGTCTCCTGGAAAGAAGTCTATGGTGAAATGTTGGAACTGTGGACAAAAGGGTCATATTCGAAAAGACTGCAAAGAGGAGAAGAAGAGAAAGAACTCTTCTGATAATGAATCTTCTCACACTGATGCAGACGCCTTTGTAGCAGCTCTGGCAATGCCTGCTTCTGACAATGTGTGGTTGATTGACTCAGGGGAATCTTTACATATGGCATCTCACAAGGAGTGGTTCTCAAAGTATGAACTGTATGCTGGTGGGAAGGTGTACTTAGAAAGTGACTCAACACTGGAGATTGTTGGGAGAGGAAGAATTAAAATCCAATTTTTTGATGGGAGAATAAAGGGAATCAATGGAGTTTTGTACATACTAGGTCTGACAAGAAACCTACTTTTTGTAAGCAAGCTGAATGATGTTGGAGTCCAGGTAACATTTGTGTCGGGTGGTTGTAAGATGACTAGAGGGTATATTATTTTGGCTAAGGGTGAACACGTTGGTACATTGTACAAGTTAAATGTTGAACCTGTGTGCTATAATATAGTGACTAAGAAATCTGATAGAACTACCGAGTTGACATATGATGTAAATTCTATGGAAGCTAAACTTCCTACAGAAAAGACAATGCTCTGGCATTATAGGCTTGGTCACATTGGTGAAAAAGGTTTGAAAACTTTAAAGAGTAAAAATTTGGTAGAAGGACTTACTAATTGTAACCTTGAGTTTGATTTCTATGAACATTGCATATACAAAAAACAAAACCGTGTTCAATTTTATTCAAGTCCTCATAAATCTTCTGACATTCTGGACTATGTGCATTCTGATGTGTTTGGTCTAGTGGATGTACCTTCTTTGTCTAAATCAAAGTACTATGTATCCTTTGTTGATGATTATTCGAGAAGGACATTTGTTTATTTTATGAACAGTAAGTCAGAAGTGTTCATTGGTTTAAGGAATTTAAAAACTTGGTTGAAAATCAGACTGGAAAGAGAATAAAATGTTTAAGAACTGATAACAGTGGTGAGTATTGCAATAAAATTTTGACAAGTACTGTGTAGACCATGGAATAAAAAGATATAGAACTACGCCTTATACTCCACAACAAAATGGAGTTGCTGAAAGGTTGAATCAGTCTCTGATGGAGAAAGCAAGAAGCATGTTGAGTAGTGCTGAACTGGAACAGAAGTTTTGGGCAGAGGCAGTTGCTACAGCATGTTACCTGTTGAACCGGTCACCTACAGGAATGTTAGTAGACAAGACACCTATGGAAGCATGGTCTAGTAAGAAACCTTCTCTAAGACACATTCATGTGTTTGGTTCAAAGGCATATGCACATGTGCCTAATGTTAAAAGATCTAAACTAGATAACAAAGCAATCAAATGTATTTTCATTGGATATGGAGTTGGAGTTAAAGGATACAAGCTTTGGAATCCTAAGACTCGAAAGGTTGTGTACAATAGAAGTGTCATCTTCTGAGAGTTGAAACCTATGTCTATAGATAAACCAACAAAGATGGAAAAAGAGAAGGATGTGGTTGAATTTCCACTAGGAGAAGAAGTGACAACTCCAGATGTACCTGAAGATGAGAATGAAGAGAGTTCAAGAAACTCTGAAAGTTCAGAAGAAGAACAAAATGAAGCCTCACCACAAGTGTTAAGAAGATCCACACGAAAGAGGTGACAACCTGATAGGTTTACCCCAGATAGGTATAATTTTTCAATGTTGAATGTAAATTGTGCCTATGCTTTACTTGCTGATATTGATGAGCCTAGGACTGTAAAAGAAGTCATGGATATGTCAGATTTAGATTTTTGGTTGGAAGCCATGAATGATGAAATGAAATCTTTGAAGAATGGAACATGGAATTTGGTATCCTTGCCTAAAGGCAGAAATCCTATGAGTTGTAAATGGGTTTTCAAAAGGAAGTATGGTCCAAATGGTAGCATTGACAAGTACAAGGCCAGATTGGTTGTGAAGGGGTATTCTCAAAAGGAAGGTATTGACTATGGAGAAATCTTCTCTCCTATAGCTAAGATGACATCTATTAGATTTCTTTTGTCACTTGCAGCTGCATATGATTGGGTAGTCGAGCAAATGGATGTGAAAACAACATTTCTTCATGGGGACCTTGAAGAAGAAATCTATATGTCGCAACCTAAGCATTTTGTGAAAAAGGGTAAAGAACATTTGGTACGTAAACTAAAGAAGTCTCTTTATGGTTTGAAACAGTCTCCCAGAATGTGGTATCAAAAATATGATATGTTTGTGTTGTCTTTGGGATTTGTGAGATTGAAAGATGATCATTGTGTGTACTACAAGGTTGAAGATGATAAGATCCTTATTATTGCTTTGTATGTTGATGACATGTTGTTCCTTGGAAATAACAAAGGTATGATCTCAAACTTGAAGTCCCAATTATCCTTGAAGTTCGAAATGAAAGATTTGGGGTCAAAAAACTACATTCTGGTAATGGAAATCAAGAGGGACATGTCTAAGAGAAAACTCTGGCTCAGCCAGAGAAAGTACATCGCTAGTGTTCTTGATAAGTTTAATATGTCTGACTGTAAACAACACGTTGTTCCTATTTTATAGGGATCCAAACTGTTTGTGCATGACAGTCTGAAATCTCCAGAGGATATAGATGACATGAAGAGTATACCTTATGCAAGTGCTATTGGCAGCTTGATGTATGCAATGGTTTGTACAAGGCCAAACATTGCCCAACTAGTGGGAGTATTAAGCAGATTTATGTCAAACCCAGGAAGACCACATTGGGATGTTATAAAGAGAGTTTTCAGATATCTGAAGGTTACTTCAGACTTTACATTATGTTATCATGGTAATCTGAATGATTCAAAGAGAACTCTCAGCATTTGTGGTTATGCAGATTCTGATTGGGCAGGGGACATTGACATCAGAAGATCCACCAGTGGATACATTTTTGTTCTGAATGGTGGAGCAATAAGTTGGATGAGCAAGTGATAGTTTGTAGTCACTTTGTCCACTACAGAGGTAGAATACATGGCAGCCACACATGCTTGTAAAGAAGTTGTTTGGCTCAGGCATTTGAGTATAGATATTGGTTTTGATGCAGGGTAGGTTGAAGTGCGAAGTGACAATCAAAGTGCTATATGTTTAGCGAATAATCCTACATACCATGCTAGGTCTAAACACATAGATGTACAATTCCATTTTGTGTGTGACATGGTAGAAGATGGAAAGGTTAATCTGAACAAGGCAGACACTCAGGAAAATGTTCCAGATGCATTAACAAAACCAGTGAGCACTCACAAGTTCAGGTGGTGTTCTAACTCGATGGGTCTTAGTACCCATCCCTCTCTATAATGTTTGGAAAGTGCCCAAGTAGTCCAGTGAATTCCTCATCAAGTGGGAGTTTGTTGGAATTATGCCTCTAATTCACTTGACCTTTGTTCATACTGATCAAGTTAACTTTGGCCAATGAAACAGTGTGAAGAAAATCTATGAACTCTATCACTATATCCTTTGCCGATGAACTCGACATATCGGAGCTCGGAGTGGCAGGTTTGAAGTCATCCCGATGACCCGACGAAGTCATCTTCGGTCATCAGGGTAGCATCGGTTATCGAATGGATGAAAGGATAAAAGACTTGTTGTTTAGATCCTGATCCAATAGTCATTGCTTTACCGCTATGGAAAGATGCACGTATGTTATTTCCTACAACTTGGCGACCATGGTGGGGTCCAACATAAGTGACCGGTTCAGGTGAGATAAGGGTCGTGCAGATCAGAGATGATCAAACAGTGATCAAGGTTGGTCCAATGGTGCTTGTTATGTCATGATGGGAAACTGCTCGTTAGTATATTCCTCAAGACATGGTGACCAACTGGTGGGACTCGACAGGAGAGTGGCTAAGGCGGATTAAAGGCCGAGAAGATCAAAATGATTAGACGATGATCGCAGAAGATCTGACAATGGTCACTAGGTCACGATGGGAAATTGCTCATGAGACTTTCCATCGCAACCGAGCGACAAAGAAGAATTTTGGGCGGATAGTGAGGTTGTGCTAAGACGTCAGAGTAGGGACCCAAAACCAATCAGGGGGTTCCATGTGGTGAAGCGCAAAGAGAAAGATCGGACGTTTGGGATAGCTGATTGTTTGTCTTCCCGATACTCGATGGAATCGCCTTTGGCAATCGGGTCTGTCATCAGGCCATCGGAGATGTATTTTTTGAAGCTACTATGATACCCGATGGAGTCGACTAGTCTGAGCCGAGGTTTTTGAATACGAACCGGTTTGATTCCTGGATGCATTTGGGATAATTGTTTTCTCACGAATGCAGACCGATGCAGACAGTTAGATGTTTAACCGATTAGTGCAAACTGACAGTTGAACGGTCGACATGAAAATGTATATGAAGCCAAGAGGAGACTCAAACATGGTTGTTGTTCTAATGATAAGTCGTATACTATGGTGTGTAACCGAAGTGATCAGAGTGAACATCTGTGATGTGATAACAGACTTTATTGAAAAGATTCTTTGTTGTGAATAAAGTGTTCTTGTTGTCGGTGGTGGGTTTTTTCCCGAAAGGGTTTTCCCACGTAAATTCATGGTGTTTATCTCTGTGTGTGTTTGAATTTTGATATTGTCTCTATTTCATAAATGCTAATCTTAGTATTCTTTTAAGTTATAAAACACACTAGTCTTGTTTCCCCTACAAATTGACATTAGGGAAGCGTTTTTTCTGCACTGTGCTTTCCTTACAATATTTATGTGTGGGTTAGAAAAGAAACTTAGTTAATGAATTAATTAATATTTATGTGCGGGTTTAGAAAAGAAACTTAGTTAATGAATTAATTAATTTCATCTAAGAAATAATTACTCATAAATTATTGATTGGAAATGGAAAGAAAATCTGGGAGAGAAAAGCTATGAGATAAAAATCAAATTAAATATGGTTTTACTCTTTTTATGCAACTCTAAAATTTTGATTTTAAAAGGCTTTATAATTATAAATACTACCTTAAAATATGTACTATTTAGAATCTTTATATTTTGGTGTTTAAACTCTTTTTTTTCCCTTAAATCTAGTTCTAGAGTAGCTTGATTTTTGCATGAAAGTTTGAACGCACAAATTAATTTATTTATAGAAATCAAAAATATTTTTATAGTAATCGCTTTCACAATTAGAGAAACCTTCATTACTAAGTAGTTGGACAATTAGAATTAGTTAAATTAAATATAAAATTTAGAATTGATATGAGATAACTATTATAGATCTATACTAACCCCATGTCCCCATGCAATTGCTTAAGTCTATTTTTTGCTTATTTTTAAGCAGTGAAAGTGTTCCCATGCAATTTTTTAATTAGAGGGAAAGGAAAATTTAGAATCTTTTCCTAGTTTTGTGGAGCAGTTGCTGCTTAATAATAAAAAATAAGCTGGAAAAAAAAGGAGGGGCTAGAAATAAGCAGCAATTGCTTATTAAAAAAAATGACATATGGCTTCACCAATTTTTTTCCCTTCTTTTTTATTTGTCTTAAATTTTGCTTTTAAATTTTATATGTAAAAAATATTATTAAAAATTTCATTTAAAAGTGTCATTTAAGAGGGCTTCTTAAAAATAAGCATAATTTTTGTATGCATGGGGTCACCAACTCCACAAATTGTTGCACAAAAAGTGGAGCAACAACTGCTAGCCAAAATAAGCTAAGCAGCCGCATGGGGACGTGCCCTAATGTGCCGAATAGTTTAATCTCAACTAAATTTGTCAAAACTATTAATAGCCATGAAGGTAATTTTGAATCTATTGGATAAGGTTCCAGAAATGGTCTATTTTATTATGTAAGTAAATCAAATGGTATAAACCATTTTATTCATATAGAAATAGTTTAATATGAAAGTATAATAAAATAAAAATCGATTTAAAGTTTTATCTAAAAAAAAACTGCAACTAAATCAGTCTTCCAATCCTTGCAAAAAGGGTTTTCAAAATCTCATAAATTTGCATACATTAACCAGCAAGCAAGAGAGAGAAAAATTATCCTATTAAGAGGGTTTTATACAAAATAGAAATCTGATTGATGCAAAGGGTAGCAAACTCATAGACTCTTTTGTATGCATTCTTCTTCCTTTGTTCTTCCCTGCAAGATCCACAACAATGAAATGAAAGAAAAGCCCTAAATTTTAATATTAGTATAAAGATTTTAGGGTTGAGGATGAACTCTACATCTAAGGGCTAAGATTAAATCTAATCTAAGGGTGGAGATTGCTTACTTAATTTGTTTGGTTTAAATTTCAGTATTTACTAAAATAAAAAGGAAATTCTTTTCTTCATATTTCAATTTAATTTCATGAGGGTATTTAAGATAACAATTTTGTGAGGCAATTTTATTTAAGACAAACTTTAAGTAATCTATGTGTTGATAAACATAAAATTAGATAAAATAACTAAAATCAATTAATTAGTAAATTTACCATTGATTTGATTGGTTGTTATGTTCTCTTGTATAAAAGTAATTTTATCATTACTATATTAAATTAATTGTTTATTTTATAAATAGATATTAATACCCTTAATTCTAATTTACACCAATAGTTTTGAACCTATGATTTAACTCGGCTTATTATTTAAATGTCTTGAGGATTAAAATTTAAAATTATAAGTCTTAGACTTGCGTAATGATGACCTATGGCAACTCTATAATGCTACAAGGTTAAACTACTCAAGGACAAGTATTTTGCCATATATTTTCTTATGTCTCATCCAGTATCTCACGGTGCCCAGCTTGCTTCTCATGTTGCAGAATCACAAACAACTACTAGAGAAAGAAAGCCAGAAGGATTCCAGAGTGAAGCCTCCACTTCTAAAAGACAAGCTCATCGCTAGAGAAGCTAAAGTTTCAAATTTTTGCACACAGAATGGGGTGTTTTGCTTATATTTCTTCCCCAATTTTGTAACAAGAAGTTCTATTTTCTGGTTATAGTTGTTTATAAACTATATGTATATCAACCGATATAGTATATATATGTCATAATTGTAATTATGACTTATATACTTCCAGCTGGGTGATACTTAGGATGTTTTCTATTTGTGAATAGTAATCACTATTGTATGAATTGCAAATTATTGCAATAATCTTGAATATGGTCAGTACTATAATTCTAGCATTTTGTCATACTTTATATTAATATAAAAATTGTGGCTTATGTCTTTTACCAAAAAAAAAAATTAAATGATACGAGATAAAATTGTTTTGAAAATTGTCTTATTGATAATTAATAAGTTATCTAAAAAGCTTTAAAACTTTCTTATTTGAGCTTCCCTATTAAAGTTATAAAAAGAATAATCTTAATTTAAGTGTTTGAAAATTTTATTAAAAATAAAAGAAAAAGAGAATTTATTTCTTTTTGGAAATTGTTTGGTAAAGTTTACTTGTAACCTTATTATGTGCACTCTAATTATCTAAATAAGACTTTACATTTAAATTATTTAAATGCTATATAATCCTTATATTTGGGATATAAATGGATAGGGAGGTATTTATAAGAAATATGTTGATGATGAATTGTAGGTAAGAGATCAAATAACATATGAAATAGATTATTATTATTAAACATTTCGCTTATTATTGAATGAAATATAAGTTCCTTCAAATTATTTAAATTATTTATTGTTAAATGAAAAAATTATGTAATGCCCCACGAAGAAACCCTAAAGGATTTAACTAACAAACTCAAAAAAAAAGTGGAAATGTTTTTTTTTTTAAACATAAAAAGAGCATAGAAATGTATTAAAAGGAAAGTTTACACTTTTATTGCACAAGGAGAAGACTTAAGCACAACTCCTAAAGGGTTTCCCAACATGGGTTACTTAATCTAACCAATCATTACTTAATTTAATCTAACTATAGATAGCATTATTACATTCTTGAACTTAAACAAATTAATCAATTAAGTAATCCATGTAAGCAAATGATTGAAAGATACTTTAACATTTGTAACATAAACGTTTCTAAAGTTACATTCATTATACACACATTTAGTTGCATAAAATCAATGTTTCCATATACACTTCTACCATCTAAGTCTCATCATATAAACATTACACATTATACATATATCATGTTTACATTCTCGCCATGAAGGCATTCAATTACATAGATTACATCTGATCCACATAAGATCCAATGAAGATACATAAAAGATCCAAAGGAAGATACATAAAGTTACCACTGGTACACTGAGATGACCAAAACCAAGAGATCAGGCTGGAGTAAGCACGAAGCCAATCCTTGCAAGACTTAAACAAAATACCTGATGGAAAAAGGCACTACCACTCGACCATGTGGCCTAAAAGGAACCACCCCTCCGTGCCAGGAGATAAACATAAAACCCTCAAGCAAACCACAAAGAATGCAGTACATGGTCTAAAACAATTCATCGGGAATCCACATAAGACATAAACATACAGAAATGACTCCCATAAGAATGCTCCAAGTATTACCAACACAAAACTAAACACTAGTGAACATAAGAGAAGAGTGTCATCGCATAGCTTGAAATGGGTTATCCCAGTAGGCTTCCATAGGCCCCAGCCCCCATCTTGGGTTATCCTGGCAGTCTCTCCCGAACCCCCCCTCCCCCTATTCAAGTTTCTTGCGGTGTCAACTTACCTTTAATGTAGATAAGGTAGTTGATCATGTCATTCCAGGCCTTCCCACTGCATCCTGAGTCTATACAAGCACTCAACCATGAGCGGGGCACAATTAATATTGATTAATGTTATTAAATACCCAACCCCCTAATACATTATTAGGTTATCACTTATTAAACCAACTTCCAATGGGTTATCCCGATAGCCACTTTGGGCCCTGACCCCCACTTGGAAGCCACTCTCCCTTATGACACTACACAACCTCCAAAGAACTCCAAGCAAGAAAACAAAGGCCAAAATAACATCTAAAGGAGTTCAAGCACAACTGCAGAAAATTTGGTTACATACAACCTCTAAAAGAGTTTGAACCAATTGGAGTTAATACAATTAACAAAACGGTCAACTCACATCACGAGACCACATGAAGGGAAATAACTAGTAAAAACAAGGTCAAACACTTAACAAGTTTAACTCGAAAGTCAAGACCCATTTACTAAATCAATTCAACAAAAGCACATCATTCCCCTTAAAACATTAACCCATAAAATTTCCCAAATACAAATTTAAACCAATAGACATTGATTTGAAAATCACGAAAAAATCAATTCTTTAAAGAATCAAACTCATTTAAACAACTTACATTTTCATTCATGTCCATCTTGACAAAATATAACTACATTTATGAATAAAACTATATTTAATATACATATACACATATATATATAAAACCAAAATCCAATTAATCAATAATAACCAAACCTTACGACTCTGGAAATTAAATCATCATGCATGACAAACTCTGCAAGAATATAATATGTTGTCGCATCAATATTATTAAAAATTGTCAATACTTGGGGGGTGAGATATCCTCACAGCCATGGGCTCCCACGACTGTGGGTCTCCCCACAACCATGGTTCTCATGGTTGTGGCTAGGCCACAACCACAAAAAAATAATTAAATAAAACATGTTTTAATGAAATAAAAATTTATTAACCCAACACAATATAATAAGAATAAAACAATCAAATTTAGATCCCAATTTCGTATTAAAACACATTTTTATCATTTATAATTTTTTGCAACCAAAATCATGATTCATCTAATTACTCGGGAAATTCATAGGAGAAAATTTAATAATTGAATAAACACATATATGTCTTTGTTTCCTTTTGAAAAATAATAAATAAAAACTATCAATCAAAGTTACATAATTTAATCTATTTCAAATTTCCAAAATTTATCATATGATTACAAAAAAATTCTATAATGAATATACTGAATAAGACTATGAATCTAGAACCAAATACAATCATAGAAAGATCTCCAATAATTTTTTCCCAAATTTGAAAATTAAAGATCTTCCTAGAAGGTTTTTCATATTGAAAATAACTTTTCAGAAGACCCATCAAACAAGGATTTAATTTTTCTTTCAACGAAAGAGTGACAACCAAAATAAATTATAGACAGCAATGAAACACTAACACATAAATAGAAGATTTCTTTTCAAAACACACATAGGGATTTTCAAAACCCCTACCTTCAAACGCAATCCTGGAATAACTTGCAGGTGAGCTTCAAAATCCAGTCCAACAACATCCAACAACCCAGAAGCAATCTTCAAAACCTCTCCAAAAAATTTCAAGATCCAATTTCCCACTTATTTTCCAAACCCCCCCCTGCCCCCACCCAAAAAAAAAAAGAAACGGAAAAATCTCTAGAAGGAGAGAGACAACCCCTATTCTAGAAATTTTCCAGATTATAAAGGATTTTTCCAAAAATTCTTTCCGGGAAGGAAACTTCCTCCAAACTCTCTCGCACACAAAAGTTCTCAAAAAAATCTTACCTTTTTTTATATTAAATATAAGGTAAACAAAATAGTACAGAACTCTCATGAAGAGAGAACGAAGCATTCTAGGCTACTAAGCCAAACTAACAACAACTAGTAGTATTCTGAGTCTGAAATCCCTATGCATTACATATATCAGCAATATACATCAAAGGGAAGACCAAAATAAGATACAGAATGTATGAAAAAAAGACTCAATATACATATCATGATCAGTTTTCAATCCATGATGTCCATCCCTATGGGTCATCCATCCAAATATTGGTTCTGGTTGTTTCGATGATCACTAGTCGCAGTGCCCCTCTTCTATTGTCTGTGATCTCTTTCACTATGGTATTCAATGCATTACCAAATGGGGACGGATCCTCTATGACCTTGGACCATCCATAGCCATGGGATAATTCAACAATGTATATCTGAATCAAACCTTTGTCAATGAGTCTGGCAAACTTCTCCTCTGAAATATTTATGACCAACGAAATCTACAAGGAAACACGATGAAAAATGAGTCTCCTAAGAGACTCAGTAAGAACCCTCTCTCTACCTTGAAATCTAGCCTCATTATGGAATTTCCAAATAACCCATAAGATTTCACATGATAAAACAGACCAGAAATGATTAACATCTTTTTTTATGCCTTTGATACATCCATTTACAACATTAGTATGAGAAAAGAGATTATCAAAATTAATGCAAAACAAGTTCCATATTTCTTTAGCAAACAGACATCTGAAAAAAAGATGCATGGTATTCTCAGGGACCCTACAAATAGAGCACACAGGGATATCATTTTGTGTTTGTTTGATGGGCAGTCTCTGCAGCAAAAACAACCATTTAAAGCATTTAAGCTTAGGAGGAACAATAGATTGCAAGTGATAAGTAAAAAAATTATGCCAATCCTTAGTACTATATTGCAAATCCCAAGTGGAATTAAGATATGGAAAAATATCACTATTGGAAATCGTCGAATTATAAATCAACTTAGCATTAGCATTCAGCAGAGTGGGTCCATCCACCCATGTGTAAGAAGAGACTTTTTCATCCCGCTCTACACATGGCATGGAAAGATCCAAAAAACTGCAAGTCATCTTAAGCATAGTATATGTCCTCCAATTGGAGGGAGGGATAAGGAACTTTTGCTGAAGGTTAACCCAAGAGATCAAAGCACCATTACAAATAATATCATTAAAATTCTTAATACCTTTATGAGCCCAGCTCTTGGCTGAGAAACCTTGGACAAGGGCCAAGGGTCTATCCTTATGCATAAGATTCCACCAAATGGACTTCTCACCAGCAATAGAATTCTTATTATCAATGACCCCATTGTTAGCAATCAGGTGTCTAGTATACTCCCAAGCTTTCCAAATTGTTTTGAAAATCGGGGATCCTATTGGGGAAATGGGGAACTTACCGGCAACCAAGTCAACAAAAGGGATCTGCTTCCAACTCTTAGCATGTTTAGGAACAACCATTTTGTTATTTTGACAAGGACTTTCCAGGGCTCATCACCCTCAAGTTCTTAAAATATCCATTTGGTAGCAAGTGTTATACCTTGAAGCTTCAGGGCTTTCAAACCCATCCCCCCCCCCATTTTCTTTTCTAGGCGGTACCAACTCCACTTAATTACGTGCCATTTTTTATTACCTCTACCATCAGACCAAAGGAAATGTTTGATGCTTTTCTGAACTTGGTTGATCCAATAATTAGGAAACATCCAAACTGAGGAATAATATAAGGTGTAGGAAGACAAGATCTTTTGGCACACCTAGAGCCTTCCAATAAGGGAAAGGTAATTGTTATTCCACTTGCTCAATTTTGTTTCTATCTTGGATTTGATCCATAACCACATATCCTTTAAGCATGGATTAACGGCAAAGGGGATTCCTAGATATCTGACTTGCTTCGTTGGCCCCCCCATTGGAACTCAAATTTGGAAAGCTAGTGAGGAGGGAACTCATCCCACCCCAACAACATGGATCTGGGGGTAGAGATTTTTGCCCTAGAAGCATCGCCAAAAATATTAATCTTGCACATCAAGGAGGTAAAGTTGTCCTAAAGGTGAATAAAAAAATAAGTATCATCCACAAATTGAACATTAACCAAATCCATATCATTGGGGAGGGTGATTCCTTCCACCTTGGAGGAGATCGACTCATCTCTGAGAAGATAGAAAATGGCGTCCACAACAATAACAAAGAGGGTAGAGGCAAGGGGATATGGATTCAAACTGAGAACCATTTATTTCCACCTATGTTGAAGCATCTTGAAGTATCACTGAAACCATCTAGCATAATGCTTTAGGTAGGCCAACAACTTCAAGCATCATTAGGATAAAATTCCATTCCACCCGGTCATAAGCTTTTTCAAAATCAATGAGAAACATGGCATCATTCTGGTTGGTGACCTTATCCCAATTCATAGCTTCCCAACTTTTAATCAAGTTTTCAAGGATGAATCTCCCTTTAATGAATCCAATCTGGGTATTGTTGACAAGTTTAGGGAGAATCTCTTCTAACCGGAGGGCCAACATCTTTGCTAAAAATTTGTATGAGACATTGAGGAGAGTAATAGGTCTCAAATTCTTAATAGGGGACTTATCTCCATCTTTAGGAATCAATTTGATGACACCCCTATTGATCTAAGGACCTAATGAACTGATTACTATAGCCTCTTGATACACATTGAATAAGTCCTCTGAAATCCACTCTATATTGGCTTTGTAGAATTCAGCCAGAAGTCCATTAGGTCCGGAAGCTTTTTCATTACTGATACTTTTAATGGCCTTTTAGATTTCATCTATAGATAAGGGCTTATCAAGCATTATTACCTCTTTGTCAGATATTTTTCTAGGGATAAGGCTTCTACACTGATCACGAGCCTTTTGGTTATGTGCAGAGTCATATTCTGATGTAAAGAGTTTCTCATAGTATGTGTGAAAAGCCTTTTTGATGTCTTCCACTTCAGATAACTCAACACCATTATCCCATATCTTACCAATCCTCTCCTTACACTCCATCTGCCTAAGAAAATTCAAGAAAACCTTGGATCCCTTGTCACTGGATTGTAGCCAATTAAGTCTTGATCTGATCCTGGCTCCCTGTATCTTCTTATGTTGGATATTTCAAAGCTTGTCTCGAGTGTGGGAGGTAGCATAAGAGAGGTCAATGTTATGAGGTTCCTTCTGAATGAGAGCCTCTTGGCAAAGAAGATGCTCAATAAGCTTCTTCTCCTCCCTCCTACTATCCTTGGCAAATTTAGTGCCTAGAGTTTGGCATAGTGCTTTCTAGTACCCCACATTTCTATTCCACCTACTGATTGCCGAGTGATCTTGATAGTTCCATTTATTGATCTGCCTAACAATATATAAACCATTCAAAACATCTTTATGATCTAACAACTTATTATTAAGCATAAATTTGGTGTGTGCCCTGGGTTAGGGAGCCGAGGCAGAGTTGACAAATATATGTGTCATGATGGGGTGGTGATCAGAAAGGATGTAGGGAACTACCCTAACCACATCACCTGATAAATCTTGCTTAAAGGTGCATACATTGGAATTGGCATATCTAATCTGGAGTAAATTTTCTTCCTACCTTACTGAGCGTTGCACCATGTAAACCATATGTTATTATGTTCCTTTTCCCTGCCCTTGAGTGGTTCAAAAAGATGGTGATTAGACTTTATTCTCTCCCAGAATAACTTTTCTCCACTCTTCCATTCCATCTTTAGCCCACCACACTTGTCCTCTACACTCTCAATCATGTTAAAGTCACCACAAAGAATCCAAGGTATATTAGGGATGGTAGTTATCCATTTCCATAAGTTGATTATGTCTCTGTAATCATTAGGTGCATACACCGAACAGATACCAAACTTAAGGTTATCCACCTCCAAAGTCACCCAAGAAGCCCTATTATAGGGGGAAGAACCATTCTCTGTGATGTTAGAAGCCCACTTCCTGTTAATCATGACAACATCCCCACCTCTACCTCTGTTATGATTGGTGGTAAAGTACAATGTTTCCATTCATATACATCTAAGATTAACCCTGTGATGTTAGAAGCCCACTTCCTGTTAATCATGACAACATCCCCACCTCTACCTCTGTTATGATTGGTGGTAAAGTACAATGTTTCCATTCATATACATCTAAGATTAACCTCAAGGGTGAATCCAGTGGCTTTGACCTCCTGTAGGAGGAAGCAATCCAGATTCCTGTATTGATTGAGGAATCTCGTGACAATATGTTTTCTATCTAGGGATTCTAGGTTCTGAATGTTCCAAGAGATAATGCTCAAATTCATCAAAAACCTCTTTAAGCAGAGTTATTCATGGTAGCCTTGAAGCTGGTGAAGCACTTAGGGAGACTATTCTTGTTGTCCATCCTTTTGGGGAGGGGATAAATTTTCTTCTTTCCTCTTGGCCTCCCTCATTTCATCCTAACGTTGATGAAGGGCCCTTCATCATCCGTGTTTGAAATTTCACCATCTTCCTCATAAACAGGGTCAAAGGCGAAGGGTTGGTCAAGTAGATCCTCAATTTTGGCTAGATCACCAGATAAGGATCCATGTTCCCCATCATGGTCCTCGAATAAGGGGTTGGACTTGACATGTCTATATTTCTTAGAAGGAATTTCTTGGGGGAAAACTACCATCTGATTGCTAATAGAGGGGTCAACCTTAATAACCACAATGCTAGACACATCTCTATCACAAACAATAGGATGAGTGTCTATCTATAAATTATTAATCTGATTGATATCTTGATTCTGAGGAGACATATCAACCACTTGGGTTTTATCATTGTTGAAACTAGAGTCAACATTATAATTACTGCTATCACCTTTGGTCTCCATATGACCAATAGAATTGGATCTATTCTCAAAATTTTAGATCATGGTTTTAACAATGGAGCTCTTAAGAGGGGGATCAGCCAAATTGTCGACCACCATAGACTTAGGAGGGTTCCTGAGTTTATCAAGAATGAGCTGTTGGGCATTTTTCATTCTAACTCTCCTAGAGATGATATGGGGGGGAGTATTATCCTTGTTATCCTTAATCTGAGCCAAAGAGACCTCAATGGCCGAGTGGGGGGCTGCATTAAAACACCCAAAATTTGCATTATTATCAAAGGTAGGAAGAGGGTTGAGAGGCTTAGACATAGCCTCTAAAACTGCTTTTTGAAGAATATTGAGCTTCTCAATAATCGGGGTCTATAAAACCTTAGAGATCGAGGCATTGTCTTTATTAATAACCCCTTCTAAAGAGTCCTTGGTTTTATGGTTAGGTCCTCTCTTAGCAAGAATAGGGCAATTTTTTCGGACATGCCCTTCCCGATGGTAGAGGAAGCAAGCATTGATACCACCAAGAACTCTAATTGAATCGACAACAGGGTCATTATCAAGTGCAATCTCAATAAGATTTGGAATGTCCTTGCTAGGATCCAAGGTAATGAGAACCCGCGCATCAAGGTGTGGGATCAAAGGAGTATGGTCGACTCTAACAACCCTACCCAAGGGTTCAAGAATCTCCGTAATAAATTTCCATAACAAGGGAGGAAAGTGTTTGACAACAATCCATCTAGGGCAAGAGAGCACTAAGATTTCATCATTAACCGCATCAGGGGACTATTTTATGGCCCTGAATGTACATTTACTGATTAACCAAAATTGCTTATTAATAACCCATTCTTGAGATTTGGCATCTTTAAAAAATATAACAAATGAGCCTTTCTGAATCAAACGAAAGAAGGAAAAATGAAGCCCTAACTTTTTAATCCACACATTCTTAAGCCATTCATCCATGAATTTACAGGTCGGACAATTATTTAAGTTTGTAGTCGCTAAAAAAATTGCCACATCTTTAAGTAGGAGCTTTTCATTATTAATAGCCTCTATCATATCTGGGTTAGGAAAAATAGAGAGGGAAGAAACAAAGGGGGGAGGGTTCTTATCTTCGTCTCCCTTGACTCCATTGATACTTGAAGAATTCGGAGAAGCCCTAGCATCAAACTTTGTCGCGGATGAAACAAAAGCGGAGTCTGAAGTGACAAGGGATGACTTAAAAGATTTAGTGCTTGGTGTGCCTTTGGTGGGAGGGTCTCCAGCTGATATGCCCACCATAAAATCCCAAACGTGTGAGGAGTCGCATACATAGGGCAAAAAAAAAACCGAAGGCAAAAACAAGGACAACATAGAGTAAATGACCAAAACGGAAAAAAAAAAGGAAGAAGGCTCTTACCTATGTGGAGAAGGTCGTCTGCACTTCTCCAGGTGCAAGGTCAAGACCCCTTCAACCATGTTCAAACCCTATCTTCATTCCCACTCACAGTCTGATCGCCTCCCCTCTCCACAAACTCTGGTTTATCATATTGAAAATAACTTTTCAGAAGACCCATCAAACAAGGATTTAATTTTTCTTTTAATGAAAGATTGACAACCAAAATAAATTATAGACAATAACGAAACACTAACACCTAAATAGAAGATTTCTTTTCAAAACACATAGGGATTTTCAAAACCCCTACCTTCAAACACAATCCTGGAATAACTTGCAGGTGAGCTCCAGAATCCAGTCCAGCAACACCTAACAACCCAGAGGCAATCTTCAAAACCTCTCCAAAAAATTTCAAACTCCAATTTCCCACTTATTTCCCAAACACCGCCCCCCGCCCCCCGCCCCCCCCCCCCCCAAAAAAAAAAAAAAAAAAAAAGAAACAAAAAAATCTCCAGAAGGAGGAGACAACCCCCTATTCTGGAAATTTTCCAGATTATAAAGAATTTTTGGAAAAATTCTTTCCAAGAAGGAAACTTCCTCCAAACACTCCCACACACAGAAGTTCTCAAAAAAACTTACCTTTTTGAAAACTTCAATTTAAAATTAAAAAATTCTAATTTAATTTATAAACAAATAAATTTAATAATATATTAAATTTATTCAATATTAAAATACCATTCCATTTAAATACAATAAAGCTATTTATTTAATTCTAAAATAGATTGATTTATCACCACATAAAACATGACACAATAACCAATAAATGAAGCTTTATTTAATTTATTAAACAAAGCACTTTTATTAATTAATTAATTTATGACCATATTATTAATTTATTAATAAAAAGGTTAAGTACTCATAAGTAATAATAACTAATTAAATTACAACCAACACTTAATAATAATTAAAATAAATAAAACAACCCACATATTAAAACATTTAACCACACTAACCAAGAGAAGAAACATAACCCACATACCAAGCATCAAAAAGTTGCCTAAGTGGCGTTCCGATAGGATTGACAAAAGAAAACTAGCAATGCTCTAAAATCGAGAAAGGTTAGGGATGACATTGACGAGCCTTGTGCCTATCTCCTCCAACTTCCATCGGGATAATATAGGCACGCTCAAACCTGTGAAGCCAGGTGGAGTCGATGCCTTATACCTGCAATCTTGCATCACCAAGAAACGCATAAATACATATATCTAATCACAACATGTACACCGGTGAAGGGGAATTGTGACATTTTGTGTCTCTCCGAAGTGAGTGACGGAAGATCATCCCCTCACACCCCATACAGAACCAACAACATACCTGAAGACATATACATGATACATCTCATATATAAAGTAAATATGTCAGTCTATGGGTCAATACACATGAGTAAAATTAATATCTAATCATCCATAAAAATACAATGCACAAACAACATATACTAAATCAAACACCATAGCATGGTATCATGATAAGAAGTATCACAACATAAAGTATCATCCATCCACATAAACAACTAAAAAAGTCAACCATGGTCAAACTAGGTATCAAAAGAGTCTGATCAAGGGAGGGGTATTACACTTTATTATTTGAATTATTTAATATAATATATATAATTTAGATGGTGTTTAGTATGTACATATTTTGATGCTAAGTATTAAAAGTTAAAAGGATTTATCTTCCAATTAGATGTGTTTAGATCTACTATATATATCACCTTCAAAGTTCGATCGTTTCGGTTGGGATGCATGAAGAAGTTGAACATTTGTTTGTTTATCATGCAAGATACTTTCCAAGGAGTTGAATAATTGTTTGTTTATCATGCAAGTTACATTTCATTATTAGTCTTTCCTG
This sequence comes from Cryptomeria japonica, assembly GCF_030272615.1. NCBI lineage: Eukaryota > Viridiplantae > Streptophyta > Pinopsida > Cupressales > Cupressaceae > Cryptomeria > Cryptomeria japonica. The sequence continues at coordinate 524,035,702 of NC_081413.1, forward strand.
TTCAAGAAATAATATCAATTTCCCAAGTAAATAATTTGTTTATTTTTTCTCTACAAATGTTCCTTTCAAATATGTGAAATTTATATCTTGATTTTTGAAATTGAAACAATTATTCCTTGCATGCAATAATTTCATCTTCATAGTTGTTTTAGTATAATTTAATTTAAGTTTCATAAATTAATAGTTCCTAGTTAGACAACTAAAGAAGAGGAGTCGAAACCAAAAACCTTAGCAGTGTTCAATATCTATGGTGCCTTTGGGTCACGCTTACGGGTAATGTTGTCATGTTGAACTACTACACTTAACACCTAATAAAGTTGCAACAATGGTGTTTGTGGCATCATCCCTATAAATCACCAGGGAGAAATAAGGGTCATTTGGAAGTTAAGATCCAAGGGGCAGGTAATCCCCCTTGGATCGATAATCTAAAAAAATAAATTTAAAATGAATTTACATCCGCTCAGTTAAACCTTAGAAAACCCCATTAGGGTTTGGTTGTGTGTTATGTTTTGGAATTTATTTATCTTGATTAATTTTGATGGATGATAATGGGTCAAGGGTGATGCATATGATAGGAAATAGGACTTAGTTATTTTAGACCACAAGCAAAAGGCCACCTTGGGCCTTTTTGATAAAGAGCTACCATCATGGGTAGCAAGCACAAAGAAACTATCTGGGAAATTGACCCTAGAAAGGGTTGCGTACCCACCAAATAGTTTACATTAAACCATAGTTAGAAACTAGAACTACATATTTTACACCTTCATCCCATGCCGAAGCAAGTATGTAGGCAGTCTAGGGATGGATTTGTCCCTAGTACTCAGGCGTTCAGGGATGGGGATTAGGATTTGGTTAAGGATGAGTTGTTGGTTTTTGAAGCTCCTTAGTCTTTCAATCAAAGGGTATAGATAATCTAAATGAAAGATTAAAATTAATTCAACGCATACTCGAAAGGAATCCTGTGTGGATTTGCTTGACTTCTTGAGGCTTTAGGCCGAATTCTGAGGCAGAACTCAAGCTTGTTTTATATGATTATTTTCATATACTTCTAAGCACAACAACCTCGGTGCACTCCTAGTAGATGAGTGTAGTCCTTAGAGAGTGACTCGGGACCTAGATGGTCCCGATGAGTCTAAAGTATCTAGCCAAAGCTTTTCCTATTCTTATGAATAGATGCCTACTCTGTTTGGGTAGATGCCTATCCCAAATTGGATAGATGAAGCCCACTGTCCCATATGGATAGATGCCTAACCCATATGGTTAGATGCCTAGTCCTATATGGACAGATGCCTAACCCATATGGTTAGATGCCTATCCCGGTTGGATGAATTCCTATCCCATTTGGATAGATGTACTTGAGTATGCAATTGAATCGAACACAATTAAATAAAAAAAATCAATCAAAATTTTGGATTAAGTGGGTCATTACAATGATGGTATTGGCAAAAGGCTTTGGAATCAAAGTAAGGTGAGGATGTCTTAGATTGATCAATTAGTTTGATAGGGGGAAGTTTCAACACATTCCTTTGTAACAATTGAGACATAATATTATGCAAAGATTCATTAAGAGGAGTGAATTCTTTTTTAAAGTATTTGGACAAAGGAGGTACACCTGTTGTTGCGACTACTACTTGAGTGTTGTTGTTGTCACTGAATTTTATGAATCCCTTGTTTGGTTTGAACTTTGCAAACGGTTGTTGAGCACTTTCACTTTTATCACTCGGAGCCATTGAAGATGATTGTTCCAATTGACTCATGGTAAGCTGATAATTGTGAAGTACTGCGCACAACTACGGAAAGGAAGTAAACTCATAAATAGAAGTTTATCCCTAATATATTTTTGCAAATTAGAAATAAAAATTATTTGAATATCTTGATCAGGCACAGGAAAAGAAATTTGATAATACAAATGCTTATATCTACCAATAAAATCAGTCACTTTTTCTTCCATGCCTTGCTTACAATGCATCAAATCAATCAATGTAATTTTAGGACCAATATTATTATGAAATTGTTGAATAAAAGCATTAGCCAATTGTTGAAAATAAGTAATAGAATAAGGAGGCAAAGAACAATACCATTGCAAAGCTTTATCCCTTAATGTTCTAGTAAAAAATTTAGCCAACAATCTTTGGTCATGAGCAAAGACACTACACAAAGTTTGAAATGTTTTAACATGAGTCGAGGGACAACTTTTTCCATTATAAAACTCCAATTGAGGGACTTCCACATGTTTAGGAGGGACAACTCGAACAATGTCATTGGATAATGGGCTCGCTACATCAAATGTGGGCACATTATACTAAGATATATTCATAGAAGCTATTTGTTGTTGTAAGGAAGACATCGTTTGGGCTAGATTATTGATGGTATCTTCAGTAGAAGGATTGAAATTGGACATGTCGAATTAAGGAGGGGTAACATTGTTGAATGAAGGAAGGGGTTGAGAATAAGAAGGGATATTGTTATATGAAGGTGAGGGTTGAGAATAAGGAGGTGGGACATTATGATAGGTAGGTATGAGAGAGGATTGGGTAACAAATGGAAGACTCATGGTAGGAGGAATGAAAGAAGAGAATTTTCCCCCTTGACTAACATTCGTAGGTATAGGAGAAGATTGGGTACAAAAATGGAAGACTCGTGGTAGGAGGAATGAAAGAAGAGTTGTCCCCTTGACTAACATTCGTAGGTATAGGAGAAGATTGGGTAAAAAATGGAAGACTCGTGGTAGGAGGAATGAAAGAAGAGGATTTTCCCCCTTGACTCACATTTTTAGGTATGACATTTTGTGTAGAGGTAGTTGTGATGTTTGATGTAAATGTGGGAACACTAGCCATAGGACTATTCAAAGGAATGGAATGATTAACTTGACTAGGGGGTTGTGTATAACCTAGGACTTCAACACAACTCTTCATGGGAATAATATTAGAATAAACAATGTGAGCAATACCATGCAAGATATCAACACCAAGTTTATCACTTTGAACCATTCTTTTTAATCCTTCAATCAATGGGAGAGCTTCACTTTCGGGGTATTGTTGACTCGTCCATTGTTGAAGATCTTCAAATTGATTATCAATCTCCTCCAATTGGTTAACGAAAACCCTAGTTAGTGATCCCTCCACATCATGAGAATTATCTAAAGAATGAGGATAAATGGGGATATTTGTAGGATTGAAAGAACCACCAATATCCTCATTGAAAAAGTTATCCAAATCAAGCTCCATCTCCTCGGTAATTAAACCTTGGGCAGCCTTAATTCTACAACTTCTCATGGGGATACTATAGGTTGGAATAGTAGTAGTAAAACTCATGCACTAAGGGAGGGAAATTGGAAATTTGAAGTTTGAAATTTGAAATTTGAATTTTGGAATCTAAGTTACAAAATAATTGAATAATGCAAAATTCTAGGAAAAATGATTACTCATTAAATGAACAAATTTATTGAAAGAATAAAGAGAAATAATGCAACCTCCTAGGAAATTGAAATTTTGAATTAGGATTATGTAAAAATAACCTCTTAATTTAAAATTAAAATTATCCAAAAGAGAATGAACTTTAAAATTAGGGCCTTGTGAAAATAACCTCTTAATTTTAAAATTTAAAATTATTTAAATTTAAAATTAGGGCTTTCTAAAAATAACTACTTAATTTTAAATTTTAAATTTTAAATTTTAAATTAAAATTTGATCCAAGATTGCAATTTTGAATTTGATTTGAAATTAACAACCAAGATTGAAGAGGGAAATTCAAAATTCAAAAAACCCACAAACTCAATTTGCAAAATTTTTAAAATTAGGATTTTTGAAATCAACCACTTAATTTTTTTTAAATTGAAATTGATTCTTGGAAGTGAAATTTTGAATTTTGAAATTGAAACAAGAATCTCAAATCTGAAAATTCAAAATTTAGACAATCCACAAGTTCAATTTTAAAATTAAAAATTAGGTTTTTTGAAATTAACCACTTAATTTTTTAAATTTGATTGCAAATTGAACATGTCAATGAAAACTTGAATTGTAAAATGGAAGAGTACTCAGATCTAAAATAATTAATCCATTTTAGACAAATCACAAGCTCAGTTTTGAATTTAAAAATTAGAGTTTTAGTGAATTTAACCTCTAAATCTTTAAAATTTGCAAGGAAATCAAACTTGTAAATGAAATTTTGAATTGTAAATTGCATACACACTCAGATATGAAAACAAAAAATCAGAATTAAAGGTGTAAGGAGTCGGGTTCACCAAAATGTAAAGGGGAAAATCTGATTTGGCAATTTGCAACATAGAAGGAGAAATCACCAAATCAATTTTCACTTTGGAGAAGGAATTCTTTTACATTCAAAAGAGGGGAGGAATCCACTAGATTCAATCACAAATCAAATAAGGACTGAATACAAAGTGGATTGATTGATTATGATGTGTTTTTTCCTCTTTTGTAAGTTGAAATGCTGATTTAGGGTAAAGTGTTGAAATTGGAGACAAAACTGAGAAAATAGTGAGCTATAGGTTTGGGATTTTATCATGCACCTGGATCTAAGTAATATAAGTTGATTCAGATATGCCTTGCGAAAATGCAGGGATTGTGACGCGGCAACACGGTCCTCCGAATTTTCCACACACCATAAGCGGTTGTTCTGTCTCTGTGTCTAAAGCTTATTCTGAGAAGTACAGATGCACACCTGTTTCCTGCACACGGAAAGAAAGGGAAATAGGTTGGGAATAGGGACTTGCCTTAGGTCAAACCCCGGTTTTGGAATTAACCATGAAATTTAGATAAATGTAATTGAAATGATTGAAAGGAAAGGTTCTCCTTTTGAGGGAGATGTTGAATTATGACTGAAAATTGAATGATTATACCTCCTTGTGAAATTTTGTTTGCCTCCACATGGAATTAGGGTTTCATGAAATAGGATGTAGATCTTTGTGCTTCAATGCTTGAATCTTGACTTTATTGTTGCTCCAAGGATTAAAGGAAGATTGAAGATGCTCAATTTCTCTTGAATGCTTAATCTCATGTGCGCTTGAATGCTTCTAGATTTTTTCATCATCTTCAAATGAGAGGGGAAATCTTCTCTATATACTTTCCCATTGAGAAAATTGGCTAATTTTCCATTATGAGCTGACACAAAGAGGGGAATCCCGCTCAAATTTGAAATGTGAAAATGGGTTTAAAGAGGACCCAATTTAGGGAGGATCGTGGCGTCATGCCCTAGTCCTACCCTATATTGGGTCAGGATCAAGGTGCCCAAGGGGGTACCAATCAAGGTTTTTGATGTTTGTGATGTTATGAGCATAATCAACTCTTCAATCAGGCCAAGGGGTGCAAACACTAAGGTGAAGACCCAAATGCGGTCGAAATTACAAGGGGTGCAATTTTAGGACACTACACTCTCTTTGTGCATCAATCAGTTGTTCACGTTGCTATCTCATGTACTTTCAAGACTATTCTCTTTACTGCTCTATATTTTCACAATTTAACCTTAGATGAGGCATCCAACAAAATTATAATTAAATGTTTCAATCAAGTTATAATACATTATAAACACTTATATGCATATAAATAGTTACAATTGAATCATTGCATCATCATGAAAGCTCAAAGATAGGGAATGAATAATATTTTAGATTTTGAATAGGTGCTTTGCAATTATATATATATATATATATATATATATATATATATATATATATATATATATATATATATATATATATATATATATATATATATATATATATATATATATATATATATATATATATATATGAAAGCACTTTCTCAAGATAGTAGAAATATTACTATTTGTTAAAAAGGGTAAAATAATGTATATTTTCAATAATAAAATAAAAACTAATATAAAAATAAAATATATTTAAAAAAATAAAGTAAACAATGTTGTAAATAAAATAGTTCCAAAATAAAATAAATGTTTTCTAAATAAATAAGATAGTGTCAAATTGATATCTCATTATTTTTCATGTGAATATAATAGATATGAGTAATTTTACTATAATATTATTTAATTTAATAATAAAATAATCAATACTAATTTTACGTTACTTTTCACCAAATGAATAAAAATTAAAATAAACATTATCAAAATCCAACAAAAATCTTATTTATTAGTTCTGCCAAGGGATAGGATTTAATAGGATTTAACTCATGATTAAAGTTTTGTACTTCAACTCAATCAAAGACTTTAAAATTTCCCTTAAAAAATTTCATTCTAATTTTTGTAATATTTTAATGATTCAAACTGATCATTTTTTATCGATAATAAGAAAATATATAATTTCTCTCAATTCTCATCATTTTGTTTGCATATTGCTAGAAGCAAGTGTACTGTTACAAGATGAGAGAAGTGTAAAACTCAATAATAAGAGTAAAAGAGTGACATGTGGCCTCGCTAAATGAATGCAAAGAGTGAACATGCCTATTTTTTTTTGCATTAAGTGTTATTGGTGATGAAGAATTAAAAAAGTTTTATTGAATCATGAGGTCATAAAACTAGCATCTTGCATGTGCAATTTATATTTTTGGAGACTCCTTGGCAAACAAAGACAATTTGTTGACTACTTGGTCGATTTCCATAAGGTGAAACATTGAGTTATCCAACGTGTTATTACTATATGCACAATTAATTATTGATTTTATTGGTATGCAACTTGATTTAAGATAAAAAAAATTATTTTCTCAAATTTATTAGTTTGCATTTCTAAATTAAATTTTTTAATGCTAAATTTATTATTGTTTTACAGCTAAAACTGTTGGTCAACTATCGTTAAATCTTTTTCTATGAAACACTACAAATTTTAGTGCTAGTGTAAACTTTGCAATCGCAAGAGCAACAACTCTAAACCCAAATTTCTTCCTAAGAAGAAGAATAGGAGAACTTTCCACATAGTTGTCCTTGGATACACAAATATGATTATTCTTGCTACACAATAAATTTTATAGTTTACATCATGTCATTCATTTTTCTTTTTTAAATTTAACTAGTACACTTTGATTTAATTTCAATATATAATATAAATATTGCTTATGGGTTCATGTGTTTTATTTTTTCTCATTTGAAACATCTAATTTTAAAACAACTTGACTCCATACCACTCATATTTGAAAAAAAAACTAATTGTATACTTTAATCTAATTTTGATACATACCATCTTATCCAAATGCATCTTCCCTTTCTTTCTTTGATCTTGATTATCTTATCTATATCCTCCATCATATATGTTTCATCCTATTTAAGTTTTCCAATCCCAATTTTGTTATTCAGTTTTTTCTCTTAGCTTTCCTATCTAGATATCCTTTATAAGCTTATAAAAATTGCCACCATCATACTTACAAGCAAAAGATCAAAACTCATAAGTTCAAAATAGGGAATCAACAAGCTCGAGTCAATATTTGATCCTACCACAATAAATCTTTGTCTATCCATTGTTGGCATTGGATTGTCATTGATGTCAACTTGGTGTAGATCTGATTTTTACAGAGAAGAAAAGGCATTGAGTAGATGAGAAAGCTTTGAGCAGATGAGAAGGGTTTAGGCAAATAAATCTTGCAAGTTACATTTGGACATAGAAGAAATTGAGTTGATCTCCATTGGGTGTGTGAATTGGTCTAAACCATTTATCCCACATCGGTTGTGTTGAGACGGTTTCAGTTCTTTTTTATTAACCAATGTGTAGAGTTTAAGTGAGCAATAGCTCACATGCTTTTTGCCACTTGTAGTACCCCTCCTCGATCAGCCTCTTTTTGTATGTTTTGATTAACATCAGTGATTGTTCGATGGAACATTTTTGTATATTGATTAGGATGTTATGCAATGTTATTTCATGCTTTATTTGGATTTATGGTGAGTGATTTAATGCAGTATCTCAATCCTTATGATTAATGTTATTTTATGGATCATTGTCATGGACTTACACTTTTACCTTATATGTGTGATGCGTTATTATTTGCTTGTGTGTTTGCATGTGTATGGGATGTGAGGGGATGGTTTTCCTGCACTCACTCCGATGAGACAGGGAACGCCACGATTCTCCTTCATCGGTGTGTGTGTCGTGTCTGTATATATATATATATATATATAGGTCATGTGGTTCTTTGGTGCAGGACATTGCAGGTACTAGTACCGGGTAGGTACAAGGTATTGACTCCACCTGGTTTCACAGGTCTGAGCATGCCTTATATATTCGATGGGAGTGGAGGAGATAGTTGTTGTACCCTAGTTTGACCCGCAGTCAAACTCGTGTGAGTGTTGTCAGCCAGTTGTCTTTCCGTCTGGCTATTATGCGAGTCATGGTGACTTGGTTTGGTCATTTGAGAGTCGTCATTTGATCATTCTTGGTTTTGTGTGTTTTCGTTCATTTAAATGGTTATTTAATGTAAATGGATGATGCTATCTTATGTTGGCATAATTAGTTGATTATTATGCTCTATGATTATTGATTTAATTAAATCAATGATTTGCTAGATTAAATGGTTAAAGGGCTTATTTATTTTGTAAGATGCATTGATATATTTTGGAAGGAAATAAATATTTGCCTAGCCATTTAAATGTTAAATGATTATGTTGAAAGAAAGTATTTTTGGAAATAGAAATAAATAAAAGCTTCCCTTTTTGGTTTTCCATTTGACTTTTGCTTTTTAAAATTTGTTGGAAAATAATTGCTTTTTGGATAAAAGTAAATCTAATTGCCTTTATCAATTTTAAAATATTTAAATCTGATTGGATGGAATAACTTTCAACCTAGAAAGTTTAGGTTAAAAATTATTATTCCATATATGCCTGGAAATTCACAGGAAGAGGGGGCAAAATTTTGGAGAGAAAATCGGTAAATCATTCTGGAAGGAGGAGCTGGAATTCGAATTGATTTGCAGGGATTGGGATTCTTCCTTCATTTTGGTTGCTAGTTTGCTTCAAGGTTGGATAATCTCTTCTTGTTTTCAATTTAAATTTGAAATTTTCAGATTGCTTCCTGTGTGTGGGAATTATGCAAATCTTCCTGTAGATGCTTGTGGAATGATTGAAATGGAAGAAAGAGTGTTTATTATTGTTGGTTTTGTGAATTTATATCATATGGTTGCATTAGGAAAGAAATGGTTCATTTCTGTATCTGTTGTGTGTTTGATCTTGAAAATCAATTTCTTGTTTTACCTCTTCTATTTGGAAAGAATGAACTAGATTTAGCTTGTTGTGTGTTTTCTAGTATCTTGTTGTCCAAGCTTTGGAGTTTCCGTGGGATTTCATTTCACCATTTGCCTTATTGGTAAATTTCCATTTGAAAATTGGATTTGGCACTGTGTATGTGTGTGGTCATGAAATGATCCAGGAATGAATCATTTTCATGTTTAAACGATTTTGGGCGAAGGGATTTTTAATACCATGGAGGCATTTTTTTTTATTTGTTTTGTTGAGCTTACCTCACCCCGTGGCGGCTTGGTAATCTCTGCTGCCCTAGCTAGCAGTACTTCTGGTCGGCAGTACTACTATGTGGTAGCAGTACTACCAGTCGATAGCTACTGTTACTGACAGTAGCAACACTATCGGTCGGTAGGAATGCTACTAGTTGGTAGCAGCACTACCAGACGGTAGGAATGCTACCGGTCGGCAGCAGTACTATCGACAGATAGTGCCTGTGGCCCTGACAGCGACACTGTTGCGGGTTGGTTTAACCCCCGCTTAACCATGTCCCTTTACCTGTTCAAACCGGTTAGTGCAATAAAGTTAATTTTTAATAAATAAAATATATTTTAGAGTGGTTTTGGTGTTAAATGAAATGGTGAATTTTCATGAGATTTTTATTATGTGGTTAATAAATTTATCTATGGAAATCAAGGCATGAATTAGAGATTCAAATTGGTTATTTGGACATATTCTAGAAATGAATTAAATGCTTGTTAGGAATTCATGGTTAATCCGGTTGAATGTTTAATGTGGATTTCATTCCTGATGGAATATTGATTTGGAAATTGATTAGATGTGACTATTGGAAAAGAGTGTTTTATTTAATTTTCAATCAATGATGTTGCAAGTGCTTATGATGTTGATATTCTCAAAGATTGTCTGAGTGCGGACTTAGTGAATTAGTTGTCCTTGCAAGTGTATATTGTGTTATTTCTAGTTGGTGGTTCAATCGTCCTATGGTGGCGTATTTGGTACCTTTGACCAAGTGATATATGTTGGCTTTGTTGTCTTAACCATGTAGTGTCTTTGTCTTATGGTTAACCAAGAGTAAGTATGTCCTTGTTTGACAACTTGTTTCTGATAGTGGTGGTTATGGCTGTCTGTTTCGCCATAGGGTCCTCAGGGAGTGACCTTGTTTGTTTAGTGTCCTTTGAGAGAGTGGCTTTCACTTGGGGGTTGCGCCCAAAGTGGCAGGCATTACGACCCAGCAAAAGTCAGATAATAACTGGTAATCTAATGAATTGATTAAGTGGGTAGTTTCATAACATTAATAAAGATAATTGTACCTCGCGCCTGGGTGAGTGCTTGTACTAAGGCTCATCATGTTGTGAGAAGGCCTAGAATGGAAAACCGACCACCTCGTCTTCATGAAAGGCTGGTAGGGTATGCATGAGACTTAGTTGGAACCGGAGGTTCGGGAGAGGTTACCAGGACAGTGAGTCGGGACCTATGGAGGTTGTACCATGGTATCCATCTTGAGCTATGTGATGACACTCTCTCATTTGGTTCACTTGTGTGTTTGTGATGTTGAGTCACCTAGATTTTGTGGAGTCATATTGTGTTGTCATGGAGTCGTATTGTTTTGTCGACCATGTCATGCTTATGCTTGTTTGAGGGTCCTCAGCTATCTCCTAGCATGATGGGGTGATTCCATTTTGGGAATTACATGGTCGAGTGGTAGTGCCACTTCCCATCGAATGTTCGGGTTTGTACCTTCATGCAAGGATTGGCTTCGTAGGTGTTCCTGTGGTTCGTGGCTCATGCTTCATCTCATGTTTGGAGATTATTGTTATTTGGAGACCTATGTGGTCATTGTAATATTGATCTTATGTAACCTTGTATTTGGTTGAGGTTTATCTTTGTATGTATATTGAGAAGCTATGTATTGGAAGAGCAATGTAATCCTATGTTGGGATGTTTTTATCAGTTTCCTTTATGATATTTGTACATGCTTATTGAAGTGGAATTATATTGTATCCTTTCATCTTTCGATGGTGTATCTTTATATGCTTATGGCTTCTTGTGATCTTTGAGTTAATGATGGATATGTGGATTAATGGTAATTATGGAATTTATCTTTGAATTTAATTCTTCATTGGTAACCCTTAAGGAATTCTGTGTAAGTCTTATGCTTGTGTCATCGTGCATGTTGTGTGTTATGCACTTATTATGTTTATACTTTTTTTTTTTAAATTGTTTCACCCTTGTTGTGGGTTTTTCCTTCGGGGTTCCTGGCGAGGCATTACATTTGGTATCAGAGCCCAATTTTCAACACTAGGTACTCTGGGTTTATAGTGGGCCCATTCACCTTGACCTTTTGTGTAGATCTTATGGTGTGACTTCCTTGTGTCTTTCTTTACCTTTGATCTGAACCTCTTTCCTCTTGTGCAGTGTTAGGTCATGGCTAGGAAAGCCAAGGGAGGTGGTTGTGTCGGTGGCCGCACCAAAGGCAGAGGAGGAGGAAGGGGTCGAGATTTTGACCGCCATAGTCCTTCCCCACCACCCAGTCATGAGAGTGTGGACAAAGATCAATCAGTTCATCAGGAGGGACCGCATTCAGTAGAACAAATTCCCGAAAGGGAAGAGTTGCATCAAATGTTTCAGGAGGTGCTAGCTAGACTAGGCCCCAGACCTGAGGTGGATCAGCCCATCCATGGCCGGGTAGAGGAATCGCTTCAACAGATTCCAGAGAGAGAGAGAGATCTCCTAGAAGTAGAGAGGTCCCAGTGGACCAAGATCCAGCTATCATAGGGCATATGAGGGACTTGATGAGGTCCAATACTCCCTTCTTTCATGGTTAAGGTACCGGTCTCAAGGCAGAGACCTGGCTTATCAGTTTGAATCGGTGTTTTGCTATGTATCCTTACTATAGCAACACCAAGGCGAGATGCGTGATCATGCATCTTGAGAGCTTCGCATCTATCTAGTGGATATTAGAGGAGGAGAGGATCGGTGTGAGCATTAATACCGCATCTTGGGAGATCTTTTTGGAGAGGTTCAGGGCATGATTTCTCTCACCCCAGTGGAGGCAGTCGCGAGCAGATGAGTTCTATGCTTTGCGCTAGTTTGGTTTGTTAGTGGACCAGTTTGATCATAGGTTCTATGAGCTCAAACAGTATGCCGAGATCGGCAATGATGAGATTGTTCTTGTGCAGCACTTCTTGAGGGATCTTAATGACCGCATCAGTGGAGGAGTGAGGGTTTTCAAGCTTGCTTCAGTAGAGGTAGTTGTGGCGAAAGCCAAGTTGGTTGAGCAGAACCTTAGCCATGCTCATGGCAGCTAGTCTGGAGTTCAGATTGGGAGTGATCCTTTCAGTGGGTCTAGAGGTAGAGGGAATCAGTCCCAGACTGTTGCACCTCTTAGGGGTCCTCAGGCACCCGCTAAGGGTGGTTAGCAACAGTTGCCGATACCGAAGCAGTCTCAGGGCCATCAGGGTGGCAACTCTCAGTTCTGGAAGAACGGGAAATGGCAGAAGGGTAGGCAAACCTTTCCAGGGCAATCTTCTCAGGGAGCATCTCAAGCCCCTAGTGGGGAGAGCTTTCAACAGTCCAGTGGACTGTCTGGGAGTAGAGGATTGGTTAGAGTAGCTTGCTTCACTTATGGTCAGTATGGCCACAAGGCCGCTCAGTGCCCTCAACATCCTCACTAGATGGGTAGCCAAAGGCCAGCCGCATCAGAGACGATAGTGGGGGATGCAAGTAGATCCCATAGAGTATTTGCAACGGTGGATGATGGCCAGGCTGAGCATCAAAGTACTGTGATTGATACCATAGGTGTGTTACATGGTATTCCTATCTCTGTACTTTTTGATTCCGATGCTTCAGATTCTTTTATTTCTTCATCCATTATGGAGCGGTGTGGGCTTGTGTTTGCTAAGCAGGCAGATAGGTGGCAAGTAGAGTTGGCTACCGGTGTGCGAGTGTTTGTAGATGCCTTTGTTCCCAGTTGTGAGTTGGACCTAGGACCCTTTGTTACTTTAGTTGACCTTCGATTCATTCCTTTGGGGTCCTATGGAGTAGTGTTGGGGATGGATTGGTTATCATCTCACAATGCTCGTGTAGACTGTCATCTGAAGACAGTAGAGTGTTTAGATGACCATGGCAGGAAAGTGGGGAGCATTGGAGTTCAGCGATCGATATCCTTATGTATGATCTCCGCTATGCAGCTTAGGTGGTGCATGCATCAAGGGTGTCAGCTTTTTGTAGTTGCTCTTGGGGATGTGGATGAGGAAGAGAGTCAAGAAATCGCTCTTCATGGTCACCCTATTCTTTGAGAGTATGCTGATGTGTTTCCTTTGGATATTCCCAATATGCCTCTGAAGCGAGACATAGACTTTTGCATTGACTTGGCTCCTGGTGCAGAACCTATTTCGAGAGCACCATATCGGATGACTACTTAGGAGTTGAGTGAGTTGAAGTTGCAGGTTGAGGAGTTGTTGGCCAAGGGGTTCATTCATCCTAGTGTCTCTCCTTGGGGTGCGTCAATTATCTTCATTAAGAAGAAGGATGGATCTCTTCAATTATGCATTGATTATTGACAGTTGAATAAGATAACCATCCAGAACCGATATCCATTGCCTTGGATTGATGATCTTTTCAATCAGGTGAAGGGAGCCAAGGTGTCCTCTAAGTTAGAATTGAATCTGGGTATCATCAGTTGCGCATTTATGATGCAGACATTCATAAGACAACGTTTCATACTCGTTATGGACACTATGAGTTCACAGTGGTGTCATTTGGGTTGACAAACATGCCTTCAGTGTTCATGAGTCTTATGAATGGGGTTTTTCGCACCTACCTTGACCACTTTGTCCTTGTGTTCTTGGATGACATATTGGTTTATTCTAGATCTATGGAAGAGCATGAGGGTCACTTACGTCAGGTATTGCAGTGCTTGAGGGAGAATCAACTTTTTGTGAACTTGGCGAAGTGTGATTTCTTCCAGTCCGAGGTGAGCTATCTTGGTCATATAGTTTCAGAAGAAGGTGTATCTCTAGATCCCTCTAAGATCCAAGCCATTGTTGATTGGCCAGCATTGACCAATGTTTCTGAAGTTCAAAGTTTCATGGGTTTGGCCGATTATTACCATAGCTTTGTTGAGAGTTTCTCTCGGATAGGCCATCCAATCACTTCTCTTCAGAGGAAAGGGAAGAATTTTGTTTGGTCAAAGCAGTGCGAATTAGCTTTTTGTACCTTGAAGTAACTCCTTGTTAGTGCTCCGACTTTGGCAGTTCCTGACCCATCCAGAGATTTCATGGTATGCACAGATGCCTCTTTGGAAGGTATAGGTGTGGTGCTTATGCAGGATGGACGTGTGGTTGCCTATGAATCTCACAAACTCAAGGATCACGAGTTGAACTATCCATTTCATGACTTGGAGTTGACAGTTGTAGTGCATGTGTTGGTTCATTGGAGACGTTTCCTGTTGGGGCGTCGGTTTGAGCTGCATAGTGATCACCATAGTTTGCAGTATATTTTCACGCAATGAACTTGAATGCTCGACAACGAAGATGGATGGAATTCCTCTGCGAGTATGATTTTGAGGTTCGTTATATTTAGGGGAAAGAGAATGTAGTGGCAGACACTTTGAGCCATAGGCGACATGAGGTTGCAACATTATCCCTTAGTGTGGACATGAGTGAGAGAATTCTTGGAGTTATTCCTCAAGACACCTAGTATTAGGATGTTAGAGTCGTGGTAGAGTCTGGAAGACCATTGGAGGGTAGATTTTTTGGTTATACTCTTGAGTCAGGTGGTCTTCTTCGACATCTTGGACGGATCTTTGTACCTCCTTTGAAGGGTCTTCGCGTTTTGATCATGACTGAGGCCCATCATGCACCTTATTCAGCACACCCTGGTGTCAAGAAGATGCACGCAGATCTTAGATAGATATATCATTGGGCTAGTATGAAGCATGACATTGCTGATTTTGTGTTGAAGTGCTTGGAATGTCAGCGGGTGAAGGCAGAGCATCAGCACCCTGCAATGCTTTTACAACCGAATTTGATACCGGATTGGAAATGGGATATCATTTTCATGGATTTCATAGTAGGGTTGCCTAATTCTTCATGGCTTCATGATGCCATCATGGTCACTGTTGATAGATTGACCAAAGTTTCTCATTTTGTCCCCATTCAATCGTCTTATACAGCAGCAGTGGTGGCACGAGTCTTCTTGGAAGATGTGGTAAGGTTGCATGGGATCCCAAGGCGAATCATTTATGATAGAGACCATGTCTTCACTTCAGCCTTGCGGACCTCTCTTCAGCATGCATTGGGAACCCAATTGAACTTAAGTTCGGCTTATCACCCAAAAACTGATGGTCAGACTGAGCATGTGAATCGGGTCTTGGAGGACATGCTTCGCATGTATGTTATGGATCAAGTCATGTTGGGAGGAATATCTTTGTCTTGTGGAGTTTGCTTATAACAATGATTACCACATCTCTATTGGCATGGCTCCCTTCCAGGATTTGTATGGTCATCCTTGTCGTACTCCTCTGAGTTGGGATCGGTTGGAGGATAGGGTGTGTTTAGGCCCGGAATTGCTTCGTGAGATGGAGCAGTGGGTTGAGAAGATTCGTGGGCATTTGGTTGCTGCTCAGGATAGGCAGAAGAAGTATGTTGATGCCCATAGAGTAGATTGCCAGTTTTCAGTTGGCGATCGTGTGTTTTTGAGAGTACATCCACGGAAGAGTCTGATCCGTTATGGAAAGGTTTCTAAGTTGGCGCCTCGTTTTGTATGCCCTTTTGAGATCCTTGAGAGGATAGGACTTGTTGCCTATTGTATCGCCTTGCCAACGAGTCTATCCCGCATCCATGATGTCTTTCATGTTTCTGTTCTTTGTCCTTGTCATTCTGATGTGACCCATGCTCTTGATTGGAATGCTTTGCAAGTCGAGGACAGGCAGCTTTCGATGGAGCCCATGCACATCCTTCAGCATCAGGATTTGACCCTTAGGGGTCGTACCATCGAGCAAGTAAGGGTCCTATGGGACCCCACTGATAAGACCTCAGCGACTTGGGAAGATGCAGCGAAGATGAGAGAGCTTTATTCTTATTTGTTTTAGGCTTCTAGCAGTAAGCCTAGGCTTGGAGGGGAGGATGCAGTACCCCTCCTTGATCAACCTCTTTTTGTATGTTTTGATTAATATCAGTGACTGTTCAGTGGAACATTTTTGTATATTGATTCAGATATTATGCAATGTTATTTCATGCTTTATCTGGATTTATGGTGAGTGATTTTATGCAATATCTCAATGCTTATGATTAATGTTATTTTATGGATCATTATCATGGACTTACACTTTTACCTGATATGTGTGATGCGTTATTATTTGCTTGCGTGTTTGCATGTGTATGAGATGTGAGGGGATGATTTTCCTTCACTCACTCTGGTGAGATGGGGAACGTCACAATTCTCCTTCATCGGTGTGCGTGTCATGTCTGTATATATATATGGTGCAAAGACATTGCAGGTACAAGTACCGAGTAGGTACGAGGTATTGACTCCACCTGGTTTCATAGGTTTGAGCATGCCTTATATATCCGATGGGAGTGGAGGAGATAGTTGTTGTACCCTAGTTTGACCCGTAGTCACACTCGTGTGAGTGTTGTCAGTCGGTTGTATTTTCGTCTGGCTGTTATGCGAGTCATGGTGCCTTGGTTTGGTTATTTGAGAGTCGTCATTTGATCATTCTTTGTTTTGCATGTTTCTATTCATTTAAATGGTTATTTAATGTAAATGGATGATGCTATCTTATGTTGGCGTAATTAGTTGATTATTATGCTCTGTGATTATTGATTTAATTAAATTAATCATTTGCTAGATTAAATGGTTAAAGGGCTTTTTTTTTGTAAGATGCATTGATATATTTTGGAAGGAAATAAATAATTGCCTAGCCATTTAAATGTTAGATGATTATGTTGAAAGAAAGTATTTTTGGAAATAGAAATAAATAAAAGCTTTCCTTTTTGCTTTTCCATTTAACTTTTGCTTTTTAAAATTTACTGGAAAAGAATTGCTTTTTGGATAAAAGTAAATCTGATTGCCTTTATCAATTTTAAAATATTTAAATCTGATTGGATGGAATAACTTTCAACCTAGAAAGTTTAGGTTAAAAATTATTTTTCCATATATGCTTGGAAATTCACAGGAAGAGGGGGCAAAATTTTGGAGAGAAAATTGGTAAATCATTCTGGAAGGAGGAGCTGGAATTTGAATTGGTTTGCAAGGATTGGGATTCTTCCTTCATGGTTGCTAGTTTGCTTCAAGGTTGGATAATCTCTTCTTGTTTTCAATTTAAATTTGAAATTTTCAGTTTGCTTCCTATGTGTGGGAATTATGCAAATCTTCTTGTAGATGCTTGTGGAATGATTCGAATGGAAGAAAGAGTGTTTATTATTGTTGGTTTTGTGAATTTATATTATATGGTTGCATTAGAAAAGAAATGGTTCATTTCTCTATCTGTTGTGTGTTTGGTCTTGAAAATCAATCTTGTTTTACCTCTTCTATTTGGAAAGAATGAACTATATTTAGCTGCTTGTGTGCTTTCTAGTATCTTGTTGTCCAAGATTTGGGGTTTCCGTGGGATTTCATTTCACCATTTTCCTTATTGGTAAATTTCCATTTGAAAATTGGATTTGGCACTGTGTATGTGTGTGGCCGTGAAATGATCTGAGAATGAATCATTTTCATGTTTAAACGATTTTGGGCGAAGGGATTTTTAATGCCTTGGAGGCATGTTTTTTTTATTTGTTTTGTTGACCTTACCTCATCCCATGGCTGGCTAGTCCCACCACGCGGGTTGGTAGTCTCTGCTGCCCGTAGGCAACTGTACTACCGGCAGGTAGTGCTTGCGGCCCCAACAGCGACACTGTTGTGGGTTGGTTTAACCCCCGCGTAACCATGTCCCTTTACCGGTTCAAACCGGTTAGTGCAATAAAGTTAGTTTTTAATAAATAAAATATATTTTAGAGTGGTTTTGGTGTTCAATGAAATGGTGAATTTTCATGAGATTTTTATTATGTGGTTGATAAATTTATCTATGGAAATCAAGGCATGAATTGGAGATTCAAATTGGTTATTTGGACATATTCTGGAAATGAATTAAATGCTTGTTAGGAATTCATGATTAATCTGGTTGAATGTTTAATGTGGATTTCATTCCTGATGGAATATTGATTTGGAAATTGATTAGATGTGACTATTGGAAAAGAGTGTTTTATTTAATTTTCAATCAATGATGTTGCAAGTGCTTATGATGCTGATATTCTCAAAGATTGCCTGAGTGAGGACTTAGTGAATTAGTTGTCCTTGCAACTGTATATTGTGTTATTTCTGGTCGATGGTTCAATCATCCTGTGGTGGCGTATTTGGTACCTTTGACCAAGTGATATGTATTGGCTTTGTTGTCTTAACCATGTAGTGTCTTTGCCTTATGGTTAACCAAGAGTAAGTATGTCCTTGTTTGACAACTTGTTTCTGATAGTGGTGGTTATGGTTGTCTGCTTCGCCATAGGGTCCTCGGGGAGTGACCTTCTTTGTTTAGTGTCCTTTGAGAGAGTGGCTTTCGCTTGGGGGTTGTGCCCAAAGTGGTAGGCATTACGACCTAGCGAAAGTCAGATAATAACTGGTAATCTAATGAATTGATTAAGTGGGTAGTTTTATAACATTAATAAAGATAATTTTACCTCGTGCCTAGGTGGGTGCTTGTACTGAGGCTCATTATGTTGTGTGAAGGCCTGGAATGGCAAACCGACCACCTTGTCTTCACGAAAGGCTTCTAGGATCCGCATGAGACTTAGTTGGAACTAGAGATTCGAGAGAGGTTACCAGGACAGTGAGCTGGGACTTATGGAGGCTTTACCATGGTATCCATCTTGAGTTATGCGATGACACTCTCTCATTTGGTTCACTTGTGTGTTTGCGATGTTTAGTCACTTGGATTTTGTGGAGTCGTATTTTGCTGTCATGGAGTCGTATTGTTTTGTTGACCATGTCATGCTTATGCTTGTTTGAGGGTCCTCAGCTATCTCCTAGCACGATGGGGTGATTCCATTTTAAGAAATACATGGTCGGGTGGTAGTGCCACTTCCCATCGAATGTTCGGGTTTATACCTTCATGCAAGGATTAGCTTCGTAGGTGTTCCTGTGGTTCGTGGCTCATGCTTCATCTCATGTTTGGAGATTATTATTATTTGGAGACCTATGTGGTCATTATAATATTGATCTTATGTAACCTTATATTTGGTTGAGGTTTATCTTTATATGTATATTGAGAAGCTATGTATTGGAAGAGCAATGTAATCCTATGTTGGGATGTTTTTATCAGTTTCCTTTATGATATCTGTACATGCTTATTGAAGTGGAATTATATTGTATCCTTTTATCTTTCGATGGTGTATCTTTATATGCTTATGGCTTCTTGTGATCTTTGAGTTAATGATGGGATTAATGGTAATTGTGGAATTTATCTTTGAATTTAATTCTTCGTTGGTAACCCTTAAGGAATTATGGTGTAAGTCTCCTGCTTGTGTTATCATGCATGTTGTGTGTTATGCACTTATTATGTTTATACTTTAAAAAAAAAAAAATTGTTCACCCTTGTTGTGGGTTTTTCCTCTGGGGTTCCTGGCGGGGCATTACACCACTCATCTTAGAGCATGGCTCAAGCAAGTTGTGTCGATGAGACATTGTATTTGGTATGAGCTATTTTGGGTCTCATCTATTGGAAGTATGTTGCAAATATGTGCTTGAGAGATATCTGAGAGATGTGTTGTCGTTGATGTCAACATATTTCTCTATCTATGACAGTGATGCAATGAAGTTCAGTGAATTAGTTTGTTCAATATGGTGATGATCATAGTTTTTGGATTAAAGGGTTTGTAGAGGGTTGTGTATATATGATTCAGTGCAATTTTTCAAAGGTCTGCATGAAGATTTGTTTGATTTATGGGTATTTGTGTTGTGGTCGATTTCTCAATTGTTCAGTATTTTGATCTGCATTGCTCCACATTGTATTATCCTTATCTACGGATTTGGAGGAGTGTTTGGGACGTTGATGTGTACCTTCAATTCAGGTGGTTCATGGTTTGGAGGTCTGTAAGTGATTTTTCAAGGTTGACGGTCATTGCAATTAGTGTTCTTGAGGTTCGATATAATGATGATGTGATTCTAGTAATTTGTGTTGATGTGAATGTTTCTATGGTAATTCATGATGCTTGTGGATGTTTCTAGATCATGTGACTTTTGTGTTGGTGGTCTGCATTGATCGTGGAGCTCATGATTGATGATTTTTCTCTGGTGTGTTAGTGTTCTTCATGTTTTTGGCTGACAAGATGCTTGTAGCGTATTTCAAATGTTTGATGCATAATTTTTGGAGGTGTAGCATGTTTGAGGTTATGATTTAGGTCCATGCTATGTCTTAGCCAAAATTGTTTTTGTCCGCATGTGATTTAATTTGTGTCTTATCAACAACTATATCATTATAATTGTTTTATGTGTGTTGAACCGACCTTGTTGATCTTTCCAAGGTTGATGTTATGTATAAATAAATGTAATAATCTTGTGTGAGGAATATAGAGTGAGCGAATAATGTATTGATCTTTCGGAAGAAAAGAAGAAGAGTGTGAAGAAGATGAAAGTTGTTATGTGCTTAACCGAAACTGTAACCAGGCATTAAGGAGATGCTATTTCTAGTTCATTTCATCCAGATGTGATCTAAATTTGTTTGTATGACAGTGAACCTTTCCTAGGTTGTAGCCCTTGTTGTTTTTGAGCAGTGAGCTCTAGCCAGTGTGCCTGAATGCATGTGCATTCCCCATTGTAATACTTCTATACTTTTAACAAAGTATAATCTTATTGTGGGTGTGTTTCCACCATGGTTTTTCCCTTGACCGAGCTTTCCACGTCAAAAACCTTGGTGTTATGTGTGTTTATAATGTGTTGTTGATTCATACTTTCATGTTTAATTATTAGATCTGAGAATATGTTCAAGTTGTGTAGGTTTTTGGGGACAAATGATTCACCCCCCTCTCAATTGTCTACCCTATTTCATCATCATCGACATGCAATGTCTCACCGATGTGAAGAGTGTTGTGGAAGTTCATCGATGAGACATAATGACTTTGGTGAGAGTTAACTTTGTCTCACTGACATAAAATATGACACCAATATGGAAGGTTTGAAAGCTCACAGTGGAAGTTTGGAGAGAGTTGGTCTTGGTCTCATCAATCAAGCAAAAATGGGAAGTCATCAGTATGTTGATGAGATATTTTGCATGTTTCACTTATCAGTCTAGGTAGAGTAAAGGGTGCATCCTCATCGAGGAGACATGTGGGTGTCGATATGACTCAAACCAACTCTGATCAAATTTGTATGTCACCTCGATAGATCAAATAGGTTGACCAAGGTTGACCCACTGACCAAAGAAGGTCTTGTATACGTGGCAAGTATGATGCTAATATTATTTGTCGAAGACAAATTCTTTTTGTCTAAGGAAGGAAATAAATGCTAACAGAGAACCGTTGGGAAGCAAAATAAAATCTGATCAAGAAGATTTGAAACAAAAGAAGAAGGATGGCGTGAAATTAATATTGACAGCTATCAATCTGAAGGCAGGTGGAATCTGATCAAATCTTTTTGCAGACCTTTAAGTGCATTTAATTCAGGCAAAGGTGGGAGTTTTCTTGAACCAATGAAATAAATCAAAAAATAATTAATCAATAGTTGATTGTATAGTGTGAGTGAGAAAGAATGATTGAGATATGTAGAGCAGATAAGTGTAGAGCAGAGAGAGAAGAATGGAACAAAGAGCCAAAACAGATAACATAATGAAAAACAAGGCTAAGAAAAATATAAGAGGAAAAAGAGGAATTATTGTAGACAGAGAAAGTAGTTAGGGCAGAGATGCAGAGTACAACAATAAGTTACAAAACATTATTTGTAACAAGGTACCTAAATTGTCATTGAAATATTTTTATTATAATTCATCTAAGTGGATGCTTAGATCAGGGGTTAGTGCTCCTTTGGGTTGGTGCCCATAAAATCAAGGGTTGGTGTTCCTTTGGGTTGGTTCCCATAAAATTGTAATCAAAATATTTTCATTTTGAGGCTGGATTAGAGCAGTAGACTCTAGCAGATATTCTCGTTTTTCTCCACAGTGGGTTTCCCTTGTATATTTGGTGTTATATGTGTGTATGCTCTCCTTGTGCTTGTGTTTTGATCTCTCTGTGTTTCAGTTATCATTGTTTGGTTTATTAGAAAGTAAATTTTTAATTTCCACTAATTCACCCCCTCTCTCAATGGTCTATTTGTGTCCCTTCATCCATCATATCCCACTATACCTCATACCTAACTGGGGGCAGCTCCTTGACCTAGTAATGGGAGTAACATAGGTATTTTATAGTTGGCTAATCCTCCCATTTTTATGTTAGTTTTACACATCTAATTTTAAAACATAAATTCCATACCACTTATATTTAAAAAAATAATTAATTGTATGCTTTAATCTAATTTAATATATAATCTTTGTATAAAATCATTAATTTAATCTCTTTTGTCGTATGCTTAAAATCATCATTGCTAAATAGGAAATAGGGAAAATCATGAATTCCTTAACTATTCAAGTAATCCAAACATAAACCAATGAAATAATGCAAATAAATCAATAAGAATGTAAAATATCAATCAAAACTCCCTATTTCATGATTGCATATGGCTTCCATTGTTCTTCTCTTCTTTGTGGTATGATGGCTCTCAGATATTGCACTGGTAACTTGCAATTGACACAAAGATTCAAAGTTCGTGATTCGATTGAAAATGGAGAATTGATCTTGAATTTATAGATTTTTGGAGAGGATTGATTGAGAGGTGGAACTTGTTGAGTACTTGTGTTGATTGATATTTAAACTACTGATTTGGAGGTGGAACATAATAGATTGAATTGCTAATTGAGTTAACTGATTGAGAAAAAGATGATTGAAAGATAAAAAAGAATGACTGGAGAAAATTGAAGAATGATGTAATTAATCAATCAATTGAATTGATCAATTAAAATAAATTGAATAGTTAACTAGAGATGACTGATTGAGAGCTTTTTGGAAAAAAGCAAAGTGGAAGACAGAAATAGAGATTGAAAAGATAATGATTTAATTAATCAATTAATTGAACTGATTAATTTGGCATGTGCTTCAACTTTGATTTTGATTTTCACTTTAATCTTTGCATGAGAATTGATTCAAATTTTGAATCTATTTTAAATTCAATTAAATCTTTGAATATATTTAGAACTTGACTTTGGAATTCAATTTGATTTTTGAAATCATGCACATGTATTTGAAATTAGAAGAAATTAGAAGAATATGAATTTGAATTTGAATTTGAATTAGAAGAATTAATGAAATTAAACGAATTTAAAATTTGGGGATTTGGAATTTGAATTAAAAGAATTAATGAAATTAGACGAAATTAGAAGAATTAATGAAATTAGACGAAATTAGAAGAATTAATGAAATTAAACGAAATTAGAATTTTGGAATTTGGAATTTGAATTAGAAGAACAAATTAGTTAATTAAATAATTTTAAAGAAACTATTTAATTATTTAGAAATTTAATTTAATTAAATAATAGAGATTATTTAAATTAAAGGATAAAAATCATAAGTAATTAAATAATTAATATTTAATTAATATTTAGAAAAGGGTTTAAATGATTAATTGATGATAGAATAGAAATAGAATAATTAATAAGATGATGAAGAAATATGAATTTAGAAGAATAAGATTAATTAACTTAATTAAAGAATTATTTAACTAATTGGATGGATAATTAGTACATGATCAATGAGACATTTTTAGGTGTCTACATTTGCCCCTCTTTGAGACCATGTCGAAATGAAGTTGTTTCAAAGAAAACAAAAAAAATTATGCCCCAATGACACTTAGGGTGTAATGCCCCCTCAAGAGATTGTTTATGCATTAAAGGTATGAATGATCTCTCGAAAGAAGAAGAATGTGAGATAGAAGAATAGTTAGTTGATTAGAGATAGAGATAGATGATGTGAAGATGATAGATGAATAGTAGAATTGATTGGAAAAGAGATATTTGATAAGAGAATGATTTGGAGAAAGAATCAGCAAAACTAAGATGAGAAAATGGAAATGATTGATGATGATAGATATGCGAACTTTTGTGCCTTTATTCATAGCACAATATATGTTCATCATTGAGCCTTATTATGTAACAATAGAGCTTTGCACACCAGGGTATAAGGAACCAAGATGTAAAGATATCTCATTAAAGAAACAAACACATAGCAGACAAGGAGTGAACCCTCCATTCTGCGAATAATGCCAGGAGTCGAGGTATGTGGGGTAGTCACAAGCATAACTATCCATGATATTTTGCATGAGATATTTGTCGAATGAACGTACCAACAAAGACACCCACTAGAATTATTGCCCCAGAACTTGATTGGTCCACACCACAAACAACAAACACAGAAAAGGATCATGCCCATCACAGCTCCTCTAGTCACTTGTGGAAATCCTTGAGTAGCATAGAAACATGACCTATCATCAAATGATAAAAGATAAAGACTAACTAGGACAAAAGTCAATAGCCATATTGATTTGTGCCTTTGTTCTTGATTGCTTAATGTGATGGTTGATAATGTCTAATCTCATAAAGTGTGGACCCTGTTTAAGACTGACCTATCTAATTTTGAGTGTATCCATCTTTGTTTAAGACAAGATAATGATCATGTGATATGGATATTGAGACGATTGATAAGACAGTTTGATTAGTTTCATTGCAGATTGTTGATTGCATAGTTGTATCCTTTGCTAACTTCGTGTGAAGCATTTGCTGGATATCTACTAGTGTGTTTGATTCTTATGAGACATTTTATTGCAAGTTTTTTTATTGATTGATTATTTTTAGATGTTTTTGGTTTGATTGATTTTTCCAGGACTTTATTTGATTTTTTTTTATTGTTTTAGGATCATATTTGAAAGTTTTTGGATTTTTGTGTTTTCCAATATTTTTGGATTTTGTGCTTTTTAATGTTTTTTGGTTTTTGAGAGATGAAACATGACCTGTCATCAATTGATAAAGATAACTCAAATAAAATATAAGACTAAATTGACCAAAAGAGTCAACAACTATACTGATCTTCTTGCCAAGGATATGTGTTTCTTGATTAGATGTTTGTTTGATAGGATGCCCATTGTAGGAAAGATGTATCCATTAGGACATGATATCTGATAGGTACATGTTTTAGGAACGATGTATCCGTAAAGGCACGTTGTTTGATAAGAATGATTAAACTGATAGGAAATTGATCAATTAAGTTGTAGACTAGCTTGGGAGTTTGTCTGTTGATACATGATTTGTTAAGATCAATGTTTTTGGATTTTTGTGTTTTCTCAATCTTTTTGGATTTTGTGTTTTCTCAATGTTTTTGGATTGATTTTTTCAGGACTTTATATGATTTTTAGGATTTTTTCAGCTATGCCCCCAGTGTGTAGACTTGTTTATAATATGATGATCAGGAAAAAACATGTGGAGGCAATGAATTTTGACATAACCTATGTTAATGCAATATGCATGATGAAGATGCATTTCCTATTTCAACAAGGATGGTTGTGTTTGTTTAGCATTTTGTAATACATCAATTGAATTGGAGGTACAAAACATTTCATAGATAAGCGGTCAATCGATCCTTAAGATCCTTTGGAACATACAAATTAACACACTTAGTGACTAGGATTTACAAATGGAGATGCAGAAAACTTCCCCATTGATTCTTGAAATTTTGATCTTCTTTTGCCCATGTGTGTGAAAATGAGTTAATTCCTGCTCTTGTGTTCACTAAAGATCCTTGGCATCCTATATGACTAGCTACATGGGTTATTCTAACTTCAAAATCATCCCGGATAGAGCCTCGCTGCTAGCAAGCCTTTAGAACTCCAACAAGGTTATACACTGTAATCTCTCGAATATTGCTCCTTTGCCAACAGGAGTCCATAGCCCTGATGGAATTATTCACATGTTCCCATAGTCAATCTTTTTGTCGCACTTGTATGCATTATATTTCAGTTATATATCATTGCTCTATTACCTTGAGATGGATATCTGGCATAACACTTTTTCTTTTTTCTTTTATTGCCTTGACTTGTAAGTAATGAAACCCACATGGGTGTGACAATTATAACAACGTTGAAGTAGAATATTGGATTTTTCACTAGTCATATGATAACTAGGTGTCTAGAATGAATTAGAGATTTTGTTAATGTGTGAGATATAGCAATTGATAGATTTGGGGTTAACAAGTCTCAAATAGTGAAATCTCTACCCAACCAAAGGTAAATCGTCATCATGGGGTGATGTTGAAAATGAATAACCTTAGGATCTCAAAGAATTCATGTCTGAATATCTAAGAAAAGAGACGACCCTTGTTTCTCTTAAATGCAAATGGATGATAGACTTGGACAGTTGCCTTGTTCTTATTGATGTTTCTATATGCTAATGCAGAAAATTTGTGAATGCAATGCATTTGAAAAAGAAACTATATGTGATGCAGTGATTTTAAGAAAATAATATGTAATGCAGAAAGTAAAACCTAAACTAACCCAACCCTTAGATGTAGTATCATTTGAGGTGCATGTTGTTCATGTTGGTATTTTGGTATGGTTTTGTCATTGATGTCAACACCTACCGAATACACCTACTTTGGAGATCCAGCAACACTCACCGGCAAGCAGTAATCTATGCAACAGTTACTAGTATATGGTTAACCGGCAGGATATAATGTTCACCGGTACCTGGAATTACATGGAAGACACTTGGTAATGTCGAAGACATCATGTGGACACTTTATTTTGAAGTAATAATCATTGGTATATTCATATTTGCATATTTGCTTTTACCGGCAAAAAGGTCCAGGTTATCTAGGGTTACACCGACAGGTTTATCTTTTCCAGATCAGCATGTGGCATGCTATGAAGATGATTTATTATTGTTGTAAATGCATTAAGCCAACATGATTAATCGGTTATTACATCAGATATTATATTATTTGTAAAATGTTTTTTGTAATATCTTGTAGAGCCGACCTACTAAAATTGGTCTTAGGGTATGGTATAAATGTAAGATCTTATTTGTAAGATCAAGTGTGAAATGCGAAAAAGATTTAAGTGAAGGTATATGCGAGATAAAGCAGAGGCATACACGAAGACATCATTTGAAGGTGAAGTTAGGTTTTTGTAGAAGCATATCAGCATTACACCGGTACTGAATCTAGCATATAAAGATGATATTTTGTGCAGTACATTCTTATTGGATTTAACCATCCAACTGTAGTCAGTGTGACTCATATTTGTGATTGAGCAGTGAGCTCTAGGCTGTTGGCCTTTCTGCATGCGCAGACCCCTCTTTGTACACTTACTATCTGCAGTAGTATCCTCTGATTGTGGGTAAGGTTTCCCACCATGGTTTTTCCCCTTACAGGGTTTCCACGTACAAATATTGGTGTCATGTGTTGTGGATGACTTTGTGTTTATGTTTCATGCATTAATTCCTACCGGTATAGCAATTTACCGCTAACACTGTCTACCGGTATACTTAACTGATTCACCGGTATTAAGCATTAAGTCAGTTAATAAGTTTTTGGTTTGAATTTATTAGACAACTGATTCACCCCCCCCCCCTCTCAGTTGTCACCGGGACCTAATAGTTCATAGGGTCAGGAAGTGGATCTCCCTCCATAGTAGCCAAGTTATATGCTTTGTTTCCTATGACCCTTGTTATGATAAAAGGACCTAGCCAGTTAGGTTCAAACTTTCCTGGCTTTTCACGCTCTGCTAGGTTCATTTGGTTCTCCTTGAGAACTAGATCTCCTACTTCAAAATTCTTTGGTCTTACTCATTTATTGTAACTCCTTCTTAATTTGTTCTAGTAGCCTTGCAAGTGATTTAATGTAGTTTGTCACTTTTCATCGAGAATTTCAAGCTCTTTTAATCTTGCTACTCGATAGTCTTCCTCTGATATGATGTGTTTTAAGGAGAAACTTAAAGAAGGTAGTTCTATTTCAATAGGTAAAATTGCTTTTATACCATAGACCAATGAATAAGGTGTTGCTCCTGTAGGTGTGCGTACCCCTGTTTTGTAAGCCCAAAGAGCAGGATTTAACTGGAGATATCAGTCTCGCCCTGCGTCAATCACAACTTTCTTCAGGATCTTCAATATTGTTTTGTTTGTTGCCTCTGCTTGTCCATTACTTTGCGGATAATATGGTGTTGTGAATCTCTGTTGTATCTAAAATTGTTCACATAGTTCTCTCATTTCTTGATTCTTAAATGGGCGTCCATTGTTGGTCACTATACATATTAGAATCTTCTACCGACAAATGATGTAGTTAAGCATGAATTTTGTTATCTGCTTACCAGTGGTGTATGTTAGAGGGATTACCTCGACCCATTTGGTAAAATATTCAGTAGTCAATAAGATGAATTTGTGCCCATTGGATGAAGTAGGATTAACTTTACCAACAAGATCTAACCCGCACTATGAAAATGACCATGGTGATGTGATAGGTTGGAGATCTTGCACCGATGCATGAATGAGGTCCCCATGCACTTGACATATACTAATTATACAAGTATGTGTATATCTCATTATACCATGGGGATTCAGGACCCACAATTACACACACATATTATGATGAGGGAATCTCATATGTCGGTACCATCAATTGTTGTATGATGAAATCAAACTGAGTTTCATTATTAGGCATGTCTAGGAGAGACCCTATTATAGCTATGACATTTGTTGCCTTGTTCTGCATTCTTGGAATCTACTCAAAAGTGATGTTGCTGAAATGTTGTTTGCAATATTCTACCATTTTCTTATAAGACATCAATTTATCATCTTTTGTGTTATAGTCATCATTTACTTGATTGAAAATCAATTGTGAGTCACCATACACTTGTAGTTATTTTATCCTCCACTGTATGGTGCTACAAAGTCCTATGATGAGAGCTTCATATTCAACTATATTGTTTGTACGAGGAAATTGATTCTGAATGACTTCAGGATAGAATCACCTCAAGGGGTGATGAAAAGAATCCTGGCTCCTGCTCCATGATTTGTATAAGAACCATCAAAGTAAAATTTCCAAGTGATGGATGTTGTCAATGTAAACACAGATTCATCAAGAAAATCCACTAGTAGCGAGTGATTATCTTGCAAGGGAGCTTCTGCTAATTGATCTGCTATAATCTACCCTTTGATTGCCTTTATGTCCACATATTCTATGACAAACTCACTTAAAATCATGACCCACTTGGCCAACCCTCTAGTTAATGTTTCTCTACTTAACGTATACTTGAGAGGATCAAAGCATGCTATGAGTTGAACCTTGTGACTCAGCATATAGTATCTAACCTTATGAGATGCGAAGATCACTGCTAGACATGCTCGTTCTATCAGAGTGTAATTAAGCTCATATCCAATTAGGTTTCTACTTATATAGTAGATTGCTCTTTCCTTTCCTTGATCATCATGTTGTGCCAAAAGGGCTCCCAAAGATGAGTTTGTTGCTGATATATATAGTAATAAAGGCTTGCCTGGAGTAGGTGGACCTAATACTGGAGTAGTCAAAAGATAATCCTTTAAAGCTTGAAAAGCTTCTTGGCACTAATCTATCCATTTGAAGGTGACTCCTTTTCTGAGTAAGTGCTGAAATGGGTGACATTTATCTGCTGGTTGTGCTATGAACCTTCTTATAGACTGTAATCTTCCTTGTAATCCTCTTAACTGCTCGAGTGTTGATGGTGGTTGCATGTCAAGGATTTCTTTGACCTTTTCTGGATCTACCTCAATTCCTCTATTAGAAACAATAAAATCTATAAATTTGCCAGCTATGACACCGAACACACATTTCTTTGGATTTAATCTGACATTGTATTATTTTTAATCGATCAATAATCTTAGCCAGGACTTCCAGGTGACCTTCTCTTGTTTGTGATTTAGCAAGTAGATCATCAACATAATCTTCCATGATATTGTGGATCATGTCATGAAATAATGTCATCATATCCCTTTGATATGTTGCTCTAGCATTCTTAAGACCAAACAACATGACATTCCAGCAGTATGTTCTCCATGGACAGGTAAATGTAGTCTTGTGTTGATCTTCTAGTGCGATCCTGATCTGATTGTATCTTGAGAAACCGTCTATTAGTGAAAGCATTTCATTCCCAGCAATTAGATCAACTATCATGTCTATGTTAGGTAATGGAAAATCATCCTTAGGAGATGCCTTGTTTAAATCTCGAAAATCTATACAAATTAGTATGCCCCCAGTGGGCTTAGTCATAGGTACTAGATTATATATCCACTCTGTATAGTCAATAGATCTAATGAAGCCCACTTCTAGAAGTTTTTGTAGTTCCACCTTTACCAGTAATGTGATCTTTGGATGCATCTTTCTAAGTTTTTTCTTGTATGGTTTGATTCCTGGTAACAATGACAAGTGATGCAATACAAACTCTAGATCTAGACCTGGCATATTTGCATATGACCAAGCAAAATTGATCGGGCGTTGTTTGAATAACTGTATGAACTTGTTCATTTCCTCGTGATTTAATGATTCAACTAAGTGGATATTATGTATAACCTCTCCTTCTGCTATATTGATTTCTTCAGTCTTTTCCATAAGTAATGTAGAATTTTCTTGTTCAAAAGGGAGATTGTCTAACTTGTTTTTACCATTGTTATCACTTTCATCCAGGCATCTTCTGACATAGAGGAACTTGCCTCCCCAAAGTATGTTATTCTATCCAAGTCTATAGAAAACCATTCCTTATGATCATCATGGGGAAACCCTTCTCTGACACCCAGGAATTATGCGATAACTTCATCATTTTCAAACCAATCCAGACTTGGTGACTCTTCTTGCCCCTAGTCAATTAAATGTGAATGTATAAGAGGTAAATCATTTCTTTCTGCTGCTAAATAAGTCTTTGAAATCTTGCACACCTAGTTATTCTGAACATATTTTACTAATCTTGGGTGAACTGGTATATCCTTGTAGACAATGTCATCATCAATGAGTGGTTGGTTGTCATATGTCGTGTCTATTGCTCGTGGGCTACTATCATGAATAGATAAAAATTCATAGTCGTGAGAGTCTATCACACTTTCTATATATGTTCTAGTGTCTGATGTTGTGTCACTTATTTCATCTTGTTCATTAATGGGTGGTAATGAAACTTCAGCTGTGGTAATACATAATGGAATATGTTCCCGATTTGTGGATCTCCTTTGTGTGGTGTAGACTCCACTCAATCCTAGTATAAGACGTTCCGACCTTTCTTCATCTGACTCATTTGGTAGAGCTAGGTTTGTTTCCATTGGTAAAAGCATTGGCAGAATCCAAGTTTTAGACTCATTTGTGGGTGCCAATCCAGTTTATGTTACCATATTTGTCGGTGCTAACCCAGACTCTATTACAACATTTGCTTGTGAAGATCTTCCAGGTACCATACTGTTGGATGATTCCACATTAGTTTCTTGTAAAAGGCGCTTGAGATATTCACCAACTCCATACTAGGGTATGTTGTTGCTTTCTTGCTTCTATGGGATGAAGGAGGAAATACCCGCCTTGATAACTGATTATGGGGTATATACTTTGATGCCAATCTAGGCTTATTCAATATGTCAAGTGTTCGTTGTCTTGCCTCTATTACTTTTGTGACATGTTTATATCCTAATCCTTGATTCTTCTGGTTCTCCTAAAGTAAAACAAGTTCTATTCTTCCTTGTTTCTGTATTCCTAAGCCTGTGGTACCATCATACCCATGTTTTTGTAGCATTTTGAAACCATTGCCATATTGATCTAAGGGTAACCTGGCTATTGTCATGTCGTCTTCTTCTTTATATAACCATTGATTGACATATTCATCTAAGAATTATTCTTGCAAGTCTCCCCATCTAATGAATGAGCATGAATCTAAGTATTTGACTATCTCTTTTCCTTTATCTTGTTTTATCACCGTAGTCTAAGGTTTCCCAAAAGATCTAGGGGAAAGATATAATTTCCTGACATTTGAGGTACTTGAAATGGAATATTCCCCACAATTGGCATGTTTAATCTACAAAGAAGGTGTTGTAGGTGTATCTTTCTATGTTTCTATGATTTTTAATGAGTCCATTTGTGTGGTGAGTGGGGCTGCTTGATTGATAGGTACTTGGTTATCCACACTTGCCTTTAAGTGATCACAGTGTTAAAATGGGTTTAGATCACCATGGATGGTGATTTCAATGCCATTGTATAGAAATTTAACACATTGGTGGAATTTCGAAGGTACGACCTACATGGCATGAATCCAAGGGTGGCCTAATAGCATGTTATACCCCAGTTCTCTATCCAAGACTTGAAAGGTTACCTCTGTTGTGATAGGTCCTACTTGCACTAGTAGTGTAACCACACCTTTTGAAGGGCGTTCATCATCATCATATGCCTTGATGTTTATTCTCTTTGTGGGATTAATGTGAAGTTAGAATAGCTCAATGCCTTGACCAACTTTAGTGTACAAATGTTAAGACCAACCCCTCCATCTATGAGTATACTTTTGACTTTCTTCTTATGTATATAAGCCTCTAGATGTAATGGATCATTTTGAAAAGGTATATCATTAGGAACATCTCATTCTGTGAAAGTGATATGGGTAGATGCAGCCAGATTCCCTACCATGGATTGAAAAGTATTTTCGTCTATGTCCTTGCCAACCACTGAGTCTTGAAGTGCTTTATCTAGGATAGCCCTGTGATTTGGTGATATGCGCAACAACTCAAAAAGGGATATTTGTGTTGGGGTTTTCTTCAGTTGCTCAACCACATTATAGTTTCCTATTGCTGATGAATGATTTGACGGTACTCCTTGTAAGGTTACTTTTGATCTACGCATGATGATTGCACAATCTTCATCTCTTGGATTTACTGTGACAGTAGCCACTATATTATCTCTTGTGAAAGATTTCGCTTCCTCACAATATGATATGCTATCAAGATTTATTTTATATCCCATCTTATAATCAGCATGTGAAATTATAACACCCATGAATTTTATTATAACCTCATCTTCTTCAAACCATCCTAAATATGGTGGATTTTCTTGCCCCCAGTCTATAAGACAGAGATTCTCATTTTTATCATACCTTGGTGCTTCTGACATCATGCAAACTTGATTATCATAGTTATCAGTCCATTGACTTTGCTCATCATCAAGTTCTTCTTTTGGACCAATTGCATCTCCTAAGCTAATAGCATGAATGGTATAGTCATATGAATCCTTTGTATAGTTAGCAGTGTTGTCTTGTATTCCTAATATTGATGCCTTACCTTTGTCATGTTTGACAAAAGGGTCTTTAAAGATGGTGTGATTTGTGTTTGCCAAAGCTTTGTTTATGTCCACTATGATATCACCTTGGTCTATCAAATCTTGAATTAGGTTCTTCAGCTTATAGCAACTTGCAGTCTTGTGACCCTTTGTGCGATGATAGTCACATAAATCATTATCATTCCACTAGCGTGGTTTGAAAGAACCTGGTTCATACACTCTAATCTCTAGCAAAGTGATCACATTTATTTTTATTAATTCCTTTAATGTTGATTCAATGGGCTCACCCAGTGGCATGTAATTCCTTCTTGGAGCATTCATTCTTGGGAATCTTGTGTTTGTAGCTTGTGCAACATTTGCATTTGTTGACACTTTATTGTTTTATGTATACAAACTTTATTCTGAAAGGATGATTGAACTGGTCCTTGTAAAGATACAGTCGATTGA
The DNA here is from genome assembly GCF_030272615.1 of Cryptomeria japonica. Lineage (NCBI taxonomy): Eukaryota > Viridiplantae > Streptophyta > Pinopsida > Cupressales > Cupressaceae > Cryptomeria > Cryptomeria japonica. The sequence continues at coordinate 524,069,748 of NC_081413.1, forward strand.
TCCCTATTCATTGTACGGGCGTCCACAACGCCATCATTAGTCACATTCTTGTTTCTTGACCAAAAATTAGGTTTATCATTGTTTGTATTGTTTGTAGAAGCTCCATATTTTATAATACCTTGTTCTATAAGCCCTTTCTCACATTTTAAATCCTTTTTAGTGATTTGTTTGAATGAGGTCAAACATTGCATTTGTATTGGGTATTTAATCTTTGGAATTAAGTTCTTTGAAAACATGTCAACTTGCTCAGTTTATGGAATATTAGTCTTGCATCTTCGATTTTGAGATCTCCACCTTTGTAAGAAGGATGCGGATGTTTCATTCTCATTTTGTTTTGTAGCTCATAGATCCATCAATATAACTGGAGTATCAATGCTATATGAGAAATTTATAATGAATTGTTCAGCTAGTTCACCCCATGATGTGATCTTAGGTGGAAGGTGTGAAAACCATTCCAAAGTGGAACCTTCGAGACTCTTAGGGAACAATCTCATCAAATAGGTCTCCTCATGTGCAACCTCTATACATGCAGTAAAAAATTATCTGATGTGATCCCTAGGATCACCTTTCTCTTGGTATTTGTCAAATTTTGGTGTTTTAAAGTGTGGAGGGAAATAAAACATGTATATTGTATGATCAAAGGGATAAGGATGCAAGTCCTGCATTGTATAACTCTTTTTGTCATTACCAATTTGCATAGTTGTTACCCGTTGTTGGAGATTTTGTACATGTTAGGTTAGAATTTCCATTTGAGTCAATGGTACATTATGCATTTGTATGTTTCCTACAAAAGGATCTGTAGTAGTGTAAATAGGATCTTGTTGAAACGTACCATAACTATAATTCTGCGTGTTTTGGCTTCTGCTAGGTGTTGTGAAATAAGCAAATTGTGAACCCATGTTTGGTTGGGTTGTACTCATTGTATTAGTGAAACCTGAATTTATGTTTTGATGACTGTATGTGGAACCTATTGAGTGAGATATCAGAGGTTGTGTTGCACTTCTCATATGGGAAACATGTGAGGCATGTGTTTGACTTAGTGCCAAAGCACTTGAAATTGCTGGTGCGGTTTGAGAGGCTATGATAGCCTACATCTGTGCACTAACATTCATAGTTGAGGATGATGCACTTGCTTCAGAACTTGTGTTTGACACCAAAGTTTCTTGAGTTGACGATGTTGATCCACTTTGGGAGGAACTTGAAGTCATAGCTTGTGTTTGTGTTATTGGTACTTGACTTCTATTTTGACCTAAGGTAATTCATGGTGGTAAGATTGTTGTGACATCAAAATCTTGAGGTAGTTTGGCACCATTTTGTAATAACAAAGAAAGATACCTATCTCTATCATTATTTATAAGAAAATTTAGCACCATAAGGACGTGTGGGTCCTGTTGAGCTGCCTCAATTTCTTCACATGTTAATTTTTGTTGTATCTCTTGTATTGTGGGCATGCCATAAGGATTTAACTATTGATGGTTTTGACTGTTCGATATATCCATGTTCCAAGTAGGGTTAATTGACTAGTCATTGTTTGGATCCATTTTACTCTTTGCCTTTTGTGACCTTGTGATGGGAATTTAAGACTACTATATGAGGACACTAGGACCTAATGAAAGATGATGACAAACCTTGTGTATGAATGCAAGACTCTAGACCAAAAAGCGAGGTATGCAAAAATAGACCTAACTCTCTATTGGGGATTTGGACGTGGAACTTGTTGAGGACTTTGTTGAGATGTTCGTAATGCAAGTCTCTCAAGTTCTTGTCGAAGGAGTTCTGCTGCAATTTCTCTATCAATTATGTGGGCAATCTTATATACTCTATCTATTTCAATCTCGACTCCTATGTATTGAGGTGCATTTGTCTTTAAATAACAAGCCAAGTTATCTAAGTTGTCAATGATTTCTCGTTGACCGTTGTTCAGCACTAGATTAGGTTGCTCGAAGGGGAGAAAACCATCACCTGGTAGACCCATTATGACACATGCTATGACCTTCTAAGATGATTGTGCAAATGATGACGAACTATGACAAATGTATATGGAGTCTAAACAAGGACTAAAATGAAGATTATGATGACACTAGAATGAGTATCTATGTAAACATCTAGTAGGATGTTAATGGGACACAAATAATGACTTTCTAAGAACTATGTAAAACTTACGCAAGGACTTATAGAAAGATTACGATGACGTATATGGGAACTTTATGAGGACGTTGATGAAGATTGTGCAAGGACTATAATGCAATGACTGATGCAAAGCAAGGGCGTAAATAAGGACTATAATAAGGACAATAATGGGGAATATACAAGGACTTTATGCGAGGACTTATGCAAAGTAAGGACGTAAATAAGGACTATAATAAGGACGATAATGAGGACTTATGAGGACAATAATGCAAGGATTTATGCAAAGTAAGGATGTAAATGAGGACTATAATGAGGACGATACAAGGACTATATTATAAGGACAGATGCAAAGTAAGGATGTAAATGAGGACTATAATAAGGACAATAATGAGGACGATGTAAGGACTTATACAAAGTAAGGACGTAAATGAGGACTATAATGAGGACGATAATGAGGACAATGCAAGGACTTATGCAAGGTAAGGATGTAAATGAGGACTATAATGAGGATGATAATGAGGACTATGCAAACCCTAAGGACTCTAAGACAACCTATGGTCACAAGTATGTAAAATTTTGGACTTTGTTGGACTATTTGATATTTCAAGATAGACTTTGTTTCAAGTAACTCTGTTTGTGGGACAAGTTTTTTTTCAATTCTCAGAACACTGTCTGAAGATAAGTATAGCTGGATGAACTGTGTTTTGACAAACTCTAAGAATTCAAAGCTACACAAGGTAGGGCCTAAAATAGCCCAAATGTTGACTCAATACTGGTTTAACACAATGATACATACAAAAACATAGAAGGCAATCTTAGGCTAGATATTGGAAACCATTCAAAGAGGCCCTTATGAAATACCGAAACAAGACGAACAGCTAGAGAGTCTGGCAGCACTGGCTCCACTCTATGGCACATACTTCTCGAGCATGCCAATCTCTCTTACCCCAAAGATACGAAGATCTTATCACCGAGGGATTTATTTCTCATAATGCAAGGTACTTGAAGGGTATCTATGGGGTACGATCTGCACTTCCGAAATCAATGAATGTGGGATTTGGGCTTCTAAGTTGGTTCTTATTGTAAATTTTGAGGGGTCCCGATCTAACGACAAATTTTCAGAGCAAGCCACTTAAGGCTTTAGTTAATCTTATCAGTGCAGGGAAGGCCCCCACATACGTCGAATTCACTCAACACTCTAGCCGCTTGACCAGTATGTTTATATAGCGGCTCAAAAAACCCACTTGAGAGTACGCTAGGAGAGATGATATCCCCAACACATCCCAATTAGAAATACCTCTGTGGGGTGATGAAAACCCCAGTCAAAAATATCCCTCTCTACTAAAAAGAAAAAGTGGGTGTTGTTATCACCTTTCCCTCTCTCCCAAGACCCCGAAGGCGGGTGGAAAGGTACTTAATGCAACAATAGGTCCACCCAAGACACAAAAAAGTTATTTTTGCCTTATATATCGCAATTTGTGATTTATTCTATTCATAAGGAAGATTCATGTCAATTTTAAAAAGCCCAAACTGAGGTGTGAAATACACATGTGCATGTCTATTTTAAAATACCAAAGTGAAGTGTGAGATCATGCATGTCAATTTTAATCCCAAGATCCAAAAGTGAGTTAACCCTAAAGGACCCTGCAATCAAATTATCAGTAGTCTCAAAATAGTCTAGGATGATCAAGCCTTCTCTGTAATTTCGCCACATGCTGCAAACAAGGAATCAGTAACTAGAAAACTACACAAAAAACCAAAAAATAGAAAGCCAATTATTTAATAGACGAATGCAGTACATTAAACCTACGAATGCATAAAGATAACTAAATGAATGTGTAATACTGACTGAATGAATGCATGATACTGTCAGCACAAATGTGTGACAAAGACAAAACGAATGCATGACAGAAAACCAGAGAATTAAAAAATCCTAACAAAAACATAAATTCAAACCAAAAACCTGCAAAACTAAATGTCAGACCCTAGTCAGATCTCTTATCAACCAATCTATGTTAATCAAGTCGTATTTCACCGTGTATGATTGCACAAGGTTGTTTAATCTGGAAATAGCTTCTTGGTCTTCTAAGTCTTGTATTCTCTTTTCCACCTTGAAGATTCGCTGGTAATGTCTGGCTTGCCTTCTCTGTTCCGTTGTTCTTCGAGCACTTGAAATCTTAAACTTCACCTTATGTGCCATGAGATATTAGATTGAAAGCATCATATAAGGATAAAAACTTTAGATTTGTAGAATTGAATGGAGAATTTAGACAAAACATAGAATTATAAATCAGAAAAACACAATAAACAAAATGCAAAAATATTAACTATGAATGTGTAATCTTGTTTAAATGAATGTGTTAAGTTGTTTGCACATTTGTGTGACCATGTCTGTGTTAATGGTTATAGCTGCAAGAGACATCATTTTATTTGCTTGGTTGTATTTTTGTTTTATTATTCGTTCTTTTTTTTTGTTTTCTGTCGATCCTTTATTTACTTCATTTAGCTATTTATGTATCGGATTCTATGTTTGTCATCACCAACCTAGTATTAGTTGAAAATGAGTTTCTTTTATTCATCGAGTTTTAGTTTCTCTTTGCCTTGGTGGCTCGATTCATGTTTCGTATTTCTTGTAACTGTCGTATTTAGCGGTTTTCGTGTGAAGTGTTGAAGTGTTATTTAACCTTCACATTATTCATTCTGGAGTTGGTTTTTTTTTTGGTCATCTCGCATGAATTTCAAATTGCTTTCAGGAGTCGGTTGTAGCTCAGAAGAAAGTATATATTTTCAAACATTAGGGGTGATTGCATATACGTGTGGAGATTTATGATTCATATCTTCTTCGACATTTTTTTTATCTCGGATGTGTAAAAGCCTTCTGGTTACTATAATATTCTTGGCTTCTCCTCTTGTTTCTTAAGTGCTATCAATCATGATTATATGATTGGTTATTAAGCTTGAGAGATTTGTATCTTAAATTTGTGTCTTCAATAAAACTTGATTTTTTTGGTGTGAATGGGTTTTTCACCCTCAAGTGGAGGCTTTCCCAGGATAAATAACTTTGTTTATCTTGTTCTTCAAATTTTCTTAGTTGCAGTTATCTGAGTTTTTAGCTTTCTAGTTCTAATTTTTAACATGGTATCAGAGAGGGTCTAAAGAAAAGATCCAGAACCAGATTGTTTAGTTTTGAAATATTCTTTGCTTTATCTTAGCTTGTTTATTTCAAGTGTCATCAATGGTGAATGGACTCAAAGTTGAAGACAGATCGGATGGTGTAGTTAATTATACTTCATGGAAGTTCAGAGTTCTCATTGCTCTTGAAGAGAATAATCTTCTCAACTACGTGAAGTCTATTGTAGATGAACCTTTTGATGATTTTGAGAAAGCACAATTGAGAAAGAAAAATTTCATGAAAAGAAAAATTCTAATTTATTTTGTTAAGGATCATCTAGTACCTATTATATCCAAGTTGGATTCAACCAAAGAGATGTTTGAGTGTCTTCAAAGTTTGTATGAATTCAATAGTGCTAGTAGAGCTCTAGCATTGAGACGTCAACTCCTTCATATCAAAATGGCTAGAGGTGAATCTGTTATTTCTTTCTTTTTTAAGATTACATAATTGAAGGGTCAACTCAATGCTATTGGTGATTATATTGAGGATAAAGACCTGGTTATGCCGGCCATGAATGGCCTTCCTCACTCTTGGGAATCTTTCATTCAATGTATTAGTGGAAGAAATGAATTACCCAAGTTTGATCAATTGAGGGCTGATTGCATTCAAGAGGAATGCAAATTGGAGGCAAGAGGTATTGGACGCAAATCTCAACATGAAAAAGATCATGTTCTTGTTGCCCATTCATCTAAAAGAAAAAGAATAGAGATAGGAATTCTAATTCAACTCTTGAATCTAAGAAAAGAAAGGATCTCTCTAAGGTACAATGCTTCAGATGTGACAAATTTGGTCATTTTTCTAGAGAATTTCCTTCAAGACCCAAGCCTCAAGCTTCTACAACAAGTGTTGAAAATGTTTCTTCTCATAGAGAGTCTAGTGAAAATTCAGAGGGGTTCTTATTTATTTCTGCTCTCTCTAGTAATATTCCCACTGATAGTGATACATGGCTTATTGATAGTGGAGCCTCCCGCCATATTACAGGTTATCGTGAGCACCTCTCTAATTTGAAAGGAAAAGACTCTCACTTACAAGTTATCATTGGTGATGATGCTTCCTATTCTATGAAGGGAGTTGGTTCCACTTCATTTCATTTAGATTTAGGTATTCCTCTTCACTTGAGTGAAGTACTGTTTGTTCCTAGAATTCAGAGGAATCTAATTTCCATATCAGCATTGGAAGATAAAGGTTATAATATTGCATTTGCTGATGGAAAATTCCTTGCATGGAAGAAGAAATCAAGTTTTATTACCGCTCGTGAGATTGGTGTTCATCATGACAGCCTTTATAGACTTTTAGCTCATCCTATTAAAGTTTTTGCTCATGATTCTATAAGTACAAGTGAACTGTGGCACAAAAGATTTGCTCATCTAAATTTTAGAACCTTGTCTTCCATGGAGAAGGTGGTAATCAGCCTTCCTAAGCTGAATCAAGATCATGATGAGGTTTGCAAAGGATGTGCTCTAGGTAAGAACATTAAACATAAATTTCATACTAGTGAAACCAGAGCTAAAGATGTCCTAGAGCTGATTCATTTTGATTTGTGTAGACCTATGTCAGTTTCTTCATTAAGTGGTTTTTGGTATTATGTCACTTTCATTGATAACTTCTCTCGTAAGTCATGGATTTATTTTCTTAAACCTAAAGAGTCTGATGAAGTGCTATCCAGATTTAGAGAATTTAAAGCCCTTGTTGAAAATCTTTCTGATAAGAGGATCAAAGTTTTAAGATCTGACAATGGGGGGAATATTCTTCTGGTTTGTTTCAAAAAAATTATCTTGAAGTTGGGATTAAGAGGGAGTTCTATGTTCCATATAATCCTCAACAAAATAGAATTGTTGAAAGAAAGAATAGGTCTATTGTTGAGGCAGCAAAGGCCATGATCCATGATCAAGGTCTTCAAATATTTCTTTGGGCAAAAGCTTGCAAGACAACTATTTATGTTCAGAATCATAGTCCACATCAAATTCTAGATAATACAACACCTGAAGAAGCTTTCACAGGTTCGAAACTAGATGTTAGTCATCTCATGATTTTTGGATGTCCAGTGTATATTCACATTCCAAAAGATAAGAGAACTAAGTTAGAACCTTCAGGAAAGAATGGTATTTTTGTTGGTTATAGTGAATCATCTAAAGGATACATAATTTATATTCCAGGTCAAAAGCAAATTGAAATCAGCAGAGATGTTTCTTTTGAAGAAGATGTAGCTTGCAAAAGGTCTAAATAATCTAATATGGAAATTGATAGAGAATATTGTGTGCCTTCTCAAGATTTGGATATGGTTGTCCCAGATTCCCCTTCAGAGATTACTGTTGATAAGAAGAGACCTTTGTGGGCCAGACATACTATGCAAGAGGATGAAAAATGTGTAGCCCCACGTGGTAATTTTAGGGAAAGTAAAAGACCTCATAAGTTTGCAGGATATGTTGATTTGATCAGTCATATTATAGCATCTAAACCTTAAAGTTTTGAGGAGGCTTCAAAACAACAAGTATAGATGGATACCATGATGGACGAGTACCAATCCATAATCAAGAATGATGTGTGGGACATAGTTCGTAGGCCCAAAGGTAAATCTCTTGTTTCTTCTAAGTGGTTGTTCAAAATTAAACATGCAGCTGATGGAAGTGTTTAAAAATATAAAGCTAGATTCATAGCTAGAGGTTTTTTTCTCAAAAGGAAGGTATAGACTATGAGGAGACCTTTGCTCCTATAGCTCAGTACACCTCTATCAGGTCTATTATTGTTATTGTAGTTGTTAAAGGGTAGAAATTACATCAGATGGATATAAAGAGAACATTCTTGAATGGTGTAATTGAAGAAGAAGTTTTTATTAAGCAGACAGATGGTTTTGTGATTCATGAAAAAGAATCACATGTATGCAGATTGAAAAAGGCCTTGCATGGCCTTAAGAAAGCTCTGCGTGCTTGGTATGAAAGAATTGATCATTATTTGTTGAGCTTGGGTTTTCTCAAAAATGATGCAGATTCTAATATCTATTTCAAGGTAATTGATGATAAAGCCTTAACTCTAGTTCTATATGTTAATAATTTATTTCTTACTAGTGAGGATGATCTCATTTCTAGATGTAAGAGAGAGTTAGCTTCTGAATTAGAGATGAAAGAACTTGGTTTGATGCATTATTTTCTTGGTTTAGAAGTGTGGAAAAGATCAAATGAAGTCATATTGAGTCAAGGAATATATGCCATTGACATTTTGAAAAGATTTGGTATGTTAGATTGCAAGTCTATGGCAACTCCCATGGAAGTAAATCTGAAAAAGTTACATGTGGTTGCAGCTAGTTCAGATTTAGTTGATCTTGTTGGCCATTTGGTGGAATTGATTATGTGTTGCATTGATGTTTTGTCATTGATGTCAACACTAGCTGTTTGGATGCTTTACGGGCACCCTTCTGGTCCCTATAGGTTAAGTGGTTTCTGGTTAACTTGGATTTGGCATGATCCGACAGGTTCTGGTATAATCTGGTGGTGGAATTGGCTTGTTCATGATACTTATACTCATATTTGGTCAGTTGGTTTTGGTCTGGTGATTGGATGCTATCCTGCTTGCTTAAAAGATTGGTTTCTGGTTCCAACGAGGGTTTCACTGGCAAAGCTTTTGATGGAGATCTCTGATGAATTTCATAAGTGGTGTTGGTGCAGCTTCTAATGGAGTTTCAGGATGTTGTTAGTGATCATTTTTGAGACTTGGTGTTTGGAGATCATTGCTGAAGCATGTGGACCTATACTTGGTCCCAGTTGATCTAGGTTATAAACCAGCTTTAATGTAACGTGTGGATAGGACCTATTGATGTATTTTTGGGATGTCTTATTGTTAGGATTCCCAAAGATACTGAGAGGAGGGGGGTGAATCAGTATCTGACCGGTAGTAATATTTTCTTAACTTATAACATGAAAACCTTATTAAAACTGTGTACCGATAAACCAAAAATAATGCAGCAAATAAGAATAACCTCGGTGGGATTTGTGACCCACAATATTTGCTTACTGGCCAATAAGGGAATATTACTGCTACAATAGGGGCATGCACAGGAAGGCCAAGTGCCTAGAGCTCACTACTCAATTACAAAGGAAGTCACACTGACTTACAAAAATAGATTATACTAATCCAATGTCTTGTACTGCTTCAGATTAGCATCTGCTATGCCAGATTCAATACCGGTTCAAGCTCTGCTGCATACATAAACCCTTATCCAATAATTCACATATTAGGTCTGCTACCTTCTATTCATATTTTGCATCATACATCTTACAAAATGATCTACAATGATCTCATACATATATGAGTCATGTTACAATCTGCCATATCGGCTTTACAAAAGATTTTACAATTAATTACAAAATACATTAATACAAAATTGTTGTCGGCCAAGGTGTCGGTATTCTTCTTTTTGGTGTCGATGTTCTATATGTCAGTGTAGAGTATGTCGGTGTCGGTGCCAATGTCTACCTGCTGGTATTACATGATTACAAGGTTGCCATCAATGACAATACCTTCAATCACCTACAATTTCTCATTGGAGTGTGCATTTTCCAACAATCTCCCCCTTTGGCATTGATGGCAACACTCATGAGAAAAATTCAAGAATGTATCCAAAAATTGAAGTAAAAAATTGTACCATAAATTGTACCAGATGTGTGCTCCCCCTGAGCAAATGATCTCTACTTTTGGATTTTTCTCATTTCTACTTACTCTCCCTTTGACATCAATGACAAAGGTTGTCATTCGTTGTCAGTGGAGTCCTGCTTGGATTCTTGTAACCGATGGGTTACAATCTAAAAAATATCTGTCAAAACCAAATTTAAACCATTACTGAAAGATATGTTGTCTTTGAGTGCCTCTTGAGTTCTCTGCACTGCACTGGTGAGTATGTGCATTTGCTCTTCCGGTGTCTTCAGTCCGGGAACTAGAGCCTCAGATATTTCTTTTCTCAAAGAAATGAGGTAATCTAATTTGGGACCAAGTCTACATTTCAAGTCCTTTGCTTTATCCGTTATTCTCTCTTTGTCCTTATCAAACTTCTTAATTTTCTCTTCTAGCTCTGCAATCTTCTTCTCTATCTCCAAAAATGAATCCGATGTACCTATCAAACTGTCAGCAATATTGTTTATCTCATCTTGTTTTTTGATGATTTCCTTGTCTAGATCTTCTGTTAAAATATTTATTTTACAGGAATCTCTATACAATTTCTTGAAGTCAAAAATTATCTCTCCAAGTTTCGGTAATAAGGTGTCCATTTTCTCCTTATTCTTCTTCACAATTTCCTCAAAGAATTTATCTTTTTCTTTAATCATTTTTTCCTTGAATGTATCCTCATTTATTTGATCAACCATCAGAATGTTGTCGGTGATGAACTTAGACAATGTGTCTAGTTGACCTAAAGAATCATTATTATCCACAATGCACTTTGGTGCTATCAATTTAAGAATAGGGATGGTGTCATCAATAGCCTTATAGGCTTGTGCATTACATTCTGTGATCTTCTTTATTGAATCCAATAAAACCTCTGTTACATTTTTAGGTCTGAATTCTACTATAGAAGTACCAGATGTCTGCCCAACTATCCTTACAATATCCATACTACTGGTTGTAGTAATCACCTTGTTTGATTCGACCTCTGGTAGGTCAGTCTGTGTTTGCATTTCTATAAGTAGAGGTTTGGGCTTTTCATTTTTAGTCGGTGGCACTGTTTCTGTCTCAACCTGTTTCGATTCCTATTTCTCCATCTGTGTCTTAGAGGATTTTTCTGAGCTCTCAACTGTCGGTTTCTCAGGTGTAACCTTTGTATGTACTTCCAGTTTCTCTATTTGTACCTCTGCACTATCCATTGTTGGTTCTCCTGACTATTTATTAGTTGTATCTACCAGTTTCTCTAATGGTTTACTAATGGTATCCTCTGTCGATTGCTCTGTCTGAGTAGGTTTTTCTATGTTTAAATTTACTGTTTCATTTACCTCAACCTCAGCATCTATAGCCAGTGACTCAATAGTCACATCTATCTTCTTGTCCTCAATGGTTTCTCTGTCAACCACAACATTTACTTCTTGAGTATCTATATTCACAGTGTACAAAACTTCAGACTCAAGATTTGTATCCTCTAATGGAGTCTCCATACTCTCAGTAGTTGGTTGACTGTCAGTAGTATCTACCGGTGGAGTATCTAAAGGAGGTGGGTGTACATTATCAGTTATTTTAAGGCATGGAGGACCACCTACCTTACCTTTCCCCTTATCCTTGTCCTTTTGATATACTTTAATAGTCTTTGGTCTAAGTAATTTTTCCTATTTTCTTTTTCCACAAAGAATATATCCCATGCATTCATTGTTTCCTCATAGACTTCTTTTATTCTTCCTACCATCAATGCTACATGTCGGTGAGCAGTGGAGAATACTGTCTGGTTTGCTTCACTGATAAGTTTATCTATTTCATCAGTTGAGTTGACTGGATGTACTGCAAGTAATTTCTCAATCTTGATTTTCTTGTCCAGCTCAACGATGGCTAACCTTCTAGCTTCTAATCTCCTATATAGATCATTTGGTATTTCATCAACAATTTCCATCAAAAATTTCTTATAAATATCTAAGTGTAAAATTACATTGTTCTCTATGCTTTCCTTGTCATCTGCAGATAGTGTGTTGTATATTTTGTTGATGTTTTTCAATTTTCCATCTTCAGTTATTTCGCTCAAGAGTTTATCTAGTGGAGCAATATATTGTTTTACCTTCTTTTTCTTTGGAGTCATTTTCTTTACCAGAGGCCTAACTGCCTGTTGTTTTTGTCTAGTTCTTTTGGGTGCAAGTGAGGGTACTGGTGAGGGTTTTCTTTTCCTTTCTACCCTTTTAAATACCGTCGGTATATCACTCTCAAAGGAAGTTCTAACTGGTGAAAGATGAGTTTCCGGTTGAAGTCCTTCCAACTCACTTTCCTTTATGCCAGTTTGCTTCAAAATATCTTCTTTAATTGCTTTTGCCTCTCGGGTTCCTTTTCTTACTATTTCTTCGACCTTCTTAACCCTTTTCCTAGACTGAATTCCACTCTCAATTGCTTCAGCATTTCCAAAAACTTTCTCGGTGGGTTCCTTTGGTGCTTCAAGGAGGGATTTTGCATAAGTTTCAATAATATTGTCATATGTCTCATAGCCCATTTCAGTTACCCAGATAGTTCTAGGGACAACTGCCTCCATCCAAATTTCATCCTTTTTAATTACAAAACAAATTTCTTTCTGATATTTGTCCACAATAGCTTGTGACAGTCTTATTCTAGTTTTTATTCGAGTCTTCAATGCTTGAAAATATTCATTTAAGTTTTTCTCCCGGTTTTCTCCCATATTGCTCAATAGATCCAATAGTTGCTTTCCTACCAGAATGTCAAAGCCAAAATCTCTTGCACCAATACTGGGTACTTGTTTAGTTATGTACATCATTATACAAACAAGCAAATTTCCAAATCTGAATGTTCCTTTCTCATCTCCTTTAATTTTCCCCAGATTGTCTATCAATTCATCTTTGAGCCATTCACATACATCTATTCTAGCATTGTTGTTGACCATGTCATATGCACTTTTAATACATAGGCTAGAAACTGAGTTCAACCTATTTGCATGTGTAGCTTTGTAACCTAATATCATGCTGATAAATCTGACATTGATGTCTTTTACGTCGTTTACCTTAGAGACCTTTTGTCGAATGTTGCACCGGTTAAATCCATCACTGTGTCATTTGAGACTCTCTTTGTTTTGTCAGGTCTGCTACCGGTGGAAGGTAACCTTATTACTGCCTTAACGACTTCCTTTGTGATTTTATGAATTGAATCCAACCAAAAGAATTCACCATGAACCCTTCTTAGCACAATCCTTATAATATCCTTGGGAAAATCTGGGACACTGAGGATTTCAGTAAAACCTAGGGTTTCCACTATCTTATGTTCTGACTTGATATTTCCAGACTCATCACAAATCACAATCCTATACATATTTTTGATCTTATCATCACCTAATTCCTCTATATGACAATGTATATACATCCTAGGGTTTTCAACATATACAACTCCCTTAGGAATTTGAGAGAATGCACTTATGCTATCATCTTTCTTCACTATTTTGGGAACCAGTTTGAATACGGGTCTAGGGCACTTAACAACCTCAACAACAGTAGGGTTTGCAATAAATTCAGGAGTGGATGAAGAAGACATAGCTATAAATACCTCAATCTGCCTTTAGGATGAATGCTTTGATGAACTGCTTCACTTTTTCGCTAAGGATGCCTTCACTTAGGAATTTTCGCGCTCTCGAAGATTTGAATGCTCGGTGAATGAAAAGGAGCCAAAACACTTGCTTTATAATGTTATTTTCTCCAACTACCACATTTAATGCTTCACCGATTAAGTCACAACTTAACTCATCTGCCGATATAGAAGTAATTTCAACTTCTCACCATCAACCGAGGGAATAATAGCATGTTTTTCATTTTGTTGCTAAACCCTCAAGGATTTTCCTTTAGTTAGATGAAGAGTCTCCTGCCGGTGGAGTGTTACTCTATTCTGTCGGTGGAGGAGTATTCCCATCAACATTCTGATCTGACTTTCTGATCCATTGTTTTGAGAATTCTTGCTTTACCTCTTCAACCTTTTCTTTACCTTTCAAACTAGGACCTTTGTTATCTGTCAGTGGTCACTTGCTTCTACAAAATTTTGCAATATGTCCAATCTTGTTACAAGCATAACAAGTCACATTGTTTTTCTAAATAGCTTTCCCATATCCTATGCCGGTATGTGTTCTACAATGATTAGATAAGTGTCCAAATCTTCCACAAACATAACATCTTACATTCATTTTGCAATTTTTTGAATTATGACCAACTTTGTTGCATTTAGAATATTGACCGGTGGGTGTATTAGAGTTTTGATAATTTCTAGATCTACATTGATTTGCTCTGTGACCATACTTGTTATAGTTAAAGCATTTCCCATTAAATTTGTAAGCATTAGGTTGTCTTACCGGTTTGCTATGATCATGATTGTTTGCAGTACCAGAGCTTTCACCAATTTCAAAGCCAAGGCCATTTGTATCACCATTAGGTTTCTGATTCTTCGGCATGTCAACAAGTTCTTCTAAACTTTTCTTGAATTTCTCCTTGTGTTGATTTGCAGCAGTCAGTTCATTCTCCAAGATTCCTTTCTGTCTCATGAGTTCAGTTCTGTCATTTTGTGTATGCATCAAATTTGTCTTCAACATATCATTTTCATGACTGAGTCTTGTGTTTTCATTTCCAGCATCATTTAGTCTTCTAACCAAGTCTTCTTCATTCTTCTTTCTATCTTCAATTTCTTTACAAAACCTCATAGTCATATCTTGCATCTCGTTCTTTGTTATACTGATTTCTTGTCTTAGCTTGTTTACCAATCATTAAGAGTTTCCTTTTCATCTTCATCATTTTGCATCTTTTCGCAAAGTTCTCTCCTCTTGTTCCTTGCAATAGTAAAATTCTCTTGAAGTGCTTGAATGATATCCTGAGCAGCCTTCAGATCATCTTCAAGTTTGATATTCTTCATCTTTTCTGCATCATAGTCTGAAAGAGTTGTTTCCAATTGCTTTCTCAAGTTTTCCATCTCTACTGGTGTCAAGATCTTCCTCAAGTTGTTAGGCTTTTGAAAATAGAGGACCAAGCTCTGATACCAATTGTTAGGATTCCCAAAGATACTGAGAGGGGGGGTGAATCAGTATCTGACCGGTAGTAATATTTTCTTAACTTATAACATGAAAACCTTATTAAAACTGTGTACCGATAAACTAGAAATAATGCAGCAAATAAGAATAACAACCACAACATGAAAAACACACCATAACACAATATTTTAATGAGGAAACTCGGTGTGGGAAAAACCTCGATGGGATTTGTGACCCACAATATTTGCTTACTGGCCAATAAGGGAATATTATAGGGGCCTGCACATGCAGGAAGGCCAAGTGCCTAGAGCTCACTGCTCAATTACAAAGGAAGTCACACTGACTTACAAAAATGGATTATACTAATCCAATGTCCTGTACTACTTAAGATTAGCATCTGGTATGCCAGATTTAGTATCGGTTTAAGCTCTTCTGCATACATAAACCCTTATCTAATAATTTGCATATTAGGTCTGCTATCTTCTATTCATATTTCACATCATACATCTTACAAAATGATCTACAATGATCTCATACATATATGAGTCATGTTACAATCTGCCATGTTGGCTTTACAAAAGATTTTACAATTAATTACAAAATACATTAATACAAAATTGTTGTTGGCCAAGGTGTTGGTATTCTTCTTTTCAGTGCCGGTATTCTATATGTCGGTGTAGAGTCTGTCGGTGCCGGTGCTAGTGTCTACCTGCCAGTATTACATGATTGCAAGGTTGCCATCAATGACAATACCTTCAATCACCTACAATTTCTCATTGGAGTGTGCATTTGCCAACACTTATGTGTTGATATTATTTGTTTGATCTAAGGCCAACATGGTTTGTAATTATGTAATCCGTTTATTGTCTAGTGGCCGACCATATTGTTTATGGTTGAGGGTTTGTATAAATAGATGTAAGATCTCATTGTAGATCATCATGGTTAATGTAAGAGGTCATGGTCAAGGAATGTAATGTGTGAATAATGTAATATCATTCAGGCAGAGGAGTTGGTTGATCATTGGAGATCGAATTGGGTTATGTAAGAGGATTTAGTCCTTTGATATTGAGCTTAACCAAAATTGTACTCTAGCATAGGAGATGTTATCTATTGCAGTTCAACACTTCTCTGAATTGTAGTCTGGATTTATATGTAGTCAATGAGGCTCCTTTTGTGATGAGAAATGTGCTCTAGGTTGTTGGCCTTCCTACAAGTATAGGCCCCTTCATTGTAATTCACATACTTACTACATAAGTATCATCTGACTGTGGGTAGGCTTCCCACTGTGGTTTTTCCCTTTATCGGGTTTTCCATGTACAAATCTTGGTGTTGTGTGGATGGCTTTTATTCTGTGATTATTGTTTATGCTTAATTCAATTAACTGTTATTCCAATATTATTGTTTTGGGTTCCGGTATTAAATTTTTAATTGTTGAATGTTCTTGTAATCTGTGACAATTGATTCACCCTCCCCCCTCTCAGTTGTCTTTCAGTTATCTGAACTGTCTAACAATTGGTATCAGAGCTTTGTTCCTCTTTGCAGAAAGCTTAACCGCTTGAGGAAGATCCTATGGTGACTAACAGTTCAAGTTCATCCAATTCTTCTAGAGCTATCTTTCGAAGGGATATTCTGAGGCTTGATGGAACAAATTACACAGTATGGAAGATTCAGATGGAGACTCATTTGAGATGTCTTGGCAAGGAGATTTGGGAGATCACACAGAATGGTGTCACACCCTTTAATCTGGGATCTGGCAATCCTCCTCCGAAAAACCTAGACAAGGAGCTTGAGAATGATTGTAGAGCAAGAGAAGCCCTCTTGTGTGCACTTTCTGATCAACAAATAATGGGATTAACAAACAAATCATCTGGAAAGGATATATGGGATAAGTTGGAGACTCTTGATGAAGGTGACCCTACAGTGAAGATTGCTAAACTTTATGGTTACCAGGTGAGATATGAAAACCTGAAGATGGAAGAACATGAAAGGATTACTACATTCATGGAAAGAGTAAATGAGATTGTTATGGGAATTCAATGTTGTGGTGGAACTTTGAGCGAAGATGAAATTATTTCTAGTCTTGAGAGCTCTACCATCGACTTAAAAAATGAAAGCTATTGCTATTAATGAGTTGAGAACAATGGCTAATACATCTGTCAACAAAGATACTTTGGTTGGGAAACTATTTTATTTTGAGCTTGAGGAATTTGGACCTTCTGGAGCTATAAAGACTAAACCTACTTTTCATGCATCTACATCTGTAATCGGTAAGCAAGACTGGAAAGCTTTATATGCAAAGGAATTAGAAGATATGAAGAGAGAAGATGACGAGTTTGAGCAACTTGAAGCACTATCTGCTAGAAGAGTACTGAAAGGACCGGTAGGAAGTAAGTATGAAGGAAAATCAACTTTTAAATGTTTTGCATGTAATAAGATTGGTCATTTTGCATCTAGATGTCCTGAAAGGAATTCAAGATTTAAAGAAAGAATTAAAAGATCATTTAAGCCTAACCCTGGATATCAGAAAAAGTATAAATATAAGAAAAACAGAGACAAATCATGCTACATAGCGTATGAGGAAGGCATTACTGATTCAGATGATGAACCGACAAAAGACTCTGCTAATGGATCCGACAATGGGAAGGAATGGGTATTCCTGGATATCAAGGAAGATGATCCGACACTAGAAGAGAATGTACCTGAGGATAAGACACTTGTTGCTAAAATTGATGACAAGGATGAATGGGTAATTGAGAGTGATTATTCACATCATATGACTGGAGATAAAGGGAAGTTTACGTCTTTGCAAGAATTTGATGGTGGACTAGTTACATTTGCAGATGACAAGGCATGTATGATTAAAGGAAAAGGAACTATATCATTGGATGGTAAGAACAATACTGATAATATTTATTATGTTGAAGGTTTGAAACATAATATTTTGAGTGTAGGACAATTGGTAGATAAGGGATTTCAACTACAGTTCAAGGATGTAAAATGCAAAATCATTAACAAATCTAGCTTGGAGATTGCAACTGGTACACAGACAAAAGGTAACATATTTTATTTGAACTCTGGTGGGAAGACATGTTTGATTACACAAATTGATGAGAGTTGGTTATGGCATAAAAGGTTGTGTCGTGTGAATTTTGATTGCATTGTGAAGATAAGGCAGTTAGGGATATACCTAAGATTATGAAGCCCTATAATTTGGTATGTAAGGAATGTCAAAAGGGTAAACATGCCAGAACCTCTTTTAGGAGTATACAAGATAAATCAAATGATGTTCTTGATCTTATTCACACTGATTTATGTGGCCCTGCTAGAGTTAAAAGTTTTCATGGTGATAGATATTTCATGCTAATCATTGATGATTATTCTAGAATGATGTGGGTTACTTTTTAGAGAGAAAAATCTAAAGCATTTGATGATGAATACTAAGAGGGGGGGGTGAATTAGTATGCCAAAAATCTTTGCACTTAAACACTTTGCAAGACTGACAGTAAACCGGTAAAAAAATTTAGCAGACAAACCGATTAACAAACATATAAACCAAATAGCTAATAATGCATTCACCCACATATGCACAAACACCATAACACAAGAGATTTTGACATGGAAACCCAAATGGGAAAAACCACGGTGAGATGGAACTCACAAGTAACTATCTACAGAATAGGAACCAGACCGATTAAGGTCTTACAATGTTCTTTACCAGAATAGATCCTGTTAGGAATTTCAATCTCTGTTAGGAGATAAGTCCGATTAAAGACTACCTTTCTAGAGGATTTTAGATCCACAGATGTGAACCACCTTGTTAGAGGATTTACAAAAGGCTTTTGGGCCTACCCGGTTAAGGGCTACAGACTTGTCAAAGATGTGAGTAATCAACAAGTGTCTGATCTAGCTAGTAGCACAGACTGTTTGGTTAGATCCTTGGTAGCTCATTCCTAATGCACTCCATCATTACTTCAGTCTTCTACACATTCATATTCTCTCCAACTCCTCAATCACCTTAAACCCTAGCAACAACATAAACTTTCGTTATATCCATATCAACAACCTAAAACCCTAGACATGATGTCCTTATAAAGGAATCTGATTTCATGTCGGTCCAATAGGATTACATTTCAATTTCCTAGGTTCAATGAATCTAGGAATACTCAGTAACGCGACACAAAAAAGCACCGCCAGTGTGTCGGCACCGTCAAACAATCGGTGGATTGGTAACTCATCACAAAATGTCGGTTGGTAACTCATCACAGAGTATTACCGGTTCATACAAAGTGTCGGTTGTTGGTTTGACAAAAATGAAGACTGGTAGAAATGTGTTAAGCCGCTTTAATCCCTCGTACCGCTTGAGGTCAACATGCCACTTCAGACCGGGAAACACATTCTGCAAAACATCAATAGTCTAAAGACTATAATACAACATACCAGTTGGAACAAATACCGGTTGTGCTCTAACTCATACATATAAAGAGGATCTTAATGCAAATGTGTGTCCATCAATGACAATCACAACATGAACATCAAAAATGACAACAATCTCCCCCTTTGGCATTGATGGCAACACTTAGGAAAATAAAATTTTAACATCTAAGTGTTTTACAACAAAAACGTGCCATTAGCAAAATTGCTCCCCCTAAGCATATACACTATCCCTTAATCAATACAATGTATAGCAATTTTGCATACAGAGCATAAACATTGAGATATAAGAGCATATAGCATATATCAAAGCATATAGCAAAATTTTAAGTACCAGATACTTCTGCCCCTTTGCCAACAATGACAAAGTACCGCTAAACAACCCTGTTTCCATTTGATATATAAAAATAATAAAAGTTTATGACAATAAGGAATAGTACTTGTCAAAAACAGATTTATAGTCCTGCAAGAATTGCTTCATTGATAGAGACTAGGACTCAAGTAGGGAGGTGGCCACTTCTTTCTCTGTTTGCATCTGGGAGACTTGTTCTTCCATGGCATCAACTATGCTCATCTCCTATGTAACTGTCAAGGCATCCACGTTCAGATAGAACTTTTGAAGAATTTGCAATCGTGGGAGTAGAACCAGTTGAAGCTCCTACAAATCTCTGGACCGAGTGCTGATCTCTTGCTCCATTTTCATTGACTGGATATGAAACCAATGAACGGTTTGCCCATAAGTTGCAAAGGAATCATAAGGTGGCTTGAATGTGCTCAAGTAAGACTGTAAGTCTGTTTGAAGCTTTTTCTTCTGAGCTAGCACATCATCATAGAACAGATGGGGTTGGCAGATTTTGCTAAGTAGCAGATTTCTCTCATCCAAAGCGTCCCTTATATCCTTTTGGTCTTTCTATAGTTCAGACCGAAGCTCATTCAACTTCTTTACCAGAGTAATGTTAAGAGCTTTTTGATGCTCTTTCTTGACATTTGCCTCAGCTGCTTCTTCCAGGCTCTGCACCTAATCATCCACTACTGTGCATAGTAGCTTAAGCTTTGCTAGTGATGATTGAGTGTTGGGAAGATTTATACTGGGTATCAAACCGGTAAGTGTGTCCATAGCTGCTTGAATTATATCCTGCTCCTTCTTCCTTCGAATGATTTCAAGGTGCTCTTGAGCAACCTTGATGCTCTGCATTAGCTCCGATTCACTTGTAGACTGGAGATCTATAGGACTGGAGAGGTCAGCCGGTTTGGCTTGACTCCCGGTTGCCTTTGGAGTCTCCATCTAGGTGCTCTTCGCCGCTTCTCCTACCTTGTCCTCTTCCACTTTCTTCTTCTCCACTTCTCTCCTCTTCTTTGCTTCCTTGTCCTCCTCGGCCTTTTTCTTTTCTGCTTCCTTCTTCTTCTCCTATTCCTTATCTTCTTTTTCCTTCTTCTTCCTCTCTGCTTCCTTCTTTTTCTCCTGTTCCTTATTCTCCTCTTCTTTCTTTTTCTTTTCATCTTCTTGCTTCTTTTTCTCCTCTTCATCCTTCTTCTTCTTCTCCTCTTCATCTTTCTTCTTCTTCTCCTCTTCATCTTTCTTCTTTTTCTCCTCTTCATCTTTTTTCTTTTTCTCGTTCTCATCCTTCTTCTTCTTCTCTTCTTCATCTTTCTTCTTCTTTTCCTCTTCATCTTTCTTCTTTTTCTCTTCTTCCTTCTTCTTTTGCTTCTCTTCATCCTTTTTCCTCTGCTCTGCCTCTTCCTTTGCCGCTTCCTGTTTGTCCTCAGCTTGCTTATCAGCCGGTTTAGCCTGTTGCTTCTGTCCTGTTGCCTCAGATGGTGTTTCCTTAGTATCATCCTCAACATCCAGAGCATTGACATCAATTGTGTCGATTGGTTCAACGACTGGATTGCCTTCATTGTCAAATACCTCGTCCAGTTTGGATATAGTCGGTTCTTCTTCTGCTTGTCGGTTGGCCAGACGTGCTTTGTGAGTCTGGACAATGGTTTGCATAAACAGATGGGTGTCTTTTTCGACATCAGCAACTCTTCCTTCTAACAGCCAAAGTCTGCTTTTTCTAGTGAAGAAGAGTCCTTTATTTAGATCAATAACATCATATAATTCAGAATTTGACAGATCGGGAAAGTATTGTGCAAAAACCTTCTCTCTAATTTCCTGTTCTTTCTCTATGGAAATGCACCATCTATTATCTAATGACATATATAAAGAATCCGGTGTCTGAGACTTAATCTCTGAGGGCAACTGGTCATTACTACACAGATACTGAATTATTTCCTTTTCAACTACTTCCTTTTCATCCTCATTGAAGTCATCAAAACACTCAAGTAAATCATTTAACACTTTTCTCCTAATATTCTTTATTGTTCTTTGACAATGTGTCAAAGGTTTATAGGAGGAGATATCTATATTTACCGGTGCAAAAGATGTCGGTTCATTCTTGGTCTTCTTCTTTGCTTGACGTGTTTTCTTTGGCTTTTCCTCAGACACAGTTTCCTCTTAGTCTAGAGAGGTGTTCCTTGTCTTCCTCTTTCTCTGGAACACTTTAGCCGGTGCAGCTTCTAGTTTCTTCTTAGCTGGTGACCGCTTGGTCACTTTTGGAGTTGCAGTAGTAACCGGTGTTGATTCTGCAGGCACTGCCTTTGCCTTCTTCACTATCGGTTCTTTCTCTTTCACTGCCGGTGGTTCCTCAGCCGGTGCTATCCTCTCTAGGTAGGTGTCGGTTCTCTTCGCCTTAGGATCAAGCGGTGAGGCAATAAGGGTAGAGGCATATCATACATCACCTCATAGCCCATTGGCTCCACTTCTTCTTGTCTAGACTCAACAGCCTCCATTATGCATTGATCCACCTTGATGGTGAAACATATGTCATCTTCATATTTCTTGACGATATCACCTGATATCCTCATTCTTTGGCTCATCTTCCTTCTGAACTCATCAAAATACTTGTTCAAAATATCAGGGTAACTAGTTCCAAGTGCTTCAATGCTTTCCTTGATTTGCTTAGTTACCAGTTGGTCACCAGACCACTGAACGTCTCCTACTCCTAGGAAGTAGCCTTTGGAAATAGAAGAACAACCCTACCAGTAGTTGTCCAAACTTGAACCTCAGTGCATTATCTTGTTTGATTGATTTCAGGTTCAATAGGAGTTACCTCTGCATACCGGTGCATAGGTCAAATGATGCATCCTCCTTTATCATCCGGTAAGCGGCATTTACCGCTGCAGCAGATACAGAGTTGATTCTGCTGGCAGAGAATGTCTAGTAGCCTATCACCATGTAGAGATACTTAACCAGATCATCCTTGATTGAATTTATAGTCATGCCCCATGAGTCACTCATTGAACCGGTGAGCTTGGACATTTCAGTTTTGCTAACCGTTCTTAGGGCTGGTACTTCCCCTGTATTGCAGAAACCGGTGACTACATGAATTGCCTGCAGCGTGATATCATGCGTCCTCTCCATGTACATTTTGTCACCATGGACTCTGCTCAAAATGATCCTTATATGATCCTCTGTAAAGTCTTCCAGGAAGTATACAACATTATGGAGTTTCTTCTTCTCCAAGATACTACACTCTGGTTTGATTTTCTTATCCTTTCCACAAAACAAACATAGTTGGGAGTGGATGGCTAGAGACCCTAGGTCTTCAATCTTGCAATCTATGTAGTCAAAAATTCCCTCTTCTACTATCACTCCAGATAGAACTTGTGATAGGGCATTATACTTTGACTTCCGTTGAACAAAACTTTCAGACTCAATAGATGCACTAGAACTGGTTTGAGATGTGGAAGCCATTGTAGAAATTTTAAGAACTCGAGAAATACCTTTTAAAACACGTGAATTTAGGGCTTTCCAATTCTCCTTCACTCCTCACTTCATCAGTAGCTGAATCACCGCTTTGTGTTCTCCACTTGATCATTTGCTATTTGAATTTGAATCTCCTTCATGGTTTTTCAATTTCTCAAAATCTCAGCTCAAATCGCGTTTTCGTCGCTCTGCTCTTTGAAAAACTTTTCTTCGCTCGAAAACTGATAGTGAGAAATGATTTGAAAAATGCTTTTAAACATATTCCTCACCTACTGCCATTAATGCTCCTCTATTAGGGCATAAACCCTAATTTGCCTTTTTACCGTTTCTGGTCTTTTGCCAAGCGACAGGTATCACATACCGGTTAAGGTCTTTTGCCGGTATAAACTGGGGGTTCGAAAACATTTTGCCATTTGCTCCCCCTAAGCCTTTTGAAGCTTAGTTTGTTCCGATATTTCCACACTAGGTGCAGAAACCGGTTCCTCTTCCAACATTACCGGTTTCCTCTTCCAGGTTTTGTTCATGTCCGCTTGAACTATTTCAACATCAATTCCTCCTTCCGAAGTGACCGGTATATCATCAGATATACTCTTTCTGCTTATGCAGAATCTTGCAATGTGACCCAGTTTGTTGCAGTGATAGCAAACCAATCCAGGTGCTCTCCAAGGTCCATTGTTCATGTTTCCATTTTTCCTACTGCATGTTGTAGTAGTGTGACCATGACCATGACATACTATACAGTTTGCTCTCCATCCGGTTGCCGCTTGATAGCCACCGCTTCTTGGCTGATGATTGAAGACATTAAACCGGTTGTGGTTCCGGTTCACAAAAGGTTCAGAACCAACTCCTTGGGTCCTTTGAGGATATCTTCCAGTGTTATTCATAACAGACCTGCATTCAAATGCTCTATGCCCAAACTTGTTGCATGCATAACAATGACCATTGAACTTATTGGATCTAGGTACATTGTTAATAAAGTAAGGAAAATTCTTGTAGGCTTTGCTCCTACATACATTGGCAGTGTGTCCTTCTTTAAGACAGTTAAAGCAAACAGGTTTGAATTTTTGCTTACCTTTTCCTTTGAATGTTGGTTGCTTCTTTGATGCTTCAGCATTTGTACCAGAGGTCTCACCTTCCTCATGACTGGAATAGCCAAGTCCATCAGTATTCTTGACCGGTTTGGCAGATTCAAGCTTTTGCTCTAGCTTGGCAGTGCTCTTGTTGAACTTAGCAAGTACTTCCTTTGACTCAGAGAGTTCTTTGGAAATAGCAACATTTGTTTCCATCAGGTTTTCATTCTCAAAGATGGCACTGTTCAGTTCACCTTGCATGTCGTCTTTTTCCACTTTGCTAGCATGGAGTTGAGCAGTTAGGGCACTGATCTCTTGT
Source organism: Cryptomeria japonica (assembly GCF_030272615.1). NCBI lineage: Eukaryota > Viridiplantae > Streptophyta > Pinopsida > Cupressales > Cupressaceae > Cryptomeria > Cryptomeria japonica. The sequence goes on from NC_081413.1 coordinate 524,094,363, forward strand.
TTCAGCTTGGAGATCTCATGATCTCTTTCTTTCACCAGATCTTCAGCTTTCCTCTGGTTCTCAAGCTCTTGACACATCCGGATAGTCAGTCCTTCCAAATCCTTTCTCAGGTTGGAGTTTGATTCATTCAACTTATTTACTTCTGCAATTAGGGCTTCCATGTTTGCTTCATCTGCAGAACTATTTTCAGATAGCTCCATCAACTTTTCTGCATGTTCTCTCCTTTTTGCTTGAGATGCCTTGTATTTGACCATAAGATCATCATAGGCTTGCTTAGACTGAGTGAGCCGTAGAGTAAGTTCCCTCAAGGTGTATTCCCCTATATCTCTTTCCAAGTGGTTAAACTTATAGAAAGGTAGGCTCTGATACCAATTGATGAATACTAAGAGGGGGGGGTGAATTAGTATGCCAAAAATCTTTGCACTTAAACACTTTGCAAGACTAACAGTAAACCGGTAAAACAATTTAGCAGACAAATCGGTTAACAAACATACAAACCAAATAGCTAATAATGCATTCACCCACAGAAGCACAAACACCATAACACAAGATATTTTGACATGGAAACCCAAATGGGAAAAACCACGGTGAGATGGAACTCACAAGTAACTATCTACAGAATAGGAACCAGACCGGTTAAGGTCTTACAATGTTCTTTACCAGAATAGATCCTGTTAGGAATCTCAATCTCTGTTAGGAGATAAGTCCGATTAAAGACTACCTTGCTAGAGGATTTTAGATCCACAGATGTGAACCACCTTGTTAGAGGATTTACAAAAGGCTTTTGGGCCTACCCGGTTAAGGGCTACAGACTAGTCAAAGATGTGAGTAATCAACAAGTGTTTGATCTAGCTAGTAGCACAGACTGCTTGGTTAGATCCTTGGTAGCTCGTTCGTAATGCACTCCAGCATTACTTCAGTCTTCTACACATTCATATTCTCTCCAACTCCTCAATCACCTTAAACCCTAGCAACAACATAAACTTTCGCTATATCCACATCAACAACCTAAAACCCTAGACATGATGTCCTTATAAATGAAGACTGGTAGAAATGTGTTAAGCCACTTTAATCCCTTGTACCGCTTGAGGTCAACATGCCACTTCAGACTGGGAAACACATTCTGCAAAACATCAATAGTCTAAAGACTATAATACAACATACCGGTTGGAACAAATACCGGTTGTGCTCTAACTCATACATATAAAGAGGATCTTAATGCAAGTGTGTGTCCATCAATGACAATCACAACATGAACATAAAAAATGCCAACATTTGAAAAGTTTAAAATATTAAAGCTAAAGTGGAAACTGAGACAAGATTAAAGATTAAATGTCTGAGATCAAATCATGGTGGAGAATTCACATCCGATGAGTTTACTAACTTTTGTAACAAGCATGGTATAAGAAGACAACTTTCTGCTCCATAGACACCTCAACAAAATGGAGTTGTGGAAAGGAAAAAATAAACTATCTTGGATGCTGCTAGAACAATGATGATGGAAGCTAATCTACCTCATATCTACTGGAGAGAAGTAGTGAGTACAATGGTTTATACATTCAACATAGTACATATCAAAGGGGAAACCGGTAAGACACCTTATGAATTATGGTTTGGAAATACACCTACAGTTAAGTATTTCAGAATTTTTGGTAGTAAATGTTATATCAAGAGAGATGATACTATTGGGAAATTTGATCCTAGATATTATGAAGGCATATTTCTTGGTTATTCTAATGAAAGCAAAGCATATAGATGTTATAACAAGAGATTACAAAGAATTGTGGAGAGTGCTAATGTCAAAGTAGATGAGTTGAACATAAGTCGAATAAGAGTTTATGAGAAGGAACCAATAGTGGAAATGATTATATCTAAACCGACAACACCTTTACCGGAATAGAGAGTTGAACTAGTTACTCCGACAACATCAAAGAATTCTACAGTAACTGAAGAACATGGAAGAGGAACAGAGAGTCAGAAGACTCCTAGGTATGTGAGATTGAATCATTTTGAAGATCAAATCATTGGGGATAAGAGCAATGGAGTGATGACAAGAAGAAGACTGACATCTAATGTGGTATGTTTAATTTCACAAGTTGAACCGGTATCAATAGTTGAAGCATGTAAAGATGAACATTGGTTAAAAGCTATGGAAGAAGAATTAGATCATATTGAGAAAAATAACACATGGACTTTGGTTCCCCGGCCTAAAAATAAAAATATTATTGGAACTAAATGGGTTTTTTAGGAATAAATTGAATGAGGATGGTCAAGTTATAAGGGATAAGGCTAGATTGGTTTGTAAAGGATATTCTCATAAGGAAGGAATTGATTATGGAGAGATTTTTGCACCTGTAGCTAGGATTGAAGCTATAAGATTATTTCTTGCCTATGTTGCTTATAAAAACTACAAGGTTTATCAAATGGATGTTAAATATGCATTTTTGAATGGGGATCTTGATGAGGAAGTTTATATTGAACAACCTGATGATTTTTTACTATCAGATGATACGGATATGGTTTGGAGGTTAAGAAAAGCTTTATATGGATTAAAACAAGCACCTGGAACTTGGTATGCAAGGTTGGATAAATATCTTTTGAAGCTTGGTTTTACTAAGGGCAACGCTGATAGTAATTTATATTATAAAATTACTGATGATGATATACTAATTGTTGAAGTACTTGTTGATGACATTATTTTTGGAGGTGAAGATAAATTATGCATAGAATTTTCTAAGAATATGGAGAAATAATTTGAGATGTCTATGATTGGTGAGATGATTTTTTTCTTAGGTTTGCAGATTACTCAAACTGACAAAGTTATTTTTATCTGTCAAACTAGATATGCTAAGGAATTGTTGAAGAAATTTGGTATGGGAGATTCTAACCAGTAAGTACACCTATGGTTACAAGTGAGAAATTGACAAGAAAAGATGTTTCTGCACCAGTAAATCCTACAAGATACAAATCTATGATTGGAGGTCTGCTTTATTTGACTTAGACTAGGCTTGACATTATGAATGTTGTTTGTATTGTTTCAAGATTTCAAAGTGATCCTAGATAAAATCACGAGATGGCGGTGAAAAGGATTTTTAGATACTTGCAAGGTACATTAGAATATGGCGTGTGGTACCCTAAGGATGATAACTTTACTTTATGTGCACATACAGATGCTGATTGGGCTGGAGACATTGATGAACAGAAAAGTACTTCCAGTGGAGCTTTCTTTCTTGGAAAGAAGTTGGTTTCATGGATCAACAAGAAACACTTATGTACTTCTCTATCTATTGTTGAAGCTGAGTATGTTGTTGCTGCTACTAATTGTACACAAGTTTTATGGATGAAGCAAATGTTGAAGGATATAAAGGTGGATTGTGATGCACAAGTAGTTATTCACTATGATAACTTTGCTGCTATCGATATATCAAAGAATCCAGTATTTCATTCTAAAACAAAGAACATATCTATCAAGTATAACTTTTTGAAGGAGAAGGTGGAAGCAAATGAAGTTAGACTGGTTTATGTGAACACTAAATAATAGATTGAAGATATTTTCACTAAACATTTATCCAAGGAATCATTTGAGTACCTAAGAGACAGATTGGGAGTTTTTGCCCCTCTGCTAGAGACTTGATTGATGTGGTTTGGCATCAGTCCGACATGCATTATCAAGAGATACTATTCATTCTGGCACTGATGTGGGATGCTACTGCCTAAGGGGAGTAGTTAGCTTTGAGATTTAGAGGCTTATATTTTTGCTTTGATATTTCTGTTAGATTTCTAGCATTGATGTCAAAGGGGGAGTGATATTGATGTGAAAAAGAAAGAGAAGTTCAGAGCTTTATAGAGATATTATTCACAGGGGGAGAGATATTGATATTTAGAGCTATATGCAGGTGATTGTTGGCTGTCTTCCACAGGGGGAGACTTGTTTGGCATTTTTTGGTACTTAGATGTTTTTCATATCTAGTGTTGTCATCAATGCCAAAAGGGGAGATTGTTGGCCATTTGGTGGAATTGATTATGTGTTGCATTGATGTTTTGTCATTGATGTCAACACTAGCTATTTGGATGCTTTACCAGCACCCTTCTGGTCCCGGTAGGTTAAGTGGTTTCTGGTTAACTTGGATCCGGCATGATCCGACAAGCACCGGTATAATCTGGTGATGGAATTGGCTTGTTCATGATACTTATACTCATATTTGGTCAGTTGGTTTTGGTCTGGTGATTGGATGCTATCCTTCTTGCTTAGAAGATTGTTTTTTGGTTCCGTTGAGGGTTTCACCGGCATAGCTTTTGATGGAGATCTTTGATGAATTACATAAGTGGTGTTGGTGTAGCTTCTGATGGAGTTTCAGGATGTTGTTGGTGATAATGTTTGAGACTTGGCGTTTGGAGATCATTGCTCAAGCGTGTGGACCTATACTTGGTCTTGGTTGATCTAGGTTATGGACCGACTTTAATGTAACGTGTGGATAGGACCTATTGATGTATTTTTGGGATGTCTTATGTGTTGATATTATTTATTTGGTCTAAGGTCGACATGGTTTGTAATTATGTAATCCATTTATTGTCTGGTGGCTGACCTGATTGTTTATGGTCGAGGGTTTGTATAAATAGATGTAAGATCTCATTGTAGATCATCATGGTTAATGTAAGAGGTCATGGTCAAGGAATGTAATGTGTGAATAATGTAATATCATTCAGGAAAAGGAGTTGGTCGATCATTGAAGATCGAATTGGGTTTATGTAAGAGGATTTAGTCCTTTGGTATTGAGCTTAACCAAAACTGTACTCTGGCATAGGAAATGCTATCTTTTGTAGTTCAACACTTCTCTGGATTGTAGTCTGGATTTATATGTAGTCAGTGGGGCTCCTTTTGTGATGAGCAATGTGCTCTAGGTTGTTGGCCTTCCTACAAGTGCAGGCCCCTTCATTGTAATTCACATACTTACTGCAGAAGTATTATCTAACTGTGAGTAGGCTTCCCACTGTGGTTTTTCCCTTTACTGGGTTTTCCACGTACAAATCTTGGTGTTGTGTGGATGGCTTTTATTCTATGATTATTGTTTATGCTTAATTGGATTAACTGTTATTTTGGTATTATTGTTTTGGGTTCTGGTATTAAAGTTTTAATTCTTGAATGTTCTTGTAATCTGTGACAACTCATTCACCCCCCCCTCTCAGTTGTCTTCCAGTTATCTGAACTGTCTAACAAATCCTACTATGTATAGGCAATTGATTGGATCTTTGATGTATTTAGTCAATACAAGGCCTGACATATGTTATGATGTTAACACTCTTAGTCAGTTTATGAGTGAGCCTAGACAGATTCATTTTGTTGCAGCAAAACATATATTGAGATATGTGCATGGTACAGTGGGATATGGTCTAAAATATACTTCATGTGGAGGTTTGAAATTGCAAGGTTTTTTTGATTCAGTCTGGGTAGGATGTGTACCTAACAGGAGGAGCACTTTTGGTTGTTGTTTTAGCTTAGGTTCAACTATGATTTCCTGGTGCAGAAGGAAGCAATCATGTGTGGCCCGAAGTACAACAAAAGCTGAATATGTTGCAGCTGCTACAATAGCTAGAGAAGCAGTGTGGCTTCGCAAATTGCTTGCCCGATTATTTGGACAACCTTTGGAACCTACAATGATTTATTGTGATAACCAAAGATGTGTGAAGGTTTTGGTTAATCTTATTTTCCATGATAGAACCAAGCATGTGGAAATAAAATATCATTACTTGAGAGATATGGTTCAAAGGAAAGCAGTTGAGCTCAAGTGCATTTGCACAGAAGAGCATACAACAGACATTCTTACCAAGCCACTTCTTAGAGTGAAGTTTTGTTATTTTCAAGACAAGCTTGGTATTGTAGAGAATGATGCTCTAGCTGAGAGAGAATCTCAACTTCAATGAATCTTTTATATGTTGTTAATGACTTCTTCTCTGTGAGAGAGAAGTTTGAGGTGCAATCCCTTGTAATGCATTTTTCTTTGTGATGGAGAAATTCGAGGTGAAAGCCCTTGAGGCTCTTTTCACTTATGGGAGTAACCATAGTGAATGTCATGTTGAGAGACTCCATGATAACATCATGTTGAGTGACTCTGTGATGAGATCTTGTGTCATTTCACTCATGGGAGTAGCCATGGTGAACATCATGTTGAGTGAATCCATGATCCCTATCACGTTGAGAGAATCCATGATTAAATTTTGTTATTTTCATATTGTGTTTGTCATGTTGAGAGACTCCATGACTTGAATATCTATAAATGATATCTCCTTTTCTAAGAGGGAGTGTTAATGGTTATAGCTGCAGGAGACATTATTTTATTTGCTTGGTTGTTTTTTTTTTTTTTTTTTTTGGTCGATCCTTTATTTACTTCATTTTATCTATTTTATGTATCGAATTCTATGTTTGCTGTCACCGACCTAGTATTAGCTGGAAATGTGTTTCTTTTATCCATCGAGTTTCAGTTTCTCTTTGCCTTGGTGGCTTGATTCATGTTTCATATTTCTTGTAACTGTCGTCTTTAGCGGTTTTCGTGTGAAGTGTTGAAGTGTTATTTAACCTTCACGTTATTCATTCTGGAGTTGTTGTTTTTTTTGTCATCTCGCATGAATTTCAGATCGCTTTCAGGAGTCGGTGTAGCTAAGAAGAAAGTATATATTTTCAAACATCAGGGGTGATTACATATACATGTGGAGATTTATGATTCATATCTTCTTCAGAATTTCTTTGGATCTCAGATGTGTAAAAGCCTTCTGGTTACTGTAATATTCTCGACTTCTCCTCTTGTTTCTTAAGTGCTATCAATCATGATTAGATGATTGGTTATTAAGCTTGAGAGCTTTGTATCTTAAATTTGTGTCTTCAATAAAACTTGATTTTTTTGGTGTGGCTGGGTTTTTCACCCTCAAGTGGAGGGTTTTCCTAGGATAAAAGGTTGTTTATCTTGTTCTTCAAATTTTCTTAGTTGTAGTTATATGAGTTTTTAGCTTTCTGGTTCTAAGTTTTAACAATCTGCATGAATGCGTGAAATTGTCTATACAATTGCGTGATTATGTCTGAACGAATGCATGATGGTTAGATCTGCCTTTGAAATCCATACAAAACCTGCAAAAAGTCTGAAAATCCATACGATCCTGCCAAAACGCAAAAGAAACACAGAGGGTTAATTAGTTATTGTTTATGTCAGGTTCACCAAAATGTTGTATGCTTAAAATCATCATCACTAAATAGGAAATAGGGAAAATCACAAATTCCTTAACTATTGAAGCAATCCAAACATAAACCAATGAAATAATGCAAATAAAGCAATAAGGATGTTAAATATTAATCAAAACTACATATTCCATGATCATATATGGCTTCCATTGATCTTCTCTTCTCTTGTGGTATGATGGCTCTCAGATATTGCGCTGGTAACCTGCAGTCGACACAAAGATTCAAAGTTCATGATTCAATTGAAAATGGAGAATTGATCCTGAATTTATAGATTTTTTGGAGAGGATTGATTGCGAGGTGAAACTTGTTGAGTACTTGTGTTGGTTAATAGTTAAACTGCTGATTTGGGGGTGGAACATAATAGATTGAATTGTTAATTGAGTTAACTGATTGAGAAAAAGTTGAAGGAAAGATAAAAAAGAATGATTGGAGGAAATTGAAGAATGATATAATTGATCAATTAATTGAATTGATCAATTAAAATAGATTGAATAATTAACTAGAGATGACTGATTGAGAGTTTTTTGGAAAAAAACAAAGTGGAAGATAGAAATAGAGATTGAAAAGATAATGATTTAATTAATCAATTAATTGAATTGGTTAATTTGGCATGTTCTTGAACTTTGATTTTGATTTTAAATTTAATCTTTGCATGAGAGTTGATTCAAATATTGAATTTATTTTAAATTGAATTAAATCTTTGAATATATTTAGAACTTGACTTTGGAATTCAATTTGATTTTTGAAATCATGCACATGTATTTGAAATTAGAAGAAATTAGAAGAATATGAATTTGAATTTGAATTAGAAGAATTAATGAAATTAGACAAAATTAGAATTTGGGGATTTGGAATTTGAATTAGAAGAATTAATGAAATTAGACGAAATTGGAAGAATTAATGAAATTAGAATATTTTGGGAATTTGGAATTTGAATTCGAAGAATAAATTAGTTAATTAAATAATTTAAAGAAACTATTTAATTATTTAGAAATTGACTTTGTTTAAATAATAAAGATTATTTAAATTAAAGGATTAAAATCACAATTAATTAAATAATTGATATTTAGAAAGGTTTAAATGATTAATTGATAATAGAATAGAAATAGAATAATTAATAAGATGATGAAGAAATGTGAATTTAGAAGAATAAGATTAATTAACTTAATTAAAGAATTAAAGAATTATTTAATTAAATTGGACGAATAATTAGTACATGATCAATGAGACTTTTTTAGGTGTCTACATTTTTAAATAACATATATGCATCCATTATGTCATATATTCGTCAACCTATCCAAATGCATTTTTCCTTCCTTTCTTTGATCTTGATTATCCTATCCATATCCCCCATCATATATGTAGATTGTCTTCTCTAATTCTTTCAATCCCACCATCATTCTTGGTTTAGCTCTTAGCTTTTATATATAGCTATCATTTACAAGCTTAAATCAAAACAACCACCATTATAATTACAAGAAGAAGATCAAAACCCACAAGTTAAAAATAGGGAATAAACAATCTTAAGTCAATATTTGGTCCTACCACAATAAATCTTTGTCTATCCATCCTATCTTACTGATGCAGGAGCATCCTCAGTCATTGAGAAATCTTGCATCAACCAAATTTTATTTATTTATTTATTTATTTTCAGTTTTTCTTGCAGTTTATGTGTTACTTCTGGAATTCTCCGATAGTTGTTCATTTTTTGTTGTGGATTGGATTCTTGGCTTTCAGACATGCTCTTATTCCTTGTTCTATATTTTCAATTCATTTGGACTCTTTTCCAGCAAGCTATTGCTTCTGGATTGGATATTTCTTGGTTCCAAAGCAGTTTTGAGCTTAACAGTTAGTTGGAGATTTCTTCTCTTGTGGAGCGATTTCTTGACTTGCGGAGCTAATTGGCACCACGTACGATGTTCCTAGGCCTTTGGCCGACCTTCCTTAGTGGTCTGCACTTTGTTATTGTCTTTGGAAGAGGTGATCTTCATGCTTTGGGTCCAACCTATCTTACACGTTTCATTTTCCTATCTTTGGAGAATGCGATCTTTTGTGGTCGACCTAGATGTGTTCTAGATGTTATTTATTTTGTTGTAATTGATCCTTAGGGGGACAACGAAATATGGTATGAAGATGAATTCATGCTATGTAATTTGGATACCTCTTGGGGGTCTAGATGGATTGTAATCTAGAATGTAAGTTGTTCTAGACTTGTAAGTCTGTATTTATATCAGATGTTGTCGATTAGTTTATGGTGAATCTATGATGATATAGATGTCTAAATTAACATTTTATCTGTGTTTTGTTATTGCTTCCATTGTGTTACTCTTGTTGCACAGTCCAAATTGTTCTCTTTGAGGACCCTCCTGTCATGACTGCATCAAGTGGTATCTGAGCTGGTTGCAAACCTTGAGGCATTATTTTGGGTGAACAGAATGCCGATTTGAGGCAGGCTGCAAGTGTGTTCAATAGATCGCCAATGGAGAGGCAATTGCAAGTTGTAGTCAGAAAGCTGAGCTGAGGCAGTTGTACTAGAGAAAAGGAGGAGATGTTGCCGAGAAGAATGAACCCTCAAAGGGTATAGTAGATGATGGAGGATTTCGGAAATGAGATGAGGAATGAGATCCAAAACACGTTGGCTGGTTTGTGGAGGAATCCAGAATTAGAGGATGAGTATGAAGAGGCTAGAGAGGAACTGGAGGTTGAAGAGGCTGAAGGACCAAAATATGAAAGAGATGAAATATTCCTTAAAGCGGTGGCACATGTAAGTAAGGTTTATAAAGTGGAGGTTTCTAACTTTTCGGGTACATTGAATCTAGAAGACCTGATAGACTGGATTAGAGAATTAGAGGACTACTTTGAGTTTGGGGATATTAGAAATCTGCAGAGGGTGAGATTAGCACAAACTAAGTTAAAAGGGCATGCTACTTTATGGTGGAAAGAGTTGCAGAGAGATAGACTGGAGAATGGTGAGATTAAAATTACCCGGTGGAGACATATGGTTGCAAGATTGAAGGCTAAATTCATTTCGGGAGACTATGAGTTGGAATTGTTTAAGAAGTTGCAAAACTTGAAATAGAGGAACATGAGTGTGAAAGAGTACACTAAGAAATTCTACAAGGTGACGATCAAATCTGGACATAGAGAGACAGATAGAGAGGTGGCTAGATACATTAATGGGCTTGGATTTAACATTCAAGATGAGATGAGTATGTTGAAGATTTCTACTGTTGAGGAGACTTACCAATATGCTTTGAAGGGTGAAGATAAAGTGTAAAGAAAACAACATAATAACCCTAAGGGAAGAGAGAGTTATGCAATGAATAGAGGGCAGATGAGTGGCAGTATGGAGAAGCAAACTATTGAAGAAGAATCAAGATCTAAATGGAGTAAAGAACTGGATCATAAGACATAAAGAAAAGGGAATGGCAGTAGCAGTAGGGAATTCCTAGGTAAATGTTTCAAGTGTGGAGAAACCAAGCACATATCTTATGAATGTTCCTTGAGGACTAATAAAGGAATGACAAATAATTTCATAGCACATGAGGAATCAGATACTGGAGTTGCAGATGAGAGCATGATAGCACCGGAGCAGGGAGAGTCCCCTATGTTTAGAAGAGTCTTGGTGGAGCAGAGCAAAGAAGAAACTGGACCTACACAAAGGAAGGATCTTTTCTAGACTGTATGCGAATCAGGAGGTAAGTGTTGTAAGGTTATTGTGGATACTGGAAGTACTAAAAAATTTGGTATCAAAGGAGATGGCAGAGAATCTTGGGTTGAAGAGGCTTGAGAATCCTTGTCCTTACAAAGCGAGTTGGTTAAAAGATGATCATGTGGTAGAGATGAGAGAGCAGTTCTTGGTGAATTTTAATATTGGACCCTTCAAATATGATGTCTTGTGTGATGTTGTGTCTATGAGTGCTTGCCATGTTTTGTCAGGTAGACCTTGGTAGTATGATAGAGGAGTTATCTATGATTGTAATTCAGAAACCTGATCACTATTGAGAAGGGTGGACAAAAGTTTACTTTGGCTTCTTTGAAGGAGAAAGAGAAGGAAGTGAATAACTTGAGCCTTGTGAAGATTTAGAGTGTTGAGAAGAAGGATTCAGAGGTTATACCAGATGATGGCGTGGATTTGAAGAAGGATCTTGTGGATGGGTCTGTTAGCAAGATGGTACCAGATGACAGTGAAGTTAGAGTTGTGGTGGCCGATAAGATGAGTTCTAGTGGAAGAAATAGATTAGATTTGTAGAGGAAAGGGAGTGGCAATAAGAGACAGTGTGCATGTATGAAGCAAGGAAAAAGGGGAGACGAGGAAAAGAAGTTGGGGAATTCAATTGAGTTATCGGAAGAGGTAATGAGGAAGAACTTTGCAGACAAATAAGACATTTGGATAAGAGATGAGCATGGGTTCTATATTCCAAATCGTTTTCAATGTTCATTAGTTGGCTCTCATGGAACATCTTTTTTCCACCTGGGGTGTCTGATGCAGGAGCATCCCCGGTCGTTGAGCAATCTTGCATCAACCAAAAATATATTTGTTTTTCAGTTGTTCTTGCAGTTTCTATGTTAATTTCAGATCTCCAGTAGTTGTTCATTTTTCATTGCGGATCATATTCTTGGCTTCCAAACATGCTCTTATTCCTTGTTCTAGATTTTCAGCTCATTTGAACTCTTTTCCGACAAGCTATTGCTTCCGGATTGGTTGTTTCTTGGTTCTGAAGCAGTTTTGAGCTTAACGGCTAGTTGGAGATTTCTTCTCTTACAGAGCGATTTCTCAACTTATGGATCTAATTGGCACCACGCACAATGTTCCTAGGCCCTTGGACGACCTTCCTTGGTGTTTCACACTTTGTTATTGTCTTTGGTAGAGGTGATCTTCATTCTTTGGGTCCGACCTATCTTACATGTTTCATTTTCCTGTCTTTGGAGAATGTGATCTTTTGTGGCCGACGCAGATGTATTCTGGATGCTATTTATATTGTTGTAATTGATCCTTAGGGGGACAACGAAATATGGTATCAAGATGAATTCATGTTATGTAATCTGGATACCTCTTGGGGGTCTGAACGGATTGTAATCTGGAATGTAAGTTGTTCTAGGCCTGTAACCATGTATGTATACCGAATGTTGTCAGTTGGTTTATGGCGAATCTATGATGTTGCAAATGTCTGAATTAATATTTTCTCTATGTTTTGTTGTTGTTTCCATTGTGTTACTCTTGTTGCATGATCCGAACTATTCTCTTTGAGGACCCTCCTATCGTGATTGCATCACTTACCATACCTCATACCTAATTGGGGGAAACTCCTTGACCTCATCATGGAAGTAACATATGTATTTTGTATTTGGAAAATCCTCCCATTTTCATTATATTTGTACATGGATGACCTTTTCTATTTTATACTTCATCCTCATCTCATGCCTTAGCATCTTTATAGGCTCAACATGATGACGAAGGTAAAGAAAGAGCAATATGTTACATTAGTCGTATCCTACTTGAATATGAAAGTAGGTATTTTGTATGGAAGAAATAATATGATCTTAATGATTTGTTACTTCCTTTCTTTGTGTATCAATCATTTGTTCACATCGTTGTCTCATGTAATTTTTAACATATTCTCTTCAATGTTCTCTTTGTTACTCTCCATTTTCAAATTTTATCTTGAATGAGACATCCTACAAAATTATAATGAAATATATCAATCAAGTTATAATACATCATAGACACTTATGCATATAAATAGTTAAAATTTAATTATTGCATCACCATGCAAACTCAAAGATAAGAAATGAATAATAATTTAAATTTTTAATAATTGCTTTGCAAATTTATTTAAAAAAACTGTATATATTTGAAAGGTAAATTAATGTATATTTTTAATAATAAAATAAAAAATGAATATATGAATAAAATATATATAAAAAATTTAAGTGAACAATGTTGTTAATAAAATATTTTCCAAATAAAATAACCCAGTAACATAGTCATTTAAGCTTTATGAAGTTTATAATATGGAAATTAATTCTTTTTGTAAAAACAACATACATGCATAGATTCATATATGTGTGTTATATTTTAGATTTTACATTTTTTTTTTTTAAAGAAGTATTTTTCTTTTCTTAGAAAGTTATCAATCAATTTATGTTTATATATATGTGTGTGAGTGTTTTAATAGTCATTTTGTGGGCTATTCTTATAGTGTCTTAAATCATCATCATTATTATTTTAATATATGTTGACTATTTAATTAGTCAATAGGTTATTAAAGGTTGGAAAGCCCACTGCAATTGCGTGATGTTTCAGACCATTTTTTTTCCGATCAATCCGACATGATAAATTTCTCTAACATTGGTTTTCTCTTGGGTACTGTAGTATTAAATATGATAAAAACATGTGTTGTGCGATATATATGTTTGCACGTTTATACTCCTATAACCATAGACACTCTACTTTATATCGTGATTGTTTATATTTAGAGAGGATAATGGTTCATTGCTTTCACTAATTATAGAGAAGAAATTTTTCCACTGGCTTCATGTTCCCATCTGTTGTTATAAAATAGACTTACCAACTCTAAGATCTATGTTTTCTATTTTTAACAATGTTTAGATTTATTTCCTAAAAGATTTAAAGCAGAATTATTTAACAAAAATCTCGATACCATTATGCTTTGATGTATGTTTAGCTATACCAAAGCTCCCATTTTTGCACAGGTAGGAAGGACATTGATGAAAAAATTGGCTTTATTCCTACCTATTGCATTTGCTTGAATTTTTCTAAAGTGTTTTCAACACATCTATTTCCTGCAAATCTTGTGATCATTACACTCTAATGAGACAACATCTATTTGAGGCATTGTGTAAAACAATTCATGCACTTTGTTTGTGCTTCCACGTTTTGCATATATATCTACTAGAGCTTTTTCAACCATAATATTAGACAAAAATCCACCTTTATTATGCTTTGATGGATGCCCATACCCTGTTCCAAATCTCCCATTTTATCACAGGTAGGGAGGATGCTGGCAAAGATTGTCGAACCTGGCTTTACACCTCCCATTTGTATTTACTATAAATTTTCTAATGATTTTTCAGCAAATCCTTTTTGTGCATATCCTACAATCATTGCAAGCTACGACAACACTTTTTTTTTTTCTACTCCCATAGTTTGTCTATGCTTTGATGGATGTCCATATCATATTTCCAAAGCTTCCATTTTGACACAAATACATAGGATAACCTCTCTCAAGATTGAACTGCACAATAAGAAATAACTTGAAAAAGGTTGGAATTAAATCACTGTAATGTCCCCTTCACACTAGTGCATAGACATTCATGGAGTTTGGCCTACTATTTGACCCTCGTAGGCCAAGAAGTTGATGAGAGGGCCGTTTGGGCAGTTGCTTGTGGCTTCACATTCTATTTTTATATAATTTTTGGTGAGAAAACGTATTCTCACGTATGATGTCACGTATGAAGTCAATTGCACTTTATATTATAAAGATATTTTAATGTTATCTAAAGTGCAATTTAAATATTATTTTTATGGTGTAATTAAATATTATTTAATAAAAAGGGGATCTTTTAGAAGGGAGGCCGATCCATGTGAGAAAAATAATAAATAGAGGGTGAGGCTCATTGTTTTGGCATCGACTATTTGACATCTCTTGTGTTTATGAGCTTTGTGGAGCCTGAGGTTTTTGTAGGTTACCTATTTGATCTTTGGGAACATAAACTCCCATAGATTGGCAAAACTGAGGTGGTGAAAGATCCTCTGAAGGGTTGCATTGTGGTGGAAGATACTTCAGTCCTTCACATAGGGCTTATTGAGCTTTGTTACAACATCCAAGGAGTTTGGTTTGGTATGGAGCCTTCATTTGTGGGTTGATTGATTTCAGTTTTGGCATCCATTTATTGAGGGTAGATAGACACTCTATTTAAAAGTAATTTGGAGGTGATTTTGTAAAGTTTGGAGGTAGTTCTCATATTTATATAGGTCTGCCATGAAGGTTTATCAGACCACATGAGACTCACGTTTATGTTCATTGTATTTGATAGAAGGGACAAATCATTATGGGTATTTGACCAATCATTTTCCCCATACTAGACCATCATTTTCATCATGTTTTGAAGGCTTTCCTAATTTTGAAGGTGACATGAACAATGGTTGTGAACAATGCCATCATTGTAGTGTTCTTGAACAATACCGTTATAGTATATGGGCATTTGTATTGGGTAGTGCTTGCTTCTTCACATCAGCATTAGGTGATCTTATAATCAGGTTTCCATGTAACTTTTTGTAGTGCATTGATCATATGTCTTCATTAGGGGAATTGTTGTTGTAGATGTCATTTTATATCAGATCTTTCTTTGTAATGGATTCATAAATGAAAGTCTAGAGTCATGGTATCTACATGCTCTATTGTATTTGGAGATTGCATTTAATTAAGGAGGAATAATTTGCAGGCCATTATTTGATGACATGTCCATGATGATAGTAGTTTGCATGCCAAGTGTTTGTGAAAATGTCTCTTGGTTGTAGGTGCACATTTTTCATTTGAAATTCATATATATGCATTGGAAAGATCAAAAGAAGTCATTTATGCATTGAGTCTATAGTTTAGATATTATAGAAATCGTTTGCAAGCATTTCTTGTGCCTTGGTGTCAATAACACGTAGTTATATCAAACCAAAAACTCAGACCAACGAGCTAGAAGAATGTATGTGAATTGTTTGACAACATTCCTTGTGTTATAAACAATAAGTTTAACATCAGATTAGGCAAGGGATATTACAATCACTATCACATTGCATGCTAATTTTGACTATAATATTTTCCCCAGATATTTTATGCTTAAATTTGTGTCAGTATTTTAGAGTTTATAAAATTCTTGTACTCCTAGAGGAATCTCTTGCTTAAATTATGATATTTGTTTGTATATACATAAAATTTCTACTTATTTCTTTTAGCTATTATAATCCAACTATAGGTTACTCTCTCTTTTCCTCCTTTTTTGTAACATTTTATGTTTATGTTGCTCTTTTCAAATTTTTAATCCTTTTTGAGGCTTAAGTTGTTGTTTTCGCTAACATAGGTTGAACAAGGTTGGTATATATGTCTTGTTTTCTTCAAAAACTAATTTACAAGAGTATGATATATTATCTATTGCAATTTTGATGTGGGGTATATACTTTATTGAATATGACACCAATTGATGATATTATTTAGTTTGTTCACTAATGAGCCTCTTCAAAAATAAGGGGGACCTTCTTTCATATCTAATTGTTACAGATATATTTATAGATATTGTTGTGTGTTTATATGCTCATATATAATAAGATTCTCTTTAGAAAAAAAAGTGTGTTTATTACAGTTTTGAATGGTTTATGGGCCTAAAATTTAGCAGATCTATCTTTCTTTTTGGGTATTGTATAATTGTTGTTTACTATAATGTGAATGGACACTCTAAATTTAATTTAGTGTGTTGATGATATTGATATCATGTTGTTGATAACAAGTAATATCTATAGTTGATTTTTATGGGTTTTCACTAGGACCAAGATTGAAAACATTTTTAGTCTTTGTTTTGGGATGATGTAGAAAGATGGGAATGAAATTATATCATTATTCTTAGTTGCTCACTGCTTTGTAGGACATTGTTAGAATTTTCCACAAATAGATCTGCTCAATTTGGCGGATTTAGGACATTTATTTTTGTTAATTGCTTGTTATATGCTCTGGATTTATCAGAGATTCTATATCATTCATGAGTGTAAATTAAATATATGAATTGTTGTCGTACATTGCATTTTTTTTAAGATCAAGGTGAGTGGAAATGGAGAAAATGTTATACTAATGTCTTCCATACAATTAGAAGGGCAGTTAATTCTTTAGTAGTTGTGGGAGTAGAACTTGCAGTTTGCAAGCAGGTTTAAAATTTAATGATTGACTATCTTAGAAAGCAATTTTAAATTTATGTTGTTTCTACATGCTGGTAGCACTAATAGAATGGCATATTAATATTATTTAATGTATATCTTACTATCAACATAACCATTGCACCTCCTTTTGGTGCAAGTGCTAGTTATTATTTTCAATTAATTTTGTTAACATGCTTATGTCATTATATTCCACCTCATGCTCACTAGAGGTTACACCTCTCGAGGTAATTTGTGAAATTTTTTATTCACCTCGTATTCCATGTACGTTATGCCTCTTGATGTAATAAAATATATTATTGAAATAAACTATGGAATGTTTAATTGGTGTGAACACTAGTGTAATTATCTTAAATAAACCAATGTAAAAAATGTCAAAAGATGGATAATTTTGGTTGCTCTGCAACTCCGACTGCAACTAGGGTTTGGCATCAGGGGTTGCAGGGCCATAGTCACTGATGTGGGGGAGTAAGCTGGTCCTCCTCCACGTAGGTAAGTGCTTACCTGGTTTACTCATTTCTCGTGCAGGTTTTATTTCCCCACGTCCTTCTCCGCCATCGCTCTCTCTCATCTTTGTGCGAACAGTTAATGCGACCCGATGGAAAGCTCTTTTGGAGGCGCCGAAAAACCTAATGAAGGAGAGGCATCAGATGCATTAAATTCAAAATCATTCAAAGATGTTGTTAACAATTCATCTCTCCCAGTCGTTGAGGGTGTGAGGTTTGTGAGTAGTTGTAACGGTAGCCCCCGTGGAGAAGGTAAGGGCCCTAACTGTGCTCTGGAATCCATCTCCATTTCCCCCAATGTGTTAATGTGCAATGAAATTAACATGGAAAAGAATAGGCTTAAAGATACAACAATTTTCTTTGTGACCGTAGATGTAGATAAATGTCCTGCTCGTAAATTTCTTGATGATTGGTTCAGAAATGTCTGGAATATTAAAGTAAGATATCTTGTTTCATTTTGTAGACTCATTCAAAAAGGTTTATTTGTATTTTTTTTAAAGATCAAAAAATGCAAAGAGAGGTGCTTAATAAACAATATTGGACTGTGGGGAAATGCAAATTTCATGCCCTAGAATGGTCGCCAGAAGCGGTTAATGAGGAAATACTTGCACTTTTGTGCCCTAGATGGATTTTGATTAAAAATGTGCCTCCATTGTTATGGAGATTTATACCTCAAATAGTTGAACTAATAGGAGGGGCTATTCAGGTGGATAACTCGGCCTCTCTCAGTCCTCATCTAGACGCTAGGGTTTTGATTTCAATCAACCCGGGATATGATCTACCCAAATTAGTTAACATCAACTTAGATTCTAAAATTGTTATATGCCCAATTGAAATCCTCGACGAGGTTAATGCTTGTTTCCCCTGCAGAAAAGAGGGTCACATTCGTAAGAATTACCCTATTATTAATAGATTCAAGGGAGCGGAGAAACCCCACAGCGAACCAAACAACCCACCCCCTATTCACGGGAAGCATATCCCGAACATGGAAAATCTTAATGCCTTTAGCAAAAAATCAATAGTATATTAAATGGGGAAAAGAATAAATCCTCGGAGTCTGGTAAAAACACTAAATCTGGTCTCTCCGGAATTGACCCCACAACTCACTCTGCGATTTTAGACGCCCTAAAGCAGATGAATGAAGATCCGCAGGATGGGTTTCAAGTTGTGGGGAAAAACCCTAAGAAAAGGAAGAAAAACGCTCAACAGTTAGCTCTGGAGAAAATCAGAGCGAACAACCCCAATACCTCAAACTCCACTATGAATAAAATATATGTGGATAACAATTTGATATCACCTAAGGATGATGATGTGCAAGAGGTTCCCCTAGAGGTGAAATTTTTGAATTTAGCCTCTAGTTCGAATTACTCTGTTAATTAGAATTTTGAAGAAAGAGATGGTGTGAGTGGTGAGTTGGGTAAGGAAGGGAGTTGTCCTGGGATTGTGAGTGAAGCTTCTCATAAGAACTTGACAGACATGGATGTCTCCTTTGAGTTTGCCTCATCAGATGTCTTGAACTATGTGCTAGACCCTCCCTCCCTTGCTAAACTCACCCCTGACACGATTGTTGCCCTTCCCCCCAAGAAGTTTGTTGAATTGGAGGACACCTGCATGATCGAGGTCATTGTTGCTGACCCTAATGTTGGTGATGCCAAAAACCTAGCAAGTGAAATAGAAAACCTAAATTCTTCAGCTAGCTTGAAGGCACTCGATCCCTATTTTGAGATCCGTGAAGTCCCCAGTCAGGGTGACATTAGGAAAGTGTCTGAGGTTGAGGAAGAATATCAAAATGAGGATTTCATAGGGGAAGAAGGGGAATGGATAACAGATAGTGAGAACCCTGAGGCTCTACTTAGAAGAAGAAGAGGTAGACCACTGGGATCTAAAAACAAGGGCTCAATTAGTAGAAGGAATAATGATGATAAGAAAGAGCTCCCTAGATGCTTTAACAAGTTTAAGGCACCCAAAAAGTAAAAAATATTGCATCTTGTTATGATGAAGTGCATCTCT
This sequence comes from Cryptomeria japonica, assembly GCF_030272615.1. NCBI lineage: Eukaryota > Viridiplantae > Streptophyta > Pinopsida > Cupressales > Cupressaceae > Cryptomeria > Cryptomeria japonica. The sequence goes on from NC_081413.1 coordinate 524,114,053, forward strand.
TGGAACATTAGGGGTCTGGAGTCACCAAATAGGAAGCAAATTGTCAGGAAGTTTGTCAGTCAACATAAGGATGCAGATATTGTTATGTTTCAAGAACTCAAGGCTGTCAAGTTTACCTTGGAAATCAACTTAGAGTTTATATGGAAAGACTCTATCAAGGTTTGTTCAAAGCATGATAGAGGTAGAGGAGGTGTTGGGATACTTATCAATCCCAAATGGAAGGAGCACATAGTGAACCAAGAATGTTCACTATGTAACAGAGTGGTTTGGGCCTCTTTAGACATCAACGAAACCATATTCAGCATATGTTTAGTTTATGCCTCCAATGATTACAAGGAGAGAATTGCATTGTGGGACTGGATTGCAGCCCTACCGGATATACCATGGATTGTTGGGGGAGACTTCAATGTGATTGAAGCTCATGAAGATAAAAGTGGAGGTGCTCCTATGGAATGGAAAGGAACAGAGAAATTACACTAGGAGCGAATGAAAAGCCGGAAGAAAATTTTTGACCCCCTATTTTGCAATAAGAAGGGAAACACAGAAATTTGGTTCACATGGTGCAACTACCAGAGAGGGAAACATAGGATCTACTGTAGGCTGGACAAGTTTTATGCTGACAGAGAGCAATTTTTCTTTGATCCTGACAAGAATGGCAACTCAGTGACAGTTTATCCGACCTCACTATCGGACCATCACCTGATCATCTCTCATATTAGGCTCAGAGACTCCTCAGAGAGGCAAGGAATTGCAAAAGATAAATTCTTCCTAAACTCCAATCTTCTAAAAGACCCGGATGTTTTGAGCGTATTAAAATTTGTTAGGTTGCTTAACAAAGGTAATAAAGAGTTGAACTCTAACATAGACAGATGAAATCAAAATGTCAATAGTTGGTGGGTGCTTCTGCAAAACATAGGGCAGAAGAAAGCTAAGGATTATAGGTGGAAGGAGAGAACACTGTCTGATAACCTTCACCCATGCGAGGCAGAGATCCAAGACAGTCCCTGCAATATTGAACTATCTCACAAAGTAACATTAGCAAGGGATAATCTTAGGAAACACCAACAAACTAAGATTAGAGGGGCCATGATCAGGGCTCGAGCTCACTGGATGCAATTCGGGGATAAAGGATTCAAATTATTCTTCAATATGCTGAAACAAAAATAATGTAGAGAGCAAATTGATAGGATTTGGATAGATAACAAAGAAGTTGTGGCACTAGATGATATTAAGGAGGCCTTTTACCAATTCTACAAAGGCCTCTTCACCTCAGAAGATTCCATTAATTCCCAGGATGCTAGAGGAAAATGTAGGAGGATTATCCCCTCTAAGATTACTGCAGAGGATGTGCAAGCGTTGAGGGGTCCCATCTCGGTGGAAGAGCTGAAAGTTGCTATTAAAAGTCTGAACAATGATAAAACCTCAGGCCGATGGTCTGCCTGTTGAATTCTACAAAGCCAATGAGGAATGGATTTGTCAATACCTTCATGATCTTTACTCAGAGGCTTTTGATACTGGTTCCCTAGGAGAACAAATTAACATAGGGATTATTAAATTGCTTCCCAAAGAAGGAGACAAGTCTCTTATTAAAAACTGGAGACCAATAACGCTTCTCAATGTATCCTACAAAATACTGGCTAAAGCTCTTGCTACTAGATTAGAGAATTTACTGCCTAAGTTCATTTGCCCCACACATTTACAGGATTCATCAAAGGAAGATACATCCTTGAAAATTTAATTACCAGCTGGGAGGCCATGGAATGGGTAAAGACATCAGGACAAAATGTGGCCATGTTTCTCCTAGACTTCGAGAAGGTATATGACAGGGTGGAATGGGGGTTCATTTTGATGATGTTAGAAGCATTTGGCTTTCTATCAGAATTCTGCAAATGGGTGATGATTCTCCTCAAAGATGCATCGACCCAGGTGGAAGTTAATGGTTCCCTTTCGCAGAATATCACCCTTAACAGGTCTATTAGACAGGGCTTCCCTCTAGCCCTCGCTCTCTTTGTTATTGCCTCTGATGCCCTGTATTACATCCTAAGAGACCTTACCATCTCTCCTAATGTACAAGGGGTCAAACTTCCAAATGATGAAGAGATGATTAATGCTCAATTTGTTGATGACACAACACTCTTTATAGAACTCAGTAAACCAAATATGGAGGCCTTGGAGGGCAAAATTAAGTTTTTAGGAGAAATTTCAAGGGCTAAAATCTCTCAGAGCAAATCTACCATGCTTGGCTGGGGGGATCAGCCTCCTGAGTGGTTACAACAATTTGGGGTCCAATTGGGGGGGGGGCGCAATAAGATAGTCAGATATCTGGGAATTTCATTTTCCATCTCACCATCCCTCAAGGAAATGTGGCTATGGGTCAGAAGCAAGATTGACAAAAAGCTCAATAAGTGGGATAATAGGTATCTCTCGCTTGCTGGAAGAGTCCAGGTGTGTCGAAAAATTCTATCTTCCTACAGTATATACTATTCCTCGATGTGGATGTTCCCCAACTACTAGACCCTGGAAATTCAAAAAACCATCAGGAACTTCCTTTGGTCTGATGGGAAAGGAACTAAAAAGATGCATTCTGTTAGATGGGAATGGTGTCACAAGGATAAGAATCTGGGAGGACTAGGATTAAAGGACTTGAGAATCCAAGGGACTGCTCTTGCAACAAAATGGATCTTCCAGGCATTTGATGGCAATGAACCTTGGAAAAATCTGGTAAGAAATAACATCCCGAGGGCTGTACCGAAAAAGGCCAAATCTTGGAAATCTCTACCTTTTTGTGACCTTGTGGCTGGAGACTTTGCAGTCTCAGTACAGGGCTCGAATGTCTTCAAATCTATTTGGAAGGCCTGGGAAAGTATTAGGCCCTTCATCAGCAATACTAGGGTCAACAACAACGAGTTCATCTACGGGGGTAGATCCATTTGGTGGAACCTCTTTCACTTCTCTAGACCTCTTGCACTTACGCAAGGGTGTTTTGCTAAAGCTTGGGCAGCAAAAGGCATTTGCTACTTTAGAGACATTATTGAGGAGGACATGCTTCTTAGTTGGGAAGTCCTCAAAGATAGATTTGACTTGCAAAATTCCCATAAGCAGACCTATAACATGATGAAAAAAGCTTGCGGTAACCTTCAGTTGCCCAAAAAGTGCAAGAATGCTAATGACTGTTGTAAGGATTTTTTGTGGAATAATATCATTCCTGTGTATAATATTAAAGCTATCAATATATAAAAGACTCTAACATGTTAACAAGTTATGGCTTGCAGATTTTTCAGTTAAACAGTGGCACAAGACTACTCCATATTTTTTCTTTGGGTGCTACAAGACTACTCCATATGATGAATCCATTATTTTACATGTTAACAAGTTATGGCTTGCAGATTTTTCAGTTAAACAGTGGCAGAAGGTGTTTTCAGGAATATGGAGTAGTCTTGTAGCACCCAAAGAAAAGTGTTTTAAATGGCTTATGATTGTCAATAGACTGCCTTTCAGAAAAGACCATAACAACTGTGATATTTGCAATGTGTGTAGGGTTCCTGAATCAGTTAGACACATTTTTTTTGAATGTAGTATTGCTAGAGAAATTTGGTTATTATTTGGTATTTCTATTCCTAACCAATTTATTGTGCTTGATGTTTTAATTGGATATATTAAGGGTCTGAAAAAAGACACTAATCTATTTTGGCATGTTCTTACCACTGAAATTTTATGGTATATATGGAAAATCAGAAATGAAGATAAATTTCAAGGCATAGGTAGGGCCCTTACTGATTCTTTTCGACTCACCCTTCACTGCATTTTTTTGCAAGTCTCTATGACAATGAACATTGAGAAGCATAAATTCCTTAGGTTCATTAAGGATGGAAATGCAAAGATGTACCTTCATGAGATGGAGAATGGATACAAATGAAGGCATGCATCAAGAGGAAAGCAAGACATTGACTTAGCAATGGATTGCCTTGGAATTGAGGTTGCCAAAGTTAGAGACCTTGTTAAAGATCAGATTCAGTTGCTCTCAGAATTACTTGATGGCAAGCAAGCTGTGTGGATGGAGGATCCCCGGGGATGGACTACGTGGATGGATGTAGCTCAGGAGTAGACACTGCTGTGACATGGGCATGGCAATTCCGGTTGGCAAATATGAGCACAGTGGCTCCTTTTGGTATTTAAACATTATAGTATCATATGTATAAATATGTACTTCTCTGTTTATAACTCTCAGTAATCTCCTAAATTTGTGAAGTTTGGACCTACGGTTTAGGTAGAAAATCGATACATGTTTTTGTAACAGTTTTCTCTCCTTATATGCAATAAAAAAAAATAAAATGTCAAAAGATATTAATTGAAAGTTATTTTTATTAACACACTCACACCATTTTGCTCCACCCTATTCCATTATATACATTAATAACCTTTTACACTTATCTTATATTTCATATTTACAAATGAAAGTGCTAATATCTAACAATGAACATAATATTAGTGATGTCATTTAATAATAAAATAATTTTAAAGTAAAATTGAGAACAAATAAATCAAACGAAAAACAAATTAAAAGAATAACTCAAAACTATATTTATAATATAAAAAAGAAAATTTATGAATGCATTTTCAAATAATAAAAGATTTCTTAAGTAACTAAAATAAATTACATTATTATAATACTCTATATTAAATATAATATAATATTATAATATTATATAAAAATATAAAAAATATTCAGCAAGTCTTGGGGAGGAATGCCATTGGCATGGTGGGTTCATATACCAGGAAGTGTTATGTCCATTGGTGGATGTCCTCAGATTGAGAGAAAAATGCTTTGAAGTGGTGGAAGGCTTTGTGGTAGACTATAATTGGCCGACTGTGACAAATGCAATCTTGGAGCTTATTTTGAAGGAGTAAACATTGTGGATGAAGATGTCGAGGACTCAACCGTTGAGAATGACCTTGAACCCTCATTGTGCACGAAGAGGAAGGCATGAGAGGATAATTCAGTGGAGGCTGCATGGGTTGCATTCTAGTCTGAGGTTATTAACAATGATTTTTCTATCCTCAAGACCATTCTGGGATCCGATCATAAATGAATTTCCAAGGCTAGTGCTACTAGGGTGTTGGATATGGGTTTTGGGATAGCTTTTTATGACTTTTTTGTATAAAAGCTAGGCAAGTAAACAATGTATATGGATTGGAACTCACTAATGGGTTGGATTAGGTGGATTTGGCTAGATCATTTTAAAAACTCTACACAATATTTTCTCCTTTTATCAATAGAGGGAGCTATCCCTATAAGATAACACTTATAAATTTTTTAAAAAATAAATAAAAATATAGAAACATATTTTAAAGTAAAATAAAATAATTTGCGAGTAACTAAAATAGATTATATTATTATAATATTCTATAATCAATATAATATTATATGAAAAAATATAAAAGGAGAAAATATAGAAATGTATTCTAAAATAAAATAAAATAAACTAAAATAGTTCTCAAGTAACTAAAATAAATTCATCACTTAATCTTCTATAATTTTACTCTTTGGGTTTTAATTTTGTGATTTTAGCTCTTGTTTTTTTTGTTTTTTTTAATCACACTTTGAGTTCATGTACTTCCTCCCCTCTCCTTGCCCAACCCTCCTTTTTAGTGTGTCTTATCTACAACTTACCATTTCTTCTTTTCCTTATGCACTCTTACATCTGATGTGGACGAGATTAAGCTCGCCCTCCTATTTAGTGTGTCTTGATCTACAACTTACAATTTCTTCTTCTTTTCCTTATGTGCACTCTTTCATTTGATGTGGACGAGATTAAGCAATGATTTTATTTTAGAAGAAAACACACACACACACACACAATTTTTAATAGTTGTATATTTCAATTTTTAATAGTTGTATATATATATAATTTTTAATAGTTGTATATTTCAACCTTAATCTTTAATATTATATTCTCTCTCTCTCTCACACACACATTATTGATAATGACAATGATTATTTACAAGAGTAGAGATTATAATTAAATAATTAAGATATGAATTTTTGTGGAAGCTTGGATGACATAAGTAACATTTTACTTATCTTACTAAAATAATAATAACAAAGTTTGATATTACAACCTAAAAGCTACTAACATAACTCCATCTTGAAAATCTATGGTTAATATTGTTGATTTAGTTATGGCTTTAAGACAATGCTTTCTTGATGATTTGGTTTATACTGTTGACTTAGTTATGGCTTGCTAGCCTTGTACTCTATTTGTAATCTTATTTTGCATTTATTCAAAAAGAAAGACCATATAAATCATTATAGAAACCTTCAAAATAGTCTCTCTCAACATTTTTATTTAAAATATCTATATGAATTAATCATATAATACAATTTACAAATTTCTTAATTTTTTAAGAAAATGACATTCCCGATGTTTGAGGATTTAGTTTGAACAACAACAAAGGAAACTATTATTCAGCGATAATGAGAACCCACAACACCTTGAGCATTCAAAAGCAAATCCAATGTGAAAACATGTCAACCCCTTCTTTGAGAGGCCATGATTAGGTAAGAGGTAATTACCAAAAAAAAGTTTATAAATTGGTGATAGTGCAACCTCCAACCAAGCTTCTCATGTGCCCGTGGTTTTGAGTTGTGCGTGTATATTCTCTGAGACAATGCTAACAGTTTGGGCAAATATAAGTTGCCCTCAAGTTGGGAGAAATATTTAGTAAAAATGGTAAGCCATTTACTTTGTCTGAGAGGGGTTCTCGAAGCTTGGCACGTCCACAAATGGGAGATTGGTTGGAGTTGCTCTTGCCATTGCTGTTTCTATAGCAATCTGTACTATTATGCTGCACAATCTTAACTCGTGAGTAAATTTTTCTTATGCCAGTAGCTTTCCACCATCTGGGCTACGTTGATTTTTTTGGGGCAGAATAATCTGAACCTGCATTTCTTTAATCTGTTGGGTTTTATTTGCTGGGTTTGTTAAGAAAAGGATTTGAGGGCACAAATGGCCGATTTACAATCACAGGCGGTGCCCATGGGAGGTGGAGGAACGGATAGTTTAATACCCAATGCAATGATTTCCAAGAGGCAAAGACGCCCAAGTGTTCGCTTGAATGAAATAGGCGACCAGTCTGCTGATTCCTATCTCAGAAGAACGAAGCAGTGGAAAACCCTAGACGAAGGCAAATGGAAAGCTTTTCACGAGGAAACCAAAACTCCACTGCTTCAACACCACCATCTAATTGGGCCTTCAAAGATTGCCTCAGATTTAGGATTGGCTAACAAAATATCTAAAACTAGACCTTTGGGGCATTTAGGTAGCAATGGCAACCAGGGTTCAATGCAGGTAATACATGAAGAAGACACCCAAAATCAAAATATGGGTAGTGGCGGTGGCGGTGGCGGTGGCGGCGGCGGCAGCGGTAGTCCTAGCGATGTACATTTGCAGATTGTTGAGTATCTTGGTGGTGAGCAGATGAATGGAAGGAATACGGTGATGAAGTCCAGGAATGCGAGTAGGAAGGTTAGCAGGCAGGGGAAAGGGAGGAGAGGTGGAACTAGGGGTGCAAGTGTTGTTGGTGCCAAATTTGGTAGGGGTATTAGGGCTAGCCCTGAAGAAGTTGCAGAGGACAATGAGAAGGGTTCCGGAGAGGATGGCTTTGGGGAACCCTTATCTAATGCCTCTTTTGATGTTGAGACACCAGAAGGATTTAGGGATTTTGATCTGGATACATCTGATAGCCCAGGGGATATGAAGGAGACAAGCGCCCTCCAGGTTGATTCTCCGGAGAATGTGGTTTTCAATCATCAGATGGTGAGGGATATCTATGGGAATGAAAGGGACGATTTCAGAGATCAGGGCAAGTCTGGGGAGACCTGGGTTACTGCCCACAATAGCAAAGACCATCAGGCCCTAACCATGGAGTATATGGATGGGAATGGATTGGAGATGCCGTCTGATACGGACACCAGGTCAAAGCAGGACGCAAATGAATTCTTGATGAGGGAGATGAAGCATGAGCAAGAAAAGGAAAGCGTGCCAGTCGGTAGGAAGCATTGCTCCCTTTTGCAGGACGGTGGTGTTAGGGCATGGTTAAACAGTCTTGGGTTAGGTAGGTATACTCAGCTGTTTGAGATGCACGAGGTTGATAGTGAGGCCTTGCCTTTGCTGACACTAGATGATCTGAGAGATATGGGTATTAATGCTGTTGGTTCTCGGCGTAAAATATACAATGCAATTCAAAAACTTCAAAAGAGCTTTACAGTATAAACAGATTTATCTGCTGTATTTTCACTTAGCCATCAGTGTAAGACATCTAAATGAAATGTCTCAAACGGTTGGCCTTTTTTCTCTTAATGAATCAGAAGTATTATACTTGAATGGGTCTTTCATACTTAGAGCAGTTACATATGTGCTTGGTGAGTAGGTTTCTTCTCTGATTTCTGAACTTTCTATCATGGTTTCCTTTCTGTGTTGTTGTGTTTCTTTCTCTATTATTCTGATATCATCAACTATTTTTTATGTTTATTTTTTCACTGAAAATTTTATGGGATAAAGTGCATGTATAGTATGTTTTTAGTGCCTACTGTTTTAGTTTCAGCTACATATAAATTTATTATAGGAGATCCATTTCCTGTCCCAACTTGTTTGCCCTTTTTAAATATTGTTCTTGTAAATGGTCTCACTTCACAGGGCAAATTTGTATCTATTAGACAGTGAAGTGAATCCAAGAGTAACGGGGAAGGATGTGAATCATATTAAATTTTGCCCTTATGATTGTGGATGCCATGCAGGTGACATGTCAATTATATTGCTGTATCAACTGAATTAACATTCTTTTTTTCTTATGCCATATGCATGCCTAACATTTTTGAGCTTGAGTTTTTGTTCATAAGAGATGCTAAGCTGTTTAATTAACGTTTTAGTGCTACTATCATTTATAGCTTTAGATTTATCTTGCTGATGTTTTGACATTTCTATTTCCAGTTTGTCCAACTTCTCCATAATTTGCCATTTTTTCAAGAATTTTCAATAGACTGTTTCACAAATTTGGTGACATCTCTGTTGCACTATGTAGTAGGAAGTGACGCCCAACAAAAAAAATTGAATGTCTATGCCATTGTAAAATGAGAAATTAATATGGTAACGGGGCAATGAAGCTAAAGGCTATATTTGCAAAATCTAGTGTTTCAAGTCACTCGACACAAATTGCAATCTTGAAACCTATTATAAATTGTCGATTCAAGGATATGTAAAATTTGCAAATGATTACCCAAAAGGCTAAAAATGTTCTGTTGTATTAGGAGACATGAATGAACATTTCTTCCTGGGAAGACATCTCTTGAATGAAATGAGTTTAACTATGGGACCGTACTTACAGATTTGACTGTTGTTATGGAGCTTTATAGTTTGTTGTATTTTGAACTCAAATGGAGAGAAATTTAGACCAATTATCAGATGGCTATTTCTTGTTAGTGTAGAAAGTAAGAGAGTAAATTTGGGAGAGAAGTCGGCTTAGTTTGGTAAGTCAATAATAAATAAAATATTCTCCTGCAATTGCAAAGCTGTGTAGGCTGGATGATTACTTAATCTCATAGGTTTCCTCTTTTTCAGACGAATCCTAATTGTGCCAACCCAGAGGCCTGATGCTGCCATACATCCATGTGCGTGCAAACATGCAAATGGCTGCCAAGGGCGTCCTAGATATGCATAACCTCTCTCCCTATTACCAGTAATGACACATCTGCACAGTGTTGGCATCATAAACCTTTATAAATATCTTGTCAACAAATATTAAGTAATATTAGTATCCAGCAGCTTTAATATGACAATGAATACCTCAAGAATACAAATCTGCTGGAAGCATCCTCAGATCTGCAGCTCTGAGCAGTGATTCAGCCGCTGGCATTGCAGTGGATGTGATATTGTTCAAGCAATGCTGTTGCGTTGCCAAAAATGAAATCAATGCTGCCTTTAATATAGCAGTCTCTCAAGTACTTCCCTCCATAGTGCAATAGGCTTGCCCTTAGAGGCTTGTCATGTCCCATTCTGTTAATCTCTAAACTTTAACCTGCCATTGAGCGCTTTGTAATCTTAAGTGTTTCTTGCATTTTCTGTTCTTGAGGGCTGGTGGATGAGATACTCTGGTAATGTTTGTTATTGCCAGTTATCTGTGGGGCCTGGGGCCTAGGAATTCCTCCATCCCTCCTATTCTCTGTTTCCAATTAAACCATGACACTTCTGTAAAGGAGAATGCCCTCTAGAATGCCCTCTAGAAAGGGGAACATTCAGGGGGCATCTCTGTATTCTTGTTAAAATTGAGCACACCCTGGCATGTTTCCATATTCTTGTTAAAATTGAGCAAACCCTGGCACGTCTGGATGTCCTGGTGATGTAAGGGAATCCTGTTTAAAGTGCAATACAAAAAGTGGAAGGGTTCCTGTGAGCTTGTTGTGACTGAAATCATGGCATTTCAGGCAGACTAGAGAGGAGTGAGGAATCCAGGTAGGTATCCTTCTAGATCTAATCAAGCTAAATTGGTAGCAGGTCACCTGCTAAAATTTGTCACATGTAATTCCAGTCTATTTGTACAGGGACTGGGGAGATTCATTCCACTTTTTGGAAACAAAATGATAGACATCAACTCCCGGGCATCCATTTTTCTATACAAAAGCAAGAATGTAGAGAAGAGGGTGTCACTGTTTAGAAGCAAGGCATAAAACACAAATGAAAACTGGAAACTGGAAAGAAAACTTGCAGTGGACAAAGGTTTATTCAAATACCAGCTAAGAGCCTAAAACTAAAAGCCTTGTTTTAGATGGGAGGTATTAGGTAAGTCAATGCTACACTGCTGAAGTATCAGGTAAGTCAATGTTATACCACTAAAGTATCAGGTAAGTCAGGCCTTGTTTTAGATGGAGGTATCGGTAAGTCAATGTTACACCACTGAAGTATCAGGTAAGTTAATGTTATACCACTAAAGTATAGGATGTTGCCTACAAGAAGATACCTTTTTCTATGTTTTCTGGAGGAAAGACGCTTAACTGTCTACACTTTTTGATTTTAATTTTTTTGTACTTTTTTTTTGGTTTTAAACTAAATTTTGAATTTGTCTATGAAACTGGACAAACCTACACCAAGCGAGTTAAATTCATCAACATCATAATGAAATCTATTTGACTTACATTGACCCAGACACTTATAATATTGCTCCTTATAAATGCAGAGAAGCCTCAAGGGTCATATGCTTTGAAGTTTGTACATGGGCTTATGTTTGTGCTTTTAGTAGATATACTGAAATGTTTGTGATTTTAACTTCTGAGCTTCTTTTAGTTTGTTTAAGAAATTTTTACGAAATTCTAATTTATTTGAAATGCAAATATTAATTTTTATATATCATTTTAATAGCAGTTCCATTGCTGTTCCCAGAGTCTGAAATTTATTGTCATCCTTAAAACTCTTTTTCCTTACTCCCAAAAACTCAGAGAAACACCAGTTATTGTTCAGTTCAGTGTTCTTTGGTTACTTATATGAGTATTATGATGGGTACAATGGGATTTAATGTTGAAAAGATTATATAGAAAACTCATGGATGTTAGTAAGTTGGAAGAAATTGAGGGATGGATTTTGTGATGCTTTTAATGGAAATCTTGAAATTTATATATTTTCTAAATCCTATTTGCTAGCAGTTTTTTAATATTTATACGAGGCTGTACATCTTGATCTAACTCTAGCTCTTGAAGAACTCAGTGCAAACTCTGAAACAAATTAATGTGTAGATGCTGATTATTTTATAGAATTTGTTCCATTTTACTGATATGCAAGGACAATGGTACATACTACATACTACATAGAGTGAGGGCTTAAACTTTAGAAATTTAGGGGTCTTTCAGTTTGTTTTAAAATTTTAAAAAGAAGGCTGCGATATTTTGAACATAGAATGATACAAACTGACAGTAGACAGGGATTGAATATTTTAATATGTTGTATGAAGTACTCCTGCAATTCCTTTTAGATTACCATTATTTTGAAAATTTGAAATGAATAATAAACTCTTGATTCGGATATGCCTATTATTATCATATGCCAATTGCTGATTGGGGGATGCTTGGGTTCATAATTTTACCTTGTAATTGCTTGTGAGTCTGATGTTGGTTGTGTCATTACATCAGGTGGTAACTATGATTATAGAGATTGTTATGATTAGATAAAGTATTTATTGTGGTTCTTCTTAATCTTTTTCTGAACATGCACTTGTTTTGTCCTTCAACATTTTTTGATCCATGTCTGTACTATGCTAGCTGTCTCATTTGAAACAGATAAACAGTTCTTGAAATGGAAACATTACTTCCAAAAAACAGGGAAACAACATATGTATTCATAGATATTCATAGATATTAAAATTTGCTTGAATACAACAAATTCTAAGAAACTAGAATAGTATTGAATTGAAATGTTAAACATATAAAATATCAGGGTTATTGTACTAAATTCAGTCAATCAAACATTATGGCAATCTGATTACAGATGATAATGGTATCCAATGATTTTTCTTGATCTATTAAAGGACACAATTTTGCATACTCAGTGTAATGAAATGACAGAAAAGATAATGGAAGAGAGATGCCTAAAGAATAAAGTGAGCCATACAGTACAAACTTAAACAGGAACCCAAAAATTTAATTTTGCTACAAAAGTTTTGGAATCTTGTAAGTGTTTCTGTCTAATATTGTCTTACAGTTCATTATGACCTTGCCGTTTGCTTTGCTCTTTGGGTTCCATTTCATTTTTTTTCCCATTGTTTTTAAATTCTGTTTTGGGTATCACCTTGTAGCAGTAGGAATTTCTAAGGAGTTGGGAATTGTTTCTGTATCATCTTTGTCATGGGAGATGCTGCTTCTCAACTCTTCTACAGTATTCAATGCACTTGTTAAAAAGATGTTTTGGGATTAAAAATGCACATTTACATTTCCCTATGGCATTTTGATGACCAAACTTTGCTAAATATTTACATCTTTCACTTGTAGCTTGTGTTTCCAAAGCTTTCTGTCCAAATTTGTGGAAGAAATCATTAGCTGAGGCGACATTAAGCCATTAGCTGTGGTGAGTAACCAAAAAATATCATGAAGTATTAATTGGAGGTGAAGTACAATTTCGTGCAAGTTATATAAGGTACTCTTTGAGCCATCATTGAAGAAGTAAAAGTAGTAAGCATTATTTCTAAAAGCTGGTGCGTTTAATGCAATTTTGATTGATGTGAACTTGGCTAGGAGATTTGTGTAAGAGTTACTGATGACACCTAGACAAACTTTGCCAAAGCTAATGATAAAATGGAATGATGATTTGTCATACTATTCTATGCTTTAGCCTCTAGCTCTTGCTTCTGAAGGATTTTAAAGCTCACTTCTTCCAGGGGCTTTGTTGCATGTTTATCAATAAGCTGTTCATGGTCAAAACTTCTGGTTCATATTAGCATTCACCAAGTGTGGTGTTTACTTTCGACCCTAATGCTCTCGCAACTGATGGTCATTACAATTTCATTGGTCACCAAGACAATATTTGGTGCAATAAATGCACTTTTTCATGGATGGTGCTCTACATATCCTCAAATTTGAATCGATTTTTTTTTGGAATGACTCCATTATCTGAGTAGTAGATGTCTGGTTGTCAACAGTCTCACAATTTTCTTTTATTGCCTTTACAATTGAAAGCACTAAAAACAAATTTCTTTATATGTAATTTCATCTAATTTTGTTCCTGAAAAGCCATCTATGATCCATGGGATTGTTAATGTCTGTTTGTCCTTATGAAACCAAAGATTGTAGGAATATCAGATGCTTTTTTCATTTGTATAATTACAGTCATCCTTTGATCACATATTAGACGGGTATTTTTTTCAGAAAACTTCTTTCTCATGGTCTAGTCTTGTTAGTACAACAGATTTACAAGGGAAGATATTTTTCTCTTGCCTTGGTAATGAATAGCCCCAAAAGCACATTACTTGTGATATGAGACAGTTCAAATAGGGAGAAATGCGAGTGCCTTCCTAACTGCTCTCATTGATGATGGGATTTATTTCTTTGATTATAATATCTGTTTTGTCATTACCTTTTGGAAATCCAAAAATTAAAAGAAGCCTTACTTTTTATTTATTTTTATTCTCATCACTGTTTGGTTTCCATTTATTTCTTGTTGAACAGGTCTTTTAGCATATCTTCTGTATGCTTTTAGGATGTAAAATCCTTACAGGTAACTAACAAGGTATTTGTTTTTTTCAAGTTATTGGCTTGTTTCATAAAAGCAAAGTCTCTAAATGTGTGTTCTAACTGGTATATACTGCGTGGTCCAAATGTGTATGGTATGACTAGGGAATATTTAGATAGAATTTTCCGTACCAAATTGCTGGCAAAGTATTTCTTGGGCATTTCCTGTTTTACATATAGTTAAGATGATACTGACACAGAAAACCTCTGTTTGAGTGCAATTGGGTTTATTCCACTCAAAATCTGGCAAGAAGTTAGAAACAGGAAAATATGGTGGAGCCCTAATGGTTTCAGATTTTCTTACAATATTGAATATGAATATTTACAAATTATTTATATACAGAGACACAGCTACGTACTGATTTCTAATCTCCCAAACTTTTAAAATTGTCATTTCAGAGACAGTTGCCCATTTCAGGAAACATAATCCTTTTCCTTATTTTTGTAAATGAGAAAAATTGCCTCACAAAATTTTAACTCATCAACTGAAATGTTTGTCAGTTGTCCCGAAGTGTTTTCTACCTCATGGATTAGCATTTTTTGAGACCTCAACGGCTATTTTTGAGACCTCTCATGGATTAGCCACAGTTCCATCCCTCATCTATTGCCAACTTGCACGAGTCACACATGCAATGGTTTTCTTGGATGACAAGATAGTGGTTTTTATTATGAACATAGAAATGGCAATGCTTTGTATACTTTTTAAAAATGCTTTTGTTGTGGGCTCTTCTTGTATTGGCCTGTTATATTTTATTTAAAAAACAACTGTTGCTTTTGTTTGTCATTTAAAATTTAGTCCATCCTGGGATGAGGAAACTCTGTAGTCTATAATTATCGTCTATCCCTTTATCTTATGGTCTCACACTCTTTGTGTATTCTGATGGTTCTGCTTTCACATTCTAATGGTTCTGCTTTCACATTCTAATTGCCAGTTGTTACATTGACAATGCTGCACTTACAGAGCAGTAACTCTGTTTGTTTTCCTTGTTACGTGTTTTGATTCTTCAAGTCATGTGTTGATGGCCCTGCCTATATGCTTTTGTATTGGTGGATCCTTCCAGTTTGCCTTTGTCAGCTCTATTGGACGTGCGTTAGCTGCTTAATTATGGACTTTTCTCTTTCCTTAGTTATTTTGTGGCCCCCTTTTTTGTGTTATTTTGCTATCCATGGTGGTTGAAGTTTAAGGTTCTCTTCAGCTGTTAGTTTTTTGAATTTATGTTGCATTTATGGTTGGGCATTGTTCTGAAAACAATTAGTTTGGTATTTCTTCTTATCTCAGAATGTTGATTTTACTTTGAAACTTAAAACCACTTCATGGAACTCGGTAGGTTTCCCAGCTCTTTTATGCAGAGATCTACTACTTATGTCTGGCTGCTTTGCAAGTATTTTTGTTGGTAGCAACCAGTGATGGGATCTACTAGAAATCTGAAGAATGATAGATTGTTAGAAACTCCTATTCTATTGTAGCAAACTTGAAATCGTGTGAGGAGGGTAAACTGTAAAGAGGAGTTCATTTGCCAGGGTTGCGTCTGTCTTCCTAGTCATTTATATTCTGTAGTTTTGACAATTGAATAGATTGGAGGGTTGTTTGCATGTTTGCATTGTATTCTATATATATGCGTGCATGTGTATATCCTTCCAGGACTGTACTTGGCAGATTATTGGAAATAGTTGCTGTACAAATCTTACAAACAATCCAACCAATGATTTTTTTTTGTAAGGACTCATAAAACTAGCTCACCAATAAGACGGGAAAAACTTAATCATTCTTATCAGTGAATTCAAGATATGGGCCTTAGCTTCTGTTGGTATGATTGTCAGAGCCCTCGGGGAGTAGAGTGACAGACTGGTGGATGTCCACCATATGTATGCAAAGTATAACTTCATACACAACTCAGACTGTTGGAAAATCTCAACTGAAATCAAAAGTGATTGAATTTACATTACGTAATATGTAGTTCTGAATATTTAACTGTGGATGTTCTTTCTGTAGAAAAGGTTAGGCTTTGTGTGTGTGTGAATAGCTTATGTCCAAGTCTTTCTGTCAGTCACTGTTTTAGCAGGAATGTGCTTGTCTGAATGGCTTGTTTGTTACTGTAAAATTCACTGAAGGTCCCCATCTTTCCATTAGTTCAAGTTCGCCTTAACCTCTTCTGCCATAATTTGCAACTTCCATTTGAAAAATTGAAGCTGCTCAACTTATACTCATCATCCTGTTCGCCTTGATTGTACAAAGAGACTATGCTTTATACTGAAAGCCATGTTGGCTGAGTGGTTTCGTTTGGAGAAGAGAAACCTTTTATAAGAGCCTTTAGGGTGGAGGTCTTTTAAGGGCATTTATGCTCCCAGTCAATTGATTGAAGACCTTTACGCACTTGTGAGAGGCTCTCTTCCAATAAAGGGTCATTGGGGAATTTATGCTCTTGATCAATGAAAGGGCCCTTTGGCTCCTGAGCTTCAGGTCACCGTCTTCCCTTGTCTGGGGAGGAGCCTTTAGGACTTTTATACTCTTGATGGATATACTGAGAGGGAGTGCCTGCAGGCACTCAATCTCGAGGTCAAGTAGTTGGGAGGCACTTGCCCAATGTGAGGGCATTTATGCACTCAACTTTGAGGTCAAGGATGAGGTCTATAGGGCACTTATGCTCTTGATCAACAAGAGAAGGTCAAGGATCCAAAGGATCCTCTCCCGATGGAGGTCTGGGGAGGAGGAGAGCTTTCAAGTGTTCAGTGGCTTGTGGATTTTGTGCAGGATTCATCTAATGAAACATTTTCTATCTATAGCTTGTCTGTCACTCTAAAATCAGTTAAGGTGCCAATCTTTCCATTAGCACAAGCCAAGCTCACCTTACCCTCTGCTGCCACAACTTGCAAATTTTATTTAAAGCTGCTCAAAATGAGGTCATCATGCCATTTCTCATGATTCTGCTAAGAGATCATACCTTACACAGGAAAGTTAAGGTGGCTGAGTAATTTTGACCGGAGAGCTTTCCTATGAACCTCCTATAAAGGGCCTTTAGGAAGGAGCCTCTAGGGCATTTTTATGCCCTTAATCAGTAGATTGAAGGGCCTTGGGCACTTAGGGGAGGCAAGGCATTTAGGTGCTTGGGAGAGGCGCTCTTTCCATGAAGGGTCTTTATGCTTGGAGTCAATGAGAAGCCCCTTTGAGCTCTTGAGCTGCAGGTCAAGGTCTTCCCTCTTATGAAGAGCCTCCAGGACATTTATGGCCTAGGTCGCTGGATTTTTACAGCAAATGAACGTTTCCAATATTTGATAATCTATTTTTTGAACTTGGTTGAAATCTGCAATGTTACTGATTTTTTGTCTTATTTAATAAAAATGTGGGAATTTAGAAATATTATGTTCATGCTACTTTTGTTATGGTTGTTTTGGCTACTGGTAGTTTCCATTGGCATTGTTGTCTGAAGGCATGTGTTTAGAAAATGGTCTGGCTCTTATGGCCACATGCTTTCAGTGTAATTTGTAGTTGGTTGTTTTTATAAGGTTTTTACTTGTGCTATACCTGTCAGTGACAACAGCCAATATAACCAAAATTATAACATAGAAACCAGCGCAGAAATGCTATTTAAATTGAAAAAGAAACAAAAAGATTTAGAATGTGAAAATTGCAGTCTTACCAAGGTCAGGAAGGAAATGATTAGATATTTGAAAAGATTCTAGTGATGTGAAACCCTATAAATACGAGGTAGCATAACAACAAGGATAAATATACATTGTAATATGCAGTAGGAACTTTTTACCCAAGCTTTAGCATATACTATAACAAGTAAAATTGATAGAAACAAATTTCAACATAAATAGACATATATCAAATATTTTTTTATTTTAATGATAATATTTAGGTGACAGGTCTCAAGAAACTCCTTTGATCCAAAAGTTGGAAAGAACATGAACCGAGTCGGAGCAATTAAAACTCTCAAGCTCTTTGGTGAAACCACTATACCCTGCGAACAGGCCTACTGACTATGGTTACAATCAACTTAAGTTGACGCCTACCATGTGCTGTGTCATTGCCTCCTTAGCAGTCCGTGAACGTTATTGTTGTGGTGTGTGTTCCTCAGTCAAACATCGGCCTTTAATCAATGTACTTATTCATGCAGTATGAACAGCTATTTGATTTTTAACTATCTTGATCAATAGCTACTATGAATCACTCCATTATGCAACATGCAGACCATGTGGCAAGTAATTGACTCTGCAACACTTGCTATCATGTACGATCATTTGAAGATTGATCAAACACACCCCTTCCTATCAATTGAGAGATGAGAAGTCCATGCAGCACAACACCACCATATAATTGTTATGCAACGCATCAATAAACCTAAAAGGACCAAAACCGAAGTGTGGATGTCAACAATCAAAACACCATATTCTAGGAAGGCTTCTGAATTGACACTATAGTTTTAGATTAAATTGGCTTAGTTCTACAACTTGTTCAGAACAACTGGTTTTAATGTAACGCCGCATATGAATATTGGAGGGAATTGACAAACTTGTGGTGTGCATTGTGATTTGAACTGCAGAGCATTAAATCTTTTTTTTTTTCAATATTCAAGTACTGAAACCAACCATTTTTTTGCAAGGAACAATTCATTAACCGTGTACTGCTGTGGGTGATGGATATCACAGATAATGCACTTTTACACTAACAATGAACATTTAATTCTCCTTACACACTTACACCTCTTTTAAACACTTAATATTTCAAATTTTAAAAAGAAAAATTTCCATCCTTATGCTTCCAAAAGTGTACTTCGAAGTTAAAATAACATGACATGTGATACTGTTTGTGCCTTTGCTGATCAATGGCCTGTTCTTGACCCTTTGTTCATAACCTGTTATGATCTGTCTTTGTACAAGGTCAGCACTTTTGTTTTGCTGCTTTTTAATAAAAAACATGACACGTGATACTGTAAAATGACAAATAATATCATAATTGAATTGAAAATATTTGGAATCTCTAATTCAATAGCCTATAAGGCTATAACCTCATAACCTCGAAATCAATAGTTTAAATAGAAAAATGTGATTTATGGAAGGTACAGTTCATAAAAGTGACGGGAAAAAATAGTGCTCTTTATTAACGAGTAAGAGTTTGAACTATTGATAGACCTTTTGGAAAGCAAAAAGATAATGCCATGACAAAAGCACTCTTGACCTGATTGTTGATAGACAAACCAAGGCGGTGCATTCTAGAAAGTGTGAAGAATAATATGTGCAAAAATTGGCAAAAGGTTGGTACAGGAAGTAGTCAGGTTGCTCGAAACCCAAAATAAATAAATTGATACAATCGATGATTTGGAATATGTGCGACCTCTCGATTCTAAACTAAATTATAGTTCCTCCAATAATCAAAAGCGAGACTGATGGCAGACCAAATGTTGCAAGACATATTGTACACAAGCTTAATGAATGAGATGATTATTTACAGTTGGGTGTATGTTCTTACAACAATTCCTCAATTACTGTTGAAATTGGTCAAGAGAAATTCAAAATCTTTGTTACCAAATTTTTATTGTGCTCAACAAACTTAAGTAATTTAAGCCATTTAATGCGAACACAACTCGATGCAATTCTGGTTATAAAATGTGGTAAAGTTAGGCCAATTCAAATTGTTGAAAGTACAAATGTGACCGTCAAATTTACATTGTATCAAAATGTAAAAAATAAAATCTCCTTTAGAAATGTTGTTGAAGCCAACTATTTCTAAAAATAATTTATACTTTGCTTCCTTGCATCTCGATTTGAACTTGAAAGGTCGAACATTCAAGTTTGAGAATTCTTCTACAAGATCTTCGAAGAACCTCTTATTGTACACTTGTGTAAAATTGTGTGCAAGATAGGTGATAGTGATTGGTAGTGTGTGATTACTTTTAATACTAGTAGTATAATGTTAGCATTCAATCGGTTGATGAAAATGGCCTTCAAGAAGTACATTTATTGATTTCAAGGATTAGTGATCAAGTTTTGAGATTTAATCTCGAAATTAGTGGCTAGGGTTGTATGACAGATTTGGAGTAGGGAGAAATTTTAAGGGGCACCCTATGATCGGTCCACTTGGAAAGGACAAGGATCAAGAGAATTTAGAGAGCTAAGATTGGTTTGAATTGATCAAATGGGCAAGAATAGAAGCCTTCACATTTGTGGAAGGACCATAAGGAAAAAAGATGACAGATAAGTATTTTTCACTTGTATGGAAGGTCCCATGGGAGTGTGAGATTCGATTAGTGGGAGCTTTAACACGTGAGAATCATACATTTAGAATGGTGGGTGAGGATTTTCTAAAATAAATGAATCGCTAGGATCTTGGAAGAGAATGTAACAAGTGATCAATTATATTAATTATGTTTAGAAATGTGCAAAAGATTAATTAGTTGATTAATTAGATTTATAAAGTTATTCAACTAATTGAGGCAAAAAATAAATGATTAGAAAGATGATTAGTTGATTAAATCTAATTAATCAACTAATTATTCTATTTTAATCAACTAATTGAGGTGAAAAATAGAGGAAAAATAAAAGATTAATTAGTTGATTAATTATATACGAGCTTGAGCATTATTTGATGAAGGATTCAGAAAGGTATCGTGACACAAATATTGAACTATATGGGAGTACGATTAATTAGAATAAATGTTATAACAAGGCATATAAGGCAGGGAATACTGTGAATATAAATTGGTAGTCCATAGATGAATCATCAAGGGATATAAGGCAGGCAATACTTGCCATCACATCTGCATGTCAATTATCTTTCTGTGGAATCAAATCTATGGTGAAAGAAGCAAAGTGCTTTAACAATAATAAGGCTAAGTCTCGATATTGGAATAATTTGTTTTGTTTTACTTGATAAGATATAGTGACTTATCTTTAATAAACTATGAATTACCAAAAATAATTAAATCTTCAATTTTAAGAGAAAGTAACACACAAGCCAACAATAAGAGATTTGTACTTAGAAATATTATTAGTACATAAAAATTGAGACAATAAGATGGAGGAGTAGGCTTTCTTGAAGGGGGTATTACTATAACACTAGCACTAGAGCTAGTTTGACATCTAGAATCATCAAAGAATATGATGCAATCAAGATCCAAGTGTCCAAAATGGACAATTCAACCTTGTAGCCTTAACCTCCCAGAATACATCCATTGCATGAAAAGGATCAACATACAAAGAAGAATCCACATACAGAGACACAAGACACAAAATTTATCAAGAAAACCCTTAGAGGGAAAAACATAGCCTCATAATTCATTTACTTATATAAGATCAATGAAAAAAGTCAATAGATTAGCCACTAGGGGTTTGTACATGCTAGGTCACAACCCAAAATCACAAGTCTCATATACCAATGCCAAAGCACAACATCACCTTCAGAAATATATCTTGCCTTTTTGGAACCTGTCACAACTAGGTCCTTTGTGTAATGCCTGCCAAAATACCTTAGAGAACTAACCATCGAATATGCATATAGAGATAATTTTTTTTACATCACTTAATGCAACATATTCAACTAACTACTCTAATGCATTTAACATCCATTAACATGTTATACATATATATGCATCAAGAACATAAACATAAAACATAACCATATAAACTCATTACACAAGCGAAAATAAACACAATTCTACAAACAATCCTCCCTAGGGTATCTCAACGCAATTACTTACAACATCTTCAAGAACATATCCATGCAAGCATAACATCATAAATTACCACCACAACCAATGCATTCTAACTCAACTAACATTTCTCTTTTCATGCAAACACAAGAATCCTTCATTATTCTAACTATCATGATTCCATCCATTAATAATGCAAATATCAATAAACCCCCTCTTAGGTTCATTTTAAGAGCACTAGACCAAATGTTCCTAACATCATTATTCCATTCCAACATATCTACTACATTCCTAATCCATTTCTTAAACACAATAGACACATTTTCATCACATTAAATGCATATCCATAAAACCAATTACATTACTCCCATTAATGCACTATATCCAAGATACAACATGATACAACAATGATCACATGAGAACGATTACATCTTTTCCATTGCATATAAATACAAAATCTCACTATATGGAGATACATGGTTTCTTCCCTACTAATGCAACCATCTCATAAGTCCTACTAATACAAATGCCAAATGAATCATACTACATCAATCCGCTTCAATAAACCATCCATCCATGAGCTGCAATAAAAGAATCCACATCCACACGCAAGAGCAACCAACGAAGAACATCCCAATGGAAGAAGGCATCAAACCACCCAACCATGTGGAACTAAAGGAACCACCCCCCATGCTAGGAGATGACACCAGGTCTTGCACACACTCTAGACCTAAGCTGACACCTAACAACCAAAGAGATATAACAACACTCAAGCCTCAACTGAAAAACACCCACATAAACAACAAGCCAACCACATCAGAAGGCTGAATCAAAACTGCAAAACCTCAAGAGGCTACCCAAGACAAGACATAAGGAACTAGGATCAACATATAGGGAGACATGTCATTACATGCTATCACTATCGAAGGATATCCTAGAACTCAATCCCGACATCCGTGATACACATGCAAAACCGTGTCAACCTTTGAGGAAATTAAGGGAGTTTGGTTTATTTGGTTACTAGATCTGCCCATACCTCACTCCGGTTTGCACTTGCACTCCAAGCCATGAGATGGGGTACCACATATACATTTCTTATCTTATTAAGATGAGTTACTACTACCCAACCCACATATGATTAATTTATTATGTTATCACTTGATTATTACAACAAACCTCCAATGAGCTATCCCAACAATCTAGACCTCCACTCCATAACACAAGGAATCCTAGCAGTCCATTCCTCTTGGCCTCGATAGATTCATGGAAGCCCACCTTCCCTAACCATGCTCCTAGGCCTTAGGGTAGACATACACAATAAGAACAAGGGCTCTCAATACAACATAACCCAACTAACAAAGGTTTCCAAAAACAAGATAATCAATAATGAATGTAAATCAATACCATTGCCACATCATACAACCATATAACAACTAATAGTCACGGTACCAAGTGTAATCCAATGACCCCCAATATCACAACAAGGCATAACACATCTTGCTTAACATGCCAAAAGGCCTAAGTCGCTTTTTAATCCAAAAAATACAAAAGATCAATATAGGTGCATAATACAATCCCGAATCTCCTCAAGACATTTAGTACACACAGACTCAGCCCCTGGATAGACGAAAATACCCCAAATAGAAACTTAGGAAAGACCAAAACTGACTCAAATCAAATAAAGCAAACTAGCGCATATGTTCTACAGAATGACACCTTTGTTAGTTATTTTAATGCATATGACAAACCCTGTAGCTCTTCTAACAGGCGTTTCAGTGCATATGCATATCCAAACAACGCATATAACATACCAAATAGCGCAAATGACAAAAAAAGTGGCACATTTGCCCACTCTTGTAGAACATTCACTAAATGCCTTAGCGCATTCGACAAAAGAATTAGCGCATATGTATATTCAGCGCATACAAGCCAAAACTCAGAAAAGACGAAAGCAGACAAATACGATTCAATACAAGATAAGTAGAAGTCTCATTTACGACATCAATACAACTCAGAAGAGACACAAATAACTCTTATATCTCAGGAAACATACACACATACAAAGAGCATTAAGTCCCAATACAACAAATCCAAAATAGAGATGCATTCTTAGTCTCAACAAGACACAAACACAACAATGTTCAGAGAGCCAATCCAAGATCATTCCCGACAATTACCAGTAATAAATTTCACATCACAATAGTTTCCCCAATTCCATAATGATTAATAAACTATGCAAATAACTTATCAATCAAAAATCATTTCCCATCCCCACAAACAATCTTTCACAGACAATCTTTCTAGGAGAACAAATGTGAAGAAGAGCAAAATCTCCAACCTGGAACATGACAAAGAATGACAAAATGAAATTTGAAGAAGAGCAATCCAAATCACAAACCAACCAACCAAATAATTAACTAATAGAGCTTGTACATAATAATTAATTAATTAAATAACCAAATACTTACAACGCCACAAGGCAACCCTACATTAGGTCAACATCACTGCACAAGACTGTAACCATTGACTCAAGCCAAGACACATAAACTGACAAGGATGACAACTTAAGCCTAGAGTGTGTAGAAGGAACTCATGCCATCTCCAATCAACTTGCCATTGGGATAAATACACGCTTAGACCTGTGAGGCCAGGTGGAGTCAATGTTTGGTACTTGCAAACCTGTCACTACCAATACATATACAACAACATATATCACAAAATAGGCAGACAAGTGAAGAGAAATCACAATGTCATATCGTGCTCATAAATGAGTGGTATGACATCGTCCCTATCACAAACGCAGTAGAAGACATAAACGATAACCAAGCACTAATCATAATCATCATCGTATCCAATATAATCATGAGATAGGGTTAATACATCATAAGATACCATCAAATCACCATAGACAAATATAAACTACACCTATAAAATAAGTAAACATAGACCATCAAATAAGGGTCCATCTTCATAATAATCAAGAAATATCATCATCCGCACGTAACCATAATGCCAATTGCAATTACGATATGTCTATCATCAATAATGAAGCATCCAAGCCATAAGTAAATCCATAAACATCTATCAAAAGCATCACAAGGTAGTCTAAGCTATATCAATATAGTCCATCGATGCACAAAAAGGAAAGATAAATTAGAGAGGGACACTACACTTCGAGTCTTGTCATTACCCTTGGTTTTATTCAATACTTCTCTATCCTTTTGTTCCATACCTCTTCTTCCTTCTTTGATTTCTTGCAAAAATCACAAGGCTTTCTTATATACCATCCACGCCCCCTAGGTAAATTTGCATCAACCAATGGTTTACACTAAACACTAGACCTTATTTATCTTGTAGCCAGCCATCTCTTCATCCTAAATCATCTCCAACATAAAATAACACCATGATTTTTAAGACAAGCTCTATTGGTCCCAATTCATCTCCATTATGCACTTCTTCTTGCTAGCACACGTTTCCATTTTCTAACACAACTATCTAGAATAGAATCCAATAGGCCAATTTGCACTATAACTACTCAGTCACTTCAAACTTCCCGCTCATAGGAGCTCCACTCCAAAAACTTTAGAATCTGGCACAACATATCAACACACCCCCTTCCAAACCACATATCTCAACTCTCAAGTGCAGTAGAATGAAACACTTTTACACAATTCCCTTAATCTGGTAAACTAACACAATCTCCATTCTATCACCTTCGAATGTCTTTCTGGTAACTCTCCTCTCTGGGAAATCGATCCTAAGATTCCTTCTTACAACCTCTTCTTACCATCAAAACTGCAAGGCCATGACTTCCAACAATGACAAGGATCTCAAATCTTCTAGATTCTCCTAAATGCTCTTGCATCAAAATCCCACTTTTTATCAACATTCAAAGGAAAGACATGGTCATATGAGAATGAGTCTTGATTTGGAAGAGCAAAAGGCAAAGGAGCATTGACTAAATGGTCGATCAATGCTTGTTCCTTTAATTGGTTTTTGAGAATCAAATTTGAGGTCAAATTTCATCAACAACATAATTTAATGAGACATCTTGATAGATCCGTCTTAAGGAAATGTATGTTATTATCGTCAACTTTGGATGATCATCACTCAGTTCTGCAAGAAGAAGAATAAATGGTCCATAAGACATTACCCATTGATTTTCTCATCTAATTATTTCTATTGGTTTAAATAATATTTTAGTTGGCAAAGCATCTAACCTTTTTGACTTAATCAACATCATTAATATTATTGGAGTCTCTTTCTGGTATGCCATTCCTTGTAAAGGCTTATTGTACTGTAAAAGTTTAATACAAAATTATAATGTAAGTTCAAGTAGAAAGACTGGAAGGTTTTCCCTTTCTTTTCATCTTCTTCTATAGATTCAAGAAGCTAGAACAAGTTGTATAAATAATTTGATTTTGATATAGAGAATTTAGAAGAATTTTATGTGGGTGCATAAAAATTAAACTCTGGTTATTCTTCACACAAATGGTATGCTTGTAAAAATACAAATTTACATAATATAATGGTTTTTCTTGTTGAATTTTTTGTGTTTTAACAACATTGTAGAGGTGGATTATGAGGATTGGACAAGTTAAAATCCATGTATTATGTAGATTTGTGTTTTTGTATGAACACCATTTTCTATGCAAATAGGAGGACCAAAAAGGAGGAACCATCTGAGTGTGAGGCAACTTTCAAAGCCTCAAAGAAGATAAATAATTTAAGGATCTTGAGCTAAGCAATAGCTCCAACAATGAATAAGATAAAGCTAAAGCTCATTTTTTGAGGAATCTTGAGAGAGGATCCAACAAGTATAGAGGTAAATTTTATTTTAAATGATTTGATTTTTGAAAGATAAAGACATTTTGCTGCCAAATGTCCTTATATAAAAAGTGAAGATAGTGATGAAGAAGAAGAGCATAGCATAAAGAAAGGTGGAAAACATTATCAACATAAAAATGACCATATAGAAGGAAAACCAAAGAAAATGAAGTGCTTTCACAGGCACAAGAAAATAATCTATTCAAAACAAGAAAAAAGCTCCTCCGAAGAGATCTGCTTCATCAATGACAAATAATATTTTTTATTCATGGCAATAGAAAGCAAAGATGATATTTTGGAAAGTGAAGAAAAAGAAGAGTTAGAAAGGAAAGATAACAATGAAATGGACGGGGAAGTAGATTTGGAAGAGGAATTTATTTGTGCTTTAAATGAAATAAAGAAACTTAAGAAGAAGAATTTGAAGCAAAAATTATAACTTCAAGAGGACTGGTAATCTAAGGCAAAAATATCACAAAGTCTTGGGGAGTCAAAGAAAATAATTTGAAATTTGAAATTTTTTAATTGAAGAGGCAAAATTAATTGAGGAAGAGGTAAGAATTCAATTAGAAGAGAAAGGAAAAAAATGTGAGAGGCTTGAGTATGAAATCACTTTCTTAAGGAAATGATTAGAAAAAATGATTTCTAGGATAAACAGGAGCCTCAAATTTGAGAAGAGTATCAACATGTTGAATGATATTATGATTGAGAAAAGGTTACCACTTACAAATATTGTCCTTGAATACAAAGAAAGTCAAATGATCAACAAAGAAAATTCTAAAGAGCCACCAAAGAAAATCAAAAGTGAAAGAAACAAGAAGATAGAAAGTCAAGTTTCATAGAAAACAAGCACTCCTCCAAAAGTTAACAAACACATGTTCAAAATGTTCTTTCCTCCAAGGAAACACAAATGACTTGGTTTCAACATTCCTTTTATGGTTATTGCTTTTTTATGTAATCACTTTGGTCATACAAAAAAAAATTGTAGAACATGAGAAATAAATTTTGGTTGGAACAAGAGTAGAAGTCCGTAAGAACTATAATTCCTTTTCTCTTTTAGTGAGTTATAATTTTATATGCTTTGTGCAACAATTATGCATATATACCATTCTTTTGTAGAAATGTTTATGTGAAACCATCTAGGCAAAACCAAGAGGATTCCATGACCAAACAAAAGGAGGAAAACACAAAAGTATGGAAAAAGAACAAAGACCAAGAGAAGGATAAATCTATGCTTGTGCAACATTCATTATATGGACGAGAGGTATTACTAAGTTCATAAGGAGAAGTACAAATTCAAGGGGATCTAATTAGAGAAGACAATGTAGAGATAGATCGAATGATGCATTCTCTATATGAGGATAATGAGCATTTCATTGTCATTGATTTCAGAAAAGGGTAGAGTTATTAGAAAAGGGAAAATTGATGACATTGATATCAAGAGGAATTATTACATATAGGGGGAGTTTTCTTTGTGAAAGTACTAAATTTTTATTTGCCGTTAATGTTAAAGGGGGAGAGATAAAGTAAGGGAGAGAAAAGTACAAAGAGGGATTCAAATTATGTTCATACTATATTCACAAATGGTTTAACTGCAAGGTTGACATCAATGACAAAGAGGAAGATAGTTGGAAATATTGAAGTCATACTGTTATCGTTGATGTCAAGAAGGAATGTTACATCATGTTGTCATTGATGTTAGGTAGAAATTGCTGGTCCAAGAAATAAATTGTTAGTCTAAGAACGTAGTCACATAAAAGCCAAATGCCTCTAATTGATCTCTCCATAACAGTGCTCAAACTTAAGTTATTTTCTTTGGAGATTGTTGAATAACTTCTTTTGCTATAAGCAAAGTAACACTAACTTAATCTTTTTCTTTGGGCCCACCACATTATGCCATATAAATTAAATCACTATATCCTATGTTGGCCAACCACACCTTGGCATATGTTACAAGACATTTATAAATATATATTAAATCATCCGAGTTTAACATGCCATACATATTATTTTATAAAGAGCATATTATGAAAAAATGAATTATATTATGAAGAGAATATTATAAGGGGTAGCGATTATATTATGAAAAAAAATGATTATATTGTGAAGAGAGGCAATTAAATCATTAAAACACATTGATTCATTAATATGCTATGATCCTTAAAAAGGAACATCTAGAATTAAAAGAAAGAATAGTTTAAGGTAGTGATCATCTCTTACTAAAAGGTCATATCTTTTAGAAAAAGTTATCACTCTTCAAAAGGATGTCTCTCTTCATAAAGACATAGGGGTATAAATTGAATGAGAACGTGTGGAGAGAGTGTGGAGTGAATAAGTTATATCATACATACACAAGAAAATTTGTGAAGAAAATATGTGTTTTATGTAAAGATACATTCTTGAAATACAAGAAAATTGATGAGGAGAGAAAAATAATTATTCAAGATAGATTTATAAACTATTTTTTTTTGAGTATCATTCATTAAAGGAGAAATATTGAAGAAGACATATAAGATTAAGATAAAGGATATTAAATTGTCCATCATTCATTGAAGGATAAAATACAAGAAGACAAAATACTTTGTTTTAGAGATTGTGTTAGCATTATGGGTGAATTGATTATGTGTGGCATTGATGTTTGTGATTGATGTCAACACTAGCCGTTATTGGTAGATAGAGTCACACTGACTGATATAGATGGTTACCGATAGACAGGCTACTGGTATAAGATCTAGTGTTACCGGCAAAAGAGATTATTTGGTTAGCATTTCCGGTATGTTTGGATCAGTAAAGTATATTGGATTTCATGTGTTATATGCTCCATACACATGTTTTGGTTAGTTGGTATTGGCTTGATAATTGGATGTTATCATACACACTGGTAAACCCTTACCGGCACTGGTTTATGGCTTTACTGGCAGAGCTTTCATTGAGGAATCATGTCAGGATGCACAATTGGTGTTGGTGCAGCTTCTTCGAGGATTTTAGAACGTTGAAGATGTTTGTTGATCGTGATTCAATTGCTTGAAGACATTGCTTTGGCGTGGTGGACCCAGAATAGGTCCGGTACCTATCTAGGTTATGGACTGGTATCATACTAGCGTGTACTCTACACGTTACCTGGATAATTCAAGATGTCTTATGGATTTGTTATTATTGTTTTAATCTTAAGCCAACATAGCATATCATTGTAATAAGGAATTATGTAATGATATTATTGTAATATCTTTAGGTGGCCAACCTAATTGGTTTAGGCCTTAGGGTTTGTATAAATAGGAGGTAGAAACTCTTTGTAAAGTATCATGGTTATTGAAAAGGCCATGATCAAGGAATGTAATGTGCGAATATTATAATATCATCAGGCAGAGGAGTTGATCGATCATTAGTGATTGAATTGGTTTCAAAAGAGGATTTAGTCCTCCGACATTGAGCTTAACCAGGACTGTAATCAGGCATAGTTGATGCTATTTCCAACAGTTCACTCTATTGGATTGTTGTCCATTTATCTTGAGAAGGTTGTAGCCTCTCTGTAGTCAGCGAGACTCCTTTTGTAATGAGCAATACACTCTAGGTAGTGTGCCTTCCCGCAAGTGTAGGCCCCTCATTGTAACACATACTTTCTGAAGAAGTATCATGTGACTGTGGGTAGGCTTCCCGCCGTGGTTTTTCCCTTTCTGGGCTTTCCACGTACAAATCATGGTGTTATGTGGTATGGTTCCTTTACATTAATTATCTGGTTAATTGTTAAGTTGTATTGCTTATCGACATCTATTCCTACCAGTATCTGTCTGTATCGGTACTTAATCTGTTTAAGGTTATATTGTGTATTAAAAGTTATTATCTATTAACAACCGATTCACCCCCCCCTCACTTGTTATCCTAACAGATTGGTGCCTCTTCATAG
Organism: Cryptomeria japonica; assembly: GCF_030272615.1. Lineage (NCBI taxonomy): Eukaryota > Viridiplantae > Streptophyta > Pinopsida > Cupressales > Cupressaceae > Cryptomeria > Cryptomeria japonica. The sequence goes on from NC_081413.1 coordinate 524,144,699, forward strand.
AAGAGTTTGGTGTCTCTTACTAAGTCGACACTTAGTAGTGGGGTTTGATGTCTCCAATAGTTTGGTGCCTACAAATTGAAGAGATTTGTGTCTCTTGCTGAGTTGGTATTCAATAGTTGGGATTGGTTTCTCCAAGGTGCCTACAAATTTTGTAAGAAGTTTAATATAAGCTTAATATTTGTCATGGTTTTCTCTTGAGAAGGTTTCACATAAATCTTATATTTTTAATTCTATTAATTGTTGATTTTGTGCAATTGATATTATTGTGATTGTTAATTTTAAAATGTTAATTTTTTCTTATATTGATTCACCCCCCTCTGAGTATAAGCTTGTGCTCATCATAATCCATATGATAGATCATATCAAGGATTATATTATTTATTTAAAGAAGTTTGATCTTCCACATAGCCAAAAAGATAAATGATGTTAGTGATGATGGGTCTCCTAAGAATACAAAATATAACTGAAACTTGGCTCTAAAAAACCACTTATTAGTAGAGTCATAATTTAAAATCAAGCCAAGAATATAATGACTTTTCATTGTTTTAGCATCCCTCATTAAATTCAATGGCTAAGTAGATATTATAGCTCTCCAAAAAGTGATGGACACCTTTATGCAATTGATATCAAAGAGGAGACAAGTTTAATTATTTTAGGAATAATTAATTTGTGATCGAGAAAAATCTTCAAGACAAAGGATATCATCACACTACATGCAATCAAAGTGGTTGGGTGAATATTCTTGGTGGTAGATCATAGATAAAAGGTCAATACTAATGTTACCTTTGTGCATGTTAGGTTTGTCTTGAATTTAGTTGAGCTAAATGAAGAAATTAGAACTTGATCACCAATGTCTTGGTCAAATATCAATGGTGTTAAACTTTAAAGAAATTATTGAATCTAATAGTAGTTCCCTCTAAAGATCAAAACCTAGATAATCAATCAAGAGTTCAATCTTGGTCATTGGATCCCCTTTCTCATGTTTATTGATGGAATCAATGAGGCTATGCATAAATAGAGGTATAAACTATGTATCAATTTATTGAAACATAGAATAGGTGTCCCCATTTTGTACCATTGATTATTGTTTTAGAACAATAGAGGGGAATGATGAAGATGGTTTTAATGTAATCTAGGGTGGCAAATAAATGTTTTTGATTAAAAAAGAAACGTTAACTAGGGGGCTGACCCTTTACATAGCCAAAAGGCTATAAAAAATTAAACAAAATCCCAAAGGCAACAAACAAACCAAGAAAGGGTACAAACCCCAAACAAACAAAGTTAGACAAGCCAAACAATATGTCAAACCTACAACAACCCAACCCATATCAAGAGGGGGGAGAAATTCCCAAAACTTGATGAAGGGGGGGTTGGGAAAGGGGGGCATATTTTCCCTTCCGCCTGCAACAAACAACCGTCTAGGCAACACTGTCAAAAGGAACATTCAAAGAAAAATCAGTCAGGGAGGACCCTACAGAGTTACTACCAGGCTGCTGTAGAACAATAATAGATTGTTGTTGTAGAACAACAAGAAGAGCAAAATCGCTAGGAGAAGAGCGAAGCTGTGGAACATGAGAAATAGATGTAAGAGCCAAAGGGGTAGAAGAGTCCACGATAGCAGTAACATCAGAAAAGGATTCATTAGCAGTAAGCGACACCTCATCTTGGGAGGATACATCATCCTTGAAAGAAGAGTCAAAAGAAACATACTTAGAAGCATTAATTGTCAAGTGATCTTCAGTAGCATTCTTCCACCAAGTAGCAACACCTCTACCGTGGGAGAGAGAACAATTCGAAGCTAAGTGACTTGTTGAGAAGCATCTTCGGTAGTGAAAGGGGAGGCCCTCATAATCCAACGATTGAGTCCATGGCTTATCCCCAACCATCAGAACCACATCCCTAGGGAGGGGCAGAGATGTGCTAATATCAATTAGCTGATGGGCAAAGGTTGAAAGACCCATGGAAGTCATGGCATCATCAACCTTCAAGAAGATGCCAATGGAGTTATCGATGGCCTCAAAATAAGAAGGCTCCCATAAATGGAGGAGAAGATTAGGAAGGTGGACCTAGAACGGACGAACAATAAGAGGTTCAATAAGGGGGTTGAAGGACGCTGTCCATGGCTTAATAGAAAGAGAATGATCTCCCCAAGCCCACAACTTACCCAAAACCAAATTGTGATCAAGAGTAGAAGTAAAGGAAGCAATGAAAAAGCCTCTAGCACAAGGAAAAATATCAATGCCATGAGCAACTAAAGGTTTCCAGGAATCACTCACCCAACAATGAAGGTCCAGAAGAGAAGACCATAACCCAGTAAATCTGCAAACCAAAGCGCAACGTTGGTAAACCTCAAAAATTTTCCACAACCTCCTGGCCACCGACCACAACATGGGAAGTCTTGGCACAAGGAAGATGACGAATTCCCTTGTGGAGATTAGTAGCAACTCTGGCCATGCGGGCAAAGCTATGTCTAGGAGCAAAAGGAGGAGGTTTGGGAGAAACAACAACAGAGGAAGGAGCTTCACCAATAATAGAAGGACGACCCCCCAGACCATCAACATCACCAACAAGAGCTGCAAGTATGAGGAGTTGAAGTAGCTGTAGCTCCAACGGGAAGGGTTTCCATGGAGGAGGGGGAACTGTCTATAGAATGGGGAGTGGCAAAAACCACCCAACCCACAACAGGAGCATCACTCCCATAATGCAGAACACACACGAAGCCAGGCGCCAAAGGCAAGGAGGGGTTTGCAACGGTCAACACACAGTGACCGGGAGAAGGCATTTCGAAAATCCTTTTACTCTAGGGTCAAAATTATACTTTATTGCTACTCTTTGGGACAATTTTCTTAAAAATAGAAAAACATAAACATGAGATATATGTGATGCCATCTTCTTATAGAAAAACATTTTAACTTGCACCTTCATTTCATCTATTTTGCATGGAACCATTAATCTCCAAGTGATTTTTTCTTGTCATTAATTTACTTCACCTATTTCAAGTACAACTTAGGTTTTGGGCCTATAAAAGATAAAATATTTGAATATATATAATTAAAAAAAAATGATAATATTAATATATTTATTTATATTAGCTTACTGTTTACAATAATTTAATTTTTATTGACATTTCTATTTATAGTGATTTAATATGATAAGAGAATATTTTTGTAAAGAATTACTCGCAAAATTAAATATAAATACAAATCTAAAAGTACCACTTAAGCTCATACTATTATAGGTAATACAAGTCTAAATTAATAATAACCATTCTAGCTTTTTAGGAATATGTACTCTTTTTTCATATATATTTCAAGCATAGTATTAGTCTAAAAAAGGGTTATACATCCATTTTTGTTCTAAATAATATATGAAAATGAATATTAAGATTCTAATCTACATATACGATTAGTGTCTAGAGCATCTCTAGACAAGGTATGTAGATCTCGTTGTCTTCAAATGGCAATCATTCTTTTGATTACAAAACCAAAGAATCTCACTCTTCATTTGTTTCTTGTAATACAACTTTAATTCTTATTTCATATCTTGTCATCCAATTTATTCCACTTTGTCTACTCAACTTTTTACACTTAATTCTTAGACTAATTTATATTTAATTATGTTTATTTACTTATTAACCTAAGAAAGATTCATTTTTACTTTTCAATAAGAAATAATGTATAAATAAATTTACATAGTGAAAAATAATTAATATTTTAGTAAAATAGTAATTTGTTAAAATTCAATTATATCAAACAGTCTTTATATAAAATTAAGAGATTTAAAACATAAATTACATTTACTTTTTTATTTATTTTTGTGTTATAAAAGATTTGAACTCAAGATCATCTACATGACTACAACATACACTTTTCCATTAAACCAAATATCATCTGACAAAAAATACATATATTTGTTTAAAATTCTATAAAATTAATACTTTAAAACTTTATAAAATTAATAATTTCATGTTAATAAATCCCTTGCATTTTTTCTCAAACTGATTTAATTATAAAGCAGTTCAATATTCATCCTTATAGTTAAAATTATACCACTCAGAATTGCTTTGTTAACTTTCACCTCCACACAAGAGAGACAACCTCCATCAAAATAAAATCAAATAATCTTCCTGATAAACTAATTCACAATATCAGGATTGAAATTATATAAATTACCCCCCCCAAAAAAATTCAAAACTACCTGGTTGATAAAACAAAATAAATGAAAGAATCTGTAAAAGACACAACTTAAACAAAGTAGTAGTAAGATCATTTGACAATGAATCGAATTCAATTATTTATATTATCCTGAACTAATTGAGAACAATGCTCTGATACATACCATTTTATCAGAGATGTCACTGAAACTCACAAATTAGAAAACCCAATAACAACAACAACAACAACAACAACAACAACAACAACAACAACAACAACAACAACAACAACAACAACAACAACAACAACAACAACAACAACAACAACAACAACAACAACAACAACAACAACAACAACAACAACAACAACAACAACAACAACAACAACAACAACAACAACAACAACAACAACAACAACAACAGACGAGGATGGTGTATCGAAGTAGTGTGGCCAAAACTGATACGCCTTGTTAGAGAGAGTAATTTAGCAGAGACGCAAAATTTGGTCCTCACTATTGAATTCTTCAGACATATCATAAAAAGCACAGAATTCACAGCCTTCTTGAATAGACAATTCCCCACACTTTTGAATATCTTCTTCTTTATCTGCCCACGCTATGGTGTAAGTCTCACCACCTTGTTATTGCTATTGCTTGGGGTGTTGGGCACCATCACCATCTCATTCATTGTCCTCATCTTTCTCACCTTACATTAACCAATCAATAAGCCAACATGTATACAAATACAAATAGAAGGTTTTGTGAATGAATTATCTTCACTCACAAGGTTGGCATTTGGGCATACAAAATTTTCTTGGTTATTTCCACACAAGGGATCATATGCTCCCTGAAAAAAAAAGATAGAGAAATAAGCATTGCATTTGTCATCAACTTTTTCTCTGGTCCACAACTGGGTATTCACTGTGATTCATTGAATTAGGAGGCATCTTAGATGTAAATTTGATTTGATTGGTTTAGCACATCAGGATGGCAAGATTAGTGCTATTGTCAGAATAATACTTTTGGGGTTAATATTTAATGCTATTGATAGAATAGCATCATGGATGACATAGATTAGCAGTATTGTGCTAATAGTGCTTTTAGAGTTAGGATTTAGCGTTGCTAATGGAGTAACACATTTGGATGCTTAGATCAGTGCTATCAATGTGGTAGTACTTTTGAGATTAGGGATTGACACTTTTACACAAATAAAATATTGATGATTAGGGTTTTTAGAAGCATTGATGATAATACTATGACATGTAGGTGGTTTTGTTGATACTTCAGCCACAAGAGAGGTGGCCACCTATGATGACATTACATGCATGACTATCAGATGTGGATGAGATGGTGTCAACTGTAGTGGGCTTGGATGAAGTTGGTCAATGACAAAGGATTCATGCCCATCAAACTATGATGGCAACTCTAGTTGAGCGATGGGATTCTAATAGTAGTACTTTAGCTACCAATGAATGAGATGATTATCACCTTGTAGGAGGTGTCGAGGATTTTATACATCCCTATTAGAGGTGAGTTGGCTGAGTAGGACATTGGGATCAGATAGGGATACTTAGAGTAGGTGTTTATGACTACTAACCTACCTATTCAATGAGTATAGATGGATTTTGCAATTGGGATGGATAAATTGTACCTATATTACCTTGGTACTTTGTAGGACTTATTGTTGGTATTTTAGGACTTATTGATCCGAGAAATTTTTGATTAGATGGGGTTGAGTGATCTACCAGATGGTTTAAGAGGGGACTATATATGGATGGGGTTGTTGCATCATGGCTCACCTATATCAGGAGATGCATCACATGGTGTAAAGGAAGAGACAAAGCATTGGATGCCTATCAGATGGCTTCAAGGGGGATTGCATATGGATGGGGTTGTTGTGTCATGGCTCATCTGTATTACAAGATATATCACGTGGTGTGCAAAAAGAGACAAAGAATTGGATGCAGTGTGACTCCGCTACACATTTGGGCATGGGAGCATATTGCAATATTCAAATCAATATTGACAGGGAAATTTTTAGTAGGGAGACTATATTTTTTTGTATGTTGATTCCATCCATCAGATGCATGTAGGTGATTTAAGATACTGGCACCATGTGTTGATAATATTTTTTAGGTCTCTTAGTGACCATGGTGACTATGTGAGACATGGGAGGATGATGCAGATCTTTTCATTTGTGCGACTAACCTATTACCTCATTGGTTGGACTATTATCAAGCAATTATCTCATTTACATTTTTGCAATAGTTTGGTTTATAATAGAAATGGTAGCTAGATGAGGTATGTTTTTCCAAAGTCACTTGGGAGATTTGAGAGGAGCGTGCATTTTTAGATCTAGCTTATGAGAGGTATACTTGGTTGCAGATGTGACCAAATGACTAGGTATCACTTGATGTTGAGGATGTAGGGTGTACTAATGATTACATTATATGGCGGTCTCACTATCAGCTTCTACTATTGATATTGAGGGTTGTGAGAGTAGGATGAACATGTGGAGTAGCATGTTCCCAATAGGTGGTGGTTGAGAGAAAGTGGTAGAGGAGGAGGGGGAAAGGATTGATGTAGATGAACTGACTAAGAGGGGCCAAAAATTTGAGGGGATGATAATATGGGGGATGATGGAGACAAGGACGAGGATGACATTTGGGTGCACCTAGCTACTCTTATGTTAGAGCTAGATGGGTGTTAACATTAGAGGGATCAACTATAGATGGAATTAGTACCAAGACTATGGAGTAAGGTATCCTCTAGGATTAAGTTATGAGGATGATGACATAATAAGGACTAAGGATGGATGTAGGGAAGCTGGAACAAGTGAGGGTAGAGAAAGACCAAGTTGTGATAGCCCAAGATATGGCACACACATAGAGAGAGATACCTATAGAGTGGAGAAGGATATTACCTTAGAAAAGAGGAACACAAGTATATATAAGAGAGATGCAACTAGGATCCTACAATAGATGAGTTCAATGCAAAGGTGGTATGCTTGCATCAAGAGAGGGATGTTGCTAGAGGATATGATATAATTTGACTTTAAGATAATAAGTCTTAATGGATTATACTAGTATTGCACATGAAGAAATACCAAGCACATAAGCAACATAAGAAAAATCCTACATTATGTAGGAAGGTGTTTTATTCCTCATGGACTCACAAGGTTAACAGTCATCTCCTCTCTAAGTGAAAGGAAACATTTTTCCTCTTAGTTCCATATTACCACATGAAATGGATAGCTGAACAATGCAATGTTAGGTACCACCTTACACTGCTTACCTTGGAGAACTAGATTTGTCCAAATTAGATTCTATCTCACCACATGGAGACATAATGTGAGCAATTCCTCCCTAGTAGTGGTGAACCGCTTGGAATAATGGTCAATGGGATTAAAGGATTCTCATAACAAGATTTATAGTGGTATTTGTGAATAGTGAACACATTTGTAAAATTTAGACATTAGGGGGATCTCCCCATTCTTTTCACCAAACAAGTCTTAGCAGACTAAGGGTCTTGCAACTCAAATTTGAACAACACTAGGCACACTTTGAGGTACATCTTTCACTCCCCCCCTTTATATTCCCTACTAGAAAACATGGTTAAGGTTGACCTTAAGGTTCAATGAAATCTACGAGAAAGCCTCCTAATAAGGAAAGACTACAATAGGTGTTTTTGATCACCCCAAATCACATGAAGCACAAAGGGAGAACACACACACAAACTAGTATGCTTTGGGTAACACAAATATACTCTAAACAAATGAGATGCAATTTTTTTGTCATCCAAGATTGAACTAGATGTAAGGAGAGATCATACATCTAGACAAGCTCCATGATGAATACTAAGAGGGGGGGGTGAATTAGTATGCCAAAAATCTTTGCACTTAAACACTTTGCAAGACTAATAGTAAACTGGTAAAACAATTTAGCAGACAAAACAGTTAACACACATGCAAACCAAATAGCTAATAATGCATTCACCCACAGAAGCAAAAACACCATAACACAAGAGATTTTGACGTGGAAAACCAAATGGGAAAAACCACGATGAGATGGAACTCACAAGTAACTATCTGCAGAATAGGAACCAGACCGGTTAAGGTTAGACTGGTTAAGGTCTTACAATGTTCTTTACTAGAACAGATCCTGTTAGGAATCTCAATCTCTGTTAGGAGATAAGTCCAATTAAAGACTACCTTGCTAGAGGATTTTAGATCCATAGATGTGAATCACCTTGTTAGAGGATTTACAAATGGATTTTGGGCCTACTCGGTTAAGGGCTACAAACTTGTCAAAGATGTGAGTAATCAACAAGTGTTTGATCTAGCTAATAACACAGATTGCTCGGTTAGATCCTTGATAGCTCATTCCTAATGCACTCTAGCATTACTTTAGTCTTCTACACATTCATATTCTTTCCAACTCCTTAACCACCTTAAACCCTATCAACAACATAAACTTTCGCTACAACCACATCAACAACCTAAAACCCTAGACATGATGTCCTTATAAAGGAATCTGATTTCATGTCGGTCCAATAGGATTACATAACAATTTCCTAGGTTCAATGAACCTGGACATACTTGGTAACACGACACAAAAAGCACCATTAATGTGTCGGCACCGTCAAACAATCTGTGGATGGTAACTCATCACAAAATGTCGGTTGGTAACTCATCACAGAGTATTACCGGTTCATACAAAATGCCGGTTGCCGGTTTGACAAAAATGAAGACTGGTAAAAATGTGTTATGCCACTTTAATCCCTCGTATCGCTTGGGATCCACGAACTGCTTGGGGTCAACATGCCGCTTCAGACCGGGAAACACATTCTGCAAAACATCAATAGTCTAAAGACTATAATACAACATACTGGTTGGAACAAATACCGGTTGTGCTTTAACTCATACATATAAAGAGGATCTCAATGCAAGTGTGTGTCCATCAATGACAATCACAACATAAACATAAAAAATGCCAACACTCCAAAACATCAAAAACAAGTTCATTAACTAGCTAAACTAAATTTAGTGCCTAGGTTAGTCAGAAAAATATTTCTCGAACCAATGAAACTTGCATCAAACCATTTGTATTTGAAAGATATTGATATTTGATAGGCATAAACAACTATACCACTTCATTAGTCAACTAAACAACCATGTTAGCTCAAAAAGTCCCTATAAAAGTGGAATCTAAAATATAAGTGCCTTAATACACGATAGAGGCTCAATTACATGTAGCAAAAGCGCCACTTTTGAGAACACAAGCACAACTATGTGAAACAAAGGTGAAATTCTATTAAAAAAGGGTCTTGAAAATGCAACGGAAAACATAAGCGTATCCTATTAAAGTAAGGACACCTTTAATTGAAACAAAGTTGCCTCATATTGAAAAAGAGGCATCTTTATATGCTACAAAGATAGTTTCAAGGAAAACCTTGAAAATGACTATTATACCTTGAAAAATAGTGCTTTGGAGACCCAAAAATATTGTTCATATTAGAGGAGCTTCTGATATAGTTAGGGAAAATTCAAATCCTTCAAAATAAAGTCACTATACATACCCAAGAGGCTACAAGATAGCTAAAAATATCAATTTGTTAGAAAAGACAAAAACGTAATTTTTGTAATAAACAAGTAAAGGGACCTACAAAATAAATGTTAGGAGGGCCTATGATCAATTAACAAGCTAAAAAGGTCACCATACAATTGTAAATCTAACCCTATTTAAGAAACCTACAAAGAAAGCCTAGTTTAAAGAAGACCCGAAAACCCTAAGAAAGTCTTTTTTACTCAATAACTCAAATAGCCTACAAAACCAAAATGTTAGAGAGATGATGATTTTGATCCTAGTTGCAACATCATCTCAAAAAGGGGGAAAAATGTAGACACCTAAAACTGTTCTTTGTCTAACAACACTTAATTTTAGCCTACCTAGCCCATTAATTAGTTAAATATTTATTATTAATTTAATTAATCTCTTTTTCACTCTAATAAGTTCTAATACTCTAATACTCTAATACCATAAGAGGGTTTTTAGTATGTTGTCTATAGATGGTTCATTCCCATTTGCAGAGGTCTTCATGATGATTTGATTGAGTTATGAGATCTGGTTTTGAGGATGTTATGCAGTTGTTCGTGTTATTCAATATTCTGGTTTGTGCTCCGTATTGATTTAGAATTGGTATATCTTTGGTTGTGGATGTTTGGGATGTGTTCTGGATGTTGATGTGTGTTCTCAATTCATTTCGTTCATGATTTGGAGGTCCGCAAGCAAATCTTTTAGTTTGACAGTCAGTCATGTTGATGTTCTTGTGCTCCGGTAGAGAAATGATGATGATTCTGGCAATCCGAGTTGTTGCGGTTGTTGTGATGCAATTCACATTGCTTGTGAATGTCTCTAGATCATGTTATATGCATACTGGTGGTCCACATTGATTATTATGTGAGTTATTGAAGATTTTCCTTGTCTGGTGATGTTCTTCGTGTTATGCGACATTCTTGGTGATTGTATTGTGTTGTGGATGATCGAGGCATAATTCTTGGAGGTGTTTCATATTTGCAGTATTGTTTTGGGTCGAGACTATGTCTTAGCTGACATTGTTTTGGTTTGCATTTATTGTTGTAGCGTGTGAGGATATTATTTTGTAATTTGTATTGAGTGTTTGGCTGACCTTGAAATATGGATTGAGGGTTTGTATAAATATATGTAATAATCATGTAAGATGCATGTTTGCAAGTGTTTGTGTTGTATATGCGAGTGTATGATCGAGTTGGATGTGTGAAAAAGTGATTTGATCTTTTCTGAAGTGTGAAAGAGAAGAGAAGTGTTGTAGAGCAGACTGTGTACTTAACCGGAACCGTGCTCGAGCATATGGAGATGCTATTTTCATAGTTCATGTAATCTAGATTGTAAGTCAGTGAGATTTCTTGTAAGGCAGCGAGCCTTCCCTTAAGGTTGTAGCCTTTCTGGGTTTCTTATTTTGAGTAGTGAGCTTTAGGCAGTGTGCTTGCATGTGCATTTCCATTGTAATATTCACATTTACTCCTAACATGGTATTATCTCATTGTGGGTAGGTTCCCACCGTGGTTTTTTCCTTAATTGGGTTTTCCACATAAAAAATATTGGTGTTATGTGTGTTATTGATGTGGCGTTGTTTCATGCTTTAACTGTTAATTATCTGATCTGTTTTGTGTTTAAGTTTTTAGAGCAAACTAATTCACCCTCCCCTCTCAGTTTGCTTCATTGTTGCCAACATATTCTACCTTACTCTTGTTTATTGATTATTTGATTACTGAGGCTCTTGATTTATATTATGTTGGCATTATGACACTGGGCTATTGTTTCATATCTACATGCCTATGTGTATTTTATGTGAACGATATTTGTGAATTATATATTGGTATGAGTCTCCTTGTTGTTGTTATTGTTATGTGCTTGCCCTAAGGTATTGGAGCATGGTTAGGGGGAGTGGGCTTCCATGTGATGACTGAGGTCATGAGAGAACAGGTTGTCAAGAGGTTCCTTGTAAGAATGCTTGAAGTCTAGACCACCTCTGACACATTGGAAGATTTCCTTGATTAAATAAGTGATAACCATAATAATTTAATTAGTTGGGCTGGGTAATTAGGTCTCACCTAAATAAGATAATTAAATGATTTTGGTGCCTCGCCTCATAGCCATTGAGTGGAGACTTGGGATGAGCTTGGGAAGACCATGGCGATGATAAACCAAACTCCCTTGATTCTCTCATAGGTTGAGACGGTTCCACATGTCAATCAAGGGGATGAGTGGAGATCCCATAGTGTCAGGTGGAGATCCTGATGTATTTATTATTATTCCCTTCTTTGTGAGGATAACATGTGATGACAATCTTCCCTACATGTATCCTTATTCCTTATGCCATGGTTGTTGATATGCCTCTGGGAGTTTTATGTTGTTTTAGCCTCGTGATATGGTAATGATTATTGTTCATGTGGATGTTTTCAGTTATGGTTGTTGTTGAATTTCCTTTGGTTGTTAGGTGTTAGCCTTGGTCTAGAGTGTGTGTGGGACCTCGTGTCATCTCCTAGCATGGGGGGTGGTTCCTTAATGGTTCCACATGGTCATGTGGTTTGATGCCTTCTTCCATTGGGATGTTCTTTTTTGGATGCTTTTGCGTGAGGATGTGGATTCTTTATCTCTTCAGCCTATGGATGGATTCTAGTAGCACATTGTTGCATACATTTATCTAATGTAAACCAATGTTATAATAGTGATTGATGTGGCATTTATATTAGTAGGATAGGAAATATTGTATCATGAGATTGTTGTATCCATAAATGGAGACTATGTATCTTGATGTTAAAGGATCTTGTACTCTTATGTAATGGAAATTGATGCAGTAGTTTGTGCATAATGTTCTTGTAGTAGTATATATTGTTGTGTAATCCTTGATGTATTCTATGATGTATCTTGGATATTCATTACTCATGTAATTAGGGTTTAGATTCATGGTTAAATTAAAGGGTTTCTATTGGCTTGGTGATATGGATGCTTTATGATGTAGTTTAAGGATATTGGATTAGTCTTGAATAGTTTAGAGTATGTCCTTAGTTGTAAATGAAGTTACTCCTTAATGCCCTTGTCTCTTGAATGTGGTTGTGTATGAGTATTATGTTGGATATATATGATTATTCTTAATAATGGAAATGAACTAGACATGTTGTAGGAGATGGTTTAGTAATAGGTAATGCTGGCATATTGAATGATTAAGATAATGGAATATGAGATGTTATCAGGTAGTATTCATGTATTTGTATGAAATTGAAATAAGGATTATATCCTAGTCATGTGCGATGCATTAAGATATGGAGATAATAATGATTAGGCTTGAAAAGGGATATTTAGGGAATGTTAATTGATGAGTTGATATTTATTCTGCTTGCATATTGTATTCATATGATTATGATAATGTTGATCATGTGTATGTTTAGTAGATGTTTGATCAATTGAATATGTGTATTTGAGTTATAAGTGTTGCATTACTTAATTATTTAAAAGAAAATGATTATCTCTATTTGGTTAAGTTCTCTAGGGTATTTTGGCAGGCATTACATTACCTCTTATAAAGACGGTCCTTGAATACAAAGAAAGTCAAATGATCAACAAAGAAAATTCTAAATAGCCACCAAAGAAGACAAATGAGGAAAAATTGACAAGTTATGTTGATGCCCTCAAAAATCCCATCAAAGGTGAAAGCAATAAGAAAAGAGTCAAGTTACATACACGAGGGCTTCACTAGATAGGCAATATTATATCACATAATATCCCAGAAATGAGGGTGCAATATATCGCCTATCGATGAAAATACGAGGGATTTTAATTCCGGCTATGAAAAAATACAATATTTGGTTAAAATAGGGGGGCTTTTAATTCAGGCTATATATTGGGAGGGGGTGACAAAAATAGAATTTAGGACAATATTTTTTGAAAATAGGGGGATTCTTTAGTATTCCATGAACGCATGTGCTATAACCTAGGTTCACTAAGTGAAGCCCCCGTGGCTACATAGAAAACAAGCACTCCTCCAAAATTTAATAAGAACAAGTTCAAAAAGTTTTGTTCTCCAAGGAAAACACACATGACTTGGTTTCAACATTCCTTTTATGGTTATTGTTTTTTTGTGTAATCACTTTGGTCATAAAGAAATAAATTGTAGGACATGAGAAAGAAATTTTGGTTGGAACAAGAGTAGAAGTCCTTATGGGTTCACAAGTAAGAACTATAATTCCATTTCTCTTTTAGTGAGTTATAATTTTATATGCTCTGTGCAACAATTATGGATGTATATACCATGCTTTTGTAGAAATATTTTTGTGAAACCATCTAGACAAAAACAAAGGGATACCATGACCAAACAAAAGGAGGAAAATTAACAAAAGTATGGAAAAAGAACAAAGAGAAAGAGAAAGATAAATCTATGCTTGTGTAACATGCATTTTATACACAAGACGTATTACTCAGTTCATAAGGAGAAAAACAAATTCAGGGGGAGATAATTAGAGAAGACGATTTAGAGACAGATCAAATGATGCATTCTCTATATGAGGATAATGAGCATTTCATTTTCATTGATTTCAGAGAAGGGTAGAGTTATTAGAAAAGCCCAAAAATGATGTCATTGATGTCAAGAGGAAGTATTACAAATAGGGAGAAGATTTCTTTGTGAAAGTACTAAATTTTCATTTGTCATTAATGTCAATGGGGAGAGATAAAGTAAGAGAGAGCAGTATAGAAAGAGATTCAAATTATGTTCATACTATATTCACAAATGGTTTAATTGCAAGATTGACATCAACGACAAATGGGGAGATCGTTGGAATTATTGTAGTCATATTGTTATCGTTGATACCAAGAAGGAATGACACATTGTTGTCATTGATGTTAGGTGGAAACTGTTGGTCCAAGAAAGAAATTGTTAATCTAAGAACCAAATCACATAAAGGCCAAAGGGCACTAATTGATCTCTCCATTACAGTGCTCAAACTTATGTTATTTTCTTATATATATAATCCAAGTTTAACATGCCATACATATCATTTTATAAAGAGCATATTATGAAAAAATATGAAGAGAATATTATAAAGAGTAGCAATTATATTATGTTACAATGATTCTATTGTGAAGAGAAGCAATTAAATCATTAAAAGACATTGATTCATTAATATGCAATTATCCTTAAAGAAAGAGTAGTTTAAGGCAATGATCATATCTTAACAAAAGGTCATATCTTTTAGAAAAAAATATCACTCTACAAAAGGATGTGTCTCTTCATAAAGACAACCCAAGTATAAATGGAATGAGAACATGTGGAGAGAGTGTGGAATGAATAAGCCATATCATATATACACAAGAAAATTTGTGAAGAAAATATGTGTTTTATGTAAAGATCCATTCTTGAAATACAAGGAAATTGATGAGGAGGGAAAAATAATTATTCAAGGTAGATTTAGTAACTAATTTTATATGAGTATCATTCATTAAAGGATAAGTATTCAAGAAGGCACATAAGATTAAGATAAAGGATATTGAATTGTCCATCATTCATTGAAGGAGAAAATACAAGAAGGCAAAATACTTTATTTTAGAGATTAGTGCCTCTCCATAGAAGAGTTTGGTGTCTCTTACTAAGTGCCAACTTAGTAATGGGGTTTGGTGTCTCCAATAGGTTGGTGCCTACAAATTGAAGAGATTTGTGTCTCTTGTTGAGTTGGTTCTCAATAGTTGGGATTGGTTTCTCCAAGGTGCCTACAAATTTTGTAAGAAGTTTAATATAAGCAATATTTACATCATGGTTTTCTCTTGAAAGGGTTTCACATAATTCTTATTTTTTTAGTTCTTTTTATTGTTGATTTTGTGCAATTGATATTATTGTGGTTGTTAATTTAAAAAAGTTAATTTTTTTTCTTATATTGATTCACCCCCCTCTGAGTAGAAGCGTGTGCTCATCATAATCCATATAATAGATAATATCAAGGATTAGATTATTTAAAAGAATTTTGATTCTTTCACATAGCCAAAAAATAATGATGTTAGTGATGATGGGACTCTTAAGAATACAAAATATAGTTGGAACTTGGCTTTGAAAGAATCACTTATTAGTAGAGTCATAATTCAAAATCAAGCCAGGAATATAACCACTTTTCATTGTTTTAGCATCCCATATTAATTATTTTAGGAATAATTAATTCGTGATT
This sequence comes from Cryptomeria japonica, assembly GCF_030272615.1. Classification (NCBI taxonomy): domain Eukaryota; kingdom Viridiplantae; phylum Streptophyta; class Pinopsida; order Cupressales; family Cupressaceae; genus Cryptomeria; species Cryptomeria japonica. The sequence goes on from NC_081413.1 coordinate 524,160,603, forward strand.
GAGAAAAATCTTCAAGACAAAGGATATCATCACACTACATGCAATCGAAGTGGGTTGGGTGAATATTCTTGGTGGTAGATCATAGATACAGGGTCAATACTAATGAACTACCTCTGCACATGTTAGGTTTGTCTTGAATGTAGTTGAGCTAAATGAAGCAATTATAACTTGATCACCATTGTCTTGGTCAAATATCAATGGTGTTAAAATTTAAAGAAATTATTGCTAGTAGTAGTTCTCTCTAAAGATCAAAACCTAGATAATCAATCATGAGTTCAATCTTGGTAATTGGATCCCCTTTCTCATGTTTATTGATGGAATCAATGAGGCTATGCATAAATAAAAGTATAAACCATGTAGTTCAATTTATTGAAACATAGAATAGGTGTCACCATTTTCTACCATTGATTATTATCTTACAACAATAGAGGAGAATGGTGAAGATGGTTTTAATGTAATCTAGGGTGGCAATAAAGGTTACTATAGGGTCAAAATACTTTATTGCTATCCTTTGTGACAATCTTCTTAAAATAGAAAAACATAAACACAAGATATATGTGGTGTCATCTTCTTAATAGAAAAATATTTTAATTTGCATCTTCATTTCATCTATTTTGCATGGAACCATTAATCCCCAAGAAATGTTTTCTTGTCATTAATTTACTTCACTAGTTTCAAGTACAACTTAGGTGTTGGGCCTATAAGAGATAAAATATTTGAATATATATATTTTTTTAAATGATAATATTTTAATATATTAGCTTTTTTCTTTTTTGCTTTTTGCTCAGTAAAAAGGCCTAAGCCCTATTTTATTAATAAAAAGTGTTACAATCTCCGCTCAGTGCGGGCGCCGGTAGGAAAGAGCGGAGAGGAGAAAACCTCTGGCCTTGCCTGGTACCATAGGTCCAGTCAGTCTAATAATATTTAATTTACATATGACCTTTTACATGTTCTGCATTCTCGCTTATCAAAAATCCTTTCATAGGTAGCCTCTTTGATTTATATGGGATATTGTATTTCTGCCAAACTTTCCAAGTTCACTGTTTCCATATTTGTCACCTTCTGCTTATCTTGCAAAACATATTTTCAAGACATTCTTCTGCAAAACCACTTTGTTAACTGTTAGTGCCAAGAGAAGAATAAAAGCCAATATTATTTCTGTATACTCACCCTTGTTGTTATTATAGACTAGGTTTCATTCAAATTAAGTCAACATAAAAAATCATTGGCTATATTTTGAAAGATTACCCAGTCTACAATAATATCGGAAGTGTAAACACTGGCCAACAAAGGATTGATACTAACACAACCTATCTAGCCTGTACTTTTAGACTCTTACTATGATATTCAAAATTTATATCTATTTAAGTATAAATGCTGAAGTAAACCAATATGCTAGAACCTTTAAAGTACTCCCTATTATTGTACTTTAGTTTATGGCTACTTCATAAAACATCCTCATTCTAAACTTCACTTAATTAGTATAACTATATATTTTGATATTTTCATACAGTGAATATCTTGTCCTTGCCTATGTATGCTATATCAAAGGAAATTAACAGTTCACTATGTACCATGTTCTAACTGCAGTTCCTATATCTCTATGCATAAGATTCGTTATAATAGTAATAGCAAACAAAAATTATGTAATTGAAGCTTAAAACTTCTTCCTTGTCATCTGCAGCTTCCATATCAGAGGCCTGTGATTCAGTGGGGTTATCAGCCTAAAACGGGGTCCATTCCTCTTCTACCATATAACTCACCCACCATTCCACTTTTGGTTCTTTTACCACTCTAAGCCATTGCTTAAGAAATACAGTGCTTCTTACAATCTCTGTTTGTCTTTGATGACATAGTTTATGATCTTTATTACTTAGAATGAGCATTTTGAACTCTACATTGAGCACCTCATCCTTATCTATAGCTTCCACCACTTTGGAGTAGTCTTCCAGGTAGGGAATTTGGAGATTATCATCCACACATTTTATCGCCATTTCTAGGTTGCCCAAGTATTCTTCTTTGAAGATCAACCTGCATAATGTGACTGTGGCTACTTTCCCTTCTCCCATGGTGAGTAATATTACTGCAAACCCTGCTGGGATGTTGCTATTAACTCTCTTCCTATGTTCTGAGAGGATAATCTCATCATTGGTCGCATGTATGACCAAATCATCTTCCATTTTCAGGATAACCGACCATCGTTTGTTAGAGATTTCTCCGATGAAGGACATTTCACTCTTCTCGGGGTAGAGACAAATGCTGAAATCCATTTTTAGGCAGAGCGAAGTGGTGTATGTGTATGCGAAGATATACTAGTAATGTCAACTGGTAGTGTCGGTTCTACAAATTGTGACCCCGGTTGTGCCAGGCTAGTCTCATGATGTTAACCTATCTGCCTTTCAGTATGCAATATGATTGCTTGCTGATAATTCTGACACATTTGCCTTCCCAAAATGCCCTGCTGTATGACTGTGGGAGTGATGACTACTTTTTTCATGATTGTTGGTTCGCCTGAATCTCTTGCCTTATCCGTGCATGATTACTCAAGCAATCGTGCAATATCTTCATGATGATTTCTGGTTGATGATGTTTAATCATTGTTATATACTATATTGACACACACACACACACACACACACACACACACACACACACACACACACACACACACACACACACACACACACACACACACACACACACACACACACACACACACACATATGTGGGCATTTATACCTATATTTCTATGTAGGTATATATTTGCTCTATTAAATTCTGTCCAAGTACGTGTCTGCATATATGTATATGTCTTTATGCATATATGTATATATGTAGATTTATGTATACATATATGCACTAATATGCATATATCAATAAATATACATATATGGATATCAAAGATTTTTTTAGTGGCGAATTGTCGCCAATTGGCGAATTTCGCGTGAATAGTCGGGGGCAAAATCGTGGTCAAATCGCCTGGAATTTCGAGGTTAATGTACACTATAGAATCTGGCTTCGCCATTGACCACACACCATCAACGTGCATGCCCGTAATATTCGCTTGGAATCACTTGGACGTGGGTATTAGATCACCTCCATTATTCGCCAGCAATAGTAAAACGACCACGTACCTAGGACCTAATTCGCCAATGGTAAATTACATGTTCATTGCACGCGTCAGCCAAATTCGCCAATATCAATTAAAACATTATAAGCATTCGAGGACCCATTTTGCCCCGCTTAAATTAAATGTTAATTGCACGCCCGTGCAATTCGCCAAAAATGCAATTAAATTAAATGTTTATTGGCAATTGCGACGCCCGGGCCCCGCACAATTCGCCAAAAATGCAATCATGGATTGCTATAAATACACTCTTTCTTACAATTTGTTCATGTCTGATTAGTAAATTGGGAGCTCTCAAGTCTCGATTCGCATTCCGCAAATTGAGTTGGAAAGTTGAAGTTCATTCACATTGTAGGGCGGAGGGCCAAAGTTACAATCCTGCAACACAGGCCCAAACATTCCTGATTCCTGATTCAGATAATTGAGAAGGCATAAAGGTGAGTAATCATTTCTTTATACTTGATAGTATTAGTTTTAACTTTTAATTCGTAGTGAGAGGTCAAGACTCAAGATGTCACAGTCAGACATGGGTGAGACTCCTCAGGGTGGTGAAGGGATTGAGATGTCACACAAGGGTGAGACTAAGACTCCTTAGGGTGGTGAAGGGATTGGGATGTCAGACAAGGGTAAGAATCCTCAGGGTGGTGAAACTGAAGGGATTGAGAGGCCATCAAAACATCCAAAACTTACACTTAAAGATACTACCATAAAGTCTTTCTTTGGAATTGGCAAAATTTCTGGTCCATCAACTTCTGCAGTTGTAGAAGCCATTCAAAGTAGCTCACCACCACCACAAGGTGGGATTTTCATTGAGTTAAATGCATCAAATGAGAATGACAATACCGACATGACATAAGATGTTGTAAGAGATACACACAATGAGATAATTCACTCGGATGCAAATGCTAGTACTGAAGATGATGTTGGTAGGAAGAAAAGAAAAAGGAAAGTAAAACTGGGGTGAGAGTGGGAGATGACAAGGAATTTTAAGATTGATTGGGTGGAAAAGTACCCATTCTTTGAACTGGTCCCAAACAATGATGAACAACCAACAAAATGCAGGTGTAAGATTTGTAGCTGGAAAACTAAAAGAGAGAAGAAGATGCAACTAAAGCTTGACACCATAGAAAAGCATATTGGTAAGGTTTATGAAAAAATGATCATAGACGGAAAGGAAACATGAGTAGTAAGATGGAAATCAAAGGAAGAATGTCTTCATGTTAAGTATGCCGTGGAATATGAAGAGCATAACCACAAAATGACACTGATTGGTAATAGTGGATTTAGAAATACAATCAAGGTTGGGCTTGAACATGTAGCGAAAGATGCAAACTTGGCAAAGACTGTTAAGATGAGTGTTGTTTTTCATATTATGTTGAGAGGGCGTCCTATGAAAGATTTCCCAGAATTTAGTAATTTATTATCTTTTTTGAATGTTCCTCACTATCCTATGTCACATTGGTCAATAAACGTTAGATGGGAAATGGCAAACTATCTCACTGAGGTGGAAAAACAAAATTTACAAGAGAGTGTAAAAGAGTCAAATTTCATTTCATTATCCATAGATGAAGTTACTGTGGTAGATAACACTGCTTGGGTTTGTATGCATGTGTATACCGTAAAAGAACACGTCCGCTGAGCTCATCTACTCTATGTTCGTAAAATGAGGAGCAATTCATCAACATAAAAATTATATTTGGAAGCTAAGAAAGATTTGAGTGAAATTGCTGGTATGGATGACTTGACAATTGCCAAGAAGTTGGTGTGTGTTGGAGCTGATGGAGCTACAATAATGCAAGGTCAAAGGACCAGTCTTTGCGCAAGATTACAAACTAGTATTGCACCATACATGGTTGGCATTCACTGCATGACCCATCAAATGAATTTAGCATATAGAATTGTAAGAAATTTCCCTACAGTGTCAAAAGTTGAAGATCTGGTCCATGAGCTCCACTCATACTTCTGCCAAAGTCCTAAACGTTTTGCAGAATTTCAGATTTTTGCTAAGGGAGTAACAGGAGGAAACAAGCTTCTTAGGGACGTTGAGACCGGATGGATCTCCTTGCATGCACTAGCGGAATGAGTTCTAATAGAATATCAATCCTTGATCAAACTAATGTATGAGCAACACCTCATAGTAGACAAATCTCCCGATCTATTACATAATTTAAGTGATATAGAGACTTTGTTAACTTTAGCTAGTCTTCTCCCCATGCTGGATTCAATGAAAAAACTTGTTAAGAAAGCCCAAGACAGAACTATGTATATCAATGAGTATAACACTCTACGTAAAATGACATGCTTGAGCCTGGATGGTCTATATTTAGATCTAACAGGGCGAAGCCCAAATTTTTTTAGGTGGCAGATAATTACAGATTTGAATAATGTTGAATTTTTTTTACATTTTAATACAAAAAATGAGTTATGTGTCTTTGTAAAATGATTTCAGATACTAATGCACCAATCTAAGATGGGCAAGCGAGGCAGAGCACTACTAGTTAAAAATGAAGATTTTGATAGGATTGTTAAATCTTTTAGTGATAATTTGAAGTCTATTGCATATGAACTTTCAACTGAGATTCGTGAAAGATTCCCTCGAGAAGAAATACTTGAAGCCATGGGCTGTGTGTATCCTCAATTTTGGCATTCAATTGGAGATAATCCAAATGATGTAAAGATGTATCATAAAAAACTAGAGGAATTAATATTGACTTTTTCAAAAGATGCATATTGGAATGGACAACTAATAGAAGGAATTTTAAATTCAGATCATCTTAGAAAACAATGTAAACAATTTACATTGGTTATGAAACAACAGTTGGTTAACTTGGAGAATCCATTTGAACCTGGATCAATCACAAGGCTTTGGAAAAGGATAGATCAAAGTGAAGTATTGCGTATTGCAATACCAGAATATTTGAAACTTGTTGATTTATGTCAAACAATGATATTGGGGTCAGTGGAAGATGAGAGAGTTTTCAGTGCATTAGGGCTTTTGAAATCAAAGATCAGAAACAAATTAGACAAGAATTTGGAAACTTGCTTGAGGTTGATTGTAACCCAATATAATGTTAGAGATTTTCCATATGATAGGGCACTGGCAATCTGGAATTCCATGCGTGAAAGACAAGGGGTGTGCAACACTTTAAAAGCTGGTGGTGCTACTGCTAGTGCTAGTGCTGAGATAAATGAATATGATGGATCACAGAATCAGAGTCAGTATGAAGACGAAGACATTTTTGAATACCTGACTCAGAATGAAGATGCACCTGTTAGTACTAGTCAGTTTTCGGATCTTGAGTCCATTTGGGATATAGAAGCCTCGGAGTCACTGAAGTGAATTAGCAGTCAGTTTATAGGTATTTATAATTATACTACAGTTCTTGAGTCATATTACAATTTCAATTTGCAAAATTGCAATACTATAGTTGTCATTGATGATTTTTGATATTGTATTTCAATCAGAACAGATACTTATTTCATATTTTTAATTGTGAATTTGAATTATTAGTAAACAATTGAATTATTAGTAAATTGGTATTTGGTTCTAGTTTCCACATTATGTTGAACATGAAATGCAACAATTTGTGTCACAAGATCCATAAAATTATTCATATTGCATAACTGTTACTGCTAGAACCTTTCTACTGTTCTATATTAAATGCTTAACATGATGTTCATGGCGATTAGGGTTTTGTGTTTTTTTTTTTTTTTTTTTGTCTTAGTTGGCTAGTAAACTGAAGTTGTCGTGCATTGAAAATCTGAGTTGTCCTCTCTTTATTTGTCCATGTCAATGTCAAGTGTGGTCAAACGGCTGGTCAGACATGTCTAATGTTTCATCTCTAACTCGCAGATAAATTTCATGTTTAACAATTTAATTGGTGACTTAGCGAGTGTTGGTTTGGGTTTGAATCATGAGGTCTCTAGTTTTTTGAGTGTTAGCATTTTATGTTAGCGAGCTGAAGATTGTTAATGAAATTTCTTTGGTCGTGAGGTCTCGAATTGGTTTGATGCCATGCATTATAGCCACGAGAGTTAGCGAGTAAGTACTAAGTCATTAATGGTTTGTGTGCCACTACTCGCGCCTGTTTATGATGGTAAATTAACATAAAACATCATTTTTTGTTGGTACTCGCTGGGTCGCTGTGGTCAAGAGATAAAAAGTTTTGAGATTTTATGGTTATCGCTAGCTTGTAGGTCCTTTATCATCAAGTCAGTTTAAGTCGCGAGCTTGCGAGTACTTATGAGATTTTAGTTGTCGCTACCTCGCAAGATGTTTTGCACTTGACCATTTTATGTTGCGAGGTTGCGACTGGGTGTGATTTTATGTTGTCATAAGGTCGTGAGGTGTTTGTGGTTAAGTCATTTTAATTTGCGATCATGCGATATGGTTGGTATTGCAGCTTAGTTGGTTTCGTCGCTTGCTCGCAGGTTTTGAAGTTGTTTAGCATTTTAAGTTGCGATCTAGCGACAAGGAATTTTTGGTCTGATTTTGTGGTCATTGCATCCTTGCGGGTTTGTAAGTCTTAAGTCAAAAAGTGTTGCGAGCATGTGACGACAGTTAAGTGCCTTGTTGTCGTGGGATCACAAGGGTTTAAGTCAAGTTAAGTTTCTAGTTGCGAGCTTGCGATGAAATAAGTTATTTTGTTAGATTTGTAGTGGTCGCCAGCTCGCAGGTAAAGAAAGAATATTACAAAAGTTGCGACTGAAGGGCTTGATGAAGATCAACAGCTGTCACTCACTCGCCAACTTCTTTGAGGATTTGTAAAAGGGGTTGCGAGCTTGCGATGAAGAGGATTTGGTAGCATTGTCGCTAACTCGCCGGTTCCTTTCCAAATTGTTATAACCGGTTGCGAGTGTGAGATTAAAGATGGGGATTGACACGTGGACTTGTTTGCCGGGTTCTGTAAAAGTTTTGAATGGCAATCACCAATCAAATGCCACAGTAGCTACTGCTAGTTCATGTAGGTGTGGCAATTAATATTAATGAGACTTGAGAGAAGTGACGATGCCCAAATACCATAAATTGCATGATCGAGCTGAGATTTTGACATTTGTATAATTGCATTAATGCCACACTAGCTAGTTCATGCAAGACTCAGGTGTGGTAAATGGAAATTAATGAGACTTGAGAGAAGTGACACTGATGGCGCCCAAATAGCACCATTTTATGTTGCGAGGTTGCGACTGGGTGTGATTTTATGTTATCACAAGGTCATGAGGTGTTCGCGGTTAAGTCATTTTAATTTGTGATCATGCGATGTGGTTGGTATCACAACTTAGTTGGTTTCATCGCTTGCTCGCAGGTTTTGAAGTTATTAAGCATTTTAAGTTGCGATCTGGCGACATGTAAGTTTTGGTCTGATTTTGTGGTCATCACATGCTCGTGGGTTTGTAAGTCTTAAGTCAAAAAGTGTTGCAAGCCTGCGACAACGGTTAAGTGTCTTGTTGTTGCGGGATCGCAAGGGTTTAAGTCAAATTAAGTTTCTAGTTGCAAGCTTGCGATGAAATAAGTTGTTTTGTTAGATTTGCAGTGGTCGCCAACTTGTAGGTAAAGAAAGAATATTACAAATGTTGTTGCGAGGTTGCGACTGAAGGGCTTGATGAAGATCAACGGCTGTCGCTCACTCACGAGATTTCTTGAGGATTCGTAAAAGGGGTTGTGAGCTTGTGATTAAGAGGATTTGTTAGCATTATCGCTAACTCGCTAACACATGGACTTGTTTGTCGGGTTCTGTAAAATTTTTGAATGACAATCGCCAATCAAATAGAAGGGCATGAATTCAAATTTCACTCGAGTACTTCAGCTATGAAGTTTGAAATTTGAATTAATGCCACAATAGCTAGTTCATGCAAGTGTGGCAATTAATGAGACTTGAGACTTGAGAGAAGTGACGACACCCAAATACCATAAATTGCATGATCGAGCCAAGATTTTTTATAATTGCATTAATGCACTCTATCTTCGAGGTAATCCAGTGAATTGAGCTCTGCAACAACGTTGGAGAATTCTAAGTGTTGGGTGTGGGAAAATTTTAGAAAATTGGTTAAGTTTTTCTCCTGTAGTTAAAATGAGCCAGGCGACGAGTGGAACTGGAGCTTCCAAGCCCAAGCCCAAGCCCAAGCCCAGGGCCACGACAAGTGGAGCAGGAGGACCTGGAGGTTCCAAGGCTAGTGCTACTGAGGAAAAGATGGTTAAGAAATACAAAGAAGAATTTGTAGATTTGATGCCAGGGACTTTCGTTGCTTTGAGTACAAATGATTTGGCATGGAGAGATTTATGGAGCCAATGAAGAAACCCTACCACACTTAATATGATTGGTTTTTCTCTATTTCATTATTTCTGGAATAATAGGGTTAAGGGTGTCCCGATGTCAAAACCTTGGGATTTAAATATGGCAAAGTTAATTGTGCCAGATGTGTATGTTGATGTGGATTTGATCAAAGAGTTGGCCAATATCTATTGCCTAGTATCTAGGGTAATCAGAAGAAAGAACCAGTCTGCCCTAGTTTCAATTAACAGAGCTAGCTTTGTTGAAGCATTCCAGATCACTTGTGTTGCATGTACAGATATAGATTTGGAGTGGATTTCAGAGGATTATAACAAATACAGAGGTGTTATCAAGAAGAATGCAATGCCCAGATACATGCCTAGGGTGAATAGGAAGCCGATTATTATTATAGAGATTATCGAACCACCATTTGACATCACACCTTTCTACCATTATATGCATTGTACAATCTATGGATTATGCAGAGTGTTGGGTTTTGATGGAGATTCAACAGTGTCAGCTGAATTATTGACGATGGCTATGGACATTCAACACCCAGATGTTAACAAAGATTACAATTATGTGGGCTATGTGGTTGAACACATTCATAATGCTCTAGTTGAAATTCAGAGTGGTGCACCCAACCCTACATTCAAGCATTATTCATTGCTGATGCATTTAATCTTGTTCTATAATGTTGAGTTCATGGATAAAGAATTGGAGCTTTTCAAAGAAGAATTGGGTGTCTTAATGCCAATACAAAGATGGACCCAGGTTTGGGACAGTAGTTCTCCCCATTCTTCTTTCCTTTTCTTTGAAAATTGGATTGTTTCGCCAATTATGGAAATGCTAGGAATAAATAGGGAACGATTGTCAATTAATGTTAGGAGAGTTTTGAGACCTTACCAGTATGTTCCAAACTAGTCTATTTCACATAACTGGGGGGACTTTTATTTTTTTGATAACTTTACTGTGATGAGAGTCTATGGGTGTCCTCAGCCTCCCCATATTTTACCAAAATTTGTTCCAATGAGGATTGCTTTTATGGAGTTTATTTGGCAATTGACCCTAGTTGAAAAAGAATACCTTGAAAAACACAAGAAGGGTTCTCTTCTTCCTAGGCTTTGGGTTGCATCTGATTTTACCATTGGTAGGAGTTCCTTTGATGAAGTAAACAATTTACTTAAACAATATAGGTTGGTTAATGCTGTGTCTAGATTCTGTGATCCTGAACAATTTATTAAAGTTGCATTGCCAAAAATGACACCTTGGGCCACAATAAAGGACCATGAACCATTGGATGATGAAGATGTGGTTAGAAATTTGCTAAGAAAAGATGAAGTACAAGAAAGGAGAAGAAAATGGACAAAAATGATGAGAGTTGAAGCAAAATTGAAGGTTGCTGACCCTAGTTTCTCAGGTTTTTGCCTTGATAGCCCCATACTTGGAGAGGATTAACAAAACGCTGAGTTTATATGAAACTCTGATGGAACAAATGCCTCAAATTCCATAAGTGGCTTCTCAGCAGCAAGACCCCCAAGATGGACATTCTTCACATGGCAAGAGGCCACTTATTGTGTATGCTAAAGATGTAGAGAGTGGGGATGAAGTTCAATCTACCCGAGTGCCAGCTACAAAGAAACAAAAAACCTAAGAGGTCAGTACAATTGTGAGGAGAGACCCTGCTAGAGCAATTGTTACAGAACAAGGACAATACTTTCATCAAATAAGGACACATATCAGAGAAGCAGGGCAGAATGAAGAACATGGAGAAACAAACGAAGCCCTTACTCAAGGCTTTGATGAGCATGTGATGTTGTCAGATGAGTTCATGAAAGAGGATGCCTATATTAAGTCAGAAGAATTTAAGTTTTTTGACAAGGTTAAAACAAAGACAATTAAGACAAAATATGATCATAGAGGAAGCAAATGAAGAAAAGAAATAGGAGATCATCAACACACTGTAGGAATATGATCCTACCAGGGAGCAAATATCTATGGAAAAGGCAAGACAATTGATTAAGAGTACTAGTATGATTATGATGCCTGACTGGGATATCCAGTCTACTTTTATTATTGATCAGATTAGGAAGCAAGAGGACCCAATGTTAAAACTGAATTTGAAATTGGAGATGTAATAAGAGGATCGGGATTTAATCCTAAGTCAAAGACACTTGCTACTTGGTCTTTGGCCCCTTCCACTCAAAAGACCCACCTTCTAAATATCCAAGTAGAAAAGAAAGCTGATAGAATGATTTGGAACTTGCAGAACACAACTGACACGAAGATTGCCTCATTTTTGACTCAAGTTTCTTTCATGAATTTATCAAAAATAGAGGATTTTTCAAGAAGATACATAGAAACATCTACCCAATTGATTGCATTGTCTAAAAAATATGAAGAGACACTGATGAAGAAGGGTGCTCTGGAGGAAGAGTTAGTGGAGTTGAAAGAAAAAATTGCAAATGAGCCCCCTCCAATATAGATTACAGAACAAGTACAAGAAATACCAGTTGATGTGACAACAAAAATGGAGGAATACACAGGGAAAATTGAAAAGATTGAAAAGGAACAAAATGTCAAGGCTATCTCTATTGTGTCAAGAATTATGAAACACAGGATTAATGTATTGAAAGGAAAATTGATGGTAGTGCATGATTTGCACATTTCTTTGAAAGAGGCAAGTAAAACATCCTCTGAGGTTGTCGCTTTTCTTGGACCTTTGTTCAATGTTTGGTCAGGAAGAAGCAGATTAATGGATAAGCTAGATACTTCAATGATGTATGTGACGAGTTCCCTCCCAAGATCAGTGACACTAAAGACATGGTGGAGGTAATGAATGCAACTTATGCATTTTTCACAGGGAAGGATGTGCTTATAAGTGAAAAATTGCAGACATTTGGGGAAGGTTATAGTAAATTGGTGCCTTCAATTTAAGGTAGTAATGGAGATTTGAAATCAGTTTCTGATTGGACCAGCAAATTTGATTTGATTCTGGAGCAAGAAGAAATAATCAAGCATGTAAATGAACATGTTGATGCTAATTTCCTTAACGATATGCTTGATTCACTGTTCAAGGTTGAGGTTGACCATGGAAATTTTACTGTTGAGTCTAGGGCAGTTACAAATGCCAGATGGACATATTCAGTTGCAAAGTTGGAAGAGGTAAAGGCATTCAGTTGGCCAATAGACAAAGAGGTAGACAGGTGGCAAGCCAAAGAAGAAATCTCAGGTTGAGGTTGCTACCCAATTTTCCTCACAGTAATCCTAAGCTTGTTGAATCCTCATCTTATAAAAGGATTCCAAGATTAATTTTAGAGGGATGACCACTTTTTCTTTTTGATCGGTAGAGAGGGATGGCCAGTTGGCCACTTTTATTGATGTTGAACTTGAAAGACTCTTATATAGTTATAATAGCTCAACTGTTCAAGAATTTGATGTGCATAGTTGAATCACATTGTGAATTTACTTTGTGATATCATTATGAATATAATATCAATATCATTTGCAGTTTGAGATCTTGACATAATTGTCTGTGTTGAATTTATGTTTGCACTCTTAATTGAATGGTCAAGGATTTTTCAGTTTACATATGAGTATGGGTTGTGTATGTAATTGCATTATTCATAATTTCATTCCTATTTATCTGCAAATGAATCTTATTGAAGTTTATTATCAGGTTGTCTTTGAATTGTAAGTGACTCTATGCCCTAGGATAAGGCACTGGTTTGTTGTCTTGATGTTTTACTAATTATGTTGTATTCCTATCTATTGTGGTGTTTAATACTTTCATTCTTAATACTCTTATGATTTTATATGCTATGGATGTTTATGTAATATATATGGAGGTGTTCTAACTTCTATGACTATGTCTATAATCCACCCACCGATTACAATGAGGTGAACCCTTAATATGATTCCAGACTAACAAAAATTTTGCATTCCTGGGCATAATAGGATTAGGAAGCATTAAATGAAAAATTACATACACCATAACAATGCAACAAATGAAAAAAGTTAAATCTCATGATTCTGATCATTTGACAGAGATAGAATTATACACAAAATAAATTTATATATAGCTCCTTCAAGAACTTGCAGAAAGCTTGACACTAAATGTTTTTCATTTGCTCTGTAAATGACTATATAGTATACAACTTGCTCCCTTCTCCTAGAGTCTAGAATCACTACTGGAACTAGAAAAGAAACCCCAATGACTATACAACTTGCAAAACTACTCGAGCCATGCCATTATCACCCTGATGTCTTCAGATGGAATGTGAGATGTTACGTTCTATCCAACAGATCATTTCCAAATAGAGGAGGAAGCCTTCATGCCCAGGAACAGAGACAATGGAAAGAGGAGCCTGAGCCTTCATGCCCACAATCAGGGAAAGTGGAAACAAGAGCTTTAGGGTAAATGTAATATGTTGGGGAGGGGTTGCAGCTTCCATGTCATCACAAAGATGACTGGCTACCACTCCCCACCCGAACACATCCTTCTTTCATTCCTCTGCGGGTTCCTTCTTCAAACCCCTTGCCATCCTATGACAAAGTAGAAGCAGAAGATGTGCCATGCTTGGCCTTTCTTGACAAGAAAAGATTTTCACACCCCCTCTGGCAATCCTTCTCACTTTCGCAACCCCTCTGACAATAAACAATCTCACACAGAAGAAAACAAAAAAATACCCATTTGGTATCACAGAGCACACAACAACTCTATGCAATCCTGCTCAAACATCATCTTCCTTTCTGAGGAAAAAGCCACTCTCAGAAAATGAAAAAGGTTTCTTTTATGAGTTTCTCTTCTACCAATTAAGTCACCACTCCATTGTATTTATAACATTTTCACACTTCATTTGGTGATGCTCATTCACATGAAAAATCATCATTTTGGTGTTTTTCAACATGACTGTAGACTCTAGAAGTCATGCCTATCAAATCCACTGCATCTTGCTAAGGCTCATCTATTATGAATGATTTTGTTCTGATTTTATTCCTCCTTGATTTGACAAATTCTGCTTCAGAATCCCTGACAACAAGCAACCCGAGCTCTTATTTCTCAGAGAAATACATGATCTCCCATCTCTAACTTAGAAGCTATCAAATCCTTTTATGCCTCTGAAACCGTCGTCCTTGCTTGTCTAATCAACTTTGACTCAAGAGAAACCTTCAAACTAGTCCCTCAGGAATGAGTCAGCATCCAAGCCTTAAAAATTTGAGGTTGTGAGCTAGCGACCAGATAGTTTGTGGTTAAGTTTTATGGTTATCGCCAGCTTGCGAGGTAAAATATCTGAAGACGTGATCAAGCCGCGATCTGGCGACAAGTTGGTTTGGGTTTACATCGCGAGGTCTCTAGCTTTTTGGGTGTTAGCGTTTTATGTTACCGAGTTGGAGATTGTTAGTGAAATTGCTTTGGTCGCAAGGTCTTAAGTTGGTCTGATGTCATACATTATAGCCGCGAGAGTTAGCGAGTAACTCATTTCATACAGTTTTTGCTAGCTCTCATGTTTGTTTAATGTTATCATTTTTTAGGTCATGAGCTAGCAACTAGACAGTTTGTGGTTAGGTTTAATGGTTATTGCCGTCTAGCGAAGTTAAATGTCTGAAGACCTGATCAAGCCGCGAGCTTGTGAGTGAAGTGCTAGTGGTTAAGAGATAAATAGTTTTATGTTGGCAAGTACGCGACAAGGGTTAAAGTTACCACTATCTCCAAGTCGTTGCGGTGACGAAGGCTTACCATTTGTGGTTGAGAATTGGCGAATGCCAGTTCAGTTTCTCTCAGTCGCTAGATCTCGAGGTTATGAAGGCTTAGCATTTTCAGCTTGCGAGTTGGAGATAGAGAGAGTTGTAAGGGCTTGTCGCTAGGTCGCGAGATTTCTAATGGGCAGTCTTCCAGGCAGAGAGTTGACGACTGTGTGCCACGTGTTTTAATTACTTAAAGTTAATATCTTGAAATCGCCAATATTTTTTTTTATGGTTTGAAAATAGCTTGAAATCGCCAATATTTTATTTTTGTGGTTTGAAAATAGGTTGAAATCGCCAATATTTTTTTTTAATGGTTTGAAAATAGGTTGAAATCGCTAATGCAAATATTTTTTTGGTTTTAAAAACATTACAATTCGCCCATGCAATTATTTTTTGGGTTTTAAAAACAGTACAATTCACCAGGATTTTTCACAAACTTTGAGCGATCACGACTAATTCACCAATGGAGATTATTATTTTTCTTCATAAACCGCAAAAATTTGCCAATAAAATTAAAATTTTCTTTGGAATTATACAACTTTCGCCAGGTTTTTACACCTTGTCCAAGGGAGGGGTTTCTTAAAGTTTTCCCTGATGGATATACATATATGTGCTTATATGCATATATATCTATATACATACTTATATATCTATATATATATGCATATATATGTAAGTAAATATAGCTTTGGATATTTAAACCTGTTATATGTGTCCAAATGAGCATGTGTGTATCTGTCACATCTGCGGAGGTGTCATCCCAATTCTGTCACGTCGTATCAATTCGAGATTGTTGATCGCTCTGTCATTTATTCTCTATTTGTCTTATATCCTAGTGTCTCCAATTTGCTAAGAGTTCAAGCCGTGTTTTGCATATTTCAGCTTCTGAGTCTATATATGTCTATATATATAGGAATTTATGTATATCTCTATCTGAGTGTGGATGTGTATCTGTCTGTGTATGTATTGTATATAGTTTTTGTCATATTCTTGTCTATAATTAACCTTGTCTATATCTGTCTGTGTATGTATTGTATTCATTTGCATCTATAGAAGGGAGTAGTCTCTGCTCTCAGGATATTATTGATAAGTATATATGTGATTACATGCGCTTATAACTATATATATGTTTGTATATACCTGTATATATAGTTATATATGTATATGTGCATCTATATATGTCTCTTCTATCATATATATGCATGTGTACACATATAATAATATAAATACAACTGTATACATACATATATATCTCTATCTACACATGTACATATGTATACCTTCCAATATACATGTGAATGTGCTGTGAATATACTGTTTCTAGGATTATGTTTCAATTTCTATCTACGTATGAGTATCCAGTTTTCAATGCCTGTGTGTTGATGATGTAGTTCTATTTGTTCCATCTGCCCCTAAATTGGTTAGCTTATCTGCCAATGTGTTAGCTTCCCTATAGATGTGATTGATGATGTATTTTGAGGAGCTTCCCATTAGCAAGAGGGCTCTATCCAATAAACTTTTGAGCTCCCAGTTCGACATTGTTTTGGTCCTTATTGCATTAATAATAATGGCCGAGCCCCCTTCTATTTCTAATTTGGATCTTTTTAATTGTTTGCATAGGTTTAAACCTTCTATTAGGCTCAACAGTTCTACCTTATTGTTAGTGCAATGCCCTAGATATCGTTAACTCGATCCAATACATAACCCTTCATGTGAGTGAATTATACATCCTGCCCCTGCCTCCCCTGGATTGCCTCTAGATGCTCCATCAAAATTGAGTTTTCACCATCTAGTCTGAGGGCACCCATTTGCATGCTTTTCTATCCTCGATCTTATCTTTGTTCCCCTTCCCAAAGAAAGGAGGGATTTTAATCCCCTTCCACTGTTTTTTGATATAGTTATCCCACTATGTAAATGTCTTATCATGTTGTGGAATGGTCATATTCCTATTATTGGAGGTTTCTGTGATGGAGGCTTTTATTTTTGCTATCAAGTTTTCTACCTTCATTTCTGTTTCCTGAAAGATTCTCTTGTTCCTCTCCTTCCAAACCTCCCAAATTACTATTGCTAGACTGCATATCCATAGATTGTGGAAGATGCTATTCCTTTTGATGATTGGCCAATTTCTGAGCCAATCCTTTAGGTAAGGGATGATGGTACCTAACCATCCTAATTATGCCATTAGCCAATACTAGCATCTCTGTGTATAGTTACAGGTTGTGAATATGTGGTCATTTGTTTCCTCATCTTTCTTGCATAAGACACAAATTGAGGGTCATTCGAAACCTCTAAGTTTAAATTTCTCCACAATTAGGACCTTCCCATGAAATGCCGCCCAAGCAAAGAAGCCAACTTTTGGGAGACCGAATTTGTCCCAATAAATTGTGTTAGGGGTGTAGTCTTTGATAATGTTTGCCTCATCATATATGGTTCTAAAACCATCTTTGTAGTTGTATTGACCATCCTTTGACTTTGACCATATAAGCTCATCTGGCCCAGGTCTGAGTGTTATTATTCTACCCTCAAGAATTTGCAGCAATTCTTGGTCTTTGTTGTGCACTAAGAATGGGAGCATGTTTTTCCATTTCCATCACATTGTTGATTCGAGTGCCAATGTCATATAATCCTTTACATGGCTCCCCCGTAAAGATTTCATTTGGTTTTTAATGCCTACTGTGTTCATTAGACTGTCTATTGAGGGGTAACCACCCTAGGAATCGTCCCAGGACAAGGTTGTTCTACCATCGTGAATATCTTAGGATAGGTGGTTCACTAGGAGTGATCGACTTTCTCTTATAAAGTTCCAGATTCTAGATCCATTGGGTGGGTTTGATTCCCTAAATATTGCCTCTCTCTGGTTTTGTGTTATGTATTTTCTCCTAAGGATTCTGACCCATTTTGCTTATGAGGATGTATATATTCTCCATGCCAATTTTGCCCCTAAAGCCATATTTTGCCACAATAATTTTCTTATTCCCATGCCTCTATCACTCTTTTCTCGACATATCTTTTCCCATGATATCAGTTTCATTTTGTTTTTATCTTCTGCACCATTCCAATAGAAGTCCCTCATTATTTGAGATGGTTTTTTATAGGTCCCTTTTGGAAGTGGTATACAAGATAGAAGATAGACAGACATTGTTGCTAATACTATTTTTATGAGGGTTAATCTTCCTGCCCCTGTCAGCCATAAGGCTTTCCAGGATGACAACTTCTTCCTCACTTTTTCAATCAAGGGATCTCAAAGTTTATTCATTTTGATACCTTTGTCTAGAGGCATCCCTAAATACGTGATTGGTAGATGCCCTATTTTGTAGCCTAGATACAAAGCTATCCTGTATTCCTCATGTGCTTCCATTTTAAAGAAGAATATTTATGATTTCTCTTTGTTTACCATCTCTCCTGAGGCCAGCCCATAAGACTGTAATATGTTCTTAATTTCCTTAGCTTCCTTTAACTATCCTTTTCCCAAAATTATTGTGTCGTGAACAAACTATTGATGGGTGCATGGTTCTACTCCACCCGTGATCTGAATTCCTGTCAGTCTGCTGGACCTCTGTGATGCATCCAGGCTTCTACCTAAGGCTTCAGACATATTTATAAATAAGAATGGGGATAAAGGATCCCCCTATCTGAGTCCTCTGGAAACTTCAAAGAAGTCTTCCGGTTTCTGATTTAGTAAGATAAAGAACCTAAGGTTTGATATGCAGAAGTAAACCCAATTTCTCCATTGTTTGTTAAAGCCAAATGCCTTCATGCAGCTGCAGAGGAAGTACCAATCCACTTTGTCATAAGCCTTTTTTATGTCTAATTTTAGCAGCATGTTAGGTTGTCCTTGGATCTGACAGGAGTGGATGGCTTCCTAGACAATAATGATTCCATCTAAAATTGATCTATTGGGTATAAAGCCTGTTTGTTCTTCTGATATTATGGCAGGCAGTAATTTTTTTAATCTATTAGCCATGACTTTAGCTAGTAGCTTATAGATCATGTTACATAGAGAACTGGGTCTGAACTCATCCCATTTTGAGGGGTTCTCCTTCTTTGGAATTAAGGCCAAAAATGTGTTATTAATTTCTTTTAGGAATCTCGCTGCATTGAGGGCGGATTTCAAGGCATTAGAAACCTCATCCCCTAAGATGTGCCAACATTTCTGAGAAAAATAGTAGGGAAGCCATCCAGTCCAGGGGCTTTGTCTTCGTGAAATTGTGCCAGAGCTGTTTTAACTTCTTCATGAGTGATTTTAGAGTTACATTTTATTATCATCCTCTGTTATCAGTCTGAGTATGTTATTTGTTAAGCTTCTATTGTTAGGGAGGTCTGAGTGTTCCCAGTTGTTAAGGATATTTTCAAAATACTTAATTGCATCTTTTACAATCAGATCTTGATCCATTATGATCTGATCACTGTCATTGGTGATTTGGGTAATTTTGTTTGTTGCCCTTTTAATTTTGACACTGTTGTGAAAAAAATTGATGTTTCGATCACCATCTTCTAACCATGTCTCTTGAGATTTCTGTTTCTAGTATATCTCTCGTCTGGCCAAAATGCCTTCATATTCACATAAAAGCATTTTCTCAGCTTCATATGTTTCAGAGGTCATCCCGTTTTACATCACATCAGTTTTTATTGTCTCCATCTCATTCTCAATTCTTGACTTTTCCTCAAAGATGTTTTTAAATTTCTCTTTGTTCCAATTTAATAGCCTGTGCTTGATCTCTTTCATCTTAGAGACCAGACAGTACATTTTTGATCCTACAAAGATATTATCCTTCCACCATTTTTGTATGTTGGGGAGGAAGTCTTCATGTGTAAACCACATTCTTTCGAACTTGAAGGGATACCCTATTTTATTTGTTTCCACCACAAGTTCTAAGTGTACCGAGTAGTGATCAGAGCCTGACCAAGGTAATACTGTAGTTTTTAGTTTTGTATGGAGTTCGGTTAGATCTCCTTTAAAGAAGAATCTATTGAGTGTTTCTGCAATGTTGTAAAAATATTTTCTTTTGTTATTCCATGTGTGAAAACCTGTCTCTGTTTTGATTTCGAGTAAGCTATTGTTATTTATCCAGTCTACGAAGTCTCTTTGTGATTGTTTAATGGTTGTTATACCACTTCTTTTATCAGATGAGTATAAGATGGTGTTGAAGTCACCACCTATGATGATGTGTTTTTCATCCCGAGTATTTAAGTAGTGTTCTATTTCCTGCCACACTAATTTCTTTTTGTCTATTGGAATTGGGCCATAAACATTAATGATTATAAACTCAAGATTTAGATTAAGGGCTCTAACTCTGCCAACCATCCAATTTTGCATTTTGGTTTGACATGTGAATGCAACTGCATTTTTTCTCCACATTATACCTAGTCCCCCCTATGCCCTTGTAGACTCCACAGCTTCCATCTGCCATTGGGTGAATTTTCTGCTAAAATTATTTATATCAGTCTTGCCTAGTTCTGTTTCTTGTATCATAACTATATCCATAGCATATTTAAGTATGCTTCTTTTAATCAGTCTCTGTTTGTTAGGTGCTCCCAAACCCCTAACATTCCAAGTAAGTATGTTTATGTCTCTTTGAGGGGATGGGGATATTTTCCTTGCCCCGACAGTGTTGTAATTTTGGCCCACCCCTTCGCATCCCCATCCATCTTCCTTTTGTCTAAAAAAGACTTCCTACCTCTTTTGTTGCTCATAGATTTACCATAGTCAGGAGTTGATTTCTCACCTCTCGTTTGGACAATACCTTTGTTTTGTGGATTGGTAGATCTGTTGTCTAATATTGTGTTATTTTTCGTTACCTGCATATTGATTAGTTCCTTGATAATGAAATCTCTTTCCTCATTTGCATTCAACCCTTCCACAATAGGGGATTCCTCCAGAGTGGTATAGGTTGTGATTGTATCTTGTTGGGCCACCTTAGTCAGGCTGATGATTAGTAGGGGTGTTTTGGGGGGGATTGAACCTGTTCTATAATGGGGATGTTAACATTCTCTGCCCAATTTGTCGGAGTATCAATGAGTATTTGTTCGACAATTTCTTTAGCTATTTTCCCCATTAGGTTATCTATAACATTGTTCAATTATGCTTGGATCTGTTCCTCATTATTATTAACCTTAGTTTATAAGGTTCTGTCAGGACTGTTACCCAAGAGTGAGATAGGAGGTGGAGTTGGGGTAGTATCAATCTCTTGCTGACCAATGTTTATAATAAAGCCACCCCTATCATCATTAAATTGTATGTTTATTTTCTCATTTGAAGCTTCATTTTTATCCAATACTATCACTTGGGGCTTTTGCAAATTAGGACTTGACCTCTTGTAGAAAGCTAAATCTTCTGCTATTGGTCCATTATACCATACCGGTTTTCGACTATATATGCCATCTATTGTTTCTAAGATTATATTTTTTAGGACTCCCTTGCTTTTGTTTATTTCTATTAGCATTTTTATATCTGAGTGATCCGGCCAATTTTTTTCTACAACTATGAATTTGCCCAGACTATCCCCAATTTTTATAAGGATTTTAGCATGCATTAATTCTATAGGAACATTGTGGATTTCTATCCATTTTGATTTCATTTCAAATTCATATCCATTAGCATCAAATTTCAGTTGCCAATCAATGAAATTAAAATTTGTGCCTTTGTAAAAAAATATAATCTTCATGCAATAGTTTAACCTTTAGAGATTTATCATGGCATTCAATGTATAGAAAGTTATTTGCTAGGTTTGTTATACTTACTTGGTCGTGGAATTTTGTTTTCCATCATTCCACAATTTCGTCGAGTGGCTAGTTGTTCCCTCCTCATTTTGCAAAGAGTCCGTGCCTTCTACAATAATTACTTAAATCCTTTACTTCTCTAGGGTTCGTGATTTTGATGGGCTTTGGGTCGGTTTTTGTCACTGCTAGGGAATCCTCTTTTCTTGTGACATGATGTGTTGGGTTTCCCATCTTCAAGACCGGAAATGGTTTTGCGAATTTAGGGCCATGAAATGACAGTGCCCTTCCTCCATCCTTAGCAGTCTAACATAACCCTCCCCTTTGTTGGTAAGTGGGTGTGTATTCTGTTGTGGCTTTCGGAGGGGTTGTCCAAGGCCTAAGTAATTTGCTCGAAAACCTAGCAATATCTTGTTTGCTTTGGTGGTGTAGTTGGGGATTTAAGAGGTGATGGGAATCAACCACATTTTTGTTTGTTCTGGCACCCTAACTTCCCTCTTCTCTGCCCTAGCTTCTTTCTTGCCCACTACCACTTGCCACGAGTGGTTATGTGATGAGAATTCCCTGCCATATGGAGGTTTTCCAGCCATTTCAAAGTTCCTACCCTGGTATGGGCGATGGTCGCCGGGATAGCAATATGCAGAGTCTACGACCACCCTAGCAGCCCATCTCCTCTCTACCCTAATGGTGCGCTTTCTCTTCACAATATCCCAAGGTTGCTCTTGCAGAGGGGGAACCCTACCGGATGTTGAAGCAACCCCAGCGCATCTCCGCCCACCATCGACAACGCAGTCGTTCGCATGATCAAAAAATTGCAGAGCCATTCTCTGGCTATTGTTTTTTTTTTTTAGCTTTTGCGTCTTTAGAATTTTCAATTGTTTATATTAGCTTATTATTTACAATAATCTAATTTTTATTGACATTTCTATTTATGGTGATTTTATATGATAAAATAATCTTTTTGTAAAGAATTACTCACAAAGTTAAATAAAAATACAAATTTGGAAGTACCACTTAAGCTCATACTATTATAGGTAATACAAGTCTAAATTAATAATAACCAATCTAGCTTTTTAGGAATATGTACTTTTTTTAATATATATTTCAAGCATAGTATTAGTGTAGATTATTTGGAATTATGTAAAGAAATGGTTCTTGTTTATTTAGAATGAAACTCTCTTTAGTCTCAAAAAGGGTCATACATTGATATTATTCTAAATAATATATGAATATGAGTACTGTGATTCTAATCTATGTATACAATTAGTGTCTAGAGCATTTCTAGACAAGGCATGTAAATGTCATTGTCTTCAAATGACAATCATTCTTTGATTACAAAGCCAAGGAATCCCACCCTTCATTTATTACTTGTAATACAACTTTAATTCTTATTTTATATCTTGTCATCTAATTTATTCCATTCCTCTAATCAACACTTTACACTTAATTCTTAGACTAATTTATCTTTAATAATGTTTATTTACTTATTAACCTAAGAAAAGTTCATTTTTATTTTTCAATAAGGAATAATGTATAAATTATTTACACTAAATAAAATAAAATATTTTATTAATATATTAACTTATGTATAACTTATTTTGTTGGGTTCTAGATCCTGGTAAAATCTTTTGGGTTTCGGGTCCCTTCAAAACCCGTTGTATGGGGTTTTTGGTTCCCTTAAAACCCGTTTTCCCTTATTCAAAAACTTATTAAAATTCAATTATATAATTCCTAATTAATCATTTTCAATTACATCAAATCGTCTTTATCTAAAATTAAAAAAATTAAAACATAAACTATAGGCAACTTTTACTTTTTTTGATGTATTATAGAAGATTTGAACTTAGCACCATCTAGATGCATATAACATAGACTTTGTCATTAAACCAAATATCCTTTGACATAAATTACAAATACTTATACATTTTTTCTCAACCTGATTTAATTGTAAAATAGTTCAATTGTCATCCTTATGATTAGAACTATACTAGTCAGAATTGCTTTGTTAACTTTCACCTCCACACTGGCGAGACAACCTTCATCAAAGTAAAATAAGCTAATTCACAATATCAGGATTGAAATTATATAAGTTACCCAACAAAATAAATTCAAAACTACCTCGCTGATAAAACAGAATAAATGAAAGAATCTGTAAAAGACAACTTAAACAAAGTTGTTTTAAGATCAGTTGAGAATGAACTGAATTCCATTATTTATATTGTTCTGAACTCATGGAGAACAATGCTCTGATACATACTATTCTATCAGAGATGCCATTGAAACTAATAAAAAACTAAATATATATTTTAAATTCAAAAGCGTTGTTATAACGCTGATAATCTTCAATCTATTTTCAATTCAAAAGCGTTGTTATTACGCTGACAATCTTCCTTAACATACATAACAATAACAAAAATAAACCATATTTATCAAAGTAGATGAGAAGGGTGTGTAGAAGTAGTGTGGCCAAAACTGAAACGCCTTGTTAAAGATTGGAGTAATTTGGCAGAGATGCAGAATTTGTTCTTCACCATTGAATTCTTCAGACGTATCATAAAACGCACAGAATTCACAGCCTTCTTGAATAGACAATGCCCCACACTTTTGAATATCTTCTTCTTTATCTGCCCTCGCTGTGGTGGAAGTTTCACCACCTTGTTATTGCTATTGCTTGGGGTGTGGGGCACCATCACCATCTCATTCATTGTCCTCATCTTTCTCACCTTACCTTAACCAATCAATAAGCCAACATATATATAAATAATCTTCATTCACAAGGTTGGCATTTGGGCATACAGAATTTTCTTGGTTATTTCCACACAAGGGATCATATGCTCCCTGAAAAAAAAGATAAAGAAATAAGCATTGCATTTGTCATCGACTTTTTCTGTGGTCCACAACTGGGTATTCATGGTGATTCATTGAAATAGGAGGCATCTTAGATGTAAATTTGATTTGATTGTACTTAAAAGCTTTGAATTTTGGCAAATGACATAATCAGGGAAATGTTATTATCGTCAGCTTTGGATGATGATCGCTCACTTTTAGAAGAAGAAGAATAATAAATGGAATTGTGTGTAAACAGAGATAAGACAATACCCATTAATTTCTCATCGAATTATTCTTATTGACCAACCAGCGTGGGTTAAATAATTTTCCAGTTGGCATAGCATCTAACCTTTTGACTTAATCAGCATCGTTAATATTATTGGAGTCTCTTTCTCAGATGTCATTCCTTATGGACTCACAAGGTTAACATTCATCTCCTCTCTACGTGATTGGAAACATTTTTTCTCTTAGTTCCATATTGCCACATGAAATGGATAGCTGAACAACGCAATGTCAGGTACCACCTTACACGGCTTACCTTGGAGAACTAGCTTTGTCCAAATTAGATTCTATCTCACCACATGGAGACACACTTCACTTCCTCCCTAGCAGTGGTGAACCACTTGGAATAACAACCAATGGTCTCAAAGGCTTCTAATCACAAGGTTTATAGTGGTATTTGTGAATAGTGAAACCATTTGTAAAAGTTAGAGATTAGGGGTCTCCCACATTCTTCTCCTTCTCACCAAACAAGTCTTAGTAGACTAAGGTCTTGTAACTTAAATTTGAACAACACTGGATACACTTTGAGGTACATCTTTCACTCGCCTCGTTTATATACCCTACTAGAAAATATAGTTAAGGTTGACTTTGAGGTGATGAAATCTCCAAGAAAACCTCCTAATAAGGAAAGACTATAATAGGTGTTTTTGATCACCCCAAATCACATGAAGCACGAGAGGAGATCATACAGACAAACTAATATGCTTTGGGTAACACTAATCTACTATAAACAAATTAATTATGTAAATTTTTTGTCATCCAAGATTGCACTAGACATAAGGAGAGATCATACATCTACACAAGCTCCCAAACATGGAAAACAAGTTCATTAACTAGCTAAACTATTTTAGTGCCTAGGTTAGTTCATCAAACCATTTGTAGTTGAAAGATATTGATCTTTGATAGGCATAAACAACTATACCATTTCATTAGTCAACTAAACAACCAAGTTAGGGCAAAAATCCCCTAGAAAAATGGAATCTAAAACATAAGTGCCTTAATACAAGAAAGAGGCTCAATTACATGTAGCAAAAGCACTACTTTTAAGAACACAAGCACAACTTTGTGAAACAAAGGTGCAATTCTATAAAAAAGGGTCTTGAAAATGCAAAGGAAAACAAAAGTGTATCTTATTAAAGTAAAGGCACCTTTAATTGAACAAAGTCATCTCATATTGAAAAAGAGGTGCCTTTCTATGCTACAGAGACAGTTTCACAAAAAACCTTTAAATTGACTATTATACCTTCAAAAATAGTGTTTTGGGGACCCATAATTGTTGTTAATCTTAGAGGAGCTTTAGATATAGTTATGGAAAATTCAAATCCTTCAAAATAAAGTCACTAAGCATATCCAAGAGGCTCCACGATAGCTAAAAAGATTAATTTGTTGGAAAAGACAAAAACATTTTTTGTAATAAACAAGTTAAGGGACCTACAAAATAAATGTTAGGAGGGTCTATGATCAATTAACAAGCTCAAAAGGTCACTCATGTAATGATATTTTAAAAAATGTAAAAATTTCAATAACTCACAAAATATTAATGATAAAAAACCTTATTTTTAGATTGTAGCTTCAGTATTTGATCATCGTTTACTTTGGTAAAAAAAAATTATGTAAAAAACACAGCCATTTGGAAGTTCTAGGTGAATCTTCAAAATCTAAGGTTATGTCCACTTTTTCCCAATTAAGATCCACACGTATGATAAGATATCACTTGATAAGATCCATGCATATGATAATGGAATTAATATAATGTAAAAGATAGATCTAACTTAGCACAAGAGATGTTTTTGGGCCAATATGCCATAATATCTGATAAATATAGAAATATAGTAAATCATTGAGATAAGGTAACAACACACAATACTCATTATGGAAGAAGCCACTGCAGGCCATATCTCCAAGAGATTTCAAACACAATATCATACTTAACACACATCTTTTATAATGATAATAACATTACTTATATAGACCTCCTTTTTATAATACAACCAGCTTAAAGGATGTGTGTCACATCAACATCTCCATCTACCCAAATACATTACAATATCATGTCCCTAGGTATGCAACAAGTTAAGACAAAAAGTGACGTCCTATTAAAATAGTTGTGTTTTCATTAGACACATTTTTTAAGATTTATTTAAAAATATATCAAAATGGGAAAAAACCTAATCCATATATTAAATTTTTTTAAAGTTTAATACTAGATATGAGCAAGATTTTTCACATAGACTCATTTTCTACCATTTTATCAACTAAATTATATTGTCAATGTTCTAATAATAATGATAACAACAACAACAACACAAAACATAAAATATGCTATAAAATATGCATTTTATTAGTTTATATCATTTCACAATTTGAAAGATGTCACTTTTTAGATATTCAAGTTAAAAAGGTTAGATTAGTGTTGGTTGTTTGCTTTATAGAAGTGTGACACGTCTTTGAACCTTCATACACACAATCCTCTAGGCAACTCAGATTCCCCTCACATTAATATATGAGTCTACCTCGTGACAAAATGTTCAATGCAATAATCCTTCGAATAACCCCAACCAACCTTTCACATCATTTGGTTAATTCACATCCAATTCCAGTGAAACTTGAGTAGGAACTCAAATGCATTCATATTTCATATCCAACACCTTGAATCTCTCATCACAACGTCTTTTAAAGAAATAGGAACTTAGACATGTAGCATCAAAAGCACTCCCCCTGATATCCTCCCCTTGACATGGAACATTGGGTGAATCTTTATGTGAGAGGTACACTTCAACCTTTAAGAAAACTTTGCAACTCAAGTAACAATCTCAAAGGGTCCATTGAATTACCTTGAAAATATAGGACTAACAAATGTTCAATGGTTTGGGTTAGATTAGATCTACCGAATTCTCACCAAGATACCCATGCAATATTGGATGTGGAGTCAACAATTATTGCCTGTTTAATAACTAGAATAAAAAACACTAACTCAATCAAGGTATTTTACACATTATAACAAAACCAGATGATATCCAACAAATGTGGCCAATTGGATTGGTCTATTTGGAGAAAGTTCCTCAAGTAGTCTTTTAAAACTGCATTAATCTACTGAG
Source organism: Cryptomeria japonica (assembly GCF_030272615.1). Classification (NCBI taxonomy): domain Eukaryota; kingdom Viridiplantae; phylum Streptophyta; class Pinopsida; order Cupressales; family Cupressaceae; genus Cryptomeria; species Cryptomeria japonica. The sequence goes on from NC_081413.1 coordinate 524,188,676, forward strand.
TATTTTCATCTACTATCTCTAGATGACTCATCAACATTGATAGCTTTGTGCCCATGAAATTAAAAATCTCGATCCAAAAGTTACTTGCATATTAAAGGTCCCTAATACTTTGCAACATTCTAGAAAAAAGTATTCTATTACATCCTCTACTTTGCAAGTTACAAAAATACTATACTTGTAGAATCATTCAACCACTACCATTATGTTATTCCTACTATCCACATTTGAGAAAAAGGTTATGAAATCTATACTCACACAAGATTATGAATTCACATGGATGGGAAATGACTGCATTGGTGCTCGGATGACTACCTTGTCTTATTAGAAGGTAAGATGATTCTTAGCATAAAATCGCTCACCATTGGCCAATTGAGCCATTTTTCTATTAGTTAAGAAGTTTGCTTCTATCTCATATGCTCAACCCAAATTGAATCAAGACATTAATATAGAATCTTGTATCGTATATTTTTCTACGTGATGCACACCTTATAGTTAACATCAAGTACCCATCCTTCATGATAAACTTCCAAGTTCTTCCTACACTGACACACTTGACCAACTTGAATAAATCTTAGTAAAACACTCCGCAAGGAACCACTTCATTCTCCACACATTTTACAAATGCAAGAATAGAATTGTAAAATTTATTCATTATGCTGAAAAAATAATTATTTGATGCTAATTTATTAAGATAATACAAGATTGGTTTAAAAAAAAATGAGATATTAATATGACATTAAGAGTAAGTTATACACGAGTTTGCATGAAAATCAAGGAAGTGAACCACCATCCTATAGATTAAACATGTGATGGAAAAATAAATATAAATAAGATGGGGCATCGATTTATTTTTTTACCTTCTTGTTATTTGTAATTCCTTTTTGTCTCTTTTGATTTCTTGGAGGGAATCAGAGGAGACATTGTTCACCAAGCAGGGGAGATTATAGGAAAAGAAGAAATAATTGAGGCTTGCAACGAATAATTTATGGAAGATAGAATTTCAAATATGTATAGTGCACTTAACATGAATCACAACTTTTTAAACATGTTGACTCTTGAATCACTCATATTTTGATTTTTACACTTAGTTGATTACTTCCACTTGTTATGTAAATGTATGTGTAGACACCTATTTCTGTCCACCTGATTAAATAAATTTTATATTTATTTAATTATCCTCCATCTAGATATTAATTAAATTTATATTTAATTAATCTATCATCCATTTTCTAATTATTAATTAAATTAATATTTAATTAATTCACCATTTTCTTCTATTAATTAAATAAATTATTCAAATTATTTGATTTAATTCATCTAGCCAAATTCAGACTATTAATTAAATAAATCATATTTATTTGATTAAATTTTCTTTCCACGTTTAATTAAATTCACATTTAATTAAATCCCTCTCACATTTAAATAAATCAATATTTATTTAATATCTATTCAAAAGGCAAGTTGCACCATTATTTTAAATAAATGAATCATTTATTTAAAAAAATCCCCCCCCCCCCAACTTGCACTTTTTAGAAAATACAAGTTGCAAGTTAACCCTTAAAGTTTTTAAGCCTTTAATGGCTTCCTATAGAGACTTCCCAAGCTTTTAATGGTTTCCCTTAAAGTCTTTTAAGCCTTTAATGGCTTACTTCTGGAGTCTTATTAAGCCTTTAATGGTTTCCCTCAAAATCTTCAAACAATTAATTCTTTATCCTCCTTTTTCTCATTTAAATAAATTAAGATTTATTTAAATAAAATCCAAAATTCACATTTAAATAAATCAATATTTATTTAAATATATCAAATGCAAGTTGTAACCAATAATTGAAATAAATTAATTTTATTTTAATTAAATCCTAAAAATCCTCCCACTTGCATTCTCCTACGAAATCCACTTGCATGCCTAAACCCCTTCTAGATTCTTCTAATCACTTCCAATTTAGCATTATCCCCCTCATAATCATTTGCACATTCCTTAAGAAAAATGTCACTTCTCAAAAACTCCCAAAGTCTTCAATAACCATTAAAGGTTTTATGTCTTCAAATGGTTAACCTCTAAAGTCTACCCACCAACTTAGGAATATTTTATGCCACTTGTCAATCATTTGAATTTTAGAGAGAAAATTAAATTTATTTACTTGCTCAAGATCATAAATCCGTCAAAACGGAATCTACTTTTTTAAGCTTATGATTATTGTTGTAGTTGAGAAGAGCTAAATTAATGATATCAAGTTTCCATGATCCATAAAGAACTTCTGGATTAGATTGTGTAAATATTTTTTTGCATCAATGTTTTGGATCACACTCTATGATCCGTCATCAAGATGTAAATTAACAAATATTGTTGTGTGCATACAAAGTTGCATGCACATTGATTTCAATTTTTCAATTCAAATGGACACTAAACTTTAAATGAAAAAAAAAACTACTTATTTAAGTGTATTTGAATAGTTGCTAACATACAATTGCATTTATTTGCATGTAAATTAGCAAACTTATAATTATAGGTAAACAAAAGCAGATATACAATTATATGTGAATAAATTTTTCAGACATACGCTTCCATATGTACATTAAAAACTTAGAAATATTATTCATAAACTACAAACACATTCAATATGTAATTGTATACAACTGTGACAAAAATCTTAAAATACTGATTGTAAAAACACATAAAGAAATCACAAGTCCCAATATTAAAATACTGATTGTTACTGATTGTAAAGACATAAATCACGACTGAAGCTCTAGGGAGGGCTATCAAATCTAAGCAATCTAACAAACTCTTGGAAGGAGGGAAAATAACTAAAAAATTTGTAGTCACACATCAACAATTTGCAGATAATAACCTCTTGCTGGGTGCAACAAAGATCAAGGAAGCAACCCAGCTAAAAATGCTTCTGGAATCTTTTGGGAAGGCCTCAAGTCAAATAAACTGATGGTTTAACCTCCTCGAAACCTATATCCTCGAAACCTCCTCGAAACCTATACCCTCATCGATATCTTTTATTGATGTAGCTTCTTTTTGTCTGATCGATATTATTCTTTCGATGAAAATGCTCCTTTCGGTGGGTCCTTTTTATGTTGCACCGATAGTATTATTTCCTCTAAAACTTTTCTCGTCGATGAAGACCCTCTCTGCTTTCTTCAATATCTTTTGTCGATGAAGTTATTATCTTCGGTGAGTCCTTTCGGCGTTTCCTTCCTTCGATGGCTCTTTTATATCGATGATAATTATTATTTTTTTAAATAAAAATGATCATCGTCGGAATTACGACGAATACCAAGCTTTCGACCGACGACTTCTTTGATCGTCGGCAGAGTCCATTGGATTGTCGAATTTTCGACGGGCATGGCATCGTCGACCAATCCGACGCCGAGTTTTCGACAGTGGATTTTGTCGACACTCCATGAAAATTTGTCGAAAATCCGACAAACGGTCGTACAACATCTCCTTCTACCCAAATACATTACAATATCATGTCCCTAGGTATGCAACAAGTTAAGACAAAAAGTGATGTCCTGTTAAAATAGTTGTATTTTCATTAGACACATTTTTAAAGATTTATTTAAAAATATATCAAAATGGGAAAAAAGCTAATCCATATATTAAAGTTTATTTAAGTTCAATATTAGCTATGAGCACGATTTTTCACTTAAACTCATTTTCTACCATTTTATCAACTAAATTATATTTTCAATGTTCTAATAATAATGACAACAACAACAACAACAACAACACAAAACATAAAATATGCATTTTATTAGTTTATATCATTTCACAATTTGAAAGATGTCACTTTTTAGATATTCAAGTTAAAAAGGTTATATTAGTGTTTGTTGTTTCCTTTATAGAAGTGTGACACGTCTTTGAACCTTCATACACATATACACTTCACACAATCCTCTAGGCAACTCATATTCCCCTCACATTAATATATGGGTCTACCTCATGACAAAATTTTCAATGCAATAATCCTTCGAATAACCCCAACCAACCTTTCACATCATTTGGTTAATTCACATCCAATTCTAGTGAAACTTGAGTAGGAACTCAAATGAATTCATATTTCATATCCAACACCTTGAATCTCTCATCACAATATCTTTTAAAGAAATAGGAACTTAGACATGTAGCATCAAAAGCACTCCCCCTGATATCCTCCCCTTCACATGGAACACTGGGTGAATCTTTATGTGAGAGGTACACTTCAACCTTTAAGAAAACTTTGCAACTCAAGTAACAATCTCAAAGGGTCCATTGAATTACCTTGAAAATATAGGACTAAAAAATGTTCAATGGTTTGGGTTAGATTAGATCTACCAAATTCTCAACAAGATACCCATGCAATATTGGATGTGGAGTCAATAATTATTGCCTGTTTAATAACTAGAATAAAAAATACTAACTCAATCAAGGTATTCTACACATTATTAAAAAACCGGATGATATCCAACAAATGTGGCCAATTGGATTGGTCCATTTGGAGAAAGTTCCTCAAGTAGTCTTTTAAAACTGCATTAATCTACTGAGTATTTTCATTTACTGTCTCTAGACGACTCATCAAAATTGATAGCTTTGTGCCCATGAAATTAAAAATATCGATCCAAAAGTTACTTGCATATTAAAGGTCCCTAATACTTTGCAATATTCTAGAAAAAAAGTATTCTATTACATCCTCTACTTTGCAAGTTACAAAAATACTATACTTGTAGAATAATTCAACCACCACCATAATGTTATTCCTACCATCCACATTTGAGAAAAAGGTTATGAAATCTATACTCACACAAGATTATGAATTCACATGGATGGGAAATGACTACATTGGTGCTCAAATGACTACCTTGTCTTATTAGAAGGTAAGATGATTCTTAGCATAAAATCGCTCACCATTGGCCAATTGAGCTGCCTTTCTATTAGTTAAGAAGTTTGCTTCTATCTCATATGCTCAACCCAAATTGAATCAAGATATTACTATAGAATCTTGTATCTTATATTTTTCTACGTGATGCACACCTTATAGTTAACATCAAGTACCCATCCTTCATGATAAACTTCTAAGTTCTTCCTACACTAACGCATGATGAATATTAAGGAGGGGGGGGAGGGGGTGAATTAATATACCAAAAAATACTGTAAACAAACTCTTAAACAATTTAGCAGATAACCGATAAAACGGATTCACTAATAAACCGGTTAAGATAAATGCAAACCAAATAGAAAACAAAGCATTCACCCACAAGAGCACAATCACCATAACACAAAATATTTGACATGGAAACCCAAATGGGAAAAAACACGGTGAGCAGAAACTCACAAGTAACTATCTACAAAATAGAAACCAGACCGGTTAAGGTCAGACCGATTAAGGTCATACAATGTTCTTCACCAGAACAAATCCTGTTAGGAATCTAGATCTCTGTTAGGAGATAAGTCCTGTTAAATACTACCTTGTTAAAGGATTTCAGATCCACAGTTGTGAACCACCTTGTTAGAGGATTTACAAAGGCTTTGTTGGGCCTACCTGGTTAAGGGTTTCAGACTTGTCGAAGATATTAGTAATCAACAATTGAATGATCTAGGCAATAGCACAATATGCTTAATTAGATCCTTGACAACTCATTGTTAATGCATTTCAGCATTACTTCAGTCTTCAATATCTCCACACTTTGTTTCTTCACGCAGACCTAATCTTCTCTTCAATGATCACACATAACCTTGTCTATCACACATCTCTCTCTCTCTCTATCTCATATATGCAAACCCTAGACATGATGTCCTTATAAAGGAAACTGATTTCATGTCGGTCCAATAGGAATAGACTACAAGTTCCTAGGTTCAGTGCATCTAGACACATTTGGTAACATGGCACAAACACACCGCCAAAGTGTTAGTGGATGATAACTCATCACACATTACAGAAATATCGGTTGGTAACTCATCACAGAGTAATACCGGTTAATACAATATACCATTATTGGTTGTCAAAAATGAAGACTGGTAGATCATAGTGTTTCGAACAAAAGTTAACTACTGCTTGGGTCCTTCGTATCGCTTGTGATCCTCGAACTGCTTGAGGTCTTCATACCGCTTGAGGTCTTCAGTCAATATGTGACCGGTAAACATCTTCTGCAAAATACTGATAGTCTAAAGATTATACATTCAATAATACACAATATCGGTTGGAACAATTACCGGTTGAGCATAACTCATACATCAAGAAAGTGTGTGTCCATCATCAAGAAAGTGTGTGTCCATCAATGACAATCAAAACATCATCAAAATGCCAACAATGCACTTGACCAACTTTGTTGCTTAAGGGTCCATGTACAAAATATTCTCATATGTAATCTAATAATTTCTCTAAGACCTCAACATTGTTTTCCCCTAGGTCGAGAGCATGGAGCTTTTCAATGACCGTAAGTTCAACCTTTCTAATTAGATCTTGGTTGCAATATTCCTCTATTTGCACATCAAATTCTTATACTATGTCTGAGTTGGGCTTCATCAACAATGTTTGAATAAATCTTAGTAAAACACTCCGCAAGGAACCACTTCATTCTCCACATTTTTTACAAATGCAAGAATAGAACTGTAAAATTTATTCATTATGCTGAAAAAATAATTATTTGATGCTAATTTATTAAGATAATAGAAGATTGGTTTTTTTTTTTTAATGAGATATTAATATGACATTAAGAGTAAGTTATAAACAAGTTTGTATGAAAATCAAGGAAGTGAACCACCATCCTATAGATTCAACATGTGATGGAAAAATAAATATAAATAAGATGGGGCATCAATTTTTTTTTTACCTTCTTGTTATTTGTAATTCCTTTTTGTCTCTTTTGATTTCTTGGAGGGAATCAAAGGAGACATTGTTCACCAAGCAAGGGAGATTATAGGAAAAGAAGCAATGGAGAATTTATGGAAGATAGAATTTCAAATATGTATTGTGCACTTAAAAGGATTCACAACTTTTTAAACATGTTGACTCTTGAATCACTCAAATTTTATTGTTTACACTTAGTTGATTACTTCCACTTGTTATGTAAATTTATGTGTAGACACCTATTTCTGTCCACCTGATTAAATGAATTTTATATTTATTTAATTATCCTCCACCTAGATATTATTAAAATTTACATTTAATTAATCTATCATCCATTTTCCAATTATTAATTAAATTAATATTTAATTAATTAACCATTTTCTTCTATTAATTAAAAAAATTATTCAAATTATTTGATTTAATTCATCTAACCAAATTCAAACTATTAATTAAATAAATCATATTTATTTGATTAAATTCCCTTTCCACGTTTAATTAAATTCACATTTATTTAAATACCTCTCACATTTAAATAAATCAATATTTATTTAATATCTATTCAAAAGGCAAGTTGCACCATTATTTTAAATAAATGAATTATTTATTTAAACCCCCCACCTCCCCAACCCCCCTCCCTTGCACTTTCTAGAAAATACAAGTTGCAAGTTAACCCTTAAAGTTTTTAAGCCTTTAATGGCTTCCTATAGAGACTTCCCAAGCCTTTAATGGTTTCCCTTAAAGTCTTTTAAGCCTTTAATGGCTTACTTCTGGAGTCTTATTAAGCTTTTAATGGTTTCCCTCAAAATCTCCAAACAATTAATTTTTTATCCTCCTTTTTCTCATTTAAATAAATTAAGATTTATTTAAATAAAATCCAAAATTCACATTTAAATAAATCAATATTTATTTAAATCTATCGAATGCAAGTTACAACCAATAATTGAAATAAATTAATTTTATTTTAATTAAATCCTAAAAATCCTCCCACTTGCATTCTCCTACAAAATCCACTTGCATGCCTAAACCTCTTCTAGATTCTTCTAATCACTTCCAATTTAGCATAATCCCCCTCATAATCATTTGCACATTCCTTAAGAAAAATGACACTTCTCAAAAACTCCCAAAGTCTTCAATAACCATTAAAGGTTTTATGTCTTCAAATGGTTAACATCTAAAGTCTACCCACCAACTTAGGAATATTTTATGCCACTTGTCAATCATTTGAATTTTAGAGAGAAAATTAAATTTATTTACTTGCTCAAGATCATAAATCCGTCAAAATGGAATCTACTATTTTAAACTTATGATTATTCTTGTAGTTGAGAAGAGCTAAATTAATGATATCAAGTTTCCACAATCTATAAATAACTTCTGGATTAGATTGTGTAAAGATTTTTTGCATCAATGTTTTGGATCACACTCCGTGATCCGTCATCAAGATGTAAATTTAACAAATATTGTTGTGTGCATACAAAGCTGCATGCACATTGATTTCAATTTTTCAATTCAAATGGATACTAAACTTTAAATGAAAAAAAAACTACTTATTTAAGTGTATTTGAATAGTTGCTAACATACAATTGCATTTATTTGCATGTAAATTAGCAAACTTATAATTATAGATAAACAAAAGCAGATATATACAATTATATGTGAATAAATTTTTCAAACATAAGCTTCCATATGTTCATTAAAAACTTAGAAATATTATTCATAAACTGCAAACACATTCAATATGTAATTGCATACAATTGTGACACAAATCTTAAAATACTGATTGTAAAAACACATAAAGAAATCATAAGTCCCAATATTAAAATACTGATTGTTACTGATTGTAAAGACATAAATCATGGCCGAAGCTCTAGGGAGGGCTATCAAATCTAAACAATCTAACAACTTCTTGGAAGGAGTGAAAATAACTAAAAAATTTGTAGTCACACATCAACAATTTGCAGATGATAACCTCTTGCTGGGTGCAACAAAGATCAAGGAAGCAACCTAGCTGAAAATGCTTCTGGAATCTTTTGGGAAGGCCTCAGGTCAAATTATCAACAAAGAAAAATAATTTTTTTTCTTCTTCTCCACCCCTGCTCCCTTGGAGGTAAAGATCCAAAGAATCTTGAACTGCAAAATAGGCAATATTCCATGTATTCACTTGGGCATTCTTATCGATAGAGGATTGAGGAACTCAAAACTTTGGGATCCTCTAAAGATAAATATGGATCAAAATATCAACTCTTGGAAAGGGCAATCGCTTTCATAGGCAGGTAGACTGGTAATGCTCCAAGTAGTAATTTCTTCTCTCCCCATCTACCTTTTATCCTATTTATCCCTCACTGCTAGTGCAAATTCCTTCAACATCAAAAATATGAGAAACTTCTTCTAGCAAAACACTGAAGAAGAATAGAAAATTGCTCTAATTGCTTGGGATAAAATCATCAAACCCAAGTCCATGGGGGGTCTAGGAATCAAAAACCTTCATTTGTAGAACAAAGCCTTGGGAGCTAAACTAGTATGGAAGATCATTAAAAACCCTAAAGCAACATGGGTAAGGATGATGGAAACAAAATATCTTACAGATGGAGAACCCCAGAACCTCCTAAGATGTAATTCTCATCCAAAGGGATCTAGGACCTGGAATTTCATTGTCACATGCAAAAATTTAATTGCAAACTTCACGTCTTAGGACATCCACGATGGATCTTCTAGCCTCTTTCACAAAGACTCATGGGGAGGATATCCAATCATTGACAACTCTCTCAATATTCCAACAGCCAAGCAATAGCTTCAACATTATTGGCACTAATACATTTGGTCTAGAATTCCGACATAGAAGGTATATTGTGACCAAATTTGATTTTTTTTTGAGAAAATGCTTGAATTCGTTGGAATTCCGACGGTAATTTCGCATTTGGTTTCAACGGAGAAGGAATTAGCAATTAATTTTATTTTTTTTCAAAAAAGTGCTTGCGTTCATCGAAATTTCGACGACAACGGGCATTACTTAAAAAAAGAAAGAAAGAGGGCAAGTCATTTGTGCATTCAATCCTGCGCAGGCTTTCGCGTCGACCTCGACCCCTGGCAAGATCAAATGACACACTCACCATTCGAGGTACTTTCGCACACTCACTATTCGAGGTAGAATCTTCACCTTCATTTTGGATTTGCATAATATGAGGAATTGTTGAATCTTCACCTTCATTCATTGAATCTTTAAATTTGCATAATATTTGCATCAGGAATTTCAGATTTGCATAATATGAGGAATTGCTTTTGTAGAATCTTCACCATTTGAGGTAGCTAAATCTTCACCTTCATTCATTGATTTGCATATATGAGGAATTGCTTGCATCCCACCCATTGCTTGAGCTATCCACTGCATTTTACAACTACCCATGCTTTGTCGTTCCTAGGTCAACATCATCAGAAGTCTTTTAATGTTGCCCCCATGCCTCGGTTGTCGATGTTCAATCTTCCCCTTTCACCACCATGAATTCTATATGGCCCAGAGGGCAAATGACCTCTCTTTCTCTTTTCTCTCTCTCCCACCCTACCCCTACCATGGCACTAGGATGTATACACAACGAAGAACGAGCTAGCCGGTTAAAGGATCAACCTTTCGCGGGTAGCATTGATGAGTTTCCAGTTCTCATTAGAAGATAGAGTAGGAGAGGCCATTGTCAAACTATTTTTGTAGTTATCAACCACACCCCCTCTAACAGTGAGGTAGTTCCAGATAGTTACTTAAATCTTTCATGTTTTATGTTAAGGTTTTTAGCTGGAAAACCATCTTCCTTTTCTACTATTTTTTTTTGTCTATTGTGTTTCCTTGCACATTTACAAATGTGCGTGAGAGTCATCTTGAACCAGTTCTAGGGAGGTATCTAGCAGAGGAAGCTTCATAACATTAGAGTTTGTGTTAATATGTTCTAAACATAAATGTAAATATACCTCAATTTTGAAATGTTTGGCATGAAGTTCTACACAAGCCTTAATGTTTCTAGAACATGTTATTGTATGCTTTCATCATGGAAAAACATAATGTAGTTGATCATAACTGATGTAACAAAGTTGTATCTTTGAATGCCTTGTTCCTTGATTATAGATCTATGCTCAATTGGTTTGAATTGCTTGATTGAAAAATTGGTAGACGTGGGTTGGAGTTGATAGAGGTTTGAAATGAGAAATAGACTTGTATCTATATGCAACTTGCACCTTTTCAAATTGAACTTTTGGAAAATTCCAAATTTGGAGAGTAAATTCCTACTATTTGTGAATCCAACATTCATCTTTCAAATTTTAGGTCCAATTTCCATGAATAAGGGTTCCCAAGACCCTAGTCCTATAAAATTGAGCCATGAGGAATGTCATGAATAAGGGAATGAACCAAATTTATGGAAACATTCTCAAGCCTACGTACAATTAGGCATAAATGAGGAACAACCACTAAAGTGAGTCCAAACCTAGTGTATATTTATAAAGAGACACAACTTATGATGCAATATTTAGCCCCCTCTTAGCAAGAGTATGAAATTATGCTCATGTACTCTTGGGAAAATATGGAGAAACCAAGTATTCTTTCACCAAGATATTGAAGAGTCAAGATGACTACAAGTTTGGAAAGGTGGTAGCTCCCAAGGCTTATGATATTGTCAATCTACAATATTGAGATAAAAGGGAAGTACAAAGTGAGTAATATGAGTAACATCGGTAACACACATGGAGCATGAAAAACACAAAGTTATGATATTTAGAACTAGTAAGATTCATATATTCTCACTAGGAACCATATCAAAAAGACAAGGCATAGATATAAGACTAGTAAGATCCTTATATAGTTACTAGGAGTCAGGTCAGAGACACATAAAAGCATGATATCGAAGTTAGTAAGATCCTCTAATACTTAGTCATATATCGCATTCTAACAACAAATAGAAGGTCATTCTTGGTAACCTAACTCGTCCATGAGTAGTAGCTCAAAATGTTATCAAAGCTAGGTTAGGTTAGGAGTCCCAAGAACCTATAATGTGTCTTATAATAGGTGTTGAAAATAATCTACACTCAAGCCAACAATGGAATGATAAGAAAGGGGGTAGTAGCTCAATGGTAGAGAAATTTATTAACAAATAGAAGGCCTTAAGTTGGATTCCTAGCTATTTTATGAGTATTAGCTTAACATTTTCATGCGTAAATAACATCTACTCCCACCTCTACCATAGATCCAACTTCCACCATTTCTCTTTACACAACCTCTAGTCACCTTCATGTACCAAAGCCACTAGTGCCACACCTTTAGTACTTGCATCCTCCACTTATCATCCACCATATGGCCTATTTATCAAATTTTTTTCTTCTACATGTAAAAGCCATATGCACAAGGTGGAATGACAATTGGTAGATGTAAAATCCATATCCCACAACCTTTGCTAATATCCTTTCTGCCAGTGCCAAAATGTGAGTTTTGTAACAAGATGCAACATCCATCAAAGCATAATAGAGAGGAGATTTCTAACAAGATGGCAGATCAAACAATGTAGGAAAGCATCGATTAAAAATAAATACAAGATTGCAGTTTATAGAGTTTAGTAAAAGGGGCAATGAACAAACATAACACTACTTTGGAAGGCTGGAGAGATGGTGTGTGGCACTATATAGAGACAGGCTATGCAAGAAACAAGAATATAAAAGATGCAAGGTTGAGCCATAGAGTAGGGTATGATATCCATCAAAGCGTAAAGGATTTTGAAACTCTACCATAATTATAATTGCCATGTGTTTGATCAAATCAATAACTATCTGAAAAATTGAAACGCTACGGAGAGACATTAAATGTGAAGAGGATTGATGTGCATGGAGATTGTTAATTGCATATTTGAATAAATATTTTATTGTAATATTTATGTCAGTTCAATTTGTGTGCAAGCTTTACCCTCTTTGGAAGCTGCCATACCATTCAAATATTCATGTATTGGGACCTAATTGTGAAAGTTTGAGGTCCATTGGGAAAAAAATTATCATTTTGCCCACCATGACAACTTTTGCATTTCTTGTAGCAACTTCTTAAAAATATGGTTGGAAAGTTAGTTTATGGTGGTTTGAGGTTGTAACCCACTTGGATGGGAATAAATAGGCCTTTGGCATGCCATCCAAGAGTTTTGCTTAATGAAATTGGGGTTTTCTGTGCATTTTTTGATGTTTTGATCTGATTCTCTTCTTTTTTTATTGTGAAAATCATCATAATTTGATGGGAAGTAAATTGGATGTGGTAGAGAAGTGAGTTATCTTCATTTTATATTTTTGTGGCATTGAATTTCATTGTGTTTTAAAGAAGATATCACAGTTTTTCCAAAAAATGTCAAAACCTTGCCTAGTGTTTACCGAGAGGAGTAAATAATCTATAGTTTGGTCTCCCATGCATATAAATCCACCCAAATGTGTGGGAAGATCCGTGTTCATTCTATGTATCATATTATGTTGTGTGCAGGGCTCCAAATTAGATTTGGTACGTGCTTGGGCATGAGGACAGTCTGATATCTCTATGTATTAGACAATAAAAGGCAGTAAGAATGAAGAATTTGGTGGGAAGACCAAGCGATTGGTATTTTGAAGTGATTGATGACAGAGAGAGGAATGAGGGGACCCTATGCAACCTTAGAAAGGGTTTGTGGATCAAAACCAAATGAAATAGATTAAATTTCTATGACTGTCCTAAGGGTATTAATTGTCACAGTCATAGTTTTACTAGTGATATTGTTTTTGTTTTGACAGAGTTGTGTTTGTAAACCCAAGTGTGGACATGTAATGGAGTCATGAGATGTCTTAAGACTAAATCAATACTTAACAACAACATAGTGTTTAGGGACCTAAAATATGAAAGGACTACATATTGGAAGGAGACAATCATCCATACTTTCACAAGCTTCTTTAGCTCATGTAGACTCAAGGTGAGTTGCAAAATGACCATCAATGAGTGTGAACCCCGTCTTCACAAATTATGATCAGTTTCCATGATACTTGACCCTATCCTCATGGTGTTGGCTCAATTCATATTAGTTTTCCCAAGCCTAGAAGCCAATTAATGTATCCAAGGGTGTCTAGAAGAATGGGTTGTATGATCATTGACTTTGTATGTTGAAACCATTATACATGCCCCTACCTCTGCATCATACACATGAGTCAAGGATGATAGTGTGGTGTGAAAACATCCTATATGGATAGGACACAAGAATATGTACCAGATAGTGCTAGGTGAAATGTATTTAATATATTAGACTTATAGGGACATATGGGGAAGTTTGCACGTGTGATGATGCAATGAAAGGTCTGATATCCCTATGTATCAGACTGAGAAAACCAGTGAAAGACAAAAAAAATGCATTGAGAAGGCAAAAGGTTGAATTGCCTAATGTTTGGTGTTGAAGTGATGCGTGGGGACCCTACCAAGTCAAATACCTTGTAGTTTCAAAGGGTGAAAAAAGAATAAGCATTTTATTTACTGTCCTAATAGACCATCCATCATAACAATGATTACCAATGATGTGTGTGTTGCAAACAAAGTTCTAGAGGAAGGCTCTTTCTATTGTAATACCAAATGAGTGTTCATAGACCTTGTGTAGGGTCCTCCAAGCCTAGAGTAAGGAGTTAAAGGCCTAGATACATTGATTTGGCCTTGTGGCTATCAATGAGTGTTGACCCAATAGGAGAAGTCTTGAGACTGACAATTTTGGAAGTGTGGCATTGTTGAGAGCCAACACTTAGGTGTGAATCCCGTCTTCACGTATTATGATTAGTTGTCATGATACTTGACCCTATCCTCATGGTGTTTTCTCAATTCATATTAGTTTTCCCAAGCCTAGAAGCCAAGTAATGTATCCAAGGGTGTCTAGAAGAATGGATTGTATGATGATTGACTTTGTATGTTGAAACAATTATACATGCCCTTCCATTGAGGGTATTGAGGAAGATTGGGATCGGAATAGTGTGTTTTGTTGAAGAAAAATGATGTGAGAAGTTTGATGCAGTGGCAAGGGTAGAACTCGGTATTTCATATTAGGACAACAACCACATTGATTAGGTTGTTGGCATATGTGCAGAATATGTTGATATGATAATATTGTGTTGTCATTGATGTCAATATGCTGAAAGAGAACCGGTAATATGTTGAAGAGTGAACCAATAACATGATAAAGAATGAACAGGATTATTGAAGCTAAGCAACTGACAAAGAGAACCGAAATGATGTTGTGAACCAACATATGTGAAAAAGTGAAGCGATATGCTTGTCCAAGTGAACCGGTATGATGTTGTGAACCGGAACCGGTATGTCGGAACGAGAACCGATATATGGAATGTTTTGTATCTAGGGTTCATATGGCATAACTACCGGTTGGTAGTCTCAGCTTTAGGGTTTCCGATTGAAGTGTTTCGAGCCTGTGTGTTTCAACCGATGGCATTGTGTGATGAGTCAGCATTGTAATGGAGATTAGATCGTGTTGCCACGTCAGCCTCGTGCATGTGAAGGATCTTGCATGAAGGAGATTGATCCTATCTACCTTGGGAATATGCGAAGTCTCTGCAAATGGTGGAGAACATGTGATGGGTTATCACCTCCAAGAAGCAGCGAAGAACAAACGATGGAGAATGTCTTGAGATCTTTTCAATGGTCGGAATTGAACCGATTAAATTTCTCAACCTAAGTGTTTAGGGTTTAGGGTTTATGCTACCGACCTATCTATTTCCTATAAGGTCGATGTGGTGTTTAACGCTGAGATTGTTGGCAAATGTTGTGTGTGTATCTATGTGCAGAGATACATGATTCTTGCCAAACCAGTTGAGAGGATTGATACTTGCATAGTGTGTGTGCAGAAGGAAGGAACTAAAGCGGATCTACATTGGCATTGAGTGCTATTACCAGATCATTGTAATACCTGTTGATCTCTAATCACTTCAAGAGTTGGAAAATCCCTTAACAGGGTAGCTTTAACTAGCTTGCTGTAAATCCTTTAACAGGGTGACTCAAAGCCATTGAGTTCATAAAATCCTTTAACAAGGTAACCTCTAACGGGGTTTAACCCTTAACCGGGTGATCCCTAACAAGATCGGTTCCTAACAGAACTTGTTGTAACTATACTTAACCGGACTAGGCTTCTAACAGAGCAGACTTCTAAAGAGTTCAAAACAACTTGTGGGTATTCATCCCCACCGTGGTTATTCCTAGTTGGGTTTCCACGTGAAAAATATGTGTGTCATGTGTGATGTCCTTTTTATGTGATGCTTTGTTATTTTATGTCAAGCGGTGAATCATGTTGATCTAGCAAGTTATTATATCTCTAATGATAGATTATCTATTTATGCATAAGGACAAAGTGGAAATGAGGGAGTAGGTTGTATGAAAAGCTAAGAAGATTGACCGGTTCATGTCTTTCACAGTTGCATTGTGTTTAACTAGTAGTAATCTGTTTTGGACCAATGTTAGGGATTGCCAGTAGTTTACAGTCTGCAATCAAACCGGTTTAGGAAAAGTTTTTGTGCCTGTACTAATTCACCCCCCCTCTCAGTACCGGTTTGGTACTCACTATTCATTTATCATAGGCAAGTCAAATAAGGTCTCTCCTATGTTTAGGATACACAAGGGCAACATTAGTCATGTAAGTATGCATGAGCATGGGAATGGATAGTTACTTTCCTTTTAGACTGATTTGGACAGTATTGGGAGGATCCTATAAGGATGACTATCACCATACTCTCGATGACTTCACAAAATTATAATGAATTCACATTAGACACTCATGGATTACCCCAATTAGACATTAGTCAACTTAAGATATGATATAAGGATTTCATACCACAAAGCCATTAGCATATCACCTGCTCTAAATCACCACAAAATAAGGAGACAATTGCTAGATTGTGGTCTAACTTGAAAAGAAAAGGTGATGGAAAATGTTATTGTCCCTGCAAAATTTGTAAGGGGTTAAAGACTAGAAGACTTCTAAGCAAAATAGCTAAGAAAAATTGTAGGTTGCATGGTCACATTGAAGGGGGACATGATTATCATCCATTGGTAAGTTTTTCATTATATCATTTTAAGCATTTATATACATAAAAAATCACTTGATGATGAGATCATGATCATGGTTTATTTATGTTTCTCATTTTTATATAGGTCGAGCACCTTGGAGCACATGATATAGATCAATACAACCCGGAGAATATGGTTTTCTAAGTGGAGGAACATGGAGGTGTGAACATTGAAGCTGAAGATAATGATCCCATGGAAGATGACGATCATGAGCCACAAAACACAATTGAAGATGATGGTACAAATACATTGATCCATGACACATTTAGTACTGGCGCAACTGATCATGATGATGAAGATGACCTTGATGTTGTTCATGATTTACCTCTACTTGAGAAGGCATATGAGGTCCTTTACGAAGGCTCCCAGACAAGTCTTCTCTCCATTGTATTATTGTTGGTGAACTTGAAGGTTATGATTGGTTTATCTAGCATAACAATCTCACGTATGTTAAGGTATGTAATATATGTCATTATAGTTAATAAATGTTGAATTATGTACCATTAATATTCTTTATATTAACAATTTAGATTTTTTTTGCTGTAGATTGATAGGTGAGTTTTTGTTACCACCATCAAATATTCTACCTTGCTCATAGTGAGAATTATCTGCCATTATGAAAGATATTGGAATGGAGTATCAAACAATAGATGCTTGTTCCAATGATCATATTATATATCACAAACAACATGAATTTCGAACTGAATGCCCTTAATGTCATATCAGTAGATATCGAACATATCAAATAACAAAAAAGGTGTCTCGCAAGGTTCTTCGTTATATTCCCATTATTCCACGTATGCAACGATTATTCAAGTGCACTAGCTTGGCACAATTTATGGATTACCATGCATGCAATAGAAGTCAAGATGACATTATTCGAATGCCTATGAATGGTTCAACATTTATGGACATAGAGGAAAAGTGGCCACACTTTAAAGAAGAACCTCGTAATCTTAGGTTTTCATTGGCAGTGGACAGTGTCAATCCATTTGGAGAGCCGAGATCTGTTTACTTAGTGTGGCCTATTTTTGTTATCAACAATAGCATTCTTCCATGAATTTCAATAAAGAGGGAGCACATAATGTTGGCAATGATTGTTCCAGGTATTTTATCATTTAATAGTCGTCTATAGTTAATTATAAATATTGCAGTAAAATGGTCATAATAATTATGTAATCTTTTTGTTCATTCGATTAGGTAAGTACCAAGTTAAAGATATGAATGTATATATTGAGCCTCTTATCGACGAGTTTTTGGAGTTATGTAATGGTGTCACTATGTATGACATCTCTAGACCAATAGGACAAAGACAATTTCAACTCCATGTGATGCTTGTATGGACAACACATGATGCCTCTAGACTAACACATTTTTGTGGTATGTTATAGTGTTCAAGTTGCACATGATAATTATAATTAAAAAAATTAACATATTTAATCCACTTATACATTATCTTGTAGGTCTTCAAACAAAGGGAAAATTTTTATGTCCAGTTTGTGGTCCAAAGGTGAAATAATGTCATTCAACAAGTTTAAGAAAGCAGGTGTTTGATGAGTATAGGCACTTTCTCCACAAAAACCATAAGTATCGAAATAATGAAAAACATCTTTTCAATGGGAAAGAAGAGAATACATCAAAGCCACGAAGAATGACACCTCACCCATGGAAGTTGGAATATAATAGAATTAATTGTCAAGGTCCATTCCATCTAATGGTTTATGTCATAAAACATATTTTCTATTGTGTTTTGTTTATCAATGATGTGATTGATGATCGTGAAGATCGTCAAGGCATTAATGACCACCTTCCTAGGGGACTAAAAAGTTATCCCCGACAATTTAGTAGGTTGCCCTACTATGAGCAATTACAAATTGTGCATTTGTTTGATACTATGCATATTGGAAAGAATATAACAGAGACATTATGGAAACTATTGGATGGAAGACGTGACAAAGAAAAAATTGTCAAAATTTGTAGTGACATTCAGGAATCCAATCACGCAATGAAAAATGTCATTCAATCAAATAGCCATGGAGACTAGATTAATATAAGTGACCTTCGTTGTTTATTAACGGACTAGCAAAGCAATGCTATAAAAGAAGTCATATGAAAAAATTCGATTTCCCACAGGATTTTCTATGAACATAAACAATCTCATATCAAAGAAAAGTGAATTTAGGTCAGGGATGAAAACACATGATTGGTATTCCTTCATTAAGGTAATTCATGTTCTTGTGTATTTTCTATATATTTGTATACTGCACATGTACTTTTCATTGTATTATGTTAGAAAAAAATGAAAAGATAATTGTATAATTGTTGCAGTACGTTCTACATCTATCTCTCCCAGACCACTTCGACAATAATATCAAGCAAGTCATATATGATCTTGGAATATACATGAGGTAAGTAGTGATATTTGTTCAGTTTGTTGTATAGATATTATATTTGCGATTTGTTTTACTTGTTATGTAATATATATTTTTGTGTCTTGAATATCTTTTAGGTGGTTGTCATGTAAATAAATCCATAAATAAGATATTAAATATTGGAAGAGAAAAATTTCCCATCTAATGTGTGAAATGCAAAAGTGTCTACCTTCATCTTTTTTCAATGCACAAGAACACTACCTCATACACCAAGTTGAGGAGATTGGATTGTGTAGACCTGTACACACTAGGTCAATGTGGATGGTTGAGAGACACTTGAAATTTTTAAAGGCTTTGGTTCGATAAAGAGCACATCCTAAGGGTTCTATGGTGGAGGGATATATGATATACCAGAATATGGTGTACATTTCTGAATATCTTCTTAAGTTTGCAACAAAGATTCACATGGATCGCATTTGGGATCTCAACCCCATTAACAAATTCGAAGGGGAGTAATTGACGAGGAAAGGTAGATTGAGGAAAGCGAGAGGTAATTATAAGATGTTATTGTAGTTAATTAATTCTTAATCTTCAAAATAAATCAGTTGTAAGACGTTTATTTATTTTTTGTACAATTGGTCGAGAGTGAGATGCACTACATTTGTATATTGCAAACAGTCTTGATTGGATGACGGTATGGATTGAATGTTGTCAACATTATGGTTGCACATTAACATGGGAAGGTGTGACTTCATTGGTTAAAGAAGCTCATCGTAATGGAGATTTCAATGTTACGCAAAGGGAAATTGATTTAGTATATGATTTAAGAGATAAATAAGTGCGTATAAATTTATTAATCACCCATATGTTTATCAACTCACGATACAATAATTTTTACATGTTTGTCATATTGCAGGTCAAACACCACAATGCAATGTGCTGCAATGGTCATAAATTTTGCATCAAAAAGTTGGATGACACGAAAAAAACTCGTGATTCTAGGATAACTGCAGTCTTTGAGGTGACAAATATTTCATCAAGAAATGACATACATCCTCAACAGTCTCAAAATCGCTACTATGGCATTTTGGATAATGTACTTGAGTGTGACTTTAATTCTTTCAAATTAGTTTTGTTCGTTGTCAAATGGTACAAGCTACGATTGAATAAAAATGATCTTGATAGAACTGTTATTGAACATGATAATGGTTTTACAATGGTTAATACAAAGTCGTTTGAACCAATTGGGGATAAGCCCTATGTTCTTCCAAGCCAATGTGAACAGGTATTTTACTCAGAGGTTCCACAAACCGGGTTGGTCATTTATTGTTAGACATGATCCAAGAGGAAGACCAATAAAGTATAATGTGATGGAAGAAAAAGATACCGAAGAAGTAGAAGATGATGTAGAAGATGATCATGATCGACAGTTACTCGATGATGATGAAGAAGAAGCAGCTGCTGATGATGATGATGATGGTGATGGTGATGGTGATGGTGATGGTGATGGTGATGGTGATGGTGATGATGACGATGACGAAGATGGTGGTGGTGATGATGATGATGATGATCATGATGATCATGACGACGATGATGATCATGATGATGAGTTGGATGAAGAAGAAGATCAATGACATGAATGAAATGTATGAGGTATGCGATTAGTATATTATCTATTTATTATTGATTTCTTGATAGAAATTTATTTGACTTATATGGTTACATAATTAATTCATTATGTTTTAAATTCTAATATCATTACATAATTAATTCATGTTGCACTTTTTAATGTTTTTAATTCTTGTTCCACCTGTAGCAGGTCCTAATAGTAGAACTATGCCACCCCGAGGACAGGGAGACAGGGAGAGTGACTATTTATGTGACATTTTTAAACTTTGTGTTTATTTATGGAATTTAGATTGTTTATTAGCTATGTGATGGATGTTGATTTAAAATACATATGTGATGGATTACATGTTTATGATGATACATGTGACATTTTTCGAACTTTGTGTTTATTTATAAAATGTGGATTGTTTATTACCTATGTGATGGATGGTGATTTATGATACATACGTGATGGATAACATGTTTATGATGACACATATGTGATGCTTATGATACATATGTATTTATTGTTTATAAACTTACAAATGTAATTCTTATGATGCTTAATTGATGGTGTCGATTTCATGTATATATTTTGTGTGATGTTGTCACCCTTGGTGGGAACAAGTCATTGACTACAGCCATTGTCAACCCTTTAGTTGAGGATCCTGCATAGTCTACATAAAGTGAAGGTAAGGAATTAAAATTTTTACAATGATTATGATGACAACATATTTTTTTTATTTAATACTCTTTTTGTCTACAAAGTTCATGTTGTTCATGTTGTGTACTATGTAATTTTTAGCTAACATAAGATAATTGAATTACACGTGCAAGAACATGAAGCCCTTTGATGAAGATCCTGCACAGTCTCATGGATCGACAGGTATAAGTCAATACACCCTCTAGAAACAGTTTATTTTTTAAAAATTACTTGGAAAACAAACTTCCTCAATTTTTCAAACCTCGACATTAGCAGCAAATCTAATACAATTATCAACACTTGAGGCCCCAGTTGGACTTATTCAAATTTTAATCTAAACATCAACTTTAGGGCCGACTTCTTCATCAACATTACCCTCATTTGCAAAATATCTCTCATTACCAACTAACTCTCTCATTTGATAGAGTGCAGGTACCACCAAATAGGTATTTGCCAGATGTGTCTTCCTCGAGCCAGGAAAATGCAGGAATAGAAAATGAAAGTGAGACATGTAGTAGGTCTACAATAGGGAGATCAACTAGAGGTCAAAAAACTAGAAGAAAATTCAATAAACGCATGAAATTTTTCCTTAAGGGGGTCATGTTCTTATGATGATGAGACCAAATGTGACATTGAGGTGCCCTTGAGGTACAAACATCTACAGAAACAATGGGTACCCAAGGAACTTCCTCCAATAAACACTGATATTTTTATTAACGATAGGATATATCGCATAGCACCTTCATTGTTACATGGTTTGGGCCTATTTTCTATGGACGACATAAAGATCTGTTACAACAAATTTGCTGAATTGATGGACTTTGTCGGACCTTGTTACAATTACAATAATTGGATGCAGATTGTTTGATAAAAAAAAATTATGCTTAGGTATGCATTGTCAGCAAATTATATACAATAGAAAGATAATGATCAAAGTAAACGAGTGGCTGTATAAATTAATGGAAGGCCAAAAGCAACAGAGAATATTGCAGGTTTTATAAATAGTATGCGACCTGGGTCAACTAATAAACAACCCAATTGCATATTTGAGGTGCACGAGGGAAATCATGTATTCGTATGTGTGATAAAATCAATAAGTGTATGGGAAGAGCAACTAATCGATTACAATTTGAATCATATAGATACAAACAAAGTTACTATCATGGGGGTGGTACGTACTACATACCATTTAAATTAACCAACCTCCAATTAATGACTCTAATATACCATTTTATTATGAAGTTTTTTTGTTAAGTCTATTGGTTTCATTTCGCTGACGTTTTTATATTTTTTCTTTGTCACAGGGTGACATGGATCCATCACATAGTACATACAGGGATGTAGATCATGACACTTCTACCGAGCAGGTAAACCTCATTGTAATTGTACAAATTAGATAGAAGCAAATTGTTACATTATTATGTTCTTTCTAGAGTGTTTTAGAGTAATTTTGTAATTGTTAATGATATTCTTGTCACGGATGGATGTTTGAGGAAAGGGAAAGGGAGCTACAGTACCTGAGAACCTCTCTAGGGATGTGGACTCAACAAGATTAAGTGATGATGACATCACAAATTCCACAAACCCTATAGAATTGATAAAAAAAGTCTATTAGAAAAATTATTAGAGAGATTGTTGCTTTGGCATCCGTGGAGCCTCAAACTAATAAGATACGAGAGAGGGTGCAAAAATTGATGCGAACAACAAAAAACTTGCAAGTAGTAATGAAAGCTTTAATTATAATAAAAGTTCAATAATGGTTTATATTTTATACTCTTTTATGTCATTAACTAGAATATGTATGTGTTGTTTTTACAACAATTTATGCTTCCTCATCAACCTAGTGGCCATGATCAGGGTATTGTAGGTAGTTCAGGTGATGACGATTTTCTTGACTTATCACTTGCTTGGCATATCACTTTGAGTACCCAAAATACATCATACTTGATACTGTCAATGTTCATAATAAAGGTTCATCATTGTTTACAAATCTTGCACTTTTCATATATTTAATGTATTATTCTTCAGGTGTTGTCAATCTTCCTGTGAAAATGTCATTGGCACCTCATCAGAAGTTAGCTCCACTTGTATTTCTGACTGCAATGTCGACAACACGCAACATGTAGACATCCTCTATTGCACGTCATATTGGCCCGCCCATTGTTGGTAGATCCCTCTTTTTGTCTATCTTTTGTTATGTGTTTATTTCCCTTCAAGCGTTTTTTCTTGGAGGCATTTCATAGTAGATTCATTTTCTACAATAGGAGATGCACATGAGGATGCACCAGAGGTGACTACTGCTGATAACATACCATCATTTCTTGGATGTTCTCGTATTGCTAGTACGGGAACGTTGCAAGCTACATTGGTGGTGAGCGACGAAGAAATGATTCTCTTAAAGATACAGAAGGTTCTAGGTACTTTAAAATTATTATTATATATAGTCCAATTATAATTTACTTTCTGATCACTCATTTTAGACTAATGATCCCATGAATTTCTTGCAGGAAATGATATTTTTTATAAAAATCTTAATGACATTGCATTGCAAATATTTGGGCCCACCATATGTAGAAGGTGGAACATCATATGTGAACTAACCCTAATCACTATTTTGATTTCATATCATTGCTAGAATAGTTTTTCTTTGATCCATTTCTTGAAATATAATAAATGTAGCTTCAATTCATTTCTAAATCTAACAGGTTTGTTTTTGCTTTAAAAAGTGGAATGACCAAGAAAAAAGGTTAAAAGATGAATTGACAAACCGTATGGTTGAGTTGTTTGGAAATGACACATTCGACAAAACCAAGCTCCTTGAAAAAGCTGGCACATATTTATAGTATGTGAGGGACCAATACAAAACCCATTTAGAGAAGAACGTAAAGTACGAGCGTCCCCCCATGATTCCAGAGAGGGAGTGGAAGGACTTGATTTTGGATGCCAAGGAGAGAATTGAAAAGAAAAAAAGAAATACACCACCAGACGTCATAGACTGAGTGACACGTCAAAGGAAACCAAGGCAAGACAAGAAAAGCATGGGCAACACAAACTCGGCTCTAATGGTTATATGAAACTTGCCGCACGAATTGTAAGTATCAATAAATGAAATATCGCATCAAAATATTTATAAATTGCAAATGATTTTTTTTTATATCAAACAATGCAAACAAAATTCACAATACCAAGCAAAAATTCAGGGCTCTAAATTCAATAGAGCACCCACAGAAGATGACAAGAGAATTGCCTACCAGCAAGGCTATACAACTGTGGCTGAACAGCTACAAGAATTGAGTGGGCAAACACAAGATTCTGGTACATCCGTCACACAAGTAAATAAGCTAAATAAAATTTGTTTCAAATTGAATACTTTACCAATAATCTAATTGATGTTGAGTTCCAACATAAAGTCACTATATCTATTTTAAATAAGCAAGCAATGATAACAATGTGCATGACATTGGAATGCAACCTGCTAATCGTGAAACACCACCTGCACATGAAGGTCCGGATGTGCATCCCAGTAGTGGAAGTATTCATTTGCTATTCAAATTTATTTATGCAATTATTAATACAATTAAACATCTTAATTTGTAATTAGAGTAGTAATTAATGTATCCCTTTTTGTTAATATTTTAAAGCATGTAGTCAGTGGTGACCAAGTGGAGCATGATCTGGGTACACAACATCATGAACGTGATGTTCCCCAATCAGGTAAAGAGGACCAATGTTAATCCTTTAAACAAATTTAATTGCAATTGGTGTTCAACATTAATGTAACCTTTAGTATTTCAACTCCAGAGGATCTAGAGGGTGTTCAGCATGTTGAGGTTGAGGCTAGGCAAAATGATGTGGCCCCATCAAGTAAAGAGCACAATAGTTATGTTCTTTAAATAAATGAAATACTTGTAAAAATAATAATTTTTTTTTTAAATTTAACCCATTTATTTGTTATTGCAGAGGACCCCCTTCGCTTCAATGTCCTCGTCCTCAGTATAGGAATAGGCATACATCGAGATCACGAGCAGAGGGCAGAACAACTGAAGAAGGGGGAAATGATGAAGGAAACGTTGCTCCACTTATTCTTTTCATAGCTTCAAAGAAAATAAAAAATAAAAAATGATTGTAATCTACCTTATTTGATAATGATTAATTTTTATGTGTTAATGAATGTAATTATGTGCTAATGAATGGTTATGAATGATGTGTTAATTAATATTGATGAATATTGTGTGTTAATTAATGTTAATCAATGTTATGTGTTAATGAACGTTATGTGATATTAATGAATGAATGCTATATTTTATTAATGGTAGAAAGAATGAATGAATGCTAGATGTTAAGGAGGAATTTAGAGTGATGATAGGGGGGGAGGGGCCAAATGAGCTTCCACCTTCACGTGGTTGGCCTTGCTAAATAGAGAATATTAAACTATTCTCGAAACCAAGCAAAGCTTAATAAGATAACACACTTTTCAATATTTCATCATGTTACACAGTTAATCTTATTGAATAATGTATATTGAATCTTAATTGCAGGGTCCAACAGAGCCAACACGAACAACAACACCACAAGTTGTTGGGTATAATGAACTCCCATATTGTCTTGTATGTACACTAACAATATGAGTTGCTTCTAGTGTTGATATCCATGGCGAGACTACAAAAGTTATGAATATGCCTCATCTTTGTAAGTTTTTCTATTAGTTGACATTTTCTTTAGCATTTTAAAATTTTCCTTATCATTTTAAGTCTAACCACTTTTATATGAAATTTATTGTTCTAGTTTTTACTATCTGCCAAACATTATTAATACAAGGACTTGCATTGCATCCATTTTTTCAATTAGGTATTATAAAGGGTAGGTTGTATTTGTAAATGTCTCTTTGAGTTCATCCAAATTTTATAACAGTTACCTCACATCTCGTTATTGCTTCATATCTCTATGTTCTATGAGGAGAACAACTATGTTTTTCTTTGCCAATTCTCTAAGACAGTTTATGACTACTAATAACTGTATATTTTGATCATTTTATATTGTCTCAGACCCATGATAATAGTGATAATGTATCAATAGAATAGATGGATATAAAGTTCTTATCCTGTTATAACTGTACATTGGACAATGTTCTTTGACTCTATGGTTGCTCTGTGTGAGGATTATTATGACTATATGTTTCTATTACTTGTTGATTCATATGGACTATTATTTGGGCATTCTCCTTATCATAGTTGTATGATCTGCATGGTTGCTATCTTTTTTTTGTCAACCAATCTTAGATTTTCCCTCAATCATGATGTATTTTCTTGCTACTTGTATTCCCCATAATTTGAGTCTTTCTCATCGCCTAGACTAATGCATAAAGTTCTATCATAAGCTAGATAGTCCCTCATTGTTGAAAAGAAAACCTTTGAATAGTAGCTGTGACTGTGAACCAATAATTAAGCAAACCTTTGGCTATCCTAAGTTAACAGTGACTGTGACTGTCTTAGCAAAACCAGTGAGACAACAATTTCTTGTTTGCCAAATAGGGTGTAATGGAAAGTTCAGTGGTTGGAGTTTTGGGAAGGTTAGTACGTGGACCCTATAAAGTCCTAAAAGCCTTTTGGAGGCACTAAGGAGAGGGGAGGAATGCCATGTTCATTATTGTCCCAAGCCTACATGTCTGGAACAAAAGGACAACAGTGTAAAAGTAAGACTTCCTTTGTACTTTGGTTGGTTGGTTGATTTTATAATATATATAATAAGTGCCTTATCTAGATCAAAGACTAACTTAGTAAGCCCTTTGCTAGCCCATAGAGGCAGGGCCCATCCACTGTAGAGAGTTCTAACTAATTGCATTTACAAGTATTATTTGTTCTTTGTAATGTTCCTAATGTGCAGCCTTTTCTTGCAAGTACTACTTATAACTAAGAGAAACATCATGAGACATGCCAAGTTCGCTCTTCTTAAAATCAACGGAGACATTACAAGTTCTCCCTTCTCAAAATCAATGGAGTGTTGGATGTTCAAATATCTTTGGCTCCTCCAAAGTAGCATTCTCTGTAGATGGGTTTCTTTAGTGGGTACGTTGAGTATTCTATGATTATTTTGTCCCTCAATTTATTCTCTCATATGTCAATGATGGCATTTGGAACCAATATAAGTTTCTCCTCATCATCCAAGGGTAGTAGATCAATTAAGGATGCAATATTTTAGCCAGGTACCTTTTTGGGGCAAGACACATGAAAACATTGTGGAGCTGACTACTTGTGGGAAACTTTAACTCATAAGCCATTTCATGAACCCTTTCAAAAAATTT
Source organism: Cryptomeria japonica (assembly GCF_030272615.1). NCBI lineage: Eukaryota > Viridiplantae > Streptophyta > Pinopsida > Cupressales > Cupressaceae > Cryptomeria > Cryptomeria japonica. Next base: position 524,216,580 of record NC_081413.1, read on the forward strand.
ATATGGTCCATAAAACAAGCTTTGAGCTTTTCAAATCCACTTCACTTTATAGCAGTTTTCTCATAAGGCTATAGGAGTTGAAAAAACACATCTCCCACATTTAATGATCTCTTGGTATGGAGTTGATCTGTGTACAACTTTTGTTGAATGACTTTTAAGTGACCTCAAAATGTCTTGGTTATCTTTCACCAAATCATTGCTACTCATACCCTGTTGTTAGTAAAATTAGTAGATGATTTCCTTCGTTTATTTTCATGCATTGCTTTGTAAACAATTTAAATATTTTGCACCTAATTCTTGATGGTAATTCTCATGCCTACATATTGCGAAAGTCACTATTCATTGAATACTCATGATTGTTATTCTGAAATTCAATGTTTATTCAATATTTATTTAGTATGGCATTTCACTTCTAATTTACTATTGATGTTCTATTGTGTTTTATAACTTAAAACTTAACAACCACTAAAAGCTTTGTATTGTAGTAGGTTTTAGGTTAATCTTTAAAATATCTATTTTATTATTGATGTGTTATTGTGCTTTATGAGTTAAAATTTACAATCAATAAAAGCTTTGTATTGTAGTAGGTCTTAGGTTGATAAATGTAGCTTTAAATGCAACTATTGTGTCTTAACATATAATTGTGTGTATGTGCTTGAACGTATCCAATTTGTGTGTGCTTGCATTGTTAGGAGTGTTTAATCTTAGGATTTATTTGCAATAAAAAAAGCATAGAATTCTTTGTCTCGTGTTGAAAGAGCATCTCAACCTTTTACCTAGGCAAACCCAAAAAGACTCATTTTAAAGTTTTTTAAAGTTTATATAGCTTGACATGCGATCCGTAGAATGACATTGTAAATTGCAAGTACATATTGTTCATAGCAAGTTAATATTTTATTGTACAGGAGCTTCCCTTTCTAATTGGAAGAGCAGTTAACATCAACACCATTAGCTATTCCCCACAAATTCATGTTCATCAATTGTATTTGGTTTTTTACTTTCTAGGTGTGGAAGTTGAGTTCAAAATATTTTTCTAATGGAATTTTCGTTCCTAGACCATAGAAAATAAGGCTCTTCCACAAAAATCAAAATTTCCTAAAAATTTCACACTTTGGAAGATTATTTGAAAGATTCCTTTACAAAATTTGTAGCTCAAAAAAATTATTGAATGTAGTTGATCTTTAGCATTCGCCCAAACTTTTCACAAACTATTCTCCCAATAAAACCTGCCAATATACTTTTAACATAATCCCTAGTGAGTGGATTCCCTATGCTTTCTCTCTTTACGATGTGCCTAACTAACCTATTGTCATGGTTCCTACTTCACTACCAACTTCTACCATTTCCTCCACAAGTAATGTTAAGACAATCATTCTGAAGTGAGGTACCAATAGAGTTGTTGATTGTTAAGGCCTCCAAGCTGAATTTATCAAATATGATCCAGATTCCTTGGCCTCCCCTTCGACAAAGAATTTCAACAGAGTTGTTTGTTCAAGGTTTCCCCGATCTTGGTCTTAACATAAATTCATTCTCTTCATGGCTCTAGCAATCTCTCCAATCCTAGCAACTATAGGACTATAATGATTGGTCAAACATTTGTTAGACTTTTTGCCACAATGTTAGACATGCAATTTTTTTTATGAGTAACTAGAGAAAGGTAATGTTTGAGCTTGTGGGAAAGCTAGCTTCAAGGGAGATTATCAAACCATTGACCACATATTTACACTCTAGGCTATTGTTGAGAAGGCTCACCACCGCTCTTCCATAGTCTTTTGTTGTTTATAGACTTTTCGAAGGACTTTGACTCAATTGGGAGACACTTGCTTTTCCAACAAAAACATGATGTCGACATTTTGGATTCTCTCATTAGCATTGCTTGTAGGCTTTATGAAATTTATTGGGCAACTTCATGCTTACAATATCTTCAACTTGATGAGGAGAATAATTGGGGTCAAACAAGGGTGTCCTATCTCCAACCCTCTGTAACATCTACATTGACAAGTTGGTAGAGCTTCTTTGATTACATACTCATATGGATGATAGTTGCAATTTTACATGAGGGGTTATTGCTAATCTACTTGTTGATGATATTATTCTTCTCTCTCATTCTGCCAAATGTTTGCAACATTACTTCTTTTTCACTCATCTCGTCATTGGTACTTTAGAGTTGAACATGCCATCATCGATCCCTTTCGCCAACCCCTATACCTTCAAACCACATTCCTATCATTTTTTATTACCCCTCTCAACCTACTACCCTTGGCATTATGAATACCATTAATGACTACATTAATTTGTAGCCTCCTTGTGCCCCTTCAAATGCTTAATGGCCAAAGATAATTTTTGTAGATAGATCATCCACTTCACATGCCACACATTTTCCAATTTACTTTGTGTGTAGTAATTGAAGTGGGCGAGGATCAATTGAATGGTAGTCTCTTTGTTAAGAATATAGTGGCACCATTGTTTGATGACTTGTATGAGGGTGCAAGGCTCCTTTTCATAAGTTGAATAGTGCCACAAGGTATCATTAATAGAGTTTGAGTGATGGGCAATAGGTTGGTCGTGCTAAATTAGCATGATGCCTAGTACATAATCAAATGCATCAATCTAAATATCAAATGATTTTGCAATATTCACTAGAGTAAATGCTAGCACAAAGTAGAGGTGTTGTTTGAGGCCATTAAAGGCACCTTTTTTGTTGAGTCCATAGCAATGTTGCCCTGGTGCATATAACCTTGTTGAGTGATCAAGGAACATGTGAAAATCCAAGGACTAACCTTTTATAGAAGTTCTCAAGTTTGAAAAAGTTGTGCAATTATTTGAGTTTGCATGGGCATGCTAGTATCATGTCACCTTGATTTTTTCAAGATCAACTTGAATGAGAGAGTGGTTGATAATGTAACTAAATTTGCATGGTGCCAAAATTTCATTTGTTGAGGTTGGTTTGCAACTTGTGTTGGCATAGCATATGTGGTACATGTGCAATGTGTAACATATGTTCTTCCAATGTTGTATGAGATAGGCTAGTATTTAATCACCTTGATTTTCTCTGGATCAACATGAATGCAAGTGTGGTTGATTATGTAACCAAGGTGTTAATTTTGTGTGGTGCCAAAATGCATTTATCAAGGTTAGCTTGCAACTTGTGCTGATGTAGTGTATTTAGTACTTGTGCAACATGTAGCATGTATTCTTTTAAGATCTTGTTAAAGATTAGGATGCCATCCATGTAGACAATGATAACATTTTTTTATCAAGCACAAGTGTCACAAGAGCATTAGAAACTATCAAAAGGCATAGCCATCCATTCATAGAGTCCTCACATTTTGAATATAGTTTTTCAAAAAACAAATTATTGTATCGAAACTTGATGATATGTTGATTTGGTTTAGTGTGCCTAGAGATGACCCAAGTGATTGTTGATGTGTAGAAAGAGATACATGTTCTTCATTGAGATCTTGTTGAGACATAAGAGTCAATGTAGAGTCACCATGTGTCGTCTTTCTTGGGTGCAAGCATAATCAAACTATCACAAGGATGAACTTGACTTGATACTTTTTGAATTTACTAATTTTTGGACTTTGTGTTGATTTTGTTCTCCTAAAATGATGTATTTGGAATACGAGATTTGAGAATCAAGTCAATTTTGTATTGTATGAAGTAGTGCATAGGAAGTCTTATCGATAAAATATCAATGTGGCTTCATGTAGGATTCCAAATGGCATTGAAATTCATCCTAGTATACTTGAAATTGAACTACTTGGGTCCATCTAGTAGGACATGCTAAAAGGGAACCAACAAGCACCATTGTAATTGCCATGTGTGTTATTTAAAAAAAAAAAAAAAACACCATCCAAATTCCGACATCGTCCCAACTTTGTATCGACGACCAAACCGTCGGACAAACAACATCCTCATCAGTGCATAGTTCTTGGCAAGCGTCGGAATTTCGACACCAATTGAAGAAACATCTGACGAGTATGTTGTATGTCCGATGACACTTTATTGTAAGATGCTCGTCGTAATCATCATCGCTGCAAGTTCCTGGTAGGCGTCGGAATTCTGATGTCCATCCGACAAGGATGCTTTACGCCCGACGACATTCTTTGGCCGGATGAGCAATCATGGCCGTTGTTAGAAGAGTTCAGGATGTCGTCGAAATTCCGATGTTAGATGGCACCGTCGGAATTATCGACGACAAGTTTTCGACGACTGCATTTGTCAACAGTCCGACGAAAAATAGTCGAAATTCCGACGATAGGTTGTCATAAATCAGCCCCAAATGTACTAGTGTGGGGAACTCAAGTCAATGATTACTTGGTTTTAGACAGTGCTACTAGCATGCAAGGTTGGAGCTGGAAGCAATTGGAGGGATTACTTATTCCCATTGATGAAATTAACTAGCTATTAGACCTCATTAGAGAAAGAAATATAAATCCCAGAAAAAGGGAAAGATTCTCTTATATGGGCTTTTTCTAAACAGGACAATATAACGCTAAAGATGGTTATAGGGTTCTATCAAACTTTGGGAATCAAGAGGAACAAGATATCCCGCTAAAACTCTTTTGGAGCAACCAGAATTTCCCAAAAGCAGGTATCTTGCATGGTTGGCTTTCAAAAAGAGGATCCTCACAACAAAAAGATTCACTAAAATGGGCTATGAAGGGCCCTCAAGATGCATCTTGTGCAAAGCTCAAGCAACTTAAACAATGGATCATCTCCTTTTAAATTGCCCATTTGCTTCAAAATGTTGGCGATGGCTATGTGCAAAACTTGGTTGGATAATAGCTCTCCCTAATGATATAGTCACGCTCTTTCAATGTTGGCCACTACCTTCCAAGGAAAGCACCTTAAGTCAAATTCTGGAAATATCTTCTTCTTACCTTGTTTGGGAAAACTGGAAAGAAAGGAATCAAAGATTTTTTGATGACAAAGCAAGAAGATTTGAATCAATCTTATCCTCAATTGAATCATCAATTGTCGAGACAGTAAACTGCAAAACTAGCCTTTTCAACAAACTCTAGCAAAATGTTTTCTTCTTGGGATGAAAGTATAAGAAACAATTGGCATGGAATCAAGATTCTCCTTCCTTTAGGGAAAAGTCTAGTGCAAGAAAGGATGCTATATGGTCTCCTCCAAGGCAGGGTTGGTTCAAGTTAAACTTTGATGGAGCCTTGAAAGGAAACACAGGTGCTTCAGGTTTAGGATATGTGACAGAGTTCAAAGCCTTGCTTCTAGGCTTAATTGATTGCCACAAACATGGGATAAGAAATCTCATAGTAGAGGGAGACTCAGAGATAGCAATTAATGCAATTAAATCAAGAAGAATCCCAAACTAGCGACTACAAGAAATACTGGATAGCATAATAGGGATTTTGATCAAGCTAGAACAATATGAGGCTAGGCATGTCTACAGAGAGACTAACACAGAAGCAGAGTCTCTCTCAAAAACTGCAACAGAAGACATTTCTCTACATTCGTGGGAGAAGGACAACAATAATCATGGTTTAGGTTACGAAGAGTAAATCATCATTTCTCAACAATGGATTTTGGTTTCCACACGTCAAATGTAGTCCGCTCCAATGCAATTGAACAAGTTCTCAGTCTCAACGGTTTTCTTTTCAATTTCAAATCTTTTCCGCCAACTTTTTAAAAAAATGAGCTTATCATATCACCAATGACATCATTTGGGGTTGGCCTTTCTAAAAGCAAAATTTCCCTCTTCCATCTTGAAAAGACAACCCGCGGACCGCCGTCATTGCAAGTATGAGGCATGCGTTGTCCATTGGGATTGGGATGAGCTCATAATTTCCATCCTCAAGATTTGGCACGATGCAAGATATACATTCCTCTCCACCTTTGCAGGTGAGTTTAATGCAAGGCATTTTGCATTAAATGCACGTTGAAGCCAACACTTAATAGCTTTTATTTGGCTTCCTTCTCAAGACTATCAATTCGGCTTCTCTCTGCAACCCTCTTCACATAAGCTTAAGCTACCTTATAGGTTTTAAGCAATGTTTGGGGAGGAGCCTTTTGAGCTTATAATGAGTGTTTTCCCCAGACCAATTTCATGCTTTGGAGCGGATACCCCCATCTCACTCTCTGCCTCAACCCGTCAAGTCTCTTTTAGACAAATCACGGACCTGGGATTGAAGAGGCTCCTCTAGTTCCAGAGCCAACAGTCATCGTGGTCGTTAAGCTCATTCTAGGGAGTGGGCGAAGAGGCTCCTCTAGTTCCAGAGCCAACAGTCATCATGGCCGTTAAGCTCATTCTAGGGAGTGGGCATATTAGCAGAGATGAATACCCTCAAGACAATACGAATATTTCGTCTCGATTTGTTGCCTCCCTAATGGACTTCAAGCTTGAAAAATAGAGAGTTTGGAACCTTACCAGACGACTCTTCCCAACAGACATCTTGCTTGAATTGCAAAAAATTCTAAACAAAGCACGATATGATTCTGGTGCTCCGCATCCAAGTGAGAATTATTTTCAATGTCTCGAGAGAGCTGATAAAATTTTATCGTTTTTTGCTAGACCTGATGGGAAAGGACCTTCAAAAACACAAATCTTTTGCCGCCATGGCCCTAAGGGTTCTAAAATGGAGGTTTCTGGGTGACAATTTGGAGGACACGAGCAAAGAAGAAGAATTCTTGAACTTTGCTAGACTCAATGGTGTTCTTCCACCCAAAATAGTAGCAGAGAAATTCCCATGCGGAGCAAAAAGAAGTTGAGGTGGTAGACCCTACGGTCATGCTATTGAAAGAGGTCATGCCCCAATGCCTCCTCTCATGCCTCGAGGAGAGGATTACAAAGCAACAAAGGTTTCAGTTAGTATGTTTGTTTTTGAGGTCGTTACAGAGCACATAGTTGGCTCTTCTTTTGATTTTCTCTGTTAATTTTAAATCTTCTAAATGAAACTATAACGGTGTCTCAAACTTATAAATTTTGATAAAGCTTTTATAGATTTCATCTGAAAAGGATAAATGGTTTGAAATCAGCAGCTAATCCCACTCTGAATTTAGATAAATTTAGGGCTATGGATATACATAATTATATATCCACAGTTTTTAAGCCTGATTGGGTCATTGTAGAAATCTGTAATTTCTTTTTGTAAATTTTCTTTAAAATCAATATATTTTCCTGGCTCTGCCTATTATCGACCAAAAAAAACGACACATAAATCACAAGTCCCCAAGAACAATGGTAATACACTAACAACATACACTAACAACATACAAATTATAATTGCATATAGCTAAGTTCACATTAACAACACCCTCATTGTGATCATACTCACAATCTCTTCAGCGTAGTTATTATCATCATGAGGAAAACATGAATCTCTGACCTACATGAATCTAGAGCAACAGTAGACCCTCCACACATTTTCCATTATAAATAATATATAGGAGAATTCATAACGTTCATTGTTAGTGTAAGGGTGCATGTTCTACGATATCCATCACCCACAACAGCACCCACAACAACACATAATTAACGAATTCATAATCTTCATTGTTAGTGTAAGGGTGAATTGTTGTGATTTGATGCTCTGCAACTCAAATCACAATAAACTCCACGATTTAATTTCGTCAGTTTTCTCCAGTTGTTCTGAACATCAAAACCAGTTGTTCTGAACAAGTTGGAAAACTAAACTAATCTACCACAATCTCTAAAACTTCAGTGAAAATTTTAGAAGTCTTCATACGAGATGTTGTTCTGAACAAGTTGGAGAACTAAACCACAAATTAATCTACCACTATCTCTAAAACTTCAGTGAAATTTTTTTGTCTTCATATGAGCTGGTGTTTTGATTGTTGATATACTGATGTGTTGATGTGAAGCATGACAATTATATGGTGGTGTTGTGCTGCATGGACTTCCAATGTCTCAATTGATAGGAAAGGGTGTGTTTGATCAATCTTCAAATGAAGATAGCAAGTGTTGCAGAGTCAATTACTTATATAGGTCGACATCAAATTGATGTTCATACTGCATGAACAAGTACATCGATTAAAGGCCGATGTATGACTGAGGAACACTCACACCAAAACAATAATGTCAGGGTATTTGCTAAGGTGACAATGACACATGAAATAGTAGGCATCAACTTAATTGCTTGAGAGTGTTAATTGCTCCCATCCTTTGGATCAAAGAAGTTTGTTGATAAATAAACAAATATTTAATATATGTCTATTTATGTTGGAATTTGTTTCTATCAATTTTACTTCGTGTAGCATATGCTAAAGCTTTGGGTGAAAAGTTCCTACAACATATTTCTCTTCAAATATCTAATCATTTCCTTCCTGACCTTGATCAGAGTATGCAATGTTCACATTCTAACCTTACAATAACAATCGACCACAAATTACACTGAAAGCATGCGACCATAAGATCCAGACCACAATCTAAACACATGCCTTAATACAACAATGCCAACGGAAGCTACCAGTAGCAAAAACAATCATAATAAAAGTAGCATGACCATAATACTTCTAAATTCCCACATATTGATTAAATAAGACAAAAAAAATCCAGCAAAATCAAAAAATAGATGATCAGATATTGGAAATGTTAATTTTCTGTAAAAGTCCAGCAACCTGGACCATAAATGTCCCGAAGCCCCTTCATCAGAGAGAAGACCTTGACCATATAATTGTCAAGAGCCCTAGAGGTTCATAGTCAAGCTCTCCTGTGTATGATTTCTTTCCAGAATCATGAGAAATGGCATAACGACCTTATGTTGAGCAGCTTTAAATACAATTTGCAAATTATGGCAGGAGAGTCAGGTAAGCTTATCCTAATGGAAAGATTGGCACCTTCACTAATTTTAGAGTGACAGACAACCTATAGATAGAAAAAGTTTCATTAGATGAATCCTGCACAAAAGTGCCTCATCAAGAGAAGAGCCTTTGAATCCTTGACCTAAAAATTGAGCGCAAAAACCTCATCAAGTGCCCCAAAGGCCTCATCATTGACCTAAAAATTGAGTGCAAAAGTGCCCTCACATCGGGCATGTGCCTGGAAGCCCTTTATCCTAATGGAAAGATTGGCACCTTCACTAATTTTAGAGTGACAGACAACCTATAGATAGAAAAAGTTTCATTAGATGAATCCTGCACAAAAGTGCCTCATCAAGAGAAGAGCCTTTGAATCCTTGACCTAAAAATTGAGCGCAAAAACCTCATCAAGTGCCCCAAAGGCCTCATCATTGACCTAAAAATTGAGTGCAAAAGTGCCCTCACATTGGGCATGTGCCTGGAAGCCCTCCTCCCCTCTCAGTATATCCATCTCTTTAAAAGCCCTAAAAACCCTTCCTCGAACAAGGGAAGAGGGCGACCTGAGGCTCTAATTGATTGAGAGAATAAATTCCCCAACAACCCTTCGTTGGAAGAGCGCCTCTTACAGATGCCTAAAGGCCTTCGAACTATTGACTGAGAGCATAAATGTCGTAAAAAGCTTTCCACCCTAAAGGCCCTAAATGTCTTCTCCAAACAAAACCACTGGGCCAACTTGACTTTCAATATAAAATCAAGGGGATGGAATGATAAACTTAAAGTTGAGCAACTTTAATTTTTTAAATGGAAGTTGCAAATTATGCCAGAAGAGGTTAAGATGAGTTTGTCCTAATGGAAAGATGGGCACCTTCAGTGTTTTTTAGAGTAACAGACAAGCTATAAAGACAATCACATTCCTGCTAAAACAGTGTGACTGACAAAAAGACTTGGCCATAAGTTATTCATACACACACAAAGCGTAACCCTTTCTACATAAAGAACATCCACAGTCAAATATTCAAAACTACGTAATACACAGCCACTTATGGATTTTAGACGAGATTTTCCAACAGTCTGAGTAGCATATGGTGGGCATCCACCACTCTGTCACTCTCCTCCCCAAGGGCTCTAAAGATCATACCAACAGAATCTATAGCCCGTCTTATTGATGAGCTGGTTTTATGAGTCCTTGCAAAATCTTTTCATTGGTTGGATTGCTTTTAAATATTTGTACAACTATTTCCAATAATCTGCCAATGCAAACTAATTATTTTTACAGATGGCGTGCAACCCTGGAAATGTTTGCTACAATTCCAAGTTTGCTACAAGTAGAATAGGCGTTCCTATCAATCTGTCATTCTGTCATTCTACCACTGGACAAAAAATGCTTGGAAAGTAGAAAGATATAAGTGACATTCTGAGTTGTTCAGCCTGAGTTGGCCTAATGGTGGAGAACTTGTGCTCTTGAAAGACATGTCAGAAGTTCAAATCCCATAGGGAGTAGGGTATGTACATCTTATTGGCTTCGGCCTATTACCAATAAAAAAAATTCAACATTCTGAGATACGAAGAAGAAATACCAAACTAATTGCTTTTAGAAAAATCTCCAATGACAAATGTAACATAAATTCAAATAACCAAAAGCTGAACCAGACCTTAAAGAAAGAGAAAAGTCCACAATAGAGCTGACAGAGGCAAACTAGCAGGATCCAAACAAAGCTACCGCTTTGTAAGTGGAACCATATGAATACACAAAGAATGTGGGATAGACGATAATTATAAACTACAAAGAGAACTTTTAAAAAGTATAAAAACCACTATCTTGTCATCCAAGAAACCATTGCATGTGTCTCTCGTGCGAGTTGGCAATAGATGAGGGATAAAACTATGTCATTTTTTTATTTCTATCTAAATGTCATTAAAATTGGCTGTAGATTCTCTTTCGCCTGCCATTATGTGGTTGGCCTGCAGGATGAAAGCTTGAAGTTTGTGTCTATCTTATAAATAGAACATATTAAATTCTAATCCATGAAGTATTTAATATTTCAGTTGGAGTTTAAATTTTGTGAGGCAATTTTTTTTTTTTACAGAAATGGAACTCGTCTTGTTATATTTGTGAAAGAATTATACTTACCAACATTCATTAAAATAGAAAATTATTCAAAAAAAGAGAGGAAAAACTTGAACATAACATACTTACCAAACAGGTTACGAGAAAGTGAAATATCTAGTACAAAGAAATATGCCCAACAGTGCTTTATAACCAATTTTCCTAAAACAGAAACAATATACAATATTGTAAAAAATTCTGAAACCATTAGGGTTCCCACCATATTTTCCTGTTATTAACTTCTTGCTAGATTTTGAGTGGGGCAAGCCCAGTCACACACAAACAAAGGTTTTTCATGTCATTAGCATCTTAACTGTATACAAATGACCAAGAAATACTTCGCCAATAATTTTGTATGGAAAATGCTTTCTACATATTCCTTGGTCATACCATACACATTTGTCTCTATACCAATTAGAACACACATTTTAGAGATCTTGCTTTTAGGAAACAAACAAGAAACTTAGAAAAACAAATACCTTGTTATTTACAAACATCAAAGCAAACAGTATGCTAAAAGACCTGTTCAACTAGACATTACAGATATCACATTTGTCTCTATACCAATTAGAACACACATTTTAGAGATCTTGCTTTTATGAAACAAACAAGAAACTTATAAACACCAGATACCTTGTTATTTACAAACATCCCTGTACGGATTCTACATCCTAAAAGCAAACAGTAGATATGCTAAAAGACCTGTTCAGCTAGACATTACAGATATCATACACATTTGTCTCTATACCAATTAGAACACACATTTTAGAGATCTTGCTTTTGTGAAACAAACATTAAACTTAAAAATAACAAATACCTTGTTATTTACAAACATCCCTGTACGGATTCTACATCCTAAAAGCAAACAGTAGATATGCTAAAAGACCTGTTCAACTAGACATTGCAGATATTACAGTCAGCGAAAGAAATTCCATGATCACTCTCCTACCTATTTTAACTGTCTCATATCATTAACAAGGCAAGAGAAAAATATCTTTCCTTGTAAATATCAGAGCATTTTTTAACAAAACCAGAGCATTTATTTTAATGAGAGAAGTTTTCTGAAAGAATTCCTATTTAATATTTGTTCAAAGGGTGACTGTCTCATATCATTAACAAGGCAAGAGAAAAATATCTTTCCTTGTAAATATCAGAGCATTTTTTAACAAAACCAGAGCATTTATTTTAATGAGAGAAGTTTTCTGAAAGAATTCCTATTTAATATTTGTTCAAAGGGTGACTGTAATTATATGAATGAAAAATGCTTCATTCTTATAATTATAAGAAATATCTTTCCTTGTAAATCAGAGCATTTATTAACAAAACCGGAGCAATTATTTTGATGAGAAAGAAGTTTTCTGAAAAGGTTCCCATTTGATATTTTGTTCAAGTAATTATAAGAAATACTTCGCCAATAATTTTGTATGGAAAATGCTTTCTACATATTCCTTAGTCATACCATACACATTTGTCTCTATACCAATTAGAACACACATTTTAGAGATCTTGCTTTTATGAAACAAACAAGAAACTTGAAAAAACCAAATACCTTGTTATTTACAAACATCCCTGTACCGACTCTACATCCTAAAAGCAAACGGTAGATATGCTAAAAGACCTGTTCAACTAGACATTACAAATATTCCATGATCACTCTCCTACCTATTTTAACTGTCTCATATCATGATCACTCTCCTTGTAAACCGGAGCATTTATTTTAATGAGAAAGAAGTTTTCTGAAAAAAATCCCATTTAATATTTGTTCAAAGGGTGACTGTAATTATAATAATGAAAAAAGCATCTGATATTCCTACGATCTTGGTTTAATAAGGAAAAACAAACATTAAGATAAGTTCCAATCTGATATACTGAGACAAGTTCCATTTCCAACAACTAAATTAGATGATCATATAAGGAACTTTATTTTTAGGGCGTTCAATTGTAAAGGCAATAAGAGAAAATTGTGAGACTGTTGAAAAGGAACATTTATTGCACCAAAGATTGGCTTGGTGACCAATGAAATAGTAATGACCATCAGTTGCCAGAAGTAAACACACTTGGTGAATAATATGAACCAGAAGTTTAGACTATGAACAGCTTATTGATAAACATGCAAGTCCTCGGAAGAAGTGAGATTTGAAATCCCTTAGAAGCAAGAGCTAGAGGCTAAAGCATAGTACACATCAATCAAAATTGCTAGAAACAATGTTTACTACTTTTACTTCTTCAATGATGGCTTAGAGAGTAAGTTTTTTATAACTTGCACGAAATTGTACATCACCTCCAATTAATAGTTAGTGATATTTTGGCTACTTACTACAGATAATGGCTTAATGTTGTCTCAGCTAATGATTTCTTCCACAAACTTGGATAGAAAGCTTTGACAACACAAGCTACAAGTGATTTCTTCCACAAAATTGGATAGAAAGCTTTGACAACACAAGCTACAAGTGCATACAGTACTGTAGAAGAGTTGAAAAGGAGCATCTCCAATGACAAAGATGATAAACAAACAATTCCCAACTCCTTAGAAATTCCTACTGCTACACAGTGATGCCCAAAACAAAATTTAAAAACAAAGGGGAAAACAAAAGAAATGGAACCCAAAAAGCAAAGCAAGCAACAAGGACATAATGAATTGTCAGAAACTCTTCAAGGCTCACTTTATTCTTTGGGCATCTGTCTTTCATTATCTTTTCATTACACTGAGTATGCAAAACTGTGTTATCTAATAAATCAAGAAAAATCATTGGATCTCATTATCATCTGTGTTCAGATTTCCATGTGTTTAATTGACTGAATTTAGTACAATAACCCGGATATTTTATATGTTTAACATTTTCAATTCAATAATATTCTAGTTTCTCAGAATATTTTTTTATTTATGCAAATTTTAGTATTTATGAATATATATGTTGTTTCCCTGTTTATTGAAAGAGATGTTTCCATTTCAAGAACTGTTTATATGTTTCAGACGCAACAACCAAGCATCCCAATAAGCAGTTGGCATATGACAATAATAGGCATATCCCAATTAAGAGTTCATTATTCATTTCAAATAATAGTAATCTAAAAGGAATCGCAGGAATTATTCATGCAACATTTTGAAATATTCAATCCCGGTCTACTATCAGTTTGTATCCTTTTATGTTCAAAATATCCCAGCCTTCTTTTTAAATTTTTAAAACCTAAGTTTATATACTAAAAGACCTAAGTTTCTAAAGTTTAAGCCCTCACTCTGGTATGTACCATTGTCCTTGCGTATGAATAAAATGGAACAAACATTAGCATCTACATATTAAGCTGTTTCAGAGTTTGCACTGAATTCTTCAGAGCTAGAATTAGATCAAGATGTACAGCCTCGTATAAACATTAAATAACTGCTAGTAAATAGGGTTTAGGACATATAGACATTTCAATATTTCTATCAAAAGTATCACAAAATCCATTCCTCCTTCCAGCTTACCAACATCCATGAGTTTTCTATATAATCTTTTCAACATTAAATTCCACTGTACCCATCATAGTACTCAAATAAATGACCTAACACTGAAATGAGCGATAACTGGTGTTTCTATGAGTTTTTTGAAGTGGGGAACAGGGTTTTAGGGATGACAAAATATTTCAGACTCTGGGATCAGCAATGCAGAGAATCAACCATATCAGGTGGAGGAGGTTGTATATGACCTCAGTAATAACTTTGTTTATATTCAGTCAAGCCTAAAATAAGATTAAGTATTTACTGTATGATAGAATAACCAGCAGCAGAGAATCAACCAAATTAAATTTTCTAAAGATAATCTAGAAGAAAAATTGATCATCATAGTTAAAAACATTTACACAGTGGTATATTATGTTTGATTGCAAAAAACCAAAAATATGGGAAAAACAAAATACAAAAATGTAATGGCATGCGATTGGTAATAAAGGAAGGTCGACCAACATAGAGATAAAAGATGCTGACACACAGAAAAGTGAGGGCTTATTCCGATGAAGATGACAAAAATGTTCAAAATTAGGAAAACAGAAACAACAAAAATACCTTGTGGCAGTACGCCGGAAAGATTAGCACCAGCAATGTCCAAGTACTCGAGCTCTGGCGGAACCTAGCCTGAATAAGAGTTATAGCCGATCTCCATATGCTATAAAGGACTCTGTAAACGCCTCCCAAGCTCTGGCAGAATAGGTTCCGTGATCGATTACCTCCTTGCATATTAGAGCAAATGCAACTGCAAATATAATGAATGTATAGCTCTGCCCTCCTCAGTGCCCCATTCTAAATTCACCATCCACAAATACCATGAAAATTAAAAAAGAAAAAAATCCAAACACAAAACTGAATAAAAGTATAAGAGAATCACACGCAAACAAAAAGACAAATAGAATAGGGAACAGTCTGAATAAAATGGAAAAACATTACAAACACAGGCAAACCAAAAAAAAATAGAATGGGGAACACTCTACCCCTTCTATAAATAGAAGAGGTGAGGTGCTATTTCAAACGGTAACATGGAAAAATTAACGGCCATTTCATCCAGGTCGTCGATCTCCTCTCATCTCAGGGCTATAATTTGAGTGCCTCGGTTGAGGCATCTAGAGTACCGTTGAGACATTCTAGAAGAAAATCCAGAGTTCCGTTGAGACATTCTAGAAGAAAATTCAGAAGAAAAAAACCCAGAGTTCCGTTGAGACATTCTAGAACAAAATCCAGAATACCGTTGAGGCACTGCCGCTCCGTTCTTGAGAGTACCTTGAATCCCTCTTTGTTTTTAGATTGTTGTATAAGTCATGAGTGTAGAATTGATTAAGTTTTTTTTTTTTTTTTTTTAGTTTTTTTGTGTGCTATAGATTGGAACTTCAAATTTTTTGTTTATGTTTTTTTATTATTCGTTCTTAGAGACAATTAAAGAATACTTTATTTCAAATTGTATGGCATATTTGTATATTAAGAAATAGTCACGAGAACATTATATAGATCAATCTAAGATTGTCATGAGAGGAGAATCTACATTATTGGACAAAAATTGATGTGTTAGATTGTCTTGGATCGAATGGTAAGAATTTTAATGTCTTGAATTTCTAATGTTAGCATTAATTAAGGAGACCTGCAATTAAATGTTTCATTTTATTTCTTTGTAGTTTTACAAAATATTATATGTGGTTTGGTTAAATCAAGTTGAAGTATCTTAGAGAGATTTTTACATTTTACGAGGTTTGTCAGATTTTACTTTAGGTTTTAATTCATTTTGAAATTCTTTATCTTCTTTAAATTATATAAAAATTGGACAAAAACATTTTTTAATTTAGTTTAGTCAAATTTTATTTTACAAAATATTTTTAGAAAATTTCTCTGTAGAGGAAAGTCATTTAAAGAGTTAATGGATTTAAAATTGGATTATAAATCTAACTAATATTCACTTTAGTCAAATTGGAATCATATTCCAAAATCTAGGTTTGGAACTATGCTAATGATCCAATTGAAAATCACTTTCAAAACCTAGGTTATTCTTTAGTTTAATCAATCTTCATTCCAAGGATCCTTGTCATTAATTAATTTAATTTGGTTAATATGTGTTAAGCTTGGCATGGTATTTTGTGAAATGAGGTTTGATGAGCTTCTACTAAAGTGCTAGTAGGCATAATTACATCGTGTGGACTATAGAAAGGTGTGAGATGGTGACATACATCTTTCTTAGATGTCGAATTCATTTGGTTGGCATGATGAATCATGCTTAATTCATCTCATGCATCATACCCCATTTATTGCTTATGTTGTTAATATTTGGTACTGGACAAGTAAGCGGGTGCAAAGAGCATGAGTCTTAATTAATTGATTGCTGTCATGTATCCTTCCAATCGATGTGGAATCATGCAGATTTACTAGTGTTTAAAATACCAAAGTCCAACAATAGAAAATATATAAGTGAGCTAAGTGTGAGTTCTATAGTTGTCTACAATTTCTAACTACCTAGATTTGGAATCAAGATAAACTAGTTTGGAAAAGACTTCATATCAAAAATTCATCCAAAATAAATTTAAGGTAGCAAATTGTGAAAGTCAAACCTAAAGACAAATGGGTTTGAAATGAAATTAAACTTATTTAATGATCCTTCTTTATCCAAGTACCATGGCATACATTCTTAGCCAAGTTTGGTTGTATACAAAATTAACAACAAAAAGAAATAGAAGAAAAATTTGTGCTATTTTAAAAAATGTGTTATAACAAATTGTAAATCTATTTAAACCAAAACATAATGCCTTTCACATCTAGAATGCCTCAAAGGAAAATAAAGGAGAAATATAATACTTTATATTATTTTTGTAGTGTCATTTCAAAAGACCAACCTTCTAATAGAATACACATTCTAGTTACAAGTACCCAAATTTATATCTTTCATTTGAGAAGTTATTAAAGTACCCAAATTTATATCTTTCATTCGAGAAGTTATTAAAGTAGAAGGGTCTTGCTAAAGACAATTACTATTCTCATGATGCATGTGAGATAAAATTTTATTCTAATATATCATTTAGACAAACTACAATTCATATGCAGGTCCAATATAATAATAACCAATAGAACTTATTACCAATAATAAAATGGTGGCTTGTTATATTTTAAGAGAGGTAAATTTATCAATGTAAGAAACATGAAAATTTGGGTGAATTTTTTGAAGAGGTCCAAAGTACAAATTTGTAAGCCACCCCACTAGTGTGTTGCACCACCTAATAAAGAATCTAAAAATGTGGACTCAAATTATGACCCACCTTTTTATTCAAGGATGTATGCTAGTAAGGATAAAGTTGTAAAATTATACAATCATTTACTTGAATTGTATGCTCTATCCTATGTTGATCCATTGGCTATTTTATTTAGTTCTATGCTTCCATCATATTGTCCTTAAAGACCTTGAGAACTTCCTCCCATTTGGCAAGGGAATTTTCACCTAGTTTGATCTTGGAAGAATTGGAATATAAGTAGCCAAAGGTAGGGGATGACCATAGAGGGTTTCATTTGGGGATCACCTTTGAGGCATTGTGATAAATGGTATTATACTACCATTCAACAAAAGGCAATCTCCTAGAGTACATTGTCTTTATTACTTAGACATAATATAATGTAGCTAAGTTTCAATGAGTTTTTTGATAACCTCTAGAGTACATTGTCTTTATTACTTAGACATAATATAATGTAGCTAAGTTTCAAGGAGTTTGTTGATAACCTCAATTTGACCATTACTCTTTGAATGATGGGACAAATTGAAATTTAATTTAGTGCCTTGTAAATTAAAAAATTCTTACTAGAATTTGCTAGTGAAATCAAGATCATGATTAACAAGGCAAGTTCTTAAACTTAGAGATTGAATCGATGAATTGTTGAGCTCCAACAATAATTGTGTTATGATGAGGCAAGACATAAAACTGAGCATTCTTAAATGACATGTTTAGAACCATATCTACCTAAGACATGTCAATAATAGGAAGGTGTTGTAGAGACCTGGATGATTTACTCGTTTCACCTTATTGCATTGAAATGCATCACCTAATCCTATAAAGTTTATAGCATCCTTCTTAAAGCCATCTCAAAATTAATCTATTTGATATGCTCTTGTATCTCAAAAAACATAAGCAACCCATATTAGATTCCTTGGTAATCATAATGCGTTGCTTCACCTCAATATTTATGAATAGAAGAAAGGTATGTTGGAATCCTTCTTACACCCATCTACTTAAAGATGGTCCATTAAAATATCCATACATGTCAAAATGTTGGTTAATATCACAATGCAACCTCCCTTTTACATGCTCTTACATACCATAGAATCTATCACACATAACACCATGTATGATTATTTGATGCAAACCACAAGATGCTAGAACATGGTCAAACCATTCCACCTCAAATTTGGACACCTACCTCCTAAATAGGACACCAACTTCTCCACGTGAAGACAAAATCACTAGAAGATGGATTAGTAGGTGCACACAAAATGTATTAAATAAGCATTAGGAATGTAGGTTGAGACCATCCCCCCGCACCCCCCCCCCCCACCCCCCCCCCCCCCCCCCCCAACAAAAAAAAAAAAAATCCAAGCTACGAATAATGGAACATATATGTTTAAGTGTTTTTTTGTTTTGTGAAAAGAGTCTCTTATACTACCCCCCTTTTTTTTATCTATAATAATTATAAAACGATGATATATTCACCTACTATAGAACCCCTACAAGTTCAATAATCAATAGGTTATCAATTGTCTTTGTAATTACAAAAAATATAGTCATGTGTGTAATTTGTATATAAATTTTATATTTTATTTTATTTTATTACACCAAAAAATGGTTACAATCCTGAATTATTTTCACTTAAGTCATATTCAATACTAATTTGCATAAATTTTAATAAATTAAACCCAAAAAATACTAATTGGAAAATATAAATATAATTATGATATTAAACAACATAATTCTCAATACACTACTTTGAAAGAAAAGTAAGCAATGAACTACCTATTTTTCTCTCAACCTCAATTTTATATAAAAATTAAGCAATGAGCTACATGTTTGTCTATTAAATGGTTGCTCTAACTAACTAGCTATATTCATCTCAACAAGTAATGTTAAAACAATATGAAACAAATTAAATATATTGATAACACTTTTTTAAGAGAAACTATTTAAATGGTAAGTCTTAACATCATGAATGAGATAAATAGAAAAGGCCAAAATATATACTTGTGAAAAAAAAAGTGGGAATGTGATTGTTGGAAGGATTTTTAATGAATGGGACATGTGAGTTTGAATCATTGGAGTTGAATTGAGAGCATAGGGATCCTATGGATAAATTCCATCAAGTGGATACACATAAGAAGGTGGTCCTCCTTTCCCTAGAAGTGCATAGGTAGGGAACCGAGGAACTTGATAACTAGTGTGGTTCTATGGAAGAATGCATGTTTTATGATGAGAACTATTGAAGTTATAACACCATTATCCCTGGAAGTGCATAGGTAGGGAATCGAGGAACTTGATAACTAGTGTGATTCTATGGAAGAATGCATGTTTTATGATGAGAACTATTGAAGTTATAACACCATTATCAAGTCAAGGGAGTGAATAATCAATCCTATCCTAACTCTTAATTTAAATAAAGGTTGTCCATTATGAGTGAGCCTCAAGGGCCAAATTGGACAAAATTCCATGTGGACGTTTAGAATTAATGCAGGGGAGGAATCATCTTATAGAGTGAAAGATGTGAAATTTTATCTTGTAAGAATGATTCTAGGATTAAATTGAGGTGATTTCTCTATTAATGTTCCTAATATTATTATGGATAATGGGGTCTCTAAAATGGAAATTTCACTAATTAGAAAATTTATGGGACTTTGTCCAAACATTAAGATGCCTCAACCATGAAACACTAATAAATGACATTCCAAAGGGAAATTGAATGTTGTAGCTATGTCGAAAGTATTTTTTCTTTCTCATTTGCTTGTAAAAAGAATCTAAGAAATGTTCTTTTAGGGGATCATTATTTCCTAGGGAAATCTTCGCACTTAGAAGATATAATATTATCTTGAACCCATCACAAGACATGTACTTAATGCAACTCCTCTATTAGTTTAGATATTAGCAATTCTTATGAAAATATTTGATGAATAATTGTTGAGGGAAAAAAACATGTTTAGTTAAGGATGCATGTGTATTGATCAAGAAATGACGAGACCTTCCTACCCCTATCATTTTTTCCCTTAATTTTTTAGTTTGGGTTGTTTGACATTTTATTAAACAATTGGCATGTATTCATCTTGAAGTATGATTTTCTGAGTTTAGTGTTTGATTGATATTGATTTTTCCAATCATAATGACCACAACACAAATATACATAACAACATATACTAATTGAGGAAAATCGTTCAACTCATAAATGATATAATAATGTTCTAAAGAACCTTAGGACAAATCTGAAAATGACAATGGCTTCTCTAATCTTAGCTTCACTTCAATCTTATTGTGTTTACAAGTAGTTTCAAACAAACCAGATGAGCTACAATGCTAGAATGAAGGATCTCAATCTTACATCAACAATACATTTCTTAGAATTTGACATCAAATCTTCTATCCTTGTTCAATCAATTACAATGAAACAACATACCATGCATCACTACTCCAATCAAGATGTCGAGCTTTAAGTGCATTAATAGCAATATTGTCCCTTCAAAACCCTTGATGTCTCACCCAAGCAGGCTTCCATATGATGTACAACACCTTCCAAGCTTGTACGATACTCGCTAGATGGATGCAGACTTGTACGACCCCTATACTTGTTCAATCAATTACAATGAAACAACATACCATGCATCACTGATCCAATCAAGATGTCGAGCTCTAAGTGCATTAATAGCAATATTGTCCCTTCAAAACCCTTGATGTCTCACCCAAGGAGGCTTCCATATGTTGTACAACACCTTCCAAGCTTGTACGACACTCCCTAGATAGATGTTGACTTGTACGACCCCCCACTTAACATTTTCACACATGTACGACTTGTTGTAAATTATTTCTAGACTGGTTCGACTCTGTCCTAGGCATTCACAGAATTGTACTGCACCCATAAACTCACCCAAATAGATATACCAATATTACCAGCACAGGTAGTTTGTGTTAGGATAACCTCTGAACAACTGAGAGGGGGAGGGTTGAATCAGTTGTTAACATATTATAACTTTTAATCCACAATACAACCTTAAACAAATCAAATATCGGTATAAACAGATGTCAGTAGGAACAGATACCAGTAAACAATAATTAACAAGATAATCAATGCAAAGAAATCATACCACATAACAACATGATTTGTACGTGGAAAACCTGGAAAGGGAAAAACCACGGTGGGAAGCCTACCCACAGTTAAATGATACTTCTGCAGAAAGTATGTGTTACAATGAGGGGCCTGCGCTTGCAGGAAGGCACATTGCCTAGAGCGTACTTCTCATTACAAAAGAGTCTCACTGACTACAGAGAGGCTACAAACTTCTCAAGATAAATGGACAACAATCCAATAGAGTGAACTGTTGGAAATAGCATCTACTATGCCTGATTACAGTCTCAGTTAGGCTCAATGTCGGAGGACTAAATCCTCTTCTGAAACCAATCCGATCACCAATGATCAATCAACTCCTCTGTCTGAATGGTATTACAATATTCACACATTACATTCCTTGACCATGACCTTTTTCAATAACCATGATACTTTACAAAGAGTTTCTACCTCTTATTTATACAAACCCTAAGGCCTAAACCAATTAGGTTAGTCACCTAAAGATATTAAAATAATATCATTACATAATTCCTTATTATAATGATATGCCATGTCGGCTTAAGACCAAAACAATAAAAACATCTCGAATCATCTAGGTAACGTGTAGAGTACACGCTAGCATGATACTGGTCCGTAAGTTAGATAGGTACTGAACCTATTCTGGGTCTACCACGCCAAAGCAATATCTTCAAGCAATTGAAGCACGATCAACGAACATCTTCAACATCCTAAAATCCTCGAAGAAGCTACACCAACACCAATTGTGCATCTTGTCATGATTCCTCAATGAAAGCTCTACCGGTAAAGCCTTAAACTAGTGTCGGTAAGGGTTTACTAGTGTGTATGATAACATCCAATTATCAAGCCAATACCAACTGACCAAAACATACTTATGGAGCATATAACACATGAAATCCAATATACTTTACTGATCCAAACATGCCGGAAGTGCCAACCAGATAATCTCTTCTGCCGATAACACTAGATCTTATACCAGCGACTTGTCTGCCAGTAACCATCCATATCAGTCAGTGTAAATCTGTCTGCCGGTAACAGCTAGTGTTGACATCAATGCCCCACATATACATAGTGCCAACAATCTCCCCCTTTGACATTGATGGCAACACTAGATGTGAAAAACATCTAAGTACCAAAAAATGCCAAACAAGTCTCCCCCTGTGAAAGACAACTAACAATTAGTAGCTCTCCCCTAGTGAATGATCTCTGGAAGGTTCTGAACAAATCTCTCTCCCCAATGTATACAACTTTTCTTTTATTTTCACATCAATATCTCTCCCCCTTTGACATCAATGCCAGAAACCTGACAAAAATATCAAAGCAATGATATAAACCTATGAATTTCAAAGTTGACTACTCCCCCTGAGTGGTAGCACCATTCATCAGTGTTGGAATGGATAATGTTCCTGATAATGCATACCAGAATGATGACAAACTTCATCAATCAAGTCTCTATCGGAGGGGCATAAACCCCTAACCTGTCTCTCAAGTATTCAAATGATTCCTTAGACAGTGGTTTAGTGAATATGTCTGCATTCTGTTCTTTAGTGTTCACATAAACCAATTTGACTTCCTTTGCTTCTACCTTGTCCTTTAGAAAGTTATACTTTATTGAAATATGCTTAGTCTTAGAGTGAAATACCAGATTCTTGGACATGTCAATAGCTGTAGATTTATCACAGTAGATAACTACCGGTTCCCTATAATTTACCCTGATATCCTTCAACATTTGCTTCATCCACAAAACTTGAGTGCAATTAATTGCTACTGCAACATACTCAGCTTCTGCAGTAGATAAAGAAATGCATGACTGTTTTTTGCTTATCCATGAAACTAGTTTCTTTCCAAGAAAGAAAGCTCCACCATAAATGCTTTTCATGTCATCAGTATCACCTGCCCAATCTGAGTCAGTAGATGCACATAAAGTGAAATCGTCATTTTTGGAATACCATAAGCCATATTATGTTGTTCCTTGCAAATACCAGAATATCCTTTTTATTGCACATCCATGATTTTCTTTAGGATTACTTTGATATCTTGATACAATACTTACTACATTCATAATATTAGGTCTAGTCTGAGTTAGATATAACATACCACCAATCATAGATTTATACCTTGTCAGATTTACCGGTGAAGAAGTATCCTTGATAGATGATTTCTCACTTGTAGCCATAGGAGTACTTACCGGTTTGGAATTCTCAATACCAAACTTCTTTAACAATTCCCTTAGATACTTAGTTTGACAGATAAAAATGCCTTTGTTAGTTTGAGTAATCTGTAAACCTAAGAAAAATTTCATCTCACCAATCATGGACATTTCAAATTCATTTTTCATGTTGTTAGCAAATTCCATGCACAATTTATCTTCTCCTCCAAAAATGATATCATCAACAAAAACTTCAATAATCAGAATATCATTATTAGTGATCTTATAATATAGATTACTATCAACACTGTCTTTATTAAAACCAAGCTTCAAAAGATATTTATCCAACCTTGCATACCAAGCTCTAGGAGCCTGTTTCAAACCATATAAAGCTTTCTTCAATTTGCAAACCACGTCTTTGTCATCTGTCAGTGTAAATTCATCAGGTTGCTCAATGTAAACTTCTTCCTCAAGCTCACCATTCAAAAATGTACATTTGACATCCATTTGATAAATCTATAGTTCTTATAAGCTGCATAGGCAAGAAATAGTCTAACAGCTTCAACTCTGGCTATAGGTGCAAATGTCTCACCATAATCAATTCTTTTCATTTGATAATACCCTTTACCAACCAATCTAACCTTGTTCCTTATAACTTGACCATCCTCATTCAGTTTGTTTTTAAAAACCCATTTAGTTCCAATAACATTCTTATTTTTAGGACGAGAAACTAAAGACCAAGTTTCATTTTTCTCTATTTGATCTAATTCATCTTCCATAGCCTTTAACCAATGTTTATCCTTACAAGCTTCAATAAAAGTTACCAGTTCAACTTGAGAAATAAGACACACCTCTTCATTTACCAGTTTTCTTCTTGTCAATACTCCCTTGTTCCTATCTCCAATAATTTGATCTTCGGAATGATTTAATCTTACATACCTTGGAGTCTTTTGAACTTCAGGTTCACCACTCTAATCATCAGTCACAATTGAATTTTTTGATTGTGTCGGTGTAACTGTTTTAGCTTCCTATACCAGTTGAGGCATTCTTGGTTCAGTTATGATCATTTTCACTATCGGTTCCTTGTCATATGATATAGAATGATTTATGTACTGTTCATCCACTTTCACATTAACACTTTCCACAATTTTCTGAAATCTTTTGTTATAACATCTGTATGCTTTGCTCTGAATTGAATAACCAAGAAATATCCCTTCATCACATTTAGGATCAAACTTTCCAATTGAATCATCTCTTTTGATATAGCATTTACTTCCAAATTTTTTGAAATACTTAACAGTAGGTGTATGTCCAAACCATAGTTCATAAGGGGTCTTACTGGTTTCACCTTTAATGTGAACTCTGTTCAGTGTGTAGACTATTGTACTCATTGCTTCTCTCTAGTAGATATGAGCCAATTTGACTTCCATCATCATAGATTTAGCTGCATCGAAAATGGTTATGTTCTTTCTTTCAACTACTCCATTTTGCTGAGGAGTCCTAGGTATAGATAGTTGTCTCCTAATTTCATTTGTCTCACAATAACTGTTAAATTCATGAGAAGTGAACTCACTGCCATGATCTGATCTTAGACATTTGATTTTCAGTCCAGTTTCTATTTCAACATTCTCTTTAAAGATCTTGAATTTCTCAAAAGCTTCAGACTTCTCCCTCAAAAAAGTCACCCGCATCATTCTAGAATAGTCATCAATAATCAACATGAAATACCTATCACCTTAAAAGCTTCTAGTTCTTGTTGGACCAAATTAAGTTAGTGTGAATCAAATCAAGTACACCATTAGATTTATCCTGTATGCTTTTAAAAGAACTTCTGACTTGCTTACCCAATTGACATTCCTTACATACTGGATTATGAGGCTTCATAATCTTAGGCATATCTCTGATTGCCTTAGTTGAACTGATCTTAACAATACAATCAAAATTAACATGACACAACCTCTTATGTCATAACCAACTCTCATCAATATGAGCAATCAAACATGTCTTATTACCAGTGTTCAAGTGAAAGATATTACTTCCTATCTGAATACCAGTTGCAATCTCCAAACCAGTTTTGTTAATGATTTTGCATTTTCTATCCTTAAATTGGAGTTGAAAACCCTTATCAACTAATTGACCAATACTCAAAAGATTATTCCTTAAACCTTCTACATAACAGACATTATTAGTGTTATGCTTGTCATCCAAAGAAATAATACCTCTACCTTTGATCATACATGCCTTGTCATCTCCATATTTGACTTGACCACCACTATATTCTTGCAGGGACATAAATTTCATTTTATCTCCAATCATATGATGTGAGCATCCACTATCAATTACCCATTCATCCTTATCTTCAACTTTTGCTGCCAGGGCCTTCTCTTCATTTTTGATAGCCGGTTCTGGTTCATCTTCCTTCAAAGCATAGAACACCCATTCCTTTCCATTTCCAGATCCACTAGTTGAGTCTTTTATCGGTTCATCTCCAGAGTCATCAGTTACTCCTTTCTAATCTGCTATGTAGCAATGTTTGTTTTTCTTGAATCTATATCTATTTGGGTTAGGCTTAAAAGTTTTCTTAACTCTTTCCTCAAACCTTGCATTCTTTTCAGGGACATCTAGATGCAAAATGACCAATCTTATTACATGCAAAACATTTAAAAGGTATTTTTCCTTCATACTTACTTCCAGTTGAACCTTTAGGTACTCTACCAGCAAATAAGGCTTCAAGTTTCTCAAGCTCTTCATCTTCTCTCCTCATGTCTTCCAATTCTTTTGCATATAGGGCTCCCCAATCACTTTTGTCGGTAGATGTTGATGATGATGCATGAAAAGTAAGTTCAGAATTTACAACTCCAGAAGATCCAAATTCTTCAAACTCAAAAGTAGATAATTTTCCAATCAGAATGTCTCTGTTGACTGAAGTAAATGCCATTGTTCTTAACTCATTAATTGCAGTTGCCTTCATCTTGTAAGCCGGTGGAAGAGCTCTCAAGACTTGGGAAACTATTTCATCTTCACTTAGAAATCCTCCACAACATTGAATTCCCATAACAATCTCATTTACTCTTTCCATAAACATAACAATTCTTTCATTTTCTTCCATTTTCAAGTTTTCATACCTTATTCGATAACCGTCAAGTTTAGCAATTTTGACAGGGTCACCTTCATTCAGATTTTGCAATTTGTCCCATATAACCTTAGCCAATGATTTGTCAGTTAATCACATGACTTGTTGATCAGTAAGTGCACACAAGAGGGCTTCTCTAGCTTTGCAATCATTTTCAATATTCTTGCCCAGGTCTGCAGGAGAAGGATTGTCGGATGTCGGATCATAAGGTGTGTATCCTTTCTTAGTGATCTCCCAAATATCTTTGCCAAAACATTTAAGATGAGTCTCCATTCAAATTTTTCATATCTCATAATTTGTTCCATCAAACTTAGGGATTTCTCTTCTGAAAATTGTTGTTGGTGGATTAGAAGTGTTAGCTGCCATAGGATCTACCTCAAGCAGTTAAGCTTCTGCAAAAGAGGACCAAATATCTGATACCAATTGTTAGGATAACCGGTGAACAACTGAGAGGGGGGGTGAATCAGTTGTTAACAGATTATAACTTTTAATCCACAATACAACCTTAAACAAATCAAGTACGGTACAAACAGATGTCGGTAGGAACAGATACCAATAAACAATAATTAACAAGATAATCAATGCAAAGCAATCATACCACATAACACCATGATTTGTACGTGGAAAACCCGAAAAGGAAAAAACTACGATGGGAAGCCTACCCATAGTAAGATGATACTTCTGCAGAAAGTATGTGTTACAATGAGGGGCCTGCACTTGCAGGAAGGCACACTGCCTAGAGCGTACTTCTCATTACAAAAGAGTCTCACTAACTACAAAGAGGCTACAACCTTCTCAAGATAAATGGACAACAATCCAATAGAGTGAACTGCTGAAAATAACATCTACTATGCCTGATTACAATCTCGATTAAGCTCAATGTTGGAGGACTAAATCCTCTTCTGAAACCAATCCGATCACCAATGATCGATCAACTCCTCTGTCTGAATAATATTACAATATTCACACATTACATTCCTTGACCATGACCTTTTCCAATAACCATGATACTTTACAGAGAGTTTCTACCTCTTATTTATACAAACCCTAAGGCCTAAACCAATTAGGTCGGCCACCTAAAGATATTACAATAATATCATTACATAATTCCTTATTACAATGATATGCCATGTCGGCTTAAGACCAAAACAATAAAAACATCTCGAATCATCCAGGTAACGTGTAGAGTACACGCTAGCATGATACCAGTCCATAACCTAGATAGTTACTGGACCTATTCTAGGTCTACCACGCCAAAGCAATATCTTCAAGCAATTGAAGCACGATCAACGAACATCTTCAACATCCTGAAATCCTTGAAGAAGCTGCACCAACACCAATTGTGCATGCTGTCATGATTCTTCAATGAAAGCTCAGTCGGTAAAGCCTTAAACCAGTGCCAGTAAGGGTTTACCAGTGTGTATGATAACATCCAATTATCAAGCCAATACCAACTGACCAAAACATGCTTATGGAGCATATAACCCATGAAATCCAATATACTTTACTAATCCAAACATGTTGGAAGTGCCAACCAGATAATCTCTTCTGTCGATAACACTAGATCTTATACCTGTGACCCGTCTGTCGGTAACCATCTATATCAGCCAGTGTAAATCTGTCTATCGGTAACAGCTAGTCTTGACATCAATGCAACATATATCCATAGTGCCAACAGTTTGATGCATAGAAATTTAGTTACAAATACAATCTTCAACCCCTTCAATTCGAACTCAAAAATGAATAGTGGAATGATGCAATCAGATTTAACTTAGGACAAACACCAAACTAAACATCCAGACTTACAATAGTAGTACCTTCATTTTCCAAATTGTGAAACACGAGTGAGATACTTGAATGATATCTCTAACTGACAACATGTGTTTTTGTCCAGTGCCTCTAGGCTCGAGGGTTTCCATCCTCAAACTTGTCGAAAGCCAAACCTTCTAAATTCTCCAAGAGAAAATAATAAACCAAGCATGAGAAATGAACTCCACTAAGTTGCTTTTAAAACATTCTCAAGAGGCTCCACTCTCTTTGTAACGCCCCACTAAGGAACCCCAGAGGACAATACTACAATTACTACCCTCAAGAAGGCAAACATTTTTTTTAAGAGAAATACATTAAATCCATTAAACTATGATGAAGAATATCATACTTATCAATTGATGAGCTAAAGGGGCTCTACAATGAATGGTTCATAAAATGAATAGTTCATAAGGCACAACACTTGCTGAAGGTTTTGCAAATGGGGTTGCAAGCTGGGTGGGCTTAACTTTGGAGGAAACTCCATGGTTAAGTGCACTCAAGTTGGAGTAGTACTGGGATGGGTGACCTCCTGGGAAGTCCCAATGCTTCAACTTTATGAGCATCACCTAGATGCAATGAGTGCTAAGTGTACCATTCATTCTCATGAGAGATGGGTTCTTGTGAACCACTACTCATGAATCATGGATCAATGAGTTTGACTCAAAAATCTACACAATTGAATCCTGATACCAACATCATAATTTGACTTGTGACAAAATATCTCCTACTTATCACTTAATGAGCTAAAGGGGCTCTACAATGAATGGTTCATAAGGCACAACACTTGCTAAAGGTTTTGCAAACGGGGTTGCAAGCCGAGTGGGTTTAACCTTGGAGGAAACCCCATGGTTAAGCGTGCTCAAGTTGGAGTACTAGGATGGGTGACCTCTCGAGAAGTCCCAATGTTTCACTCTGGGAGCATCACCTAGATGCAATGAGTGCTAAGTGTATCATTCATTCTCATGAGAGATGGGTTCTTGTGAACCACTACTCATGAATCATGGGTCAATGAGTTTGACTCAAAAAACTACACAGTTGAATCCTCATAACAATATATAACAATATCATAATTTGACTTGGTGTTGAAAAATATCTCTTGCTCACCACTTGATGAGCTAAAGGGGTTCTACAATGAATGGTTCATAAGGCACAAAAATTGATGAAGGTTTTGCAAATGGGGTTGCAAGATGAGTGAGCTTAACCTTGGAGGAAACTCCATGGTTAAGCACACTCAAGTTGTAGTAGTACTGGGATGGGTGACCTCCCAAGAAGTCCCAATGTTGAATTCACCTCTAAAAGCATCACCTAGATGCAATGAGTGCTAAGTATACCATTCATTCTCATGAGAGATGGGTCCTTGTGAACCACTACTCATGAATCATGTGTTAATGAGTTTGACTCAAAAAACTACACAGTTGAATCCTGATAGCAATATCATAATTTGACTTGTTGTGGAAAAATATCTCCTACTTATCACTTGATGAGCTAAAGGGGTTCTACAATGAATGGTTCATAAGGCACAACACTTGTTGAAGGTTTTGCAAATGGGGTTGCAAGCTGAATGGGCTTAACCTTGGAGGAAACTCCATGGTTAAGCATGCTCAAGTTGGAGTAGTATTGGGATGGGTGACCTCCCACGAAGTCCCAATGCTTCACCTCTATGAGCATCACCTAGATGCAATGAGTGCTAAGTGTACCATTCATTTTCATGAGAGATGGGTTCTTGTGAACTACTACTCATTTATCATGGGTCAATGAATTTGACTCAAAAAACTAAACAGTTGAATTCTGATAGTAATATCATAAAGAATATCATGATAAAAAATATTAGAACAATTTATTTAAGCACAAGTGAAAACATTTAGAAACATTAACACCTATGTCCTCTAAGGTTCCCTAATGTCGCTACAAGGCAACACTATCACCTACTAAAGCATAAGAATCAAATCTAATCTAACCATAGCATAACATATTACTTAAACATGGACAAATGAAACTTAACTTAGAAATGACATTATATAAGAGCTAAGCAACAATATTACTTCTCCTGAACTATGTTCATTTTAAAACCCAAATCCAAATGTTCCTAAGATTGCTTTCACATTTCATATAACCATAACAACTAAGCTTAATAATAATGCAATGCTCATGAAATAACATTTAATGTATTTACAATTTACATCTTGTTAATTAAGCATCTAAACATCCATATAGGATAGGTGGTACCAACACCATACTATCTAAACCTACATCACATTCATAAAGCTAACATCATTATGTCAATTAAGCATTGCATCCTCCTCTCAATGAGAGTGTTCTTATACATAATGACCATAAAAAAGTAATCTAATCTAAGAACATGAATAATACATTATATAAGTGATTACTTCAACATCCTAAATATAAACCTTTAGCAACTGAGGAAGACATAATCCATCCATGAAGTTCACAAGCATAGTATCAAACTATATAAAGTGTGACACCTCATGTAACTTCAATTTTAGCATTTTATCAGCAACTAAATTATAGTGTTTACTTTATAAGAAAGTATATTCAAATAATTTTTTAAATTTTTTAAAAATTTACAAACATAAAATACAAAAAAAAATATACATTTTATTAGTTTACATCATTCCAAAATTAAAAACATATATTTCCCTTTTTATTGATTGAATTTAAAAAGTTAGAATCAACATTGGTCATTTCCTTTATAAAAGTATGACACAACTTTGTGCTTTTATCCAAATCTATGGGCTACAATATCTAGGATAAAACCTTAGACTTCGAGTAAAAAATCTTGGGATATGATGGTTGAAAAAGCTAATGGCCTCTTAAGGATCTATTTAAAAGACTTTGTTCTATTAATATCCATGAAGAGAAGATTACAAAAGATCTTTTGAAGAAGCTTGGAGATATTTATAAGGCTAAATCCCTAGGAAACAAGATTTTCTTTAAAAAAAAGATGCATTCTCTAAAGATGGAAGATGGAGGATTCATTGTAGATCATCTCAATACATTCAGCATGATCATTGCTCAATTGGGTTTTGTTGGTGACAAGATCAAGGAGGAAGATCATTACATGATATTACTTTATAAAGAGGTGAAAAGTAAGATTTCTAAGTCAACTAAGGAGGTTCTTGTGGCTTGTGGTAGATCAACAAACAAATGCAAGAAGGACAAGAAAGATGAAAGAGGTAAATCCAATCCCATGGGAGATCCAAGTTTCTTGGAAAGTCCAAGAACAAATGTTGGAACAATGACAAAACTGGACACTTCCAAAAAGAATGTAAGGATGATAAAAAAAAGAGACCCTTTGATTTAGATTTAGGCAAATTCTCTCAGGATGATAGTGAAGCATTTGTCATAGCCTTAGCAAAACATGCATTAGAAGAAGTGTGATAGATTTGGGTGCATCTTTCCTTGTGACCTCACATTTGGGTTGATTTTCAAAGTATGAAGACTATGATAGTGGGAAAGTTTATCTCAGTGATAAATCTTATCTAAATATTAGTGGCCATGGAAGATTCCATATTAGATTCCCTAATGGTAGAGTGAAGGGGATCAATTGTGTAATGCATATCCCAAGTTTGGTACAAAATCTACTCTTTGTAAGAAAAATTGGCGATGTGGGTTTGAAGGTAGCTTTATCATTTAAGAAGGATGTAAAATGGCTAGAGGTTAAACAGTCCTTGCTTAGGGTGTTCAAATAGGTACCTTATATAAGCCAGATACATGTACAATTTAGTTCAATAGTGCTTCAATGGAATATAAGAAGAGGGATTTGATTCTTCATCCTCACTATCAGATTGGGTTTTGAAGAGGATTGTTGCTTCTATATTTGATGGTCATGATTTTTGGGTACCTAAGGGCACCAATAGTTTGAAGACAAAACTCCTAACAGAGAAGATAATGTTATGGAACCAAAGATAGTCACATTGGTGAGAAGGGTCTCAAAACCCTAAAAAATAAATGCTTCATTGAGGGGCTTGATGATTGTAATCTTGAGTTCATTTTTTCCAAATAATATATTTATGGTAAACAAAACCATTTTTC
This sequence comes from Cryptomeria japonica, assembly GCF_030272615.1. NCBI lineage: Eukaryota > Viridiplantae > Streptophyta > Pinopsida > Cupressales > Cupressaceae > Cryptomeria > Cryptomeria japonica. Next base: position 524,249,446 of record NC_081413.1, read on the forward strand.
AGTTTTACCATAATAAATTTTTAGGCTTGATACAATTTGATGTTTTTGGTCCTATTAATGATCCTTCAATTTTAAAATTTGTATATTTCATTTCATTCATTGATGACTATAGTAGAAGGATGTTTTTTTAATTTTAACAGAAGTAAATCCAAAAATTAATTGGTTTAAGGAGCTTAAGGCTCTTGTTGAGAATCGGACTAGTAGAAAAATTTGAGGACTAACAATGGTGGTGAGTTTGGCTTGGTTGATTTCATTAAGTTCTATAATAACCATGGGATTGAGAAGCATAAGATAACTTCACACACCCCTTGTACAAATGAAGCTACAAAGAGGATTAACATGATATTAATAGAAAGGGCTAGGAGAATGCTTCGTGATGCTAAAGGTTTTGCAAATGGAGTTGCAAGCTAAGTTGGTTTAACCTTGGAGGAAACCCCATGGTTAAGCGCGCTCAAGTTGGAGTAGTGCTGGGATGGGTGACCTCCCGAGAAGTCCCAATGTTTCATTTTGTGAGCAACACCTAGATGCAATGACTGCTAAGTGTATCATTCATTCTCATGAGAGATGGGTTCTTGTGAACCACTACTCATGAATCATGGGTCAATGAGTTTGACTCAAAAAACTACACAGTTGAATCCTGATAACAATATATAACAATATCATAATTTGACTTGCTGTGGAAAAATATCTCTTGCTTACCACTTGACGAGCTAAAGGGGCTCTACAATGAATGGTTCATAAGGCACAAAAATTGATGAAGGTTTTGCAAATGGGGTTGCAAGATGAGTGGGCTTAACCTTGGAGGAAACTCCATGGTTAAGCACACTCAAGTTGTAGTAGTACTGGGATGGGTGACCTCCCAAGAAGTCCCAATGTTGAATTCACCTCTAAAAACATCACCTAGATGCAATGAGTGCTAAGTGTACTATTCATTCTCATGAGAGATGGGTTATTGTGAACCACTACTCATGAATCATGTGTCAATGAGTTTGACTCAAAAAACTACACAGTTGAATCTTGATAGCAATATCATAATTTGACTTCTTGTGGAAAAATATCTCCTAATTATCACTTGATGAGCTAAAGGGACTCTACAATGAATGGTTCATAAGGCACAACACTTGCTAAAGGTTTTGCAAATGGGGTTGCAAGTTGAACGAGCTTAACCTTGGAGGAAACTCCATGGTTAAGCATGCTCAAGTTGGAGTAGTATTGGGATGGGTGACCTCCCACGAAGTCCCAATGCTTCACCTCTATGAGCATCACCTAGATGCAATGAGTGCTAAGTGTACCATTCATTTTCATGAGAGATGGGTTCTTGTGAACTACTACTCATTTATCATGTGTCAATGAATTTGACTCAAAAAACTAAACAATTGAATTCTGATGGCAATATCATAAAGAATATCATGATAAGAAATATCAGAACAATTTATCTAAGTACAAGCGAAAACATTTTAGAAACATTAACACCTATGTCCTCTAAGGTTCCCTAACATTGCTACAAAGCAACACTATCACCTACTAAAGCATAAGAATCAAATCTAATCTAATCTAACTATAGCATAACGTATTACTTAAACATGGGCAAATGAAACTTAACTTAGAAATGACATTATATAAGAGCTAAGCAACACTATTACTTCTCCTGAACTATGTTCATTTTAAAACCCAAATCCAAATGTTCCTAAGATTGCTTTCACATTTCATATAACCATAACAACTAAGCTTAATAATAATGCAATGCTCATGAAATAACATTTAATGTATTTATAATTTACATCTTGTTAATTAAGCATCTAAACATCCATATAGGATAGATGGTACCAACACCATACTATCTAAACCTACATAACATTCATAAAGCTAACATCATTACGTCAATTAAGTATTGCATCCTCCTCTCAATGAGAGTGTTCTTATACATAATGACCATAAAAAAGTAATCTAATCTAAGAACATGAATAATACATTATATAAGTGATTACTTCAACATCCTAAATATAAACCTTTAGCAACTGAGGAAGACATAATCCATCCATGAAGTTCACAAACATACAATTGCATTTATTTGCATGTAAATTGGCAGACTTATAATTATAGGTAAAAAAAAGTAGATATACAATTATATGTGAGTAAATTTTTTTGACATACGCTTGCATATGTACATTAAAAGCTTAGAAATATTATTCATAAACTGCAAACACATTCAATATGTAATTGTACACAACTGTGACACAGATCTTAAAATACTGATTGTTACTGATTGCAAAGACACATATATCACAAGTCCCCAAGAACAGTGGTAATACACTAACAACATACAAATTATAATTGCATATAGCTAAGTTCGCAAACTCTTAGTTCAAACTGTAACAACACATTAATAAAAAGGAAGTTGAAGGGAATGAATACATTTCCAACGCCCTCATAATGATCATACTCACAATCTTTTCATCGTAGTTATCATCACGAGGAAAATATGAATCTCTGACCTACATGAATCTAGAGCAACAACAGACCCTCCGCACATTTTCCATTATAAATAATATATAGGAGAATTCATAATGTTCATTGTTAGTGTAAGGGAGCATGCTATACGATATCCATCACCCACAACAACACATGGTTAACAAATTCATAATGTTCATTGTTACTGTAAGGGTGAATTGTTTAGATTTGATGCTCTACAGCTCAAATCACAATACACTCCACGATTTAATGTTGTCAGTTTTCTCCAATTATATGCAGCGTTACATCAAAGCCAATTGTTCTGAACAAGTTGGAGAACTAAACCAATTTAATATAACACAATCTCTAAAACTTCAGTGAAAATTTTATGTCTTCATACGAGATGGTGTTTTGATTGTTGATATACTGATGTGTTGATGTGTTGCATGACAATTATATGGCGGCGTTGTGCTGCATGGACTTCCCATCTCTCAATTGATAGGAAAGGGTGTGTTTGATCAATCTTCAAATGAAGATAGCAAGTGTTGCAGAGTCAATTACTTGCCACACAGTTTGCATGTTGCATCAAGGAGATGTCCTATATAGTTTGAAATCAAATTGATGTTCATACTGCATGAACAAGTACATCGATTAAAGGCCGATGTTTGACTGAGGAACACTCACACCAGAACAATAATGTCAAGGGATTGCTAAGGTGACAATGACACAGGAAATAGTAGGCATCAACTTAATTGCTTGAGAGTGTTGATTGCTCCCACCCTTTGGATCAAAGAAGTATGTTGAGAAATAAAAAAATATTTAATATATGTATATTTATGTTGGAATTTGTTTCTATCAATTTTACTTCGTGTAGCATATGCTAAAGCTTTGGGTGAAAAGTTCCTACAACAAATTTCTCTTCAAATATCTAATCATTTCCTTCCTGACCTTGGTCAGAGTCTGCAATGTTCACATTCTGACTCTTTTTGGTTCTTTTTCAATTGAAATAGTGTTTCTGTGTTACTTTCTATGTTACAATTTCGGTTCTATTGGTTGTTGGCACTGACAGACCTATAGCACAAGTAAAAACCTTACAATAACAACCAACCACAAATTACACTGAAAGCATGCGGCCATCCAGATCACAATCTGAAAACATACCTTAGTACAACAATGCCAATGGAAGCTACCAGTAGCAAAAACAATCATAACAAAATTAGCATGAACATAATACTTCTAAATTCTCACATATTAATTTAATAAGACAAAAAATCCAGCAAATTCAAAAAATAGATTATCAGATATTGGAAATGTTAATTTTCTGTAAAAATCCAGCAACCTGGACCATAAATGTCCTGAAGCCCCTTCATCAGATTGAAGACCTTGACCATATAATTGTCAAGAGCCCTAGAGCTTCCCAATCAAGCTCTCCTGTGTATGATTTCTTTGCAGAATCATGAGAAATGGCATAACGACCTTATGTTGAGTAGCTTTAAATAAAATTTGCAAGTTGTGACAGCAGAGAGTAAGGCAAGCTTATCCTAATGGAAAGATTGGCACCTTCACTCATTTTAGAGTGACAGACAACTTATAGATAGAAAAAGTTTCATTAGATGAATCCTGCACAAAATCAAATGCCTCATCAGGAGAAGATCCTTTGAATCCTTGACCTTCTCTTGCTGATCAAGTGCCCCAAAGACCTCACATTGACCTAAAAATTGAGTGCAAAAATGCCCTCACATCGGGCAAGTGCCTGGAAGCCCTCTGCCTGTAAGTCCTCCATCTCAGTATATCCATCAAGAGTATAAAAGCCCTAAAGGCCCTTCCTCAGACAAGGGAAGAGGGTGACCTGAGGCTCTAATTGATCGAGAGAATAAATTCCCCAACTACCCTTCGTTGGAAGAGTGCCTCTTACAGGTGCCTAAAGGCCTTCGATCTATTGAGTGAGAGAATTGATGTCGTAAAAATCTCTCCACCCTAAAGGCCCTTATAATATAAGGCCATAAATGTCTTCTCCAAACAAAACCACTGGGCCAACTTGACTTTCAATATAAAATCAAGGGGATGGGATGATGAACTTAAGTTGAGCAGCTTTAATTTTTTAAATGGAAGTTGCAATTATGCCAGAAGAGGTTATGGTGAATTTGTCCTAATGGAAAGATGGGCACCTTCAGTGTTTTTTAGAGCAACAGACAAGCCATATAGACAATCACATTCCTGCTAAAACAATGTGACTGACAGAAAGACTTGGCCATAAGTTATTCATACACACACAAAGCGTAACCCTTTCTACAGAAAGAACATCCACAGTCAAATATTCAGAACTACTTAATACACAATGTCACTTATGGATTTCAGTTGAGATTTTCCAGTAGTCTGAGTAGCATATGGGGTTATACTTTGCATTCATATGGTGGGAATCCACCACTCTGTCACTCTCCTCCCCAAGGGCTCTAAATATCATACCAACAGAATCTATAGCCCATCTTATTGATGAGCTAGTTTTATGAGTCCTCACAAAATCTTTTCATTGGTTGGATTGTTTTTAAAAATTTGTACAACTATTTCCAATAATCTGCCAATGCAAACTATTCATTTGTACAGATGGCGTGCAACCCTGGAAATGTTTGCTACAAGTAGAATAGGCGTTCCTCTAACAATCTATCATTCTAGTAGATCCCATCACTGGACAAAAATTGCTTGGAAAGTAGAAAGATATAAGTGAGAGATCTCTGCATAAAAAGGCAAGGAAACCTACCAAGCTCCAAGAAGTGCTCTTAAGTTTCAAATTAAAATCAACATTCTGAGATACGAAGAAGAAATACCAGATTAATTGCTTTTAGAACAATTTCCAACGACAAATGTAACAAAAATTCAAATAACCAGAAGCTGAACGAGACCTTAAACTTCAACCACTATGGATAGCAAAATAACACATAGAAGGCAACCACAAAATAATTAAGGAAAGAGAAAAGCCCACAATGAAGCAGCTAAGGCATATCCAATAGAGCTGACAGAGCCAAACTAGCAGGATCTACCAATACAAAAGCATATATAGGCAGAGCCATCAACAAATGAACTGGAGAATCAAAACAAGTAACAAGGAAACCAAACAAAGTTACTGCTTTGTAAGTGGGATAGAACGTTAAGGCGGAACAATCTGAATACACAGAATGTGGGATAGACGATAATTATAAACTACAAAGAGCACTTTTAAAAAGTATACAAAGCATGGCCATTTCTATGTTACAATAAAAATCACTATCTTGTCATCCAAGAAACCATTGCATGTGTAACTCATGCGAGTTGGCAATAGATGAGGGATAAACTATGTCATTTTTTATTTCTATCTAAATGCCATTAAAGTTGGCTGTAGATTCTCTTTCGCCTACCATTATGTGGTTGGCCTGAAGGATGAAAGGTTGACATTTGTGTCTATCTTATAAATAGAACATATTAAATTCTAATCCATGAAGTAGAAAACATTTTGGGACAATTGACAAACATTTTGGTGGGAGTCTAAATTTTGTGAGGCAATTTTTCTTTTTTACAGAAATGGAACTCGTCTTGTTATATTTGTGAAAGAATTATACTTACCCACATTCATAAAAATAGAAAAATAATTCAAAAAAAGAGAGGAAAAACTTGAACGTAACATTTACATATTAAATTTTATTTAATATAATATAAGTATAGAAATGGAACTTGTCTTGGTATATCAGTCAAAGAACTATACTTACCAAACAGGTTACAAGAGAGTGAAATATCTAGTACAAAGAAAGATGCCCAACAATGCTTTATAACAAATTTTCCTAAAACAGCAACAATATACAATATTGTAAGAAATTCTGAAACCATTAGGGTTCCACCATATTTTCCTGTTATTAACTTCTTGCTAGATTTTGAGTGGGGCAAACCCAGTCACACACAAACAAAGTTTTTTCTTGTCATTAGCATCTTAACTGTATGCAAAAGACAGGAAATGGCCAACAAATACTTCGCCAATAATTTTGAATGGAAAATACTTTCTCCATATTCCTTAGTCATACCATACACATTTGTCTATATACCAATTAGAACACACATTTTAGAGATCTTGCTTTTATGAAACAAACAAGAAACTTGAAAAAAACAAATACCTTGTTATTTACAAACATGCCTGTACGGATTCTACATCCTAAAAGCATACAGTAGATATGCTAAAAGACCTGTTCAACTAGACATTACAGATATTATAGTCAGCGAAAGAAATTCCATCATCACACTCCTACCTATTTTAACTATCTTATATCATTAACAAGGTAAGAGAAAAATATCTCTTTGTTGTGCAAGCGAAAGCAAAAACCCCAGATAACTAAATATTGTAGAACAAGTTAGATGCAAAGAAATTTTGAAGAAAATAAATGAACATCAAAACAACACACAAGACATGATTTTACGTGGTAAAACCTTGACAAAATGCGGAAACATCCACGGGGCAAGGGTATTAGTATTCTTATTGCTCGAGAAAATTAATTACAAACTTCTCACTTGCTACTCTCTTGCAGTCTGAATTTGCAAAACACAACAACAATTACATCACCTTTGCCTTCATAGGTAACATACATATATATAGAAATTCTTCTAAATGCAACTGCCACCAACATAGAAATATCCCGCTCAACTTCTTAAAAGAAAGTAGGAACTTTCTCACAAAGAAGAACTCCTTAAAAATAAGTAGAAACTTTCTCACAAAGAAGAAGTGATATTTTGAAAGTGAGAAGAAATTAGGAATTTCTCATTTCTATTGTTTCTGTTGGAAATATGCCTTGAATTCTCTTGACCAGTGTTCGGGTTGATCAGTGTAACTTACCCCAATGGAACAACTTGTGGGAAGGTATCGAGTTGTGGACTTTTCCTATCAGTGTAACTCTGGCCAATGAACATGTTGCGGACAAGTATCGGGTTAGGTCTACCCGATGTATCCTCCTTGTTTGGTTATCAGGAAGTAGTGTTCGGATCCGCTTTTGTGGTCATCGGGTTAACATCGCCTATCGAGTTAGCCATATTGAAGTCCTGTCGATGTAGCCTATTGGATGTTGTCCCAATCACCCAATGAAGTCGCCTTCATGTGCTTCATCTATCGGAGGAGCACTGTTGGAGTCTGGCCGATGACCAGATGAAGTTGCCTTTGCCGATTAGGTTGTCATCGGATGTCGGTGGAACAAGTTGGAAGCTACATCAATGTCCGATGAGTTTGACTTCTTCTGACTTGGAGTGCATTGCTCATTGGGGAAACAGTTCAGGGTATGTGCCGATGACCCAATGAAGCTGCTTTAGGTGATCGGGGTAACTTTGCACAACTGTTGCCGATGGCCGATAGGGCTGATCTGTCTGGAACTGTTTTGATGAAGTCGTCTATTGGTTTATCGGGGATCGGGATTGCTTGTTTGTAGTTATGCTGATGGCTGATGGAACCTTCTTCCTGTGATCGATTAACGGGCGAGCAAGTCCGGGACGATCGAACGATTGTCGCTATACTGCTATGGCGAGATGCACAAAGGTTATCCATCGTGCCTTGGTGACTAAATGGTGGGACCCGGCAAGAGAGAAGCTCGGGCAAGTTAACAAGTGAGCAAGTCCGGGATGATCAGACGATTGTCGCTATACCGCTATGGCGAGATGCACGAAGTTTATTCCCTGCGACTTGGTGACCATGGTGGGACCTAGTGACAAAGAAGAGCTTCATTCTGGGCGATTAGTGAGGTCGTGCTAAGGTGGTAGGACAGGGACCCCAGAGCCAATCAGGGGGTGCCATGTGGTGGAGCGCAGAAAGAGATCAAGGAAGATTGGACGATCAAGATAGCTATTTGGTTGTCTTCCTGATGACCTGATGGAATTGCCTTCGGTGATTGGGGTATCATCGAAGATCGGGAGAATTGGTTGTTTGCTACATTGATACCCGATGAGGTCACCTTCGGCGATCGGGTTGACTAGATGAAAGTTACGCCGAAGTCCGATGAAGTCGTTTACTGCTGATGTGCTGGTTCCGATGGCTGATGGGAAAGTATCTGACTGCGGATGGTCGCCCGGACCGAAGTCCAAAAGACTAGTAGGCGAACACTTGGAATGTTTTTGTCGGTGTATTTGAATATGAACCGACCCGACTTCCGGATGAATGTGGGATAATATGTTTTCCACGAGTTCATGAATGGATAGGCTGTTACTCGACGGTTACGTTCCAAGGCCGTTGTACAAACTGACAAAGGAATGTTTGGTTGGACAGATAGTGGTTGCTAGAGTGAAGAAGGCTGTGTGGAGGTGATGGTTTAATAAGTAGCCAAGTTGATGTGTCTGCATGTGGTGAGAACAGAGATCTGAGATCAGAGTCCGGAATAGAGGATCTGATAACTTTATTGTAATCGTGTTGTTTACTGAATAAAGTGATCTCTCTTTGGTGGTGGGGTTTTTACCCGTAAGGGTTTTCCCACATATATCTAGTGTCTTTCCCTGGTGCTATTCTGTCTAGTTCATCTTAATCTTCTGTCTGTGTTTATTTTAATGTACTGCAACCTGAAATTGAAATACTTCCTTGCTTGCTAATCCCCTTAGAATTGACGATGGGAGAGCGTTTTCTGCACATGGCTTTCCTTACAGTTTCCATGTTTCTAATTGTTGTCACTATCCAACACTTTCCTTGTAAATCAGAGCATTTATTAACAAAACCAGAGCATTTATTTTAATGAGAAAGAAGTTTTTTGAAAAAATTCCCATTTAGTTTTTAGATGGAAGCACTCTTCTGATGCCCTCCTGGATGGTCAGAGGTGGATAGGCAAGAGTTGGCTCAGATTCTTGTTGCTCGTGCCTGCAATGCTTTGGTGGGCCATGATGTTTTGGCTTGGGTTGGTAATGATTTGTCTAGGAAGTACTCTGTTTCTGTTGGATATGAGCAACTTGGCAGGTAGATGTTTGGGGACACTGAGGTCCCTTGGTTGAAACATGTTTGGCACAATTTTTCGTGGCCCAAGTGCAAATTCTTCATGTGATTGGTACGTGGGATGATTTGTGCAAGCATGGTTTTCAGGGCCCCTCCATGTGTGTGTTGTGCCATAATAGTGAGAAGAGTGTTTCTCATCTCTTTTTTCAATGTTCTTTTTCTAGGGAGATTTGGCATTTTTGGTGGGAGGTGTGGAACAAAGCCTGTTGGCATGTCTCTTCTTTGGTTGAGTTCTTTGATTGGTGGGGTAAGGCCCCTGTTACAACCTCATTTCTTCAAGTTGTTTGGGCTCTTGGCCCCTCTTTTATAATCTGAAATATTTGGTTGGCAAGGAATCGTCGGATTTTTCAAGATGTGATGTTGATGGCTTCTCGATTGTGGTGGAAAATTCTTCATTCTTTGGGAGAAAAAAGTTTTGACAAAATGTGATTTGACAGAAACAGTGGATCCTCGTGACGTTGATTGTAGCAATCGTCTTCATCTTTCCCCTCAGCAAGGTCAGGTCATGAGAAATAGATATCGACATCTTCTTCGGAAGATAAATAGGGAGGGGCATTGGTCTCCCCCTCTCCAAGGAGTTTTGAAACTCAACACGGATGGTTATTCTTGTGGGAACCCTGGTCATGCTGATATTGGTGGAGTTGGTAGGGATAGTTCTGGCACTGTTCAGTTTATCTTTTTTGTTTATAAGGGTCTTCATTCTAACAACATGATGGAGGCTCTGGCCATTTTCTATGTTGTGGAGCGTGGTTGTCAGCTTGGGTGGAGAAGGTTTATTTGTGAGTTTGATTCCCAAGTGGTGGTGAATTTGTTGAATAGGCAGACTTTTGAGGATGTTAGTTGGCACTTAGCTTTAATTGTTAAGCAAATTCTTAATCTGGGAGCTTCTTTGGATTCTATTACTTTCACTCATATTCCTAGAGAATGGAACGACGTTGCGGATTGTTTGGCCAAATGGGCCTCTGATCATGTGCAAAATTGGAACATTGTGGATAGGGGTAATTACCTTTGGATTTGTTGAACCACTTAGTGGTGCTTGATAGGGTTGTGTAAAGCCCTTGCTTTGTATTTCTTCTGGTTTGAATATGTTTTACCCCTCTTTTAGTTAAAAAAAAATTATTTAAGAATGAACAAATCATTTGATATTCCTACAATCTTGGATTAATAAAGACGAACAAACATTAAGACAAGTTCCAATCTGATATACCAAGACAAGTTCCATTTCCAACAGCAAAATTAGATGATCATATAAAGAACTATGTTTTTAGGGCTTTCAATTGTAAAGGCAATGAGAGAAAATTGTGAGACTATTGAAAAGGAACATTTATTGCACCAAAGATTGGCTTGGTGACCACAAAAATAGTAATGACCATCAATTGCAAGAACACTAGTGCCAAATGTAAACATTAACCACACTTGGTGAATAATATGAACCAGAAGTTTAGACTATGAACAACTTATTGATAAACATGCAAGTCCTCGAAAGAAGTGGGATTTAAAATCCCTTAGAAGCAAGAGCTAGAGGCTAAAGCATAGTACACATCAATCAAAATTGCTTTTAGAAACAATGTTTACTACTTTTACTTCTTCAATGATGGCTTAGAGAGTAAGTTTTATAACTTGCACGAAATTGTACTTCACCTCCAATTAATAGTTAGTGATATTTTGGCTACTTACTACAAATAATGGCTTAATGTTGTCTCAGCTAATGATTTCTTCCACAAACTTGGATAGAAAGCTTTGACACCACCAGCTACAAGTGCATATAGTACCGTAGAAGAGTTGAGAAGCAGCATCTCCAATGACAAAGATGATACAAAAACAATTCCCAACTCCTTAGAAATTCCTACTGCTACACGGTGATGCCCAAAACAAAATTTAAAAACAAAGGGGAAAACAAAAGAAATGGAACCCAAAAAGCAAAGCAAACAGCAAGGACATTGTTAATTGTCAGAAACGCTTATAGGCTCACTTTATTCTTTAGGCATCTGTCTTCCATTATCTTTTCATTACACTGAGCATGCAAAATTGTGTTATCTAATAGATGAAGAAAATGTTAATATCTCTTCACGGGTTTAGTTCTCTTCACGGGCTTAGTTTTATTTAGATTAATTTTTCATTAGTTTATTTATTAGGTTTTTCTATTCCGGCAGTTTTGTATAACAGTTTACAATTGTTTTTGCCTCCTCTTTATATCTGCTTGTTTATTTTACTTTGAATGTACAGTTTTTTTATTGGAATACAAATTATATTCAAATTGCCATTCTTTACATTCTTTTTTCTATCTGCTGCTAACAGAGATTCCAAATTGTTATTTTCTGCTAGGCTAACAGTGGTATCAGAGCTTTGGAGTTTGGAGTATATTTTTATGTGAATCATTTGAAGATTGCAGCTTTCTACAAAATCAAAATACGGAAACAAAAATTGATTCAGGTGAAATCAATTTATTTATTTGTACAAGAATTTTATATCTTGTTATATCTGGTAAAGTTTGGCAACAGAGATATTGCCTCCTTGACGTCGTGAAAGTTTTTTTCAATGTTGTTTCCTTGTACTTTACCGGAAGTATGAGCGTACGCTTATACTCCCGCTAAAGTGGGGGCTAAATGTAGCGTCCTAAAATTGCGACACTTGCAATTTCGACTGCATTTGGGTCTTCACGATGGCGATGCAACACGGAACCTGAATGGAGACCCCGAAACTTGTTCATGACACCAAAAACTGCATTTTTCAGCACCCTAGCCTGATCCTCCTTGCACCCCGTTGTCCCTGGAGGTGGGACCATGGCGCCCAGCGCCCTGGTCCCTGGCCCTATTTTGGGCCCGGTCTCTTTTGGGGCTTCGGGTCTTTAAGTTTGCAAATTGGAAAATAGTATTTCCTGGTCGGCCTAAGGTCGGGAAAAATTAGTCTATCAACTCTAATTGACAAGTATATAAACTACATTTCCTCTCCCATTTTGAGGAGGAAGGACATATGTGTACAAGACGCAGAAACGATATTCAAACATTCAAGCATTCAAGCATTCAAGCATTTCCTTCAAGCAATTGATCATTCTAAGTCTCCATTCAAGGCTAAGTGTTGCATTCAAGACAAGGATTCAACCATTGAAGAGGAGATCACATACCACATACAACATACAACATACAACAACATCTACACCTTCGCATGTAAGAATACAAACATTCTTACAACAAGGTACTAGTACTTGTTTTACATTACAATCATTTACATTTACAGCATTCTCATTTCTTGGTTAATTCCAAAACCGGGGTTTGACCTAAAGGCAAACCCCTCATCCCTAACCCCCAATCGTCCTCTCTTTTCTGTGTGTAGGTTGCAGGTACGCGGCTGTAATTGAAGATCTGGAATCCTTGTGCAGAGACGAACAGATCCCCCTTCGTTTCGCGGATTTTTCGGAGGACCGTGTGCACGCCGGGCGCCATCGTCCCGTCAACTTTCGCTCAAATTTGCAGAACAGCACCGTCTCGACATTTTACTGCTAATTCCAGGTCCGCAGCTTCATCCGATATCCCTATCTCTGTTTATAAGCGAATCTTTCCTACTTTACATGCATTCCTAGTTCAATCTTCCTATCTACATTCTTTACAAAAGAGGGTATCCTTGCTATCTTACCCCCTGAAACTCATATAGAATCCAATCTTGCATTGCGTGGGATTGGATCTTGTGGGTTTCAACCCCTCTTTTGAATGTAAAGTCTCCCCTAAGTGAAAACCATCAACCCTAGTGACTCTCCCTTCTCTCTCCTTCGAGTTGGGGAGGGGAGAACGACTAGGGTTCGATTTTTCCGCTTTACACATCTGTGTTCAGCTTTCCATGTGTTTAATTGAGTGAATTTTAGTACAATAACTCTGATATTTTATATGTTTAACGTTTTCAATTCAATAATATTCTAGTTTCTCAGAATATTTTTTTATTTATGCAAATTTTAGTATCCAAGAATATATATTGTGTTTCCCTGTTTATTGAAAGTGATGTTTCCATTTCAAGAACTGTTTATATGTTTCAGATGCAACAACTAGCATAGTTTAAAAGGACCAAAACACCAAAACAGACCAAAATGAACACTTTATCTAATCACAGCAATCTCTAGAACCATACTTACCACCTGATTTAATTACACAACCAACCATACTTAGCCACAAGCCATTCCAAGGTAAAAATATGAACCCAACCAAGCATCCCAATAAGCAGTTGGCATATGACAATAATAGGCATATCCCAATCAAGAGTTTATTATTCATTTCAAATAATGGTAATCTAAAAGGAATCCCAGGAGTTATTCATGCAACATTTTGAAATATTCAATCCCGGTCTACTATCAGTTTGTATCCTTTTATGTTCAAAATATCCCAGCCTTCTTTTTTAAAATTTAAAACCTAAGACCTAAGATTCTAAAGTTTAAGCCCTCACTCTAGTATGTACCATTGTCCTTGAGTATGAATAAAATGGAACAAACATTAGCATCTACATATTAAGCTGTTTCAGAGTTTGCACTGAATTCTTCAGAGCTAGAGTTAGATCAAGATGTACAGCCTTGTATAAAAATTAAATAACTGCTAGCAAATATGGTTTAGAAAATATATACATTTCACTATTTCAACATTAAATTCCTCCTTCTAGCTTACCAACATCAATGAGTTTTCTATATAATCTTTTCAACATTAAATTCCACTGTACCCATCATAGTACTCAAATAAATGACCTAACACTGAAATGAACGATAACAGGTGTTTCTCTGAGTTTTTTGAAGTGGGGAACAGGGTTTTAGGGATGACAAAATATTTCAGACTCTGGGAACAGCAATGCAATTGTTATTAATTAAAATTGAACATCCATGCCCTTTACGACAGATTAAGAAACTCATATTAGGTGGAGGAGGTGGTATATGACCTCAGTAATAACTTTGTCTATATTCAATCAAGCCTAAAATAAGATTAAGTAGTGTATGACAGAATAACCAGCAGTAGAGAGTCAATCAAATTAAATTTTCTAAAGATAAATCTAGAAGAAAAATTGATCATCATAGTCAAAAACATTTACACAGTGGTATATTAGTTTGATTGCAAAAATCCAAAAATATGGGAAAAACAAAATACTTAAAGGTAATGGCATGTGATGGTATTAAAGGAAGCTTGACCAACATAGAGACCAAAGATGCTGACACACAGAAAGGTGAGGGCTTATTCCGATGAAGATGACAAAAATGTTCAAATTTAGGAAAACAGAAACAACAAAAATACCTTGTGGCAGTACGACAGAAAGATTAGCACCAGCAATGTCCAAGTACTCGAGCTCTGGCGGAATAGGTCCCGTGATCGAATACCTCCTTGCATATTAGAGGAAATGCAACTACAAATATAATGGATGTATAGCTCTGCCCTCCTCAGTGCCCCGTTCAAAATTCACCATCCACAAATACCATGAAAATTGAGAAAGAAAAATATCCAAACACAAAAACTGAATAAAAACATAAGAGGATCACACACAAACCAAAAAACAAATAGAATAGGGAACAATCCAAATAAAATCCAGAAACATGACAATCACAGGCAAACCCGAAAAATAGAATGGGGAACACTCCGCCCCTGCTTTTCAAATGAATTGTCTATAAATAGAAGAGGTGAATGGTGCTAATCAAACGGTATCATGAAAAAATTAACGGCCATTTCATCCATGTTGTCGATTTATAGAAAAAAATCTAAGTCTTGTAGAGTACAGTTGCAGAATAGAGATTAAACATTATAGAAAAAAATCTAGAATCTTCTAGCGTCAACTGTATTCTGGATTTTATTCTAAAATATCTCAACAATACTCTAGATTCAAGAGAGCTGAACAGAGACTGCCTCAGTACTTGAATTATAGCCCTGAGATGGGAGGAAATCAGATATCCCAGTCCTAATCTGAGGTATTCTTCATTCTTCATGGGATATACCTCGGGAATACCATGGGGGATACCTTCTGTCACCCCCGGAGAGGGATCCGTGTGCTTCCTGGGACAGCTGGATTTCTCCCCCGCCGCCTTGATGCTATGGAATCTGGGAAGTCATGTTTTTCAATGTTTTCTTTTTTTAAAATCTTTTCAAGTAGGATTATTTTTATATGTCTTATGATTTATATATTTTTAAAAAAAACTGAAAATATAATTATGTTAATTTTATGATATATGTATATATATAAATGAAAATTTTAGTAGTATAAAAGTTAAATAATCATAATAAGATGAAAATTATTAAAATAATGTCGCGTAGTGGCAAATACTTGTCTTATAGTATTATAATAAAAATATTTGTTGTAATTCTTAATTATTGTAATTTGAGCTATTATTATTTTTTATATTTTTTTAATTATATTTGTGTAATATTTTACTATATAACTCTATCTTTAATAAAATAATATAAATAATTACTAGCAATTGCACCTTGGTGTGCAATAGTTATGTCGAACAGGTGTGGAAGGTCAATTAGGGAAAAAAAATGGTCTATTTTTTTGTATAAAATTGTCTAGTACATGAGATCAATTGGTAGGTCATTTAGAAAATTATGTTGTTTGTACAACAAAGGTCTCAATGGAGAAGTGATAGCTTCAAATCAATTATGCATCTCGTTACAAGGATCCAATCACTATTGAAATAAAACCTTTGAATCAAGAAAAAAATCAAGCTCCATTACCTACAAGTTTGTGTTATATTTGCAATAGGTTGGGAAGGACAAAGATGTAGACATAGGTAAAGAAAGAGGGCGAGATAGAGCGAGGAAGAGCTAGAGGGAGAGAAGGGTGAAAAAATAGAGATGGGGATGTAGATGGAGATGGAGATGGAGATGGAGAGGAGAAAGAAGTGGAGAGATGAAAAGAGGGGATAAAAGAATAAAGATGAAAGAAGAAATATGGAGATATAGATATAGAGAGAAAATTAGATACAAATATAAAAGTCTAAAAAGAGGAAAAGGAAGAGGGAGAGAGAGGGAGAGAGATAGATGAATAGATAGAAACATGTCTATGGATAGAGGTGGATAGATGAAGATAGAGGTAGAGATGAAGATAGAGTGAGAGAGGAAGAGGGGGAAAATAGATAGAGAGATGAAGGGATGTAGAGGGAGAAATAAAGAGAGAAATATAGGGAGATAAAGAGCATGAGATAAAAAGGAAGAGATAGAGAGATCTATAAAGGAGGAGGGAGAGACAGAGAGATATAGATTGTAAGACATAGTGATAGAGAGATAATGCGATATATAGAGAAGGGGAGAGGGAAAAAGGTAAAGAGATAGACAAACAAAGAGAAATAGAGATAAACAAAATAGAGAGAGAGAGAGAGAGAGAGAGAGAGAGAGAGAGAGGGAAATATAGGGAAATATCAGTCATTGCAGTTCAAAGGTATATCTTTCCATAATTTTATTTCAAGTATTTGCAATACTTCATTCAAGGTTAATTCCTTAACTGGGGTTTGATTTAGGCAAACCCCTATTCCCAACCTATTTCCCTTCTCTAGTGTACATAGGAACAGGTATAGAGTTGTGATCTTTAGAATAAACTTTATTTATAGAGACGAATCAATCCCCAATTGGAGTCTGAAAAGTGTAGAGGACTAGAGCGACCACCATACCAATCCCAAAAATCAGGAGTTCCTTCCGAGAATAGGTTTGAATCCTCTTACCATCTTTAGATCTAGGTTTGTGGCTCAATTTGACGAATGTAGGTCATTGTATGCACATTATTACATCAATTCCAGCCCATTTGCCCTAATTTCAACATCTTCAACAACAATTCAACTCAAGGGAAAGAAGAGGCTCATCCAACACCCTTGGAATTTGATCAATATTTAGACCTCTTAGGTTTAGATCTATCAAATTCCTATCTTTAGCTAATGTAATTGGTCCCTAAGAAAAATTAGTGATTTTCATCCTTCTTGTGGCACAGACCCTAATTTTCAAAAAATTACATTTTGGTGAACCCCATGACTTACATCTTTAATTCTGATTTATGTTCTCATATCTGAGTTTTTATTCAATTTAAAATTCAAATTTACATATTCAAGTTTAATTTCCAATTGAATTTTAAATTTTAGAGGTTAATTTCACAAAAACCCTAATTTTTAATTCTAAAATCGAGCTTGTAGGTTGTCTAATTTGGATTAATTGTTTCAGATCTGATTCAGAAACATTTCAATTATTAATTTTACATTCATAGATCTCATTTTAATCAAGTTACATAATTTTAGAAGTTTAATACATAAAACCCCAATTTATTTTGGTTAATTTGATTTGTGGGTCGCTTCATTTTTCAAATTAATTTTCAGATCTGATTTTAAAAATTAATAATGACACTTAACAAATATGATTTATTTTCTATTTTGCATATGATTACTTTTCTTTTCACTTATATTTATCATAATCATGTGTTGGATAATGGCTTCTTTCATTTCACATTGCTTCTTTTCATCTGTAGCATTTTGGCATATTGCATTTTTAGAATTTCCAAATTTCTTTGTTTCAACAATTAGATCTCAAATCTTTCATTTATAGTGCATGTTGTTTTATTGTGATATTTTTAGGTAAATGCATTGCATATGTAGATCAAAACAAATCTTTTGTAGATCCCAATCATAGAGATGTTAATGGAAAACCCAATACTTGTACCTCTCCTAGGGTATCTAATGTGAATGAAGAACAAGCTAATTTACTCCTATCAATGATCTCTCTAATGGAGAGAAATAATTGAAGAGAAACATGGCACTTGTTAATAAGATGAGAGGGGTGGGGGGAGGTGAATCATACAAACTTAATCTTCAATATATTCAATAGATTTAACCTCGGTAACCTTATCAAAAACTGTAAAACATGCAAACTCATAAACAGATAACACCACAAAACATATAACACCAGATTTAACGTGGAAACCCAAATAGGGAAAAACCACTGTGGGATTTTGGACCCACTAAGAAATATACTCTTCTAGAGTATGCTCGGTTAAAAGCAAATCCTGTTAAAGATTACAAACACATTGCTAGATGTGACCCGGTTAAGGGATTTCCCTCAGATCTGTTAGGATCTTCACCTTGTTAGAGGTGACCTTGTTAAAGGGTTTCAAACTCTCAATCAGAATGTCACCTTGCTAGAGGATTTACAAATAAGACTGTTAAGTCCACTCGGTTAAGAGATTTTCTATCACTTACAAATAAACAACAGTAATGAGTATGTCTGCAACTTTGCATCTAAAATGCTAAAGCGGATTCTTATTTGCTCAATACAATCTAGTCATAGGACTTATCTTGTCCCTCTGCTGGGCTCCTTACTCTGTTATTCAAATAGGTCTTCAAGCTTCTGTGCTCGGTAATCACTATGTAGTATCCCTGTGCTTACACTCGCCCGCATACATTGTTTATCAACAGTTCCTTATTTATAAATACTTTGCTAACCGCTTAATCTCCTTGGTCACATTTCCCATGATCAATCATAGCCATCAGATCTTCAATCTTGACTAGGTTCAATGCATCCTTCGATCTGAAAACGTATACCTCGCCTTGGAACTTGCATCCATTTCTTAGAACTTGTGCTAGGGTATTGCGGTTCAATCTGAGCTATAGATCTTCCTGTCGATCTTCCATTGTCATAGATCCTTAACAAACTTCATACACGTTGTATCAATCATTTAATCATATCCAGCTCATCAGTTTCTTTCATTAAATAACGCATGTATTCATCCAATACATTCTATTATTACTCGGTTGCAACTCGGTAAATACTAAACTTCACTTAGTAGACATTCCGCCTTCATTAACCGATAGCAATAACCTTAGGATTTAACGACTAGGTTCCTTAGGGTTTACCGACTAGGTTTTTTGCTCGGTAACATAGTATAGTATTAACCTTACAAACAATAGCATATGTAGGATATCAAAACAATCTAAACATCATGATCTTATCATTGTCCAACTCGGTAATAGTTGCCCATTGAATAACTTATTCCACCCCTTATTCATCACATTCTTTCTGTGTCTTTTACCGACATCTTAATTCTTTTCAAATCAGTCTTCTCAAGATATGGCAACATCATACTGAATCAGAAAATCAATTTCTTGACATCAATGACAAAATAATATTGTTAAGATAGTAAACATCCTTAATCAGTTATATCCATAATTATCAACAACCTTCTCAATATCCTTATTGAAATGCCAACAATCTCTTATTGTAATTTGAATGCCAACAATCCCCCCTTGTCTATTATAATGTTATAATGCCAACAACACCATCTTCTTCTCATGCACATACCCTAGCGCAAGGGGGGTAAGATCAAAATATTGATGTTTCCATCTCTCTAGATCCTTCTTATTCTCCTAGAGCCTATCTTAGTCATCAAAACATTTGTAGAGAAGATGATGTTATCTATTTTATTCACGATCTATCTCCCAACATAACATTAATAAAAGATGAGGCCTTAAATGATAAGGATCTTCCTTCCCCATCTACCAAAGAGGATATGCACGATTAAAAAAAGGAAAATCATCCTCTACAAGATATCCCTTCTTCATCTACTTCTCCCTTTGTTCCTTCTAAACACACACTACAAATTTCAAAGAAATTCATTATAGTGTTCCTCCTCCTTTTCAATTAAGAGATTCTTATAGGAGTGGCTTTAGCATAATATCAAACACAAGGTTCTAGAGGATGAGGACTTGTAAAATTTGAACAAGGAATTAGAGTCCCTATAGACCCTATTGCACAAGCTAGCACAGAATGCCAAAGAAATGATCATAATTCTCCTATCGATGAGCTCCACAGTTGGAGCTTTATAATGGTAAGGGTGATCCTCTAACACATGTTAAGACCTTTTAAACAATATGTACCGATTTTGCTTATGACCAAAGGTTGCTTGCAAAATTGTTTACTAGAACATTAAGAGATAAAGCCCTACAATGGTATTGCTCATTGCCTTCTTATTCTATTACTTCTTTCGAACAACTTGCAAATGCTTTTATTCAACAATTTCAAAACAATATAAGTCCTAAAGTTACTTTGATTGATTTAATGCATTGTAAACAAGGTGTTAAAGAAAAAGTGACTGATTTCATTGGTAGATATAAGCATTTGTATGCTCAAATTTCTTTTCCAGTACTTGACAATGATATTCAAAGAATCTTTATTTCTAACTTACAAAAAGATATTATAGAAAAACTTCTGTTTTCTGAGTTTACTTCTTTCCAATAGTTGTGCGCAACTCTTCACAATTATCAACTGACTGTGAGTCAAATGGAACAAGCAAATCCTATGGCTCCGAGTGATAAGGGTGATAGTAGTCAACAACCATTTGGGAAGTTTAAACCAAATAGAGAGTTCATTAAGTTCAATGAAAACATCATCAACAACAATGTGAATGCAGCATCAGGTGTGCCTCCTATTTCTAAGTTTTTCAAGAAAGAAAGAAAGTTTACTCCTTTGAATGAATCATTGCATAGTATTATGAATAAGTTATTGGAACAAAATGTGCTCACTCTTCCTCCTATAAAGCAAATAGATCCTACAAAGATTAATTCACCCTATTTTGAGAACAAATATTTTTGTCAATTTCATCGTCAACCTGGCCATGATACTGAAAAATGTTTTGCTTTAAAGGGTAAAATTCAAGATTTGATTGATAATAATACTATCTCTGTTTCTGGTGTGAATGATAAAGGCAACACATCTGTAGCTCCTCCTAACCAAAATCTTAAGATTTTTACTGATCCATTACCTTCTCATACCTCTAATGTGATTGAGACTAATGATTCCTCTTTCTCACCTGATAGTCTTGTGTCTATGACTCCGAATGTGATTAACTTTGTGGAGCAACAGAAAATCTCTAAAGAGCCTTCCATCACATTTGATTCCAGTGAAACTATCAGGGCACCTGATGGTCCTTTATATATAGTTGCAAAAGTCAAGAATACACCTTGGCGTGGAGTGCTTATTGATCCTTCTTGCATGGTTAATGTCATTACTGAAGAATTTCTTTTTACTTTGCAATTGAATCAAGTGATCTATGACAAAACAAATGTGGTTGTGAAACTATTTGATGCATTTTCTTCTCTTGCAATTGGTTCTATTACATTACCTATTGAGGTCCATAACAAACCCCTTGATGTGGACTTTGCTATTATTCCATCATCCGAACAATTTCGTGTGAAGCTAAGCTATCCTTGGTTATCTTCCATGAAAGCTTTTGCTTCTCCTATTCACAAGTGTTTGAAATTTCCCCATAATGGTGAAGTTGTTACTGTCAATCATAGTCTCTTTAAACCAGCTGAAAGAACTTCTAGCGTTCTTATTGATTATTTTTGGCCTAAACAATTCCAGTCTCTTCCACCACGGAGTGATCATCTTTTCAAATCTTATCAAAAGTGGAAAAAAGATATGATCCTATCTCTAAGTGAACCTAGAACACCCAAACTTGATATTCCTATCATTCTTGAGAAGGAAGTTCTTCCTTTGAAAGATAAAACTAATGTCTTTCCTCAAGAAGATCCCCAACCCATCCCTATGAATGTGATTATACCTATATCTAATAAACTTTCTAAAAGTAGACCTATACCTCCTCGTCATGATGGACTTGGTCTCCTTCCTAAACCAAATATTCCCCCCTTATATGGAGCAGTTCCTCCTCCTTCCTCTTATGGAGAGAAGAGACCTTCCTCTTCTCCTATTATTCAACCTAAGAGACCACAACCTAAACACCCAAGTGATAAGGATGAGAACATTCCTCCTCCTCAATCTTCTCAATTTCTGGCTAAGACTAGACGAAATCGTTCTGCATGTGAACGCCGACGAAAGCGTCGTCTTAGAGCTCAGGCAGCTACTTCTCAAACTTTGCAATCCCCAAAAACACCTTCAGCTAGTATTATTCCATTTTCTCCTCAGCCGAAAATTAAGCCAAAATCTCCTAAACATAAGATGCATGATGGTCTTGATCCTATGCGAGTTAAAGATCCCATTTTTATAAATCTTGATGATGATATAGATGAAAATGTTATTCATGATGAAAATGTTACTCCTCTTTCTTCTGATAGTGAATATGAATATGTTGATGTTGATAACCATTTATCTAACGAATTTTCTAAAGCACTTATCCTAGCTCCTAGACAAGAACAACGTGGCGTGGAACATGAACATATCCCTTATTTGGATCTTGTGATAGCTCCATCTGCTGTGTTGGATGTTCCTCCTCTAGCGTGTTTCCTGCCTTCCCGAAATATTGATCAGCAAGATCGGGGGGTGGATGACGTGCTAGACTAGTTCATTAGCATAGCAGACTCTCTCCTCCTCTCTTGATCTCTTTTGTTACTTCTTCTATGTGTTATTCTCATTCTTCTATTTGTTGTCCTTAGTGTTGTCTACTTGAGGACAATGCAAAGCATTGAGATCTCTCTTGGTCTCTCTCATGTTGACTCAAAAGACACATGTGTTCCCTTCTTCTAGGTGACCTTCCTTGATTGGGGAATGAAGAACAATTATGCATACATACATATGATATACATGAATTATCATACAACATACTGACCCCGAGGAAAGTGAAGTCACCTTGTGCTTTGTGTTTTGTGTCTATTATCCTTGGGCTTATCTCACACTTGGGGGCTAAATCCTTGTGATAACGTGCTCCTTTCTCTTCTCATTTCCTATATGTATCACTACCTTAAAGCAATCACCCCCGATGAGGCGTGTGCGATCGCTTTAACGTAGGGGGGCATACACCCCGTTCATATCTCTTCAAGATACTTGAAAATTTCTTAGCGAACTTAGCTTTGCCTTGAAAATTTTTGATATTTTTCTTGCATGACTCATAGTGAGGGAACCTTACTACTGACAGTCATGGTTCTCCCTCGTGATCTTCCCTTTTACTTTTTCAATCGAAGTCGTAAGATCCTTAGTCCACTGGGGGCTTGGTGTATCTTCCCTCCTTGATGTGGTGAAAGTTTTTCAATGTTGTTTCCTTGTACTTTACCAGAAGTATGGGTGTACGCTTATACTCCCGTTAAAGTGGGGGCTAAATGTAGCGTCCTAAAATTGCAACACTTGCAATTTCGACTGCATTTGGGTCTTCACGATGGCGGTGCAACATTGAACCTGAATGGAGACCTCGAAACCTATTTACGACATCAAAAACTGCATATTTCTGCACCTTGGCCTGATCCTCCTTGCACCCTGCTGTCCCAGGAGGTGGGACCATGGCGCCCAACACCCTGGTCCCTGGCCCTATTTTGGGCCCGGTCTCTTGTTGGGCATCGGGTCTTTAAGTTTACAAATTGGAAAATAATGTTTCTAGGTCGGCCTAAGGTCGGAAAAATCAGTCTCCTAACCCTAATTGACAAGTATATAAACTACATTTCCCCTCCCAGAAAAAGGGGAGAAAACATATGTGTGCAAGAGGCGGAAGCGATATTCAAACATTCAAACATTCAAGCATTCAAGCATTCCTTCAAGCAATTTAGTATTCTATGTCTCCATTCAAGGCTAGGTGTTGCATTCAAAGATAAGGATTCAACCATTGAAGAGGAGATCACTTACAACATACAACATCATTACACCTTCTCATGTAAGAATACAAACATTCTTACAACAAGGTATCAGTACTTGTTGACATTACAAACATTTACATTTACAACATTCTCATTTCTTGGTTAATTCCAAAACCGGGGTTTGACCTAAAGGCAAACCCCTAATGCCTAACCCCCCAATCGTCCTCTCTTTTCTGGGTGTAGGTTGCAGGTACGTGGCTATAATTGAAGATCTGGAATCCTTGTGCAGAGACGAACAGATCCCCCTTCATTTCGCGGATTTTTCGGAGGACCGTGTGCACTCCGGGTGCCATCGTCCCGTCAACTTTCGCTCAAATTTGCAGGACAGCATCGTCTCGACATTTTACTGCTAATTTCAGGTCTGCAGCTTCATCCCGTATCCCTATCTTTGTTTATAAGGGAATCTTTCCTACTTTAAATGCATTCCTAGTTCAATCATTCTATCTACATTCTTTACAAAAGAGGGTATCCTTGATGTCTCAACCCTTGAAACTCATTGTGTGGGAGAAAAAGTGACACTAAGCAAACATGCCCTAATCTCACTTTCAACCACACACTTGTGGAATACGAAAGAGCCTAGAGGTATCACACAATTGGCTACTTCTTTTTGTGGAAGAGAGAGCCACGGGCTACCTATTAGGATTTCTATTCCTTTGTTGTAATTGAAAGATAAAATGATGCAAGTTCAATCCCTAACCCCAAAGTGCAAGTATGAACTAATAACAAGATTGCAGAATTGAACTTAAATAATGGAAAGCTGTAAACACAAGGACAAGATAAGAATGTAAATGCGTACCCGGTGTTAAAATATGAATGAAAATGTTTGGGATGGGGGCGCGGGCGCCACTGTCCTGATTCTGCCCCTGAAACTGCTGTTTTGCAACCTGAAAAGCTGTCAGAAACTTGCTGAAAGTTGCTGTCTGACAGAAGGACCAGGGCGCCCAGCGCCCCTGTCCCAGGGACCAGGGTGCCCAGCGCCCCTATCCTGGCAGGACCAGGGCGCCCCACACCCCTGTCCTGGTCTTTTGCTCTGAAATTTGGTGGGAAGGTCGGTCTCAGTCTGCTTCTCCCGGATCTGCAACCTGCGGCGTCGTCCGAGTCCCAAAACCTGCACTTATATCTGAAAAGGTGTTGTGGGCTGCTATATAGGGTTTTGCCTTAGTCAAAACCCCGCTTCGGTGATTTCCACCTCCACAAATAGCCAAGTTGTATTGTAAAATGTATTGTGTGTGCAGACCTAGTGTGTGTGCAAGGTCCTTAAATGCAAGAAAGCAAACTAGAGAAACCTAGAAAGTAAACCCTAATTGCTTGTAAATGATAATGTAAATGCTCTAAATCAAGATGCAAAGTGATCTAAAGAATGAATAAAGGATATATTGAAGCTTATGCAAAGACATGAAAACAACATGAAATCATACCCAACCCTCAAGGGAGGAGTACAAGCCAATCTTCAGTCGGTAATCTCCTATTGTTCTTCAATGTCTTCCAAGCCCTAAATGGATGAATGAAATTGATAAATGCTTGATAGAAGGATGTTGAATGTTGTTGAAGTCTTCAAAGATCTGCTCTTTCACTGCATATGAGGTCCTGAAAACCAAAAATCCGGATCCTTTCAAATGAAGAAAGAGAGCTCTTATGTATGAAACCCTAGGTCATAATTTCAACTTTTGGCTGACCTAGAGATTGAATATCCCGCCAATTTCTTGGGGTTAAGCTTTATTTTATGATTGGATCGCGCTCCTAAAATTTCGGGAAAAATGTCCGGGACCATGTTGCACTCCGGGCGCCATGGTCCCGACAACTTTTCACCAAATTTTCAGGACTGTCGGATATGATGATTTTAGAGAGAATCCCAAAGTTACAGGTGATTTCGAGATGTTTTGACCCCCGAAATCAAGCCCCCAAGTTCAAAATAAGACCTAATTAGGGTTTTTGATTAAATGATGTATTGGAGGAATAAAATGAAAAGGGCACACTTTAATGAAAGGGCCCAACTTTATGAGATAAAATAGGACCTTAGACCTAATTAATTTAATTAATTAAGTGCTAAAGGGGAAATGCAATTCAAAATACAAAATGCGCCAAGGCGAGTGCTAAACTAGGTGTGAAATTGTACCACCCTAGCAAGTGCGTACAATTTACGATGCTACATTTAGCCCCCACTTTAGCGGTCATATGAACACTACGTGCATATGCAAGCTAAAGTACAAAAAAGTAAACATTATTTGAAAAAGGATATATCCATAAGTCTGTCGAACGAAGCCCCCAGCGGTATCTGCAGTACACAGTTAGGAACCGCACCCTACAAAACACACGTTAGATCACAAAATCACCTAATGCTTACTAAGGAAGGTGATGAAAATTCGAGGGTAGCTATATGCCCCCCCCTGTTTCGGCTTGCTAATTTTAGTGAGTTGAAACAGGGTATCATGTTTACCACTTCGAATTGTTAAAGAAATATTGATGACAAATGCTCACAAGAAGATTTGATATGAGATCACAAAGTAATGGAGAATCATTTGGTAAGAAAGAGGACTAAATCTCAATTCCAACACAACAAAGAGTGTGAGGATTTGAGAGTTCTCTAACACAAGATGAAGGATGTAAATGGAAACAAAATGCAAAGAGAAGAAAAGAAAGGAAAAAAGCATGAATACACACATTGGTGATCTATGAGAAGAATAGTGAGAGAGAAAACATGGACTTCTCGCCCCTAGATCTTGTCTAGGTGATCCATGGGAAAAAGGACATGGAAAACTAGCCCCCAGAGTCTGTCTAGGTGATCCATGTAAGGGAGGAGAGTGAGAAAGTCTAGCCTTATGCCGCTAGTTCCACTCAACCTCGTGCATGTGTGTGTAAGGGAGGTTAGAAGCACCTCATAGGAGTCTATGCCCGAGTATGCTACAACCTGTATATGTATAGTACAAAAACGTGTCATCTCGCTCTAAGAGTCTGTGCTCTGGTTCCGAGAATAATCAGCTTGCATAAAAGAAAAATGGAGACATCTCGCTCTAAGAGTCTGTGCTCTGGTTCCGAGAATGACCCATTGCTCAAAAAGTGTAATGTTTATGTCATAAGAAAAGTAGAACAAGGATACCTACCTTCATCACAAAAGAAGATACCCCAAAAAATGCAACAATGTCATAGATCCAAGCAAGGGAGTTTTTGCACTCTTTAAGCAAGGATAAGATAGTTGAAAAGGGATATCTTGTAGTATGTGTAAAGGAGATCCTTAGAGGAGAAGAGACCTTTGTACAAAAGACACCTATCCCAAAGAGGAATTGTCTTAGACAAATATAACATCTTCTAGAATAAGACAAAGAAGAGAATAAGAATGCAATACTTCCTTCTTTTGCGAGGTGAAAGTGATTCTTAATGAAGGATGACGCTCTTTTTAACCCAATTGGGAGAGTGAATTCATTATGGATGTAGTTTACCAAGTGCAAAAGAGGTTGTAGTCAAGGACTTACACCTCTTGTAAGAGAGAATCCTTGAACAAACAACAACAAATGCATACAAGGAATAACATCAAGTAATAAATTTCACACCATCCACGAAATAGGAAAAAGTGGATCCTTAGATAAAAATAAGGAAAGATCATTGCCTCAATGAGGACTTACACAATCTTCTAGGAAGAGATTTGGACATAAGAAAAAGAAGAGATGTATGAAATCACTCTTGTCCCCATAGGAACAAGAGATAACATAGAAAATTAGGCTATTATGTTGCTTCAAAAATATGATTGCACTTGAAATTGTACCATCATGAATGGCAATGAGCCCCCAGTAAATGAGCTACCAATGTCACATAATGATGAGCAACATAATAGCCATTAATGTTATTTAAAGACATGATGGATTGAATGAGGTATTTGAATATGACATGCTAAATGCTCAACTATAAGTGAGATCAAAAACATGTGTAAAATGATAAAAATTGAACAAGAAAAGTCACAAGAAATCTTAGGAGAGGGATGAGTGTAATTTATTAGAGCCTTATCCTTGGAGGAAAGGACTTTATGATGAATAGGAAATAAAGATTCATAAGTGGATTTAGAAATTTGAGGGGAGTCATAAAGAGATTTGTTCATCGCCAAGATTTCCTTATGAGGGGAATGAGAGTTGATAGAAGTAGAAGATGATTTAGTTGAAGTGAGATCATCATCACTACTAAATATAGCATTCATATTAAGAGATGGTCTTTTAGATGCTTTAGTGTGTTTGCAGGGATTATAGCCAAGTCCAAAGGCATAATTGTGAAAATTAGTCTCTAGAGGAACTTTTATCCCTTGTTCATGAGCACCACAACCATTTCGATGATACCCATGCTTAGCAAAAATGCGAAAACCACGACCATAACGATCAGCCATTTCAGGAAGAGAGGGTGGTTTTTCATAAGACAAAGAATCAAACTCTTCATAATTAGAGGTGTGAGGAGAAGAAGTTTGAGAGGTGGCCACAAAATTATTTCTCATAGGTTCAGGTAAGACTGCTTGATCTCTAGTTTCTTCCTTCTCTTTAACTTTAAGCACTCTAGGAGGAACCCTATACTCACCTACAAAGGTGGGATTAAAGTCAAGAGATCCCCAATCGTCTTCTGCGAGAACCTTCTTAGGATCAAAAGCCTTTTCATGTGTAGATTCAAGTCGAGAAGAATCTTCTTCAGGAGCTCCAGACTCATCCAAAGAATTTTGATTATCACAGGGTAATGATTTGTTCATAGGTATCTTGTTTAAAGAGTCATCATTAGAAGAGGAAGATTTAGAAGAACTCCCTTTGGAAGTAGATGTTTGCAAACAAGCCTGAAGATTAGTATCACCTATCAAGGTATATGTCTTATTGTTATAAATAAATTTAACTTGTCTATGCAATGTAGAGGGGACAGCTTGCATACTGTGAATCCAAGGTCTCCCTAATAACAAGTTGTATGTTAGATTCCCTGACATAACATGGATAGGAGTAGGCAAAGTAACAGGTCCCACTGTGATTGGTAAGGTGATAATACCTAATGAAGACTTAGCCACATTATCAAAGCCTCGAATGGGATGAGAGTCAGGCTCAATAAGAGATGTATCCACATTCATCTTATGCAATAGATTAATGCTACACACATTAAGGCCAAAACCATTATCTACCAGTGTTCGTCTTATAGCAGTGTCATTTATGATAACCACAATCATCAAGGGATCATATTGATGTTGAATTTCACTAGTAGGCAACTCATCTTGTGTGAACACAATTTGAGCTTTAGGATTCATCACAGAGTTAACCAAAGATACTATATTACTAGATGTATTAGGTGGAGGAACATTCAAATCTTTCAAGGCATCTTGTAACATTCCATGATGGGCGGAAGAAGTTTGGATCAAATCCCAAAGGGATATCTTAGCAGGGGTAGCTTTAAGTTGTTCTATGAGATCATATTCCTTACCGAGAACTTGTGAAATACGTGGAGCTTGCGGAAGAATAGGTTGGGAAGGAGGAAGCGAAGTGGGGATAACTGGAGGAGGATTAGGTTGCCTATTGTTTCTTGTGTTATAGGTATGAGAAACCACATGATAACTCTCTCTAGTCAGTTGCTTAGCATACTCATAAGGGCTCTTAGTAGAGTAACCTCCTTGCACAATAATAATAGGTTTCTTAGGAGTGCAAAAAGAATCATTAGCATAACCACCTTGAACCACTAAGATAGGCTTATTTAAAGGTTGAGAATTTTGAGAAGGACAAGCACCTTGGACAGTGAAGAGAGGTTTGTTAGGTGTCTCATTCACATGTATCAAATTGATTGAGGATGGTTTAGAGGAATGAACAAAAGTGTTGGAAGAATTATTGATAGTCTTCTCTTGCACTAAAATCTTATCATGGATTAAATCAATTTTAGGAGAGAGACAAGGAATAGGCATTGATGTTCTAGTAGGGAGAGTAATACTAGGAAAGGTCATATCATCCTCTATCATCAAAGGATCTACATGGGGAATAAACTCTCTAGGAGAAGGGTCAACATTACTCTCTAAAGTCTCACTTTTGAGAGGGAGATCTTTGAAAGAGATATTAACCATCTTGCTTTGAACTAGGGTTTCCTTATGAGTAGAACCAAGTTGAGGAGAGGGAGATGCTTTATTTTTAGAGGGAGAATAATTGAGATTCAAGGAAGGTGAGAAACTATCAAGGGAGTTTTCAATCTTGATTTCATCCCCTTTGGCTAGGGTTCTCTCACGGGGTAGAGAATAATCTACACCTTCTTCTAATGGTTCATCCCAAATAGTGAGGTTGTTGAAAGGAATGTTTGAAGTATTGTCAATTTCGGGAGAGGAGATAACATTGTTTATTAATTCCTCATCCTTAGGAGGGAGAGCATCAATAGATGTGTTAAAATCATCCTCTTTCCTCAAAATATGTTCAATATGATCTTTAGGGGAGAGAGAATTAAGGAAATTGCTTATTATTTCATCTTCTTTCTCTAAGGGATGCTTATGGGTAAGACAAACTTTAGGAGAAGGGTAAGCATTTATCATTAATTCATCATCTCTAGTGGGAATTTTGTTGGAAAAGGAAATGCCATCACTAGGAAATGTAGGGATAATATCATCTTCTTGCACAAAAGGATCCTCATGAAGGGAGTGTTTTTTAGGAGGAACATGAACATATTTCTCCAAAGATTCATGCTTAGGAAGGAGATCTTTGAAAGAAGTGTTCATAACCTCTTGTTGCACTAACATGCCCCCATTGGAAGGACCAACTTTAGGAGAAAATAATTCAATGTCCATCAATACCTTTTCACTTAGAGAGGCATCATGGAGGGAAGGTGAAGTAACATTAAGAAAGGTGTTTATGATATCATTCTCTTCCTCTAGGATAGCTAAATAGGAAGGGCACATTTTAGGAGAATTATCAAGATCACTCTTAAAGACTTCATCCTTAGAGCATGGGAGAGTCTCAAAGGGATTGGTAGAAATTATTTTAGGCACTAAAATGTTGTTATAGATGGGGGGAGGTTCTTTAGGAGGAGGAAAAATTGAAACAAGGGAAGCTAACCCATTATCACATCTATGAAATGAATGCATCATGACAATAATTTTCCTCTTTCAAATGATAACACATGCAAAATAGAAGGAAATGTTTAATGCAAGCGCTTAGAATGTATATTTAGAAAAATGAAATTTATGATTCAAATGAGTTCCTAAATCAGATTTGAAATTATTGATCCCAATTAAGCTATCCACAAGTTCAACTTTGAATTGAAAAATTAGGGTTTTAGCAAAAATTTCCTCTAGATTTTTGAATCTTGCAAGAAATTAAGACTTGTAAATATAAATTTGAATTTGAAATAGCATAAACACTCAAATTTGAAAACATAAATCAGAATTAGAGAAGATTGGAGTTCACGTCGGGTTCACCAAAAATGTGTAGGAGAAAAAGTGACACTAAGCAAACATGCCCTAATCTCACTTTCAACCACACACTTGTGGAATACGAAAGAGCCTAGAGGTATCACACAATTGGCTACTTCTTTTTGTGGAAGAGAGAGCCATGGGCTACCTATTAGGATTTCTATTCCTTTGTTGTAATTGAAAGATAAAATGATGCAAGTTCAATCCCTAACCCCAAAGTGCAAGTATGAACTAATAACAAGATTGCAGAATTGAACTTAAATAATGGAAAGCTGTAAACACAAGGACAAGATAAGAATGTAAATGCGTACCCGGTGTTAAAATATGAATGAAAATGTTTGGGATGGGGGCGCAGGCGCCACTGTCCTGATTCTGCCCCTGAAACTGCTGTTTTGCAACCTGAAAAGCTGTCAGAAACTTGCTGAAAGTTGCTGTCTGACAGAAGGACCAGGGCGCCCAGCGCCCCTGTCCCAAGGACCAGGGTGCCTAGCGCCCCTATCCTGGCAGGACCAGGGCGCCCCACGCCCCTGTCCTGGTCTTTTGCTCTGAAATTTGGTGGGAAGGTCGGTCTCAGTCTGCTTCTCCCGGATCTGCAACCTGCGGCATCGTCCAAGTCCCGAAACCTGCACTTATATCTAAAAAGGTGTTGTGGGCTGCTATATAGGGTTTTGCCTTAGTCAAACCCCCGCTTCGGTGATTTCCACCTCCACGAATAGCCAAGTTGTATTGTAAAATGTATTGTGTGTGCAGACCTAGTGTGTGTGCAAGGTCCTTAAATGCAAGAAAGCAAACTAGAGAAACCTAGAAAGTAAACCCTAATTGCTTGTAAATGATAATGTAAATGCTCTAAATCAAGATGCAAAGTGATCTAAAGCATGAATAAAGGATATATTGAAGCTTATGCAAAGACATGAAAACAACATGAAATCATACCCAACCCTCAAGGGAGGAGTACAAGCCAATCTTCAGTCGGTAATCTCCTATTGTTCTTCAATGTCCTCCAAGCCCTAAATGGATGAATGAAATTGATAAATGCTTGATAGAAGGATGTTGAATGTTGTTGAAGTCTTCAAAGATCTGCTCTTTCACTGCATATGAGGTCCTGAAAACCAAAAATCTGGATCCTTTCAAATGAAGAAAGAGAGCTCTTATGTATGAAACCCTAGGTCATAATTTCAACTTTTGGCCAACCTAGAGATTGAATATCCTGCCAATTTCTTGGGGTTAAGCTTTATTTTATGATTGGATCGCGCTCCTAAAATTTCGGGAAAAAATGTCCTGGACCATGTTGCACTCCGGGCGCCATGGTCCCGACAACTTTTCACCAAATTTTCAGGACTATCGGATATGATGATTTTAGAGAGAATCCCGAAGTTACAGGTGATTTCGAGATGTTTTGACCCCCGAAATCAAGCCCCCAAGTTCAAAATAAGACCTAATTAGGGTTTTTGATTAAATGATGTATTGGAGGAATAAAATGAAAAGGGCACACTTTAATGAAAGGGCCCAACTTTATGAGATAAAATAGGACCTTAGACCTAATTAATTTAATTAATTAAGTGCTAAAGGGGAAATGCAATTCAAAATACAAAATGCGCCAAGGCGGGTGCTAAACTAGGTGTGAAATTGTACCACCCTAGCAAGTGCGTACAATTTACGACGCTACACTCATTTAGAATCCAGTCTTGCATTGGGTGGGATTGGATCTTGTGGGTTTCAACCCCTCTTTTGAATGTAAAGTCTCTCCTAAGTGAAAACCGTCAATCCTAGTGACCCTCCTTTCTCTCTCCTTGGAGTGGAGGGGGGAACCCTTAAGGTTTGATTTTTTCGCTTTACACTTTCTATCATTGTAATCATCAGATTCATCAAGATGAAAAGAACTAAATGCAGACTCAACTTTATTTGCCAAAGACCCACTGTTATCAAAGTTACTTAACTCAAATGCATGTAGCTTACCAATAGTAGCATCTAAAGAAATTGGCATATTGGGTACAGACCTCAATTCATTGATTGCAGAGACTCGGATTGCATAAGAGGGTAGAGGGGTTCTTAATAACTTACTTGTGACATCCTTCTCTTCAATGGTTCCTCCTGCTCCTTTGATTTGATTGACAATCTCCTTTAACCTTGTACTGTACTGGGTTATGTTCTCACCTTCATTCATTCTCATAGATT
Source organism: Cryptomeria japonica (assembly GCF_030272615.1). Taxonomy (NCBI): domain Eukaryota; kingdom Viridiplantae; phylum Streptophyta; class Pinopsida; order Cupressales; family Cupressaceae; genus Cryptomeria; species Cryptomeria japonica. The sequence continues at coordinate 524,283,004 of NC_081413.1, forward strand.
CAAGTTGTCCTCTTAGACTATCCAATTTTGCTCTTTGAACATGTTCATCACCACCATACACAGATATGAGCTTGTCCCACATTGCCTTGGCATCATTGTAGCCTTCTAGATCATTAAACTCTGAGTCAGTCAATGCAGATGTTATTTCAATCATTGCTTGAATATGTTCTTGCTTTACTTTTATCTCTTCTATTGTCAATGGATAGGTGCTAGGTGTAATGAAATCATTCTCCAGATAATATACAACATATTCTCCAATTCATGATAGGTGCAGCTTCATCCTTTTCTACCATGTAGAAAACCTTGACTTGTTCAACTTCGGTGCATCCCTCTTATACATCTTTGGATCTTTGCCTAAAGTACCTTTAAACTTTTATTCTGGAGTCCAAAGCTCTGATACCAATTGTTAATAAGATGAGAGGGGGGGGCGGGGGAGGGGGGGGGGGGGGTGGGGGTGAATCATACAAACTTAATCTTCAATATATTCAATAGATTCAACCTTAGTAACCTTATCAAAAACTGTAAAACATGCAAACTCATAAACAGATAACACCACAAAACATATAACACTAGATTTGACGTGGAAAACCAAATAGGAAAAAACCACTGTGGGATTTCGGACCCACTAAGAAATATACTCTTCTAGAGTATGCTCGGTTAAAAGCAAATCCTGTTAAAGATTACAAACACATTGCTAGATGTGACCCGGTTAAGGGATTTCCTTCAAATCTGTTAGGATCTTCACCTTGTTAGAGGTGACCTTGTTAAAGGGTTTCAAACTCTCAATCAGAATGTCACCTTGCTAGAGGATTTACAAATAAGACTGTTAAGTCCACTCAGTTAAGAGATTTTCTATCACTTACAAATAAACAACAGTAATGAGTATGTCTGCAAATTTGCATCTAAAATGCTAAAGCGGATTCTTATTTGCTCAATACAATCTAGTCATAGGACTTATCTTGTCCCTCTGTTGGGCTCCTTACTCTATTATTCAAATAGGTCTTCAAGCTTCTGTGCTCAATAATCACTATGTAATATCCCTGTGCTTACGCTTGCCCGCATACATTGTTTATCAACAGTTCCTTATTTATAAATACTTTGCTAACCGCTTAATCTCCTTGATCACATTTCCCATGATCAATCATAGCCATCAGATCTTCAATCTTGACCAGCTTCAATGCATCCTTCGATCTAAAAATGTTTTACCTCACCTTGGAACTTGCATACATTTCTTGGAACTTGTGCTAGGGTATTGTGGTTCAATTTGAGCTGTAGATCTTCCTGTCGATCTTCCATTGCCATAAATCCTTAACAAACTTCATACACATTGTATCAATCATTTAATCATATCCAGATCGTCAGCTTCCTTCATTAAATAACACGTATTCATCCAATGCATTCTGTTATTACTCGGTTGCAACTCGGTAAATACTAAACTTCACTCGGTAGACATTCTGCCTTCATTAACCGATAGCGATAACCTTAAGGTTTACCGACTAGGTTCCTTAGGGTTTACTGACTAGGTTCTTTGCTCGGTAACATAGTATAGTATTAACCTTACAAACAATAGCATATGTAGGATATCAAAACAATCTAAGCATCATGATCTCATCATTGTCTAACTCGGTAATAGTTGCCCATTGAATAACTTATTCCACCCCTTATTCATCACATTCTTTCTGTGTCTTTTACCGACATCTTAATTCTTTTCAAATCAATCTTCTCAAGATATGGCAACATCATACTGAATCAGAAAATCAATTTCTTGACATCAATGACAAAATAATATTGTTAAGACAGTAAACATCCTTAATCAGTTATATCCATAATTATCAACAACCTTCTCAATATCCTTATTGAAATGCCAACAATCTCTTATTGTAATTTGAATGCCAAAAATCTCCCCTTGTCTGTTATAATGTTATAATGCCAACAACACCATCTTCTTCTCATGCACATACCCTAGCGCAAGGGGGGTAAGATCAAAATATTGATGTTTTCGTCTCTCTAGATCCTTCTTATTCTCCTAGAGCCTATCTTAGTCATCAAAACATTTGTAGAGAAGATGATGTTATCTATTTTATTCACGATCTATCTCCCAACATAACATTAATAAAAGATGAGGCCTTAAATGATAAGGATCTTCCTTCCCCATCTACCAAAGAGGATATGCACGATTAAAAAAAGGAAAATCATCCTCTACAAGATATCCCTTCTTCATATACTTCTCCCTTTGTTCCTTCTAAACACACACTACAAATTTCAAAGAAATTCATTATAGTGTTCCTCCTCCTTTTCAATTAAGAGATTCTTATAGGAGTGGCTTTAGCATAATATCAAACACAAGGTTCTAGAGGATGAGGACTTGTAAATTTTGAACAAGGAATTAGAGTCCCTATAGACCCTCTTGCACAAGCTAGCACAGAATGCCAAAGAAATTATCATAATTCTCCTATCGATGAGCTCCTTAGGATTCAAGACTTCAAAGACCATCTTGCCACACAACAAACCTATTGCTCATCCAAAGGTGAGCAATTCTTCCTCAAAAACTCCTTTTTGCTCATATCACCAAACTAATGATCAAACTACCAATGATTGTCTTGATTTTAAAAATGAAATGCAAGGATTCATTGATAGAGGCATAGTTAAAATCATAGATAATAATCCTTCTTCTTCTAACAATCCTTGTCCTACATCACAAGAGAGAAGGCCTAATCCTATTGATGATAACAAAACATTAGCAATTATAATATTTTGGAAGTTAAAGTATGATAAGAATGTTATTTTTCCTTTCGTAAAGTTTAGCAAAAATCATAAAGAAGCTAGTGAGAATTGTATTGCCACTCTTGGAAAATGCAAAGCATTTGAGGAATTTCTTCAAGAACAATTTGATAAGGCTCAAATAAATCTTTCAATTGATATTGCTCTTTTTCTTGGTGATAAAGTAGTGCCTTAACACTCTACTCACCCTTTATGTTGCTCCTCACCCTATGACACAAGTAGTTAATGTAATTGGGGTCTTTTTGTCATAACATGTGATGCTTTTTCAATATCAAACATCTTGGGGTAGCAAAGTGGTTCATTCTTGCCTCTATACTTAGTGGGGGCAAGAGCCTTGTCATTTTCTTTCTCTCTAAAATTGTCATTATTCCCTTTAGGGGCTGTATTTTTCATGTTGTGATATCCTTTCTTGCATGAAATGGTATGTCTTTTATGATCAATATTTCTCTTTAGTGGAACATGTGATCCTTTATTTTAATTTTCCCTCTCTCTCTTTGAAAATTACCTCTTCTTTAGAGTTGCATTTTACATATATAAATGTCTTTCTTGCATTGGATATTTATTCATGTCAATACATTGTGCATTTTCTTATGTTTACTCTCTCCTTAGAGGTTGTGTAATTCTTCTCATTGACCTTACACTTGGGGGGCAATGATTTCTCTCTCTTGTTCTTTCTAAGGATCCACTTTTTTCTTTGTTGAGTAGTGTTTTCTTATGATTTGATGCCATTCCTTGTGTGAAGCTATTGTTTGTTCAAGTATTCTCTTTAATGCAAGAGGTGTATGTCCTTGGGTACAACCTCTTTCACTTGGCAATGCATATCTATTATAAACTTACCCCTCACATTGGGTCAAAAGTGTGGCATCCTTCATCAAGAATCGCTTTCACCTAGCAATAGGAGGGAGGTATGCATTCTTGTTCTCCTTCCCTTCTCTTGGTAGAATATATTATGTTTGTTCAAGAAACTCTTCTTGGAGGTAGATCTATTTTTAGAAAAGATCTCTTCTCCTCCAAGGATCCTCTTTACACTTATTGCAAGATACCTCTTTTTCAACTATCTTATCCTTTCTTATAAAATTATTCCCTCTCCAACTTGGATTTATAACATTGTTATCTAAAGGATATAAACTTGGAGTTGAAGGTGGGTATCCTTGTTTTTAGGTTCCTTAAGACATCAACATAGGGCTATGTTGACATCTTAAGGGGGCGCACCCATATTGCCCTCTTTGTATCATATTGTACCATATCCTTAGATGTCTTAAATGAGGTATTCAAACTCAGAAACAAAGAAAAAAAAACTCTTATACAAGATGCTTCATGCCAAAAACCAGACGCAACATTTTATATATGTCTTAGATGGGGTACACATCACTAAAACTAGAGAAAAAAAACTCTTACACGGGATGTCCTCGAAACTAGGCATGTATTTATCTTGTGTGGGGCTACACATTCTCGAAACTAGAGAAAACAAACTCTTAAATGAGATATTCCTGCAACTAGAATTTCATTCAAGGTTAATTCCTAAATTGGGATTGACTTAGGAAAACCCCTATTCCCAACCTTTTCCCTTCTCTAGTGTGTGCAAGAATAGGTACGAAGTTGCAGTCTTCAGAATAAGCTTTACTTACAAAGATAAATCAATCCCCCATTAGAGTGTGAAAAGTGTGGAGGACCAAAGTGACCACCATACCGGTCCCAACAAATCAAAAGCTCCTTTTGGGAACAAATCTGAATCCTCTTACCATCTTTAGATCTAGGTTCGTGGCTTGATCCGATAACTCTAGCTCAATGTATGCGCATAATTACATCAATTCCAATCAATTTGCCCTAATTTTAGCATCTTCAACAACTTAATTCAACTCAATGGAAAGAAGAGCTTCATCCAACACCCTTGGAACCTAATCAACATTTAGACCTCTTTGGTTTAGATCTATCAAATTCCTATCTTTCCCCAATGTAATTGGTCCCTAAGCAAAATTAGTTGTTTTCATCCTTCTTGTGGTGGAAACCCTAATTTTCGCCACATTAAAGATCCATATTATCTTGGAAGATTATGTAAATGATCTACTTGGAAAATCAAAGACAAGGATAGGCCACTTATATGTCTTGGAACACATCTTCAACAGGTTACCAAAATAGATCAACTTCGACTAAATCCTAAGAAATGTGTTTTTGGTGTTACCTCAGGCAAGTTGCTTGGCTTCATTGTTTCTAGGAGAGGCATTAAGGTAGACCCAAAAAAGGTAAAAGATATCATGGACATGCCTCCTTGTAATATCAAATAGTTAAAGAGTTTACAAGGCAAACTTCTATCTATTCATCGCTTCATAACAGAACTGGCAGATATGTGTTGACCATTTACTCATCTACTTCACAAAGAATCTATCTTCAAGTGGAGCCCTGATTTTCGACAAGGCTTTGAAAAGATCAAGTAATACCTAGCTAACCTGTCTATCTTAATGCTCCTCATTCTAGGCAAGCTGCTTATTTTGTACATTTTAGCTACTACAGTGGCACTGTGGGCACTTTTAGCACAACTAGATGAGAATGGTAAAGAGTGAGCAGTCTACTACATCAGTTGCACATTGGTTGGCTATGAGCTTAATTATACTCCTATGGAAAAGGCATGTCTCATCATGATCTTTTTCTCCCCAAAACTCAGGCACTATATGCTCAAGTATATAATTAAGCTCATCTAAAAAAATAGATCCCCTTAAGTACCTTATTTCCAGAACCATACTCACAGGACATATGGCTAAATGGGTTATGTTTCTCAATGACTTCAACATTCATTTTGTATACCAAAAAGCAATCAAGGGTCGAGTCATTGCAGATCAATTAGTTGAAGTCCCATTAACAGATGCACAAACACTAGTCACCAAGTTTCTTGATGAACACCTTTGCAATGTTACTGAATAACCAAGTTGGAAAATATACTTCAATAGGTCTTTTACAACACATGGTCCATTAGGAGCGGAAATATTATTTGTCACTCCTCAAGGAGACTATATCCCTAAAGATTTTAAATTAGCATTTCCTTGCATCAATAACATTGTTGAATATGAAGCCGTTCTCATGAGACTTAGGATGGCCTTACGATGAAATATCATAATTTTACATGTCTTTGGTGATTCCCAACTCATTATCAAGTAGGTTAATGATGGTTTTCAAACAAAATATTATAAGTTTCTCCCCTACAAATGAATGGTGGATGATTTCAAAAAATATCTTCAATCCATCTAGTTTGATAAATTCTCAAGTTTACAGAATAAATCAGTTGATGTCATGGCCACTATATTATGAATTCTTAGTTGAACATATTGATAAACCTTCTTATCAAGGTCTTGAAACGGTAATGGTGTGCGACATTATTGGTCCTCAATCTCCTTGGTACCATGACATCTATTCTTACCTTAAAGATGGTATCATTTCCCCCACCTTACATGAAATTAATGCCAAAATATTATGTGTCATGCCTCTTGCTTCATTATCCTAGGAAATACTTTATATTGTTGAGGTTATCACGATGTCCTCTCTATATGTTTAGACATTATGGAGTCAACGATATGATCCGGGGGAAAGTTTCTAGGAAGCAATGATATGATCCAGGAGAAAGTTCTACAAGAGTATCTAGATATGAGAAAGAGATGAAAGGTAAGAAATATGAAGAAAGAGAACTTGAGGATCTTGAAGGACTTATTGCCAGAATATTACCTCAAGGTGTCGATAAGTATAACAGTAAGTTGCCTCTTAAATGCTTTTCATGTAATAAGATAGGATATTTTGCATCAAGGTGTCCGAAAAGAGATAGAAATCCTAAGAAGCCATTTAAGCCATATAAGCCAAAATATCAGAAGAAGTGTTATTATGTTGCTCATGAAGGTGTGACAGATGATGTGTTGGATAAGGAAAATTTAGGAGATGAATTTGTATTCATTGCTATCAAGGAAGATGATCCTGTAATTATAGATTCTATAAGCCACATCAATGAGGAGAAAGATTTAGCTGCTAAAGTAGAAGAGAAAGATGAATGGGTAATTGATAGTGGTTTCTCTCATCACATGACATGTGATAAGATTAAATTTGTGAACTTTGAAAAGTATGATGGTGGTTTAGTAAGATTTGGTGATAATAAAGCTTGAATAATTTATGGTAGAGGTTCTATTTCTCTTGATGGTAAGAAAAATAATGATGATGTGTTGTATGTTGAAGGATTAAAGCTTAATATTTTGAGTGTAGGCTATATGATTGATAAGTGATGTAACTTGCAATTCAAGAATGGAAAATATGAGATCCTGAGTAGCTCCGAAACTAAGATTGCATCAAGAACACAAAATAAAGGTAATATCTTTCACTTGAATGTTGGTGGTAAAAATTGTTTGATTGCTCATATTGATGAAAGTTGGTTATGGCATAGAAGATCGTGTCATGTAAATTTTGATTGCATGGTTAAGCTAAGTTCTACTAGAGTAGCAAGAGATCTATCGAAGTTGATAAATCCTTCTAATCCAGTATGTAAGGAATGTCAATTAGGAAAGCAGACAAGAGTTACTTGATGCTCTGCAAAAGGGGAAGGTTAGCCAATGATAAATAACACACAACCACAAGAAACCGTTAGTGTTAATCAGTCAAAAACTAATCTAAATAGGCATATCAAAAGAGATATCAAAAACATGACAAAATATCTAACTAAGAAGATAAATATGATGAGGCATCTCCAAATGCTTCCTAACATGCTCTTGATTTCTTCTCCTTTGTTCCTCTCCTCTCCAAGTTCCAAAATAGTGTAGCTCTCAGTAGCTTTTTGCACTATGGATGCTTATGGAGGATTGAGATTGAAGTATTTTGCTCTAAATGTGAATAAAAAGGCTAATACTAAATGCTATTGATGCTAAAATGATTTATTTTATCTAAGATGACAAGATATTAGTGGTTATGCTAAAATACTCTCTTAAAATGCCTATAGCTTAAATGCATACAAGTTTTCAAGATCTGGATTATGAAGAAATGGGCTCTATTTATAGGAAAAATGGAGCAATGGATGGTTGAGATTGAACAATCTCAACAAGGGTCAAGATTGAATGATTTCAAATCCATGTGAGGGCTTTCAACCCAATCCTAGGATGACATGTGTCAATGTGAGATAGGTTGAGAGGAGAAGGAATAAGCATTAAATGCTTGACATGACCTTGGGAGTTAAGGTCAAGGTTAGTTGAATGAATACACTCTTTATTTAAAGAATAAAGCTTTTATCCAATGGATAAACTCTTGTGCAAAGGCAAAAGCGGATAAACATGGTCAAAGCAATAAATGCTTGAGGAGACAAGTTGAATTAACCATAAATGGTTATGTAAGAGCCATTAATGGTCATGTAAGAGCCATTAGTGGTTTTGGAAGACTTTGGAGGTTAAATTGTTGAACACACAAAGTATTAAATGCTTTTCAAAGACTTTGAAGTCTTTGAGAAGTGATTCCATGTTGCTTAGGAATGTGACAATAATTAGGAAATGGATTAGGCTAATTAGGAAGGGGTTAGAAGAATCTAGAAGGGGTTTAAAATTGCAAGTGGGTTTGGTGGGTGAGGGAAAATAGGATTTTTATTAAAATAAAATTCATTTATTTCAATAAATGTGTGCAAGTTGCATTTGTAGGAAAGTGCAAGTGGGGGGGGGATTTTAATGATTTAAATAAATGTTTTATTTAATTTATTTAAAAGAGGAATATGGGATTAAATGAAGTAAATATGATTTATTCATTTAATTGATTTGTGAATTTGGTACAATGAATTAATTAAAATAAATTGAATAATTTATTTAATTAATAGGAGAATGTTTGAAGATAAATTAATTAAATATTAATTTAATTAACTCATGGCTAGTGGATTTTTAATCAAATAAATAGCAAATATTCATTTAAATAAAATGGACAGATTTATGTGACTACATTACTTATAAGAGAAAATGATATAATTCTAATGGATTGTTGGATCTTGTGCATACTAATATGTGTGGACCTTCTAGAAAAAGAAGCTTGCAGGGTGACAGGTATTTCATGTTGTTGATTGATGATTATTCAAGAGTCATGTGGGTTACCTTCTTAAAAGAGAAATCAAAAGCATTGGAGAAGTTCAAGATTTTCAAGACTATGGTTGAGACAGAGACTGGTTTGAAGCTGAAGTGTCTGAGATCTTACAAAGGTGGAGAGTTTATCTCTGGTGATTTTAATGCATATTGTGAAGATCATGGAGTTAAGAGATGATTATCTACTCCTAGGACACCACAACAGGGTGTTGTGGAAAGGAAGAATAGAACAGTTCAAGAAGCTGCTAGAGTCATTATGCTTGAAGGAAATGTTTCACATATGTTTTGGAGAGAAGTTGTGAGTATTGCAGTATGCACTCTTAATGAGGTAAATATCAAAGTTGGTACTAGTAAGACTCCTTATGAGTTATGGTTTGGTCATGCTCTGACTATTAGATATTTAGAATTTTTGGTAGTAAATGCTATATTAAAAGATATGAATATCTTGGAAAGTTTGATGCTAGATGCGATGAAAGAATCTTTCTTGGTTATTCTACTAAAAGTAAGGCCTACTGGTGTTATAATAAAAGATTGAGAAATATTTTTGAAAGTGCTAATGTGAAGGTTGATGAAGGAAATGTGTATCAGATTAGATCTTGCGGATATGATTCTGATGATCAAGATGTCAGTTTAGATAAAGGAAGACAAGTTCAGACTGCTCTGGAAAAGCTTGAGAATGAAGGTGCAGATGCTAACGCAGAAGAAAGTGTTCAAGAGCCTGAAATTCTAGAAAATCCTAAAACTCCTAGGTATGTAAGGTTGAATCTTTCAAAAAATCAGATTATTGGTGATAATAATTAAGGTGTGATGACTACGAGAAGACTTGTTGAAGAAATTTGTTTGATTTCTAAGATTGAGCCTAAAAATGTTGATGAAGCTTTTAAAGATGAAAATTGGATTAAAGCTATGGAAGAAGAATTGAATCAAATTGAGAAAAATGATACATGGATTCTTGTTCTTAGACCTAAGGATAAAAATGTAATTGGTACTAAATGGGTATTCTGGAATAAGTTGAATGAACAAGGTGAAGTTGTTCGAAATAAAGCCAAACTTGTTCGTAAAGGTTATTCACAGATGGAAGGAATTGACTATGAGGAGACCTTTTCTCTAGTAGCTAGAATTGAAGCTGTTAGATTATTTCTTGCCTATGTTTCTCACAAAGATTTCAAGGTTTATCAGATGGATGTCAAAATAGCCTTTCTTAATGGTGAGTTGGAAGAAGAAGTCACATTGAGCAATAAGATGGATTTATGTTGACATAAGAAAAGGACATGGTTTGTCGGTTGAAGAAATCACTGTATAGATTGAAGCAAGCCCCTAGAGCTTGGTATGTCAGATTGGACAAGTATTTGATGAATATTTTATTCAATAAAGGTACTACTCACAATAATCTTTATTTCAAGATTAATCATAATAAAATTTTGATTGTTGAAGTTTTTGTTGATGACATTATCTTTGGAGGAAATCACTGCCCATGTAAGAATTTTCTAAAGAAATGCAGAATGAATTTGAGATGTCTATGATTGGTGAAATGAAATTTTTTCTAGGATTGCTAATTAATCAGTTGGATATAGGTATTTTCATATCTCAATCTAGGTATGTGAAGGAACTGCTGAAGAAATTTGGTTTTGAGGACTCTAAGCTTGTTGGTACACCTATGGTAACCAGATGTAAGATGAAAAAGGATGATGATTCTCCGAAAGCTAATCAGACCAGATATAGATCTATGATTGGTGGTTTTTTATATTTGACTCAGACTAGACCTGATATAATGAATTTTGTGTGTCATGTTGCTAGATTTCAAGATGATCCTAAAGAATCTTATGTTACTGCTATAAAAAGGATATTTAGATATTTGAAAGGGACAATTGATTTTGGTTTGTGGTATTCTAAGAATGACGTGTTTCACTTTGAGTGCTTTTACAAATGTTGATTGGGTAGGTGATGTTGATGACCACAAGAGTACTACAGGTGGTGCATTCTTTCTGGGTAAGAACCTGGTCTCTTGGGCAAGTAAGAAGCAGAATGCTATTTCCTTATCTACTGCAAAAACTAAATACATTGTTGCTGCTAGAAAATGTACTTAGGTTATTTGGATGAAGAAGATAACGAAGGATATAGGAGTTATTTATGATGAGCCTATTGCTATATACTGTGACAATTAAAGTGTTGTCAATATTTCAAAGAATCTAGTGTTTCATTCTAAAACAAAGAATATATCAATCAAGTTTCATTTCTTGAGAGAGAAAGTGAATGAGAAAGAAGTCAGATTGGAGTATGTATCTACAAAGGAACAGGTTGCAGATATCTTTATGAAGCCTTTGCCTAAAGATACTTTTGAGTATCTCAAAGAGAAGTTAGGTGTAATTTCTCCTCCTGATAAGAAATAAGATGCATATATTTGCATCACTCTGGTGAAATGCACAGAGATATCTTACGATCTGGATTGATGAATTAGGTTGCTACTCAGGGGGAGTAGTCAGTGTTGATGTTTAAATTTGTGGTGAGGGAATCTAGATTCCTAAACCTTTGTCATTGATGTCAAAGGAGGAGAGAAGCATGTGGAAAACCTCGAGAGTTCTAAGTTTTGTAATTTGAGTTATTTGAGTTGATCCTTGTGACTTTGATGGAGATTGCTGAGGGATAATTTCTTTCTTTGCATTGATTTTTTTTCACATTCATATATCTTCATCAATTCCCAAGGGGGATATTGTTGAATTTTTTTGAGAGTTTGTTGGAATGATGTGTTGTCATTGATGTCAACATATTCTTTTGTGTATTGTAGTGTTGCAATCAAATTAACTGAGTTGGTTTGGACAATGTGTTGCAATTGAGATTATGCGGTTTAATGGATTTTAAGATAATTAGCTCTAGTTGATTCAACATAATTTTCAATGGTCCACGTGATGTTCTGATCAAGTTATGAGATCCGATATTGAGATTCATATTGAGTTGTTTGTGTTATTCGGTATTATGGTTTGTGCTCCAAATTGCTCTGGAATTGTTATATCTTTAGTTGTGGATGTATGGGATGTATTTTGGACATTGATGTGTATCCTTAGTTCGATTGGCTCATGATTTAGATGTCCACGAGTGAGTCTTTCATGTTGACAGTCAGATATGATGTTGTTCTTGAGCTTTGATGTGAGATGGTGATGATTATGGTTATCCAAGTTGTTGCAGTTGTTGTGGTGCAATACACATTGCTGGTGAATATTCCTAGATCACATTCTATGCATATTGCTGGTCCGTATTGATCGTTTTGCATGTGTTGTTGAATATTTTCTTGGTCCAATGTTGTTCTTTGTGCTATGTGATATTTTTGGTGGTTGTAGCGTGTTACAGATGATTGAGGCGTAATTGTTGGAGGTGTTGTGTGTTTGCAGTGTTGATTTGGGTCTAGACTATGTCTTAGCTGACATTGTTTTGGTTTGCATATGTTGTTGTAGCGTGTGAGGTTATTATTTTGTAATTTGTATTAAGGGTTTAGCCGACCTTAAAATATAGGTTGATGTCTTGTATAAATAAATGTGATAATCATGTAAGATGTGATTCCTGAGATTCTTGAGTGAGTGTATGATCAAGTTGTATGTGAAAACAAGCGATTTCATCTTTCGAAAGTGAAGGAGATAAGAGAAGTGTTGCAGAATAGACTGTGTACTTAACCAGAACTGTATCCATGAATATGGAGATGCTATTTTCTTAGTTAATGTAATCTGGATTGTTATATGTGCTTTTGTAAGTCAATGAGACTTCCTGTAAAGGGGATACCTTGCCAAAGAAATGCTCATTTCGGTGGGCGGATGGGGCAGCAGGGTGGGAGGCTATAGTTGAAGAGATTTTATGACATATGCCCTTGTTCCAAGAAGCAAAGTGCTAACATTAGCTTATGTTCCAAGAATTTATGATGTTCTGACAAGAGTGAGCCTTCCCTTAAGGTTGTAGCCTTTCTAGGTTTCTTGTTTGAGCAGTGAGCTCTAGGAAGTGTGTCTGAATGCATGTACATTCCCCATTGTAATATTTTATTTACTCCTAACAGGGTATTATCTCATTGTGGGTAGGTTCCCACTGTGGTTTTTCCTTTAACTGGGTTTTCCATGTTAAATTTTTTGGTATTATGTGTGATATTGATGTGGTGCTATTTCATATTTTAATTATTAATTATTAGATATGATTTGTCATATAAGTTGCAAAAAGTTTTTGTGCCAACTAATTCAGCCCCCACCATCTTAGTTTGCTGCATGTTGCCAACATAAGATTATCGTGTAAAAAAGACAAAAGGCTTATGATCACATGTTGGTTTACTAGAATCATCTCAAGAGACATTATAACAAGAAAATTCACCCCCATCAGTTTCAAGTTGGTGACTTAGTCCTCAAGGAAAACCAAACAATATAGAAGGATCGCAAGGCTAAAGGAAAGTTTGAGCCTAATTAGCTAGGTCCCTTTGTTATCACAACAAAATATGGTTCTGAGGTAGATAAATTGTCTACTTTAGAAGGAAAACCTTTAAGTGATCCTCTCAACATCATTTATTTGAGGAGATTTTATGCTTGATTCTTGTAGTGTACCTCACAATTTCAAAAAGTCAAAAACAAAACAAAACAAAAAAAAAAAGAGAAAAGAAGAGTGTAATAAAAATTTGTTCAATGGTGAAAACTTGGTAAACAGGTACCTTGGATGAGTTCATGTGGTGAAAACTTGGTAAACAAGTGCCATGTGTAAAAGGACTTTGTCATTATCAATTATTTTTCCACTGTTCATGTCACAAGCCCACTCCTTCCATCTTTGCCTGTATTACACCCCAATCATGACTCATTATCCAGTGTTCCCTTGGTTATGGTGCATTAATATGACATTCTCCTCTCCTGTATCTTGAGCTTTGACTTTTTCCTATCCCAATTGCTGAGCTTACCATTAGTTCCTGGTTTCGTCCTAGTAGGGTCCTCGGTCTTGTAAATAATTCTTTGCAAGTGACATTGTACATGTTATTCCGTGTTGTCATTGTTGGCAACCCAAGTCAAATATTCCACTTGAAGTATGTTATTTGACCCTATCGAAAGTTAGAATGAAGATTTGGCTAAGTTGAGAATGAAGATTTGGTTAAGTCCAGTGAGATACAACATAGTATCTGACATAGTATAATATTTTGGTAGGCATTTCATTTTTGTTGATATTTTGGTGTTGCAGAGCTAGAGGAAGATAGTTAGATGTTTGAAGTACCTTATTCCAGAATCTTAGCCTCCAGTGATGATTATCGTGTGAGTTAGAATATCTAGTGTACAACTTTTTGAGTTACATTGTGTGGTATGGCCAAGTTGGATAGTTGATCATTGTGCAGAATTCAAGGAGTAATTTTGGTGATTGTTTTTGTGATTAAGGATTCTTAGAAAATATTTGGGTACCATGTGGACAATTATTTTTGGTCCGCATATGCATTGGAGTTCGAATTGAGCCGACTATGTATACACGTTTCATCAATTGTATAGTGTTCTTGAAGCCGACATGTAGAAGACCTAATTTCATGTTGCGGATATATAATACTAATGGATATAATCATTTTGGATATCAGTGGTTGTGCGGAAAGTGTTAGTGATTGATTGTGTGCAGTTTTATGTGCGCAAGTGAAGTATTTGTGCTCTGAAATATTACAGAACACTAATTTACCCCCCTCTTAGTGTTCTTGATTCCAATAATTGGTTTCAGACCCTAGTTCCTCGGAAGAAGCCTAATAGCTTGAGGAGGATCTAGGAAGGAGATTCAATGGATTTCGATAGTCTTCAACATCAGCTTATTGTGGTACTTGAGGATCTTGATCAAGCCCAAGCTGAGATCTGGCAAATGAAAGTGAATCTTAAGGATGCCGAGAGTTTCATTCAGTCACCGAAAGATCAGCTAAATAAGTCTAGGGAAAAGAGAAAGGAATTTTTTGATAAACTAAAGGAGAAAGAAAGCCAAAGCATAGATGACCAATCCTTGAAACAGAAGACAAAAGAATGTGAGAAACTTGCTAGGGATATTGTAGTCCAGAAGAATGAGATGGAATCTATAGTGATGAGGTTGACAAAGGAGATTGAAGGAAGAAAGAAGAATGAAGAGAGTCTTAATCAATCCCTAAAAGATAGATATTATGAATGTTGTAGACTTAATTGTGATAATGATCAGTTGAAGCTTGAATTTATACAATCCAAGAATAATGAAGAAGAACCTGAAAGGCATATTATCACTCTTAGGGATGAACTTGCTACTGCAAATGAGTACAAAGAAAAGTTCAAGATTAGCTTAGCTAAGCTTGATGAGCTGCTACAAGGTCAAAAGAGTGAAGATGACAAGCGAGGACTTGGATTTTAGAAAGGTGAAAGCTCCATATCTGGTCAAAACAATCCTAAGTCTCAACATCAAAAGAATAAAGCTAAAAGGCCTCTGGTAAGGCAACCTAATTAATGCTCATAAGTTCAATGGTAACTATTTTGTTTTCAATAAATTTTGTCGTATGGTTAGTCAATGCAAAAATAGAATAAATTAGAATGGTCCATCTTTCTCCAATCATTGTTTCAATTCCAATAAGTATGGTCATAAATCAATTTAATGCAAAAGTATGGAAAATAACTCTTTCAATAGAAGGAATGTTAGATGCTATGCATGTGGTATATTTAGCCACATTGCTAACCAATGTAGATCAAGAGGAAATCCAGGGAATAACATGCCTAGTCAGAGAAAATTTGTGTGCTACAATTGCAACAAATCTGGTCACATTCCAAGATTCTGCAGAAGCAAGAATGTGAATAGGAAGGGTCTGGCAAACAAGAGAAAGAATGGCTTAAGGGGAGTTTTCATGCAAATCCTTATCTCCCTTACAAATAATGATGCTAGAAGATCAGCAGATTGTCAGTAGCTGTATTTTGGTAGTGCATATATTTTAGGAGTTCTAGAAGAGTATGAACAAATTTGAAGATCCGTAGAAGAATTCTTGAGAGTTTGTTTCTGTATATAGGGAATCCAGATAAATTAGGGCATTTAGTGAATTTATTAAGCCAAAACATTAGGTATGCGAATGAAAAAAAATTAATTAACTCTTTCATTTGTCACTTTGCATTCAAAGAGCAGAGGTCTGGAGCATTGCAGAATGGATGATGAGTTCATGTGGCTAAATAAGCCATTCAAAATCACTAAAAATGCCATTAAAGTTGTAATAGGGTTGTGTTCATCTGGTGAGTTATCTTCATTGAAGTCGGTGAAGAACCAAATTGTCACAAACACAATTGGTTCGAAGTTCAATAAAAGAGCCATGACAATCAATGACATTTTGGAGTATGATGTTAGATTTGCTTCAATGGTGTTTGGGAAAGTAGCTGAAGTGATAAAGGATACTAAAGCAATCCTAAAGCTAATTTTGGAAACAAATCAGTATGATGTTGTCTCATCTGCTCCCACATCACAAAAAGAGCAGCCCAAAGATGATCAAGATGATGTAAGTGCTCCATTTTCTCTAGTAAAGGAATATGTAGTTAAAGATAAGCAGGAAGATGAGTTGGATAAAGGTTAAGAGGAGATAGGTAATGATAATGAGGACGAGGATACACAAAATCGTCCAAATCAGCCCATGGATACAATGCCCTCTGTTGAGACTCAAGATCTGGCTGTTGGTGATGCGGGTCTTAAAGAAGTCAAGATAGAAACAGATACAAAAGATAAAAGGGTTGAAGCAAGAGACGCTGTGCATGATGTGAAATATTTTCTTGAAAAGGACAAGCAATTTTTTGATGATCTGGCATTGTCCCAAGGGCCAATTAACTTGGATTCTCTCTCCCCCATCCAAAAGCTAAAGCTAGCATCACTTGCATAGGCCAAGGCAAGAGAGGAGATCTTAAAGTGTCAGATAGAGGATAAAGATCTTGTGAGTCTTGGATCTGGAATCCTAGAGAAAATAATGCCTACATTTCAAAATGATACATCTGATTCCCCTTCCATCCAGTTGAAAATTTTGATCAATTCCGTAAGTACTCATTTTGAGTCACTAGGGAAGGCAGCCAAGGACAAAGTTTGCAATGAATTCAATACCAAGAGGCTCAAGACATTAAAGAGGATGATTTAAGATGACATAATTATGTTGGATACCTATGTCAAGAGCATTCAAGATGCATTATCCAAAGGTGGAAATATTTACAAGTCTTGCCTATCATTGTCAAAGTTCGCTGGGGATATTGAGAAGCAGTCCACAGAGCATGAAAAACAATTAGCTGAAATATCCCCATCTCTGGATCCTTTGTCAGTTTCTATGAGTGTTGATGTGATTTTTGAGTTCACTAAACTTGCATAAACTCTCACCCTTTGATGGAGCTTATTTACTAGAAAGACCGAGGAAAACCCCAGTCCCAGGGCTCAGAGAGTCTTTGTTAGACTCTGCGGTTTTGACTCGGTAACACATGCATCAACTATTTCATGAGGGGATTCCAAATGAGTATCTCTAGAACTAATGAACCTTGCACGATCTGGAGTAGTTATTCTAATCGAATCTCTCAAAATGAACAAAATTATCAAAAAATTCAAAGAAAATGAAATAAATTTCTTATCTACAAGTAGTTTCACAGTACAATGCCCTTCTAAAATGAATTGTGGTAACAAAGAACAATCTTATGAATAAATAGAAATTTCACAATCATTCACAATATTGTGCGATTATTTAAAGAAATTGTAATTAACAGAGAAAGAATATTACACACAAGAAAAATTTGCATAGAGTCATATATTTCTTTACCAAAAACAATGAATTACAGTCTGATATGCATGACTAATTGACCTTCATACTTCATTACAACAACTTTTTGCAAAGATAAGACATCACTATGATAACTATGGGTGTACTTTAGAACCAAGAAGAAGAGTCTCTGAAAACACAGAGCTTAGACCAAAATCTACAATTCTCAAACCTATGGAAAATGAGGACGTAGTTTATTTTTATAATTAAATTTTCAATAAAAGACAAACTATTCCCAACTCAGCATTGGTCAACTTGGTCCGCAAACTTTTCGTTGGCTTCTAGATACTTCTGGAGACTTGACAACGCTTGAGCTATTTCTTCATCTTAAGATTCCTCAACAATGGACAAATTATGTTCTTGCATATGGCATTCAATCCTTAAAGGCTCTTCATCTCAATCTTCTAAGGCTTCTTTTTCATTATACTCTCTTACTATGCTCTAGATTTGTCCTATATCCTTTAAAACTCACAGGCTATCATACCTATTTGGAGCCGACATTCTTCTATCCCACATGTCTTCAAATTGCTTGAGCATTCCATCTTCTCCTAATTTAACAACATCTTCAATCAAATTTTCTATTAATACTTGTATTAATATCATATTTTTATCTAAAATATTTGCTACCCGACCCTTTATTTTATGCAACATTTCCATGCTATCTTGCACTCTTTCAAATTACCATGCATTACCCGCGACCCATCTTTTGATATTAGGTACTTGCTCCAATGTTATTATTCCCCACTCAACCATATCCTTTCGCGTAATGTCTGTAATCACCTGTAAGGCATTTCTTTCAGCTTCTATTCCTTCAAGCAAATCTTCATGTTTGTTATGGGTGTGAGTTACCCTCTTAGTCATTTTATTCCATGTATGATATCTGGCCAGAGCCGCCTCTAGTGGAGATTTAGCATGAGCTAATGTTTCACCAACCCAGTCATCCATAATTTTTGGCTTACACTTTAAGGTATTCACTGCTTTGGCCTCTTCCTCTGAAATCAACATTGGATGGGTAGGAATTTTCTGTGAATCATCTCCTTTCTGAATAATACCCCTAATGAACTGAACTAATTGTTGTATCTGGGTCTTTTGTGCTTTCAATTTTTCTTGATCCCTCTGCAATCTATCTTCCTAGATCTCTATTCCTTCTTTAGTAATCCTCAGGCCTTTAAACCTGAATGGTTTGCCTAATTGCACCATGGTTATTTGATAATCGTGTGTCATTAGGTCTTCCTTATCTTTGTCGGCTATGGGTTCTGCAATGTGTAATTATTGTTCTCCTTCTTTGTTTAAGTGAGTGACATATCTCACTTGGGCTTTTCTTCTTCTCATAACACTTGGTACTTCCGCTAACAAGCTATTGAAATCTAGAGGGACTATCTTTACTTGCTCTTCGGGTACCCTTTGTTATTTTGACTAATCAGGCATATCTCCTCTTTCATTGGTTACTGTGAATTTATTCTTGTGTGGCATCTCTCCCTTTTTGTAACTTCCTTGCAAACCATCCCCAAGATTCTACCGAACCATTTGTTCTTCTTTATCCATTGCATGATTTTCTTTTGTCACATGCTGAGATGATTCTATTCCTACATTTTCTTTTCCACTTTCACGATTCACTCTACCATCTATTGTATTTGGTGGAGTTTTGGATGTCACCATGCCATCACTGTCCTTACTTCCCATAAGATTTTACTAAACTTTGGGCATTTCTTGTTGTAGAACTTCTAACGTATTTTCTCCTTGATCTTTATTTACTCTCATTTCACTTGGCATCTCCTCTCTTCAAAAGTCCATGTTTCTTCACTTACCTCTATTTTCTCACTTGCTTTTCCTGAACTTAAGACAACATCTCCACCCTATTCTCCTTTCTCTCTCTTGTGAGTATATTTTCACTTGTAGGCAATATATTTCGCTCTTCAACTTTTTCTCTTTTTGACTCTACAGAGGATAGGTCTATATTAATAAAGTTAGCCACCATACTTTGGTTCATCACTTTTGCAGTAAGAGGACTTTTAATGGATGACTTTTGTGAGGCATTAATTTTTTCCATTTTCTTCCGTAATTATTTTAGATAGCCCTTTCGATGCTTTCTAAATACCCATTCCAGATCATTGCAAAATCCTAGATCTACTTCTTCTCTGCTTGGCTTAACCACTCCTATTATAGCTCTAAAGCAATGTTTATTGATGGTGGAGATGTGACTAAGTGAGTTGTGGATTGGGAAACAATTATTGGAATAAATCTTAATATTTGATCAAAAGGCATCCTTCTTTCTCCAACATCCCCTGATGTTGATGGCTACACATTCCTACTAATTTGGTCTTGCGGGTCTACTATCTTAATTATTGCCATCTGATTTAGATCACCATCAGTGGTAACTACTTCAACTCCCTCCTAATTTATATCTTTCACTGGCACAATTATAGGTTCTAATATCTTAGTCATATCTATTCTTCTTTTGTGAACTAGGAAATCTGTATTTTCATCTATATCTATCTTCTTCCTTTTTCTCCGAATAGAAATTTTATTGCCTTGCTGAAGTATATTTACTTTATACCCATGTAACCATCTCTTTGTGGATTCTAGAACTCATCGATTGACTTGTTCCATGGATACCATCTTTGGTTCATTGGGTCTAGGTTTGATTATTTGTCTCCTCTACATTGTCAGCCATATAATCAGGCCTTAAAATTTCTTCATCATCATCCCTGATTTCAGGAGGCACATATGTTCTTGTTTTATCAGGCCCTATTCCTCTTAGCTAGCTTAATGTTATCCTTAGATAAAATTTTCTCTTTCTAACCTCCTCATTTTCACAATCCATCGAGTAATCCTCTATGTAAGGGATATGCTTCACCTTTCTAGCTATGTACTTTCCTATCTTTTCTAGAGGATCATAATATTTTCTTGCATATTGAAAATATTGTAAATTCCTCGCTAATAAATCTTCTTCTGTCTTCTTAGTATTTTGTAGGGACACACATATGAAGTTTCCCATATTTATCGAGAACTTGAACCCCAATTTTTCATTTGAGATTAGGTAGGTATCATGGAATTCCACCATTTGTTTACAATATTCTATCAACCATGCCCAAACTAAGGGATATTGAGGTAGCTTGAAAGGCTATCCTAAAAACCCTTGTGTTATTAAATAAGACCATGTGGGGAACTGAATATACCACCCTGCAAAGTAATGAATTACATCTCTTACTTCCTTAGGTACCCTCTCTCCAGGTCTTCATTCTAACTCTTGGGTAACCTTCATTATGAAGTAATCGTTGACTTCCTTCTAATACAACATTGCCTCATCTTTCTTCAAATGTGAATAATAAACATACATTGGATTCTGACCTGTTGTTGTCCCCAGAGTACCTACAGTATTTAGTCCTTGAATGCTTGCTTTAACAACATAGGCATATACGAAGTAGGATGACATATAAAAATTCCCAGAAGTCTCCTCTATGTAATGATAGATGGAATCATTGATAAACATTTCCCACTCAAACATTCCCAAGTTCTGCCTTAAGCTTTGTATATAGGTGAACATCCACCCATGAAACTGGCCACTAATCTCTAGACCGACTATCCTACTCAGAAATGTGACTGCCATGACCACCTTTGGATCTAATTCTTTCCTTAGCACTATGGTAGGTAATTTAGATATTACCTTACCCTGCGTCCTAATATACCTTTCTTCTCTTATCTTTCTTTCACAAGCTTTTTGAGATTCATTGATCTATTGCTCGATAGCTTCCCTGGTTCTATCTATCCATGTTGTCGAAGTGGGAATCCCTAATAAGTATTTAAATCCACCCGATGTTAGATCCGCATATACCCTCTGGTTATAGACTACCTACCTTAGGGTTGGGTCATATTGTTGAATGCACTGCCTAACCAGATCATTAGCCTCTACTACAACAAGAAATCCTGTGGCTTGAATTTAACCACTTTTCTCCATATTTTGCATGTCTTCTTTAGCAATGAGCTCCCTCATTCTGTCAATAATGTCTTCTAGACTAAAATCCCCAAAATGGGTATCCAAGTAAAATATGGTAGTAGGCACCACCTATGGAAATTTTGACTCGAACTCTCTCCTCAAATCCATCTTCTGGGTAGCCATATCATTTACTTCTTGGCCTCATACCAAAATTTCTAGAATTATTGCTAAGCACCATACACTAGCACAATCCTACCTTAAAAGAAAATCTTAAATCTAATTTTTTAACCCAACTCATACTTTTGACATTTGATTTATTCAATCTTCATTCAATCACAAAATAACCATTGTAGTTAAGGGTAGTTATCTATTTCACTACAAGAATTACCTGTGGAATTTGAATATTGTACCAGTTTTAAGACCTTTGACAGGTCCATGTAAGATCTTTGAATTTCCCTTTTTGCAAATCTAATACAATGAATTATACTTGATACTCTGTAAAAAGGATTAGAAAATTTGTTTGATGACAACACACAAAATAGCACAAGAAACAAATGTTAGTGTTATCAACAAAAGATTATTCTAAACAAGCATATCAAGATAGATATTAAGCATGAAATAGAAAGAATACAAACAAAGAATAGATAAACTATACTCCTTCAAATGCTAATCAAGATGCTCATAGTTGCTCCTCCCTTGTTCCTTTCCTCTCCAAGTTCCACATGAGTGTAGCTCTCATCTTTTAGCACTAGCCATGGATGCCATATGGAGATTCAAGATGGTTGAATATGATAAACAAATGCTATGCAATTGTAGATAGTGATGCTATGAAAAAGATCTATGCTAATACCAGTATAACAACAATACTCTAATGCTTCCTCCTTTGCTTGAGGAGAAGGGTTCTATTTATAGAAGAAATGGGGAAATGAAGGGTTACGATTGAACAATCTTAACAAGGGTTAGGATTGAAAGATATTCAATCCATGTGAGATTTTCAACCCAATCCCATGTTGACAAGTGTCACCATGAGGAGGCTTGAGAGGAGAGATAAGGAGCATTAAATGCTTGAGGGTACATGATGGTTACCCTAGGGGGTTGGGTTAGGGTTAGGTTAATGGATATTCCTTTTATCCAAGGGATAAATAAATGTGCAAGGGTTAAATGGTTACCTTAGTCAAAGAAATAAATGCTTTGAAGAGACCCATGAGTCAAAAGGATGGTTAAGTTAGAGGAAAGTCTCTAACCAAAGGTAAAAGGTGAGTTAACCATAAAGGGTTATGTAAGAGTCTTTAATGGTTTGGAAGACTTTAGAGGTTAACCATTTGAAGACATAAAGCCTTTCATGGTTATTGAAGACTTTGGAGGTTTTTGAGAAGTGACTTCCTTTTATTTAGGAATGTGACGATTATGATAGGATTAGGCTAATTAAAAGGAGTTAGAAGAATCTAGAAGGGATTTAGGTATGCAAGTGGATTTTGTAGGAGAATGCAAGTAGGAGGAATTTTGGGATTTTCAATTGAAATAAAATCATTTATTTCAATTAAATGGTATAATTTGCATTTGGATAGATATTTAAATAAATATTAATTTATTTAAATGTGAATGTGAATTTTGGATTTTATTTAAATAAATCTTAATTTATTTACATGAGAAAAAGGAAGATAAAGCATTAAATGCTTGAAGACTTTGAGGGAAACCATTAAAAGCTTGAGAAGACTCTAGAAGGAAGCCATTAAGTTTGAAGATTTTAAGGGAAACCATTAAAGGTTTAAGAAGACCCTAGAAGGAAGCCATTAAGTTTGAAGATTTTAAGGGAAACCATTAAAGGCTTGAGAAGACTCTAGAAGGAAGCCATTAAGTTTGAAGACTTTAAGGGAAACTATTAAAGGCTTTGAGAAGACTTTAAGGGAAACCATTAAAGGTTTCAAGTGGGTGAGGATAAATAGGATTTTAAATAAATAATTTATTTAAAATAGTTGTGCAACTTGTATTGTAGGAAAATACAAGTGGGTGGAGGATAAAGGTGAATTTATTTAAATGTAAGAGGTGGGATTTTGGGGGAATTTAAATAAATATTAATTTATTTAAATGTGAGAGAAGATTTAATTAAATAAATATGATTTATTTATTTAATTAATGGTCTGAATTTGTTAAGTGAATTAAATGAGATAAATTGAATAATTTATTTAATTAATAGGAGAAGAGGGTTAAGATGAATTAATTAAATATTAATTTAATTATTTTGATTGATGGTTAAATAATCAAATAAATACTAAATATTCATTTAATTAAGTGGACAAATTTATGTGACTATATTTGCCCCTCTTTGAGACGGTGCGGTTTTATTGCATCGTTTTAAAGAAAGAAAAATAGGTGTGAAGAAATATGCCCCATAAATGTTAATTTAGTGGGTGGTATGCCCCCTCGAGAGATGGGCTAAAAAATTTCAAAAAATCAGGTGATCTCTCGAAAAAGAACAAGAAGTGGAGGGGAGGTAGAATAGAAGAAATTAGCAATAACGGTGAAAGAATGGAAGAAAATAGAGTGAATACGGAGAAATGGCAAGCTAGTGAGTACCCTTAGGTTATCCAGGAGATATAGTGCAAATGTGGTGTTGTGCTTTTGATTGATACTGTACAATTGATCAAAATTGGTTGGACAATCTGGTGCAATTGGTTTAATTGCCCTGGTTGAGTCAAATCATGACAGTTGATGTCAGTTGTTTGCTTGGACAAGATAAAGTCTAAGTAAGTGAATCAAAGTGACCTGATGCGACTTAGACAATTGAGGTAATTGCCTGATGAAGTCAAGGTATATGAAGAAAAATACTCATTGAGACTTGAGACAATTGATGTAATTGTCTGTTGGATTGTGTTTGATTGGTTGATCAATTGATAGTGTGTGCGTGTGATGGATAGCTGTGGTTAATCATAGCAACCACATTGAGACTAGGTCATTATGATAAATGCCCGTTGTAGTCTAGGTTTGCCATAATCGATTACCTGTTGAGACTCGAAGATACTTGATTAGAGTATCTGTTCATAGCCTAGGTGTGTGTGAGTCGATGTGCCTGTGTAGACAGACTAATTGGCTTGATTGGCTTGATGGATGATGTAGGGTATGTGATGCTGATTATCAAAATGGGGAGGGTGAGGGAGGGCTCGATGTTAGATAGAAGAAATGGAGGACCTATGACTCATTCCTATGGAAGAAGAGGAAAATAGAGTATGCACCCATTGTCATTACTATGTATGAATGATATGCATCTATTATGAATGTATGGATGGATGGAATACAATGGAATGCAATATATACATATGAGATGAAATGACGATCCATAGTGCTTTATTTTTCATCATTGAGCTTTAAAATGTTGTAAGAAAATACAAGCAACTTGACATAATGATTCAAGATGACCTGAGTATTCCTTACATGGATTTTGATATAGCAAGTTAATACAAGCAACTTGATATAATAGATCAAGTTGACCTGAGTATTGCTTGCAGAACAAACAAGGATTAGCTCCTTTCATGCATGACTTGGAACGTCCTCCTTGATCTTTTGCCGATCATATCCTGAGACAAGTTCATATCGTAATCAGAGATAAACCTTCATCGAGTTTGGATGAGGCAGTAGGAACCAAGGATGGAGCATTGTACCTGCAATTAAACAACATAAATAAAGAATAAAGAATATGGACCCTCTAGAATGGTTCATGCTCATATGGTCGAGGTATATGTTGTAGTCAGCGAGTCATAGTGATCCATGATTGTATTTTGCATATGATCACGTAGCTTAGTGAACTTCCCACGTAGACACCATTAGTACATGCCCCAGAACTTCATTGGAATAATTCACAGAAGATATATAAACAATGCTTAGGAACCATCTCGACCACTCTAATCACTTGTGGATATCCCGAAGTAGCATAGGAACCTAATATAAATGAATAAATAACCTACAAACCAACCAAGTACTTGATAGCTTAAACATAATTTTCTTGTCAAAGAAAATGTCATCTTTGTCTTTGTTTTGGTAAGGAAGGATGCATCCGTGTTAAGATAGTTTGTGCATTGATGTTGATTGTTTGGTTGATTTGATAAGTGGTCATCGTTGGAGTATTTCACAATGTTTGTTTCGGTGTCTGTTTGGATTTGTATGTACAAAGTGTTGCCATGTTTTTTATTGATTTTTGATGATTTCTAATGTTTTTGGTATTTTGTGATTATTTTTCAATGTTTTTGGAATTTTGTGATTTGTTTTCAAATGTTTTTGGTATTTTGTGAGACATTTTTGAATGAAGAACTCAATGAATCACAAGTAATGCAGAATCCAATTCCATCAATAGGTTAAGAGCATTGCCCCTAGTTTAGACATGACTATGAAAAAGCGGGATGCAAGACACATGAAGTATTATCTTGGATTGCGGATCAATAAGAAGACATGGTTTTGGACTGATGGATGTGTGTATGAAATGAATGTGATCACAACAAGCTTGAAAGACAATGGAACAATAGCCTTTATGAGTGGTTCTTGTTTGCCAGGTTTTCACCATCACACTTACCCAAGATGCCACCAGAGTGGTTGTTCACTGTTTAAATGCATGATTTTTCTTTACTATTTTGATTTTTTTGTATTTTCTTCAGGACATTTTTCTGAATATTTTTGGTGTTTTTCTGGTATGTATGGGATCCTGATGCTCTGTACAGCTTTTTAGGTATAAAACCATTTGAGGTGCATACTGTTGATTGGATCTGCTAGCGGTTCTCCTTCTGAAGTAGCCAACTAATATGCCCTGGACCCAAATACAACAATGATAACATATGGATCCAGCTAGTTCGATTCAAACTTTCCCTGATGTTCTCAGTTGGGTTGGTTACGAGGATTTTCTCATAGAACAAGATCACCTACCTCAAATGTATGAGGTCTAACTCGGTGATTGCAACTTCTACTCATACGTTGCTGATAGGCCTTGAGGTGATTGTATGCAGTTTATCGTTTCTCATCAAGTAGCTCTAAGTCCTAAAGATGGGATACTTTGTATGCTTCATCATCGATGAGATTGTGTGAGGAAACCCATAGTAATGGTATCTCAACCTCAATAGGAAGGATGGCTTCTGCACGATAGACCAATGAGTAAGGAGTTGCGCCTGTAGGGGTTCAAATGCTAGTTCGATATGCCCATAGTGCTGGATTTAGTTGAACATGCCAATCACGACCGACATCATTGACTATCTTCTTGAGGATTCTCAATATGTTCTTGTTTGATGCTTCAGCTTGACCATTTCCTTGTGGGTAATAAGGAGCGGAAAAGCGGTGTTGGATATGAAACTTCTCATAGAGCTCACAGACATCTTGATTTTTGAAAGGAAGACCATTATCTGTGATGATGGACATGGGCACACCATACCGATAGATGATGTAATTAAGGATGAATGAGGCAATCTGCTTGCCGGTGACTTGGGTAAGTGGAACAACTTCGATCCACTTTGTGAAGTATTCGGTGATGGTAATAATGAATTTGTGGCCATTGGATGAAGATGGATGGATTTTACCCACAAGGTCAAGTCCCCATTAGCAAAAGGGCCATGGTGTTGTGATTGGTTGCAATTCCTGTGCTGGCGCATGTATCAGGTCTCCATGAGCTTGGCATTTCTTGTACTTTCTGACAAAATAGTAAGAGTATTTTTCCATTGATGGCCAATAGTATCCATTGCGCATGATTTTCTTGGCTAGTGAAGGATTGCTTACATGAGTTCCACAAATTCCTTCATGTACTTCTTCCAAAGCCTTTGTTATCTCATCTTGCTCGAGACATCGAAGGAGAGTACCATCAAGACTGCATCGGTATAGGGTTTCAACAATAATGGTATATCGAGCGGTTTGGCGAATGAAGGTTTTACGTTGGTTATTCAATTGGTTAGGAGGAAGTGTGTGATCGCGGAGGTAGGTGCAGAACTCACTATACCATGGGGATTCAGAATTGACAAGGTGACATATCATCTTGGATTTGGGGATATCATAAGTAGGAATCCAAAGTTGTTCGACCAAGAACTCATAGTGTGTTGAATTCTGTGGAAGATCTAGGAGAGATGCGATAGTAGCCATAGCGTCAACAACTCGATTTTGATCTCTTGGTATCTGCTCAAAGGTTATAGTAGTGAATGATGCCTTTAATTTTCCCACCATTTGTTTGTACGGCATGAGTTTTTCATCCTTGGTCTTATATTCATCTATTGCTTGTCAAATGACCAGTTGGGAGTCGCCATATACTTGTAGTTCTTGTAACTTCCATTGTAGGGCTAGTCTGAGTCCTGTGATCAAGGCCTCATACTTTGCTATGTTGTTTGTGCATGGAAAAGTGAGCCTGTAAGACTTCAGGATGTTGTCACCTTGAGGTGTGATAAATAGGATGCTTGCCCCTGAGCCATGCCTAGTGTATGAACCATCAAAGTATAGTTTCCATGGTTGTGCTATTGTGATCATGAATATCTCTTCATCTGAAAAATTGGAAATAAGAGGATGATCACCTATGAGGGGAGCATCGGCCAACTGATCTGCAATAACTTGACCTTTGATAGCCTTACGATCCACATACTCGATGTCAAATTCACTTAGAATCATCACCCATTTGGCCAAGCGGCCAGTCAATGCTGCTTTGCTGAGTAAGTATTTGAGTGGATCGATCTTTGCAATTAGTTGTACTTTATGTGTGTAATAGATAGTGCCTTAGTTTAGTGGCTGCCAAGATTACTGCTAGGCAAGCTCGCTCAATAGGTGTGTAATTGAGTTCATAGCCAACCAGTGTGCGAGAGATGTAGTAAACAACACACTCTTTCCCTTCTGCAATGTGTTGTGCCAATAGTACACCCAATGTTGTACTTGTTGCTAAAATATAGAGCAATAGAGGCTTACTGGGATCTGGTGGGATCAACAATGGCGTATTCATGAGATAATATTTAAGCATCTGGAATGCTTGTTGGCATCTAGCATCCCACTGAAAGTGGATATTTTTGTGTAGCGGGTGTTTAAATGGGTGACATTTATCTTCTAGTTGTGCAATGAATTTGCGAATAGATTGAAGTCGCCCTTGTAGTGTCCTTAGCTGGCTGATGTTCTTTGGAGGTGTCATGTCCATGATTGCTTTGACCTTTGCTGGTTCAACCTGAATGCCTTTGCTTGAGACAATGTAACCTAGAAGCTTTCCTGAGGTTACTCCAAAGACACATTTCTTTGGGTTGAGTCGAACATGATATTGTTTCAGTCTATCAAAGATTTTCTCTAATATTTCTAGATGACCTTCTCTTGTGAGTGATTTTGCCAATAAGTCATCAAGATAATCTTCCTTTATGGTATGCATCATATCATAGAAGATAGTGGTCATTTCTCATTGATAGGTCGCTTCTACATTCTTTAGACCGAAAGGCATTACATTCTAGTAGTATGTGCCCCATGGGCATGTGAAGGTTGTCTTATGTTGATCTTTTGGTACGATCTTTATCTGATTGTATCCTAAAAAACCATCCATGAGTGAAAGCATGGCATGTCCTGTTGTTAGGTCTATTATGATGTCGATATTTGGTAGGGGGAAGTCATCTTTAGGACATGCCTTGTTCAGATCTTTGAAGTCAGTACAAATACAGATGCCCCCATTTGGTTTGCCGACAGGCACAATATTGGAGATCCAATCTACATAATCAATTGGTTGAATGAAACCAACATCCAGGAGTTTCTTAAGTTCTGCTTTGACTAGTACTGCAATCTGAGGATGCATCTTGTGAAGCTTCTGCTTGATAGGCTTGGCTCCTTCTGCTACGGTGAGGTGATGCATGACTAAATCCGAATCAAGACCAGGCATGTCTGCATATGACCATGCAAAGTTAATCTGGCGCTTCTGGAAGAATTCGACAAACTTGGACTATTCCTCTCAAGTTAAAAGAGATGTCAGATGTATGTGGTGAGGAGTTTCAGGAGTCCCCACATTGTATTCTTTGGTTTCTTCAATGAGAATCGTTGATCGTTCCTGCTGTGTATGAGAGGGGTGGATGTCAAACCTTTCATCCTTAGGTGCATCAGAGAGGTTTTCACCATTGGATACACTCTTTCTTTTTACTTTTATGGGATCAAACAGTGCCACAATGTGGTTTTCACTGGAAAATCCATGTTTTATTGTTATATTTTTGCAGCTAAAAGGTTTGGCATCCACCCCAAAGTATGCTGCACTTTTAAGGTCAATGGCGAATCCAACTTTGTGATTCTCACTTGGTATGTAATCTTGTAGTTCCAAGAAGTCAATGAGCGCCTCATTATTTTGGAAATGGTCAAGACATGGGGGATTAGGTTGGTTCCGTTTGATGAGTTCAGGATGGATAATGGGCATTACCTCATTGATTAGGTTGAGTTTGTTAGATGTGTCAGTGAGGGTTAAGACATTGTGGTGAAGGTCATTGATGGTACTCTCCCTATCAGAATCAGGCATAGGATGTGACGTAGGGTCTGTGGAAGAATTTTCCAGCTCAGGAACCCAAGAGGTCTTTATTTGTGCTTCTCCATATATAGGAATGTCTTTGCGGGGTGGAGGTAGTGATGTGTCTTCCTCATCTGAAGTATTAAGTTGGATGGAATCAAATTCCCATTCATGTGAGTTAGTCTCTGAGTCACTTTCCAATATCCGATTATTATACCATGTTGGGATGTCCTTTCAGTTAAACACTGCAAGTGTGATTGGTTTTGTAGATGAAATGATTGGTGTTGTAGGAAGGATTATGGGGATCAATGAATCCGATACGGGGAGTATTGGTAGTGTTGACTCTGCTGCTTTTGCTAAAAATTTTGGTGTTGTCGATACTGCTGCAGGTTCTAATACAATTGCTACTGCTAATGGTGTTATTGATGTTATTGCTGCTACTGATGGGATCGCTGGTTTGATTGGTGGGATGAAGGGTGTTGTAGATGGTTTTGTTGGGATTTTTAGCCTCAATGGGGCAGTTGCTATGGAGTGTGGTGGTGTTGATATAATCAAAGGTGGTTTCTTTGTAGCAGGCTCATATATAAATTTTGTGGGTTTCCCTTTGAATCTAAGCTTAGGAAGGATCTCCTTTTGAAATCCTAAGCCCGTGTTATCTTTGGGCTTTAATTTCTGCTGCAGCGGTTCATGTCACCCTTGCTTGCAAGGTGCCAAAGCACTCTGACCATCATAACCCATTCTTTGCATGATGAGAAGGCCTTTTCCATACTGGTATATGGGAAGCTTAGCTTGTGGGATGTTCGTGGTGATAGGATCTTTATAGATCCATTCTGCTAAGTCCTCATCTCTGGTCTCTTCTTCTTGACTCTTTCCAAGGATGAATGGCATCAAAGTACATGTTGGCTTGACCAGTGGCATTTGAAGTAACCATTGAGGTTTGCCATGTGTTCTAGGAGAAGTGGGCATTTGTCCAACACAAAAGAGTTGGCTGAGATTGTATTCCCCGGGACCTTCCTCTGCTATTTTCATCTTAAGCTTCTCTTGCTTGGGTATAGTGGTGTTTGAACTCGAAAGAGAGGTTGGACTTACGTATGATGTGGATGAGATGGCTTCTCTAGTGTTGGGAATGGTAATCTCTAGTTGATGACTTATATTATGACAATATGCAAAGGGGTTTGCATCGCCTAGGATTGTAATTTCTACACCATTATGCGGGAACTTGATACACTAATGGTAGGTGGATGGAACAACTTGCATAGCGTGTATCCAAGGTCTTCCTAATAATAAATTATATGGCAAAGGAAGGTCCAGGACTTGACAAATGATGTGTTTCACCACAGGGCCCACTCAGATTGGTAGTACAATAACTCCTTTGGATGAATGCTCTACATCATCATAAGCTTTGATTGTGATCTTCTTGCGGGGATCCACTAATTCAATTGCATATCCCAATGCAGTGATTAATTATAGTGTACAAATATTCAGGCCTGCTCCATTGTCGATCAAGACTCGCTTGATCCTATGCTGGTTGATAAACCCTTCAATATGGAGTGAGGCATTATGAGGTTGCTGGAAGGATGTGTTGTCACTTTCAGAAAAAGTGAGACAAGGTGATGACCTTAGATTTTTTACCATGGCTTGGAACTGATCTTTATTTAGGTTTGCAGGGGCTGACGCCTCTTGGAGAGCTTGATCCAAGATTGATTTATGAGATGGAGATAGGTGCAATAGCTCTAAGATAGATATTAGTGCGGGTATTTTATCTAATTGGTCCACAAGGTTATACTGCTTTGGGATAGATGTGGTACCTTGTGGAGCTGCTTTCATGGTAATCTTGACATGACGTGTAACAACATTGTAGTTGGAACTGGGATTTTTGATGGTAATAGTTACAATTTGTTCACTGGCATCATACAGATGATTCACAGTGTAATTATACGCGGCTCGCGTATAATCAGTGATGTCTGTGTTTCTCCTTGAACTGGAAGGACCCCTTTGATCTTGTGATGGAAGTGGATTTTTGAACATGAGATGATCATTGTTTGTTGTTTTTGGGTCATGTCCTTTGATTTCAATTTCACCTCGGTCAATAAGATCCTCAATAAGATCTTTCAATCTGTGAGAATTGCTTGTCTTATGCCCTTTTCCTTGATGGAAATTGCAATGTTCAGTATCCCTCCACCATGAAGGTTTGACTTGAGGTTCATAATTTGATGTTTTGGGTAAGGTCACTAGATTTTGAGAAACCAATTGGCGTAACACTGTTTCGATGGGTTCTCCTAAGGGAGTGTATGTTCGCTTCGGTTTAAAATTTTGTTGACGATGTCTGGGTTCTTCTTGAGATGTGTTGTAGCCCTGATTTGGAGGACCAACTGTGTTATTCTTGGGTGGGGGGTTATGTCCTGCAAATCAGACCACAAGTTGTGCACTTTTGATAGTTCGTGCATCCACAACTTCGTCATTGACAATGTTTTTTATTTTTGTTCCAAAAGTTAGGCTTGTCACTATTGAAGTGTGGACGAGGGTTATCCTTTGGCTCATTGTAGATTTTGATAAGTCCTTTCTTGATGAGAGCTCGCTCACATTTTAAGCCTTTGGTGATCATGTCATTGAAAGAATCTGTGTCTTTTACGTCTAGGTGAAATTCCATTTCTTCGTTTAAGTTGGAAATAAATATTTCCACTAGTTCTTGTTCAGGAAACTGATGAGAACATATGCCAAACATTTGACGCCATCGTTGCAGAAAGATTGAAAATAGTTCACCTGGTTTTTGTTTAGTGTTACATAGATCAGCCATGGTGATATCACATTCAATGTTGTGTGAGTAATGTGCTAGGAACTTCTGGATGAGTTCTTCAAATATCCTAATACCACCTGGTAATCGGGAAAACCATGATGTGGTTGTTCCTCCCAAGATTTGGGGAAAAAGGTGCATTAGGTATGTATCCTCATATGCCACTTCGAGGCAAGCTGAATGGAATTCTCTAACATGATCATGAGGATCTCCTTTTCCTTTATACTTTTCTAACTTGGGTGTTTCAAACCCTCATGGAAAAGGTGGCATATGAAGATTCCTATCAAAGGGATAGGGACAAATGTCATTGAGTGAAAATTGATTAGTTTTCACACCACTATGAAGTTGTTGGGCGAGATTTTCAACTTGTTGCCGCAACATTTCTATTTCATTTGGAGGAGGAGGTGGTGGATTACCTTGATGAAGGTTGTATCCGATGTGATCTCGACCTCTTTCTTCATCATTGCAACTTTGTCATTCTGATTCTTGCCTTAGTTGTGCAATATCAAAGTTAGAGGGTAGTTTGGCTCCTTCTTGAGCAAGTCTTAAAAAGTGAGCATCAGCATTGCTCCTGAGTATTTCATCAAACAACCTATTAAAGAGAGGGTTGTGTTGTGCCCTTTCTATTGCCGCAGGAGTAGGAGTACTTGGATTTTCGTCATTTACATTTCCTCCTAGGGCTTCTTAGAATTCATTGATATTGTCTTCCTCTTCTTCTTCAATTTCTATTTGTCCTGTTCTAGATCTGGTTTGAGCCATTTTGTTTACAAGTTTTTGTTGAAGTTGGGTGAAAATGATTATGAGTTGTTGATGAAATGAGAGATTTATGTTTGGTGGGGTGTTTTGCATATGGATCTCTAGCACTAAAGGTAGATGTTACCAAATTTCTTTCTTGATTTGTTTGTTGTGTTTGATTGACAAAGTTTGATGTGATAAGGTTTAGAGAGATATGAGATGTGTTACAGACCCAACTACCTAGTAATGAGAGGATTCACTCATAGACTAGTTTTAACCTACGTAGAAATGCCTCTAGGATGAGTTTATCCTAGATGTAGAGACACTTTAAAAAGTGATGTTTTTTGTGTTTGATTCAAGCAATATTGAAAATAGAATTTAGGATAAGAACCTCTTAATGTTTTGAGAGTTGAAATGGATTGATGATGTGAATGTGAGAATGGATGAGATGCTAGCTTCAATAAAAACTCAGTGTCACATAGGGGAAAAATTCTTCTTCTTCTCTTTCGGGAGTTGGTGGTTCTTCCCGAGCTACGTTATATGTGATGCAAATGTCTGGAAAGAAGTCAGGGTTGATCTTGCCTCCTTTGTTCTTGTGATAACTCAAAGCACGATATTGCATAAAAGCGCGATGGTTTAATGACTCTTGATCAAACTCGTTTGATTTCCCTTGAAGATAGAGACACATGTGACGTAAGAAGGTTCTATGAGAGACAAATATTTGTCTATTAAGATAGAAGAATTTCCTCCTTTTTATGAAAGCCTTTGAGCTTAATAGTCTTCTCTTCATGTTCATATGTTGATGAAGATTCTTCTTTCTCAAGATGTGAAGAATGGTCATATAGTTTGATACTTTTGTTGTTGCACTTGTTTTTTTATCTTTGTTGGTTTTTTAAAAATGCTTGTGTTGGATGAATACTTGTTTTGGAATTGATTTTTGATTTTTCTTTGACGAGAAAACAAAGCAAGCACACAAACACAAGAATGTTGCCTCAAAAATGCACAAATAAGTATGGGTCTAGATCAACCCAATCCTTGGACTTTTTATGACCCTTTCCTTTAAATGTATTTTAGGTGTTTTCCAAACCCTGAAGTCGGCTCAATTTACACTAGTCTTGACTCAAAATGAAAACACTTCAAACACTCTTTATCCCTAAGGTCAAATGGCCAATTGCAATAAGTTCAGCCCACTTCTTGATATTTCTTCGACTTTGGTACTACATACCTTATGAATCCTGCCGTGGCAGGTAAGGATGTGATATACTAAGTCTTGCATGAGCATAACAAATAGATGATCCCTATGATGGGGGAGTCACCACTTTTATCGGGCTACAAGTAACCTTTCAAAAAGCTATGTTTCTACTCAAGGAAATATGTATGGTGAGTGTCTTGGGAGCAAAACCTTTTATGCTCTTGCACTGAATTTATCACAAATATCCTTAATCAATAAAATAGGTGGGCTACTACTTAAAGGTGTTTAGTAATTTTTGATGTTTTTTGGACATAAGTTCATTCTACAGTGACTCACTTAAGAGCCTTGTAACTTGTGGTGGGGCCCCTTTGTCCTTTCGGCAAGTTACACTGTAGGAACAGTTGTACCCAAGGCTACAACTTTCGCTCACACCTGATTTCTATAGCGATTCGAAGGATTTACCGTGCGAGGTCGTTCCAAAGAGTGATCGATCTCTTGGTAGGCCTCTCTTAAAAAAATAAAACTTGAGTGTTACTAGCACTTTTCTCTTGCACCTAGGACCATGAAAGCCAAAGGAGATGATAGTGTGTGTTAGAAGTAGGACCACTCGACAAACTCTTTTTGCACAAGCGTGCCAAACACAAAAGACACATTCTTTTCAACCCATGATCGCAATGTGATCTATTTGCTACTTGGAGATGTTGCTCCAACAACGATGGTGTTCTTTTTAGCCAAGATAGCAAAATGAAGTGTTTGTTTTATTTAAGATTGCAAAATGATTGTTCTCTTTTAAACTCGAAAAATAACAAGTTGATCGTTTTTTTTAGCCCACATTGCAAGATGTGAATGTTTGTTTTAGCCAAGATTGCAAAAATAATAGTTCATTTTAATCCAAGATAGCAATGTGATTGTTCTTTTTAAACTCAAAAAAATAACAAGTTGATTGTTCTTTTTAGCCCATATTGCAAGATGTGAATGTTCGTTTTAGCCAAGATTGCAAAAATGATAGTTCTTTTTATCCAAGATAGCAATGTGATTGTTCATTTTTAGACCAAGATAGCAAAATGAAGACAATGTGAATGACTATTCTAGGATTGATCAATTTTTCCAATTAGAACATGTTAAGAAATTTATTTTATTTTTTTGCAAATTTGACACTTTCAACACCTACAACAATATGTTAGAAAGACGCTCCTTATGTCCTGCACAAGATGTAAACCCAAAATTAAATTAATCATATTAACACAAATTACACTAACAAACAAATTATATCTAAATTAATAAAACTAATTTAAATCTAATCGAAAACTAAATTAAAAACTAATTTAAAATCTAAGTTAGAACTAAATGAAAGACTAATTTAGAAAAATCTTAATTTAAAGACTACTTAAAAAAAACAATTAAAAAAAAACTAATTTTAAATAAAAACTATTTTAAGAAACTTAAAAAAAAACAAAAAATCTATTCTAAAAGACTAATTAAAAAAAATAAATTAAACAACTAAGTTGAAAGTCTATTCTAAAAAAGAAACCATTTAAAAAAAAAACATTCTAAACAACTAACTAAAAAGGCTTATTCAAAAAAAAAAAAAAAAAAATATAAAAGCAAAAAAGATTAAAAAATCTGTTTGATGACAACTGACACAAGAGCACAAGAAACAAACATTAGTGTTAGCAACAAAAGATTATCCTAAATAGGCATATCAAGAGAGATATTAAACATGAAATAGAAAGCATACAAACATAGAATAGATAAACTATACTCCTTCAAATGCTAATCAAGATGCTCATAGTTGCTCCTCCCTTGTTCCTCTCCTCTCCAAGTTTCACATGAGTGTAGCTCTCAACTTTTAGCACTAGCCATGGATGCCATATGGAAATTCAAGATGGTTGAATATGATAAAGAAATGCTATGCAAGTGTAGATAGTGATGCTATGAAAAAACTCTATGCTAATACCAGTATAACAACAACACTCTAATGCTTCCTCCTTTGCTTGAGGAGAAGGGTTCTATTTATAGAAGAAATGGGGAAATGAAGGGTTAAGATTGAAAAATCTTAACAAGGGTTAGGATTGAAATATATTCAGTCCATGTGATATTTTCAACCCAATCTCATGTTGACAAGTGTCACCATGAGGAGGCTTGAGAGGAGAGATAAGGAGCATTAAATGCTTGAGGGGACATGATGGTTACCCTAGGGGGTTGGGTTAGGGTTAGGTTAATGGATATTCTTTTTATCCAAGGGATAAATGGTTACCTTAGTCAAAAAAATAAATGCTTTGGAGAAACCCATGAGTCAAATGGATGGTTAAGTTAGAGGAAAGTCTCTAACCAAAGGTAAAAAGTGAGTTAACCATAAATGGTTATGTAAAAGTCTTTAATGGTTTGGAAAACTTTAGAGGTTAACCATTTGAAGACATAAAACCTTTAATGGTTATTGAAGACTTTGGAGGTTTTTGAGAAGTGACTTCCTTTTATTTAGGAATGTGACAATGATTAGGATAGGATTAGGCTAATTAGAAGGAGTTAGAAGAATCTAGAAGGGATTTAGGCATGCAAGTGGATTTTGTAGGAGAATGCAAATGGGAGGAATTTTGGGATTTTCAATTGAAATAAAATCATTTATTTCAATTAAATGGTATAATTTGCATTTGGATAGATATTTAAATAAATATTAATTTATTTAAATGTGAATGTGAATTTTGGATTTTATTTAAATAAATCTTAATTTATTTACATGAGAAAAAGGAAGATAAAGCATTAAATGCTTGAAGACTTTGAGGGAAACCATTAAAAGCTTGAGAAGACTCTAGAAGGAAGCCATTAAGTTTGAAGGCTTTAAGGGAAACCATTAAAGGCTTGAGAAGATTCTAGAAGGAAGCCATTAAGTTTGAAGACTTTAAGGGAAACCATTAAAGGTTTCAAGTGGGTGAGGATAAATAGGATTTTAAATAAATAATTTATTTAAAATAGTTGTGCAACTTGCATTTGTAAGAAAATACAAGTGGGTGAAGGATAAAGGTGATTTAAATAAATGTTAATTTATTTAAATGTGAGAGGTGAGATTTTGGGGGAATTTAAATAAATATTAATTTATTTAAATGTGAGAGAACATTTAATTAAATAAATATGATTTATTTATTTAATTAATGGTCTGAATTTGTTAAGTGAATTAAATCAAATAAATTCAATAATTTATTTAATTAATAGGAGAAGAGGGTTAAGATGAATTAATTAAATATTAATTTAATTAATTATTGATTGATGGTTAAATAATCAAATAAATACTAAACATGGGAAATAAAGTACAGAAAAACCTAAACATGGGAGAATTTCAAAAAACACTCATCTAATGGTTATTATAGTGTTATTTGTATCCTATGTTAGAGTGTAACTTATTAACAAATGCAAACACGTGTCCCCCCTTACTACTTTAAACCTTGAGCTTTAAATGATTATTGTTATTATTTTGGGTTACACAACTAAGCGTGTGACAACATTCTTTTTACCAATTGTCTATATCCCTTATTTTGTCAATGATACATCAAGTGCATTGAAAAATAGGTCTTATCCTTCATCCACTATCAAGTTTCGGGCCAAATCAAGATTCATGCCTTCAACTTACTCTTCATTTTCATTTCAAAAAAATTCCCATTGTCTGACGAGTATAAGGGACCGTTCTTAAACATCTCAAAGAACTTCGGGTTGTGGAAGAAAATCAACTTTTGATCTTTAATCGTTACAATTGTATGCTCACTTAGCGCTCTCTATTCTTCGCAATACCCTGGTGTGCAAATAGTCTCGATCTGACTTGCGAACATATTTGCCAATGGGGAGAAAAACACATTTTGCCATGCCTTTGTTTATTCTTAAAAATTGTTTTGTCTCACAATCTGATCACTTAGACCCCGCTTGTCTTGCGAGTAATTAGAAATTTTGCTTAGCAAAAAATTTCAAAGGTTCCTCATTTGTTATACAAATGGGGCATGTTGTGTTTACACACAAAAACTTGCCACCCTCTTAAACTTAATCAAAAAGTTTTATTTCTATCCTTAAAATGAATCCACCCCCAACATACTTGAGATGCACCAAGAAGACTATACATTCATCCCACGGGCTTTAAATCTTCCCGCCATAATAGAATGCTCGAGCATCTCAAGTCTGTGCTCATGATTCTTTCCTTCTGATGAAAACCTATCTATAAGATAGTAATTGACCAGGCTATTTAATTTTATCTTTCCTCATTTTCGACCTTTTGGGTAGAGTCTTACTGCCAGTCAGGCGTCCATAGCCTCGGTAAGGTTACCTTTGCCACAATATTTTACCATCACCATTTTTTATTTTTCATTTTTTTATTGCTCCAATTTCTTTGATATGACATTATATTCATTTTACAACAATATCTATAGCAAGCTTTTGTGCTGCAATTCTTTTAATATGACTCATTTTGAAAGCATTATACATGCTGAATTTTATTTTCAAAGTACGAGGCATTGGTGGTGAAGAAGATTTTTTATTTTCACTTGATCAATTACTAACCCTACTGATAATATTTTCAAAAGACTCTTTAATGTAAAATATATAGAGTACCTCAAAATTCTATATAAGTTGAAATATCCAAAGCCATGTGATTTCTGGCATAATTCTCTCTGTACCTTTTAAGTACTCGAGTAGGAATTCATTTTAAGGAAAGAACTGTTAGCTCCCACTCACTTTTAAAAAAGAAGCAAGTGCTCTATTTATTACCCCAAACAAGTAACCCTTCAATTAATCCAAAGTGAAAAATCCTTCCCTGAGACAAGCTATCTAGACATAATCGTATGACATCACTTGAGTACCTTCTACTTTTAATTGTTAATTATGATCATTATTCGCCTTTTGCTATCACTTTGTGATTTAAAATACCCTTGGCATTATTTACTCTCTCTCTTCCTACCGTACTTTTTCACCTCATCTCAGAGGTTTCCTTGGGATTTGGCATACCTTAATTTGGCAACTTTCTTCTAAATATGAATAGACAGCAATTTACTCTCTCACACTCAAAGCATTTATTTATAGTATTTTTATGCAACCATTTTTTCATCCTTATACCTTTGATTAAGTCTGTTATGCCTATTGTCATGACTAGAGAACTATCTCCTTTAGTTGAGTGTGCAAGTTGTCTTACTAGTAGTGTTTGCCAGATAGCTTTCCTTGGGTCTATAACCAGCCAACATCTAAATCATGTGTTCATGCTGCGAGACATACAAGATGCTGACCTGGTGGAGAAGGCCATAAAATGGATCTTGGGTTATGATTTTCTCTCTTTTACCACCAGATACAAAGTGAATTCAGACATACCATCAAGGTTTGTGGATTCACTTTTGGATCTAGGGAAAGATGATGATATGGTCACTGACTTGTGTGACCGATTGTTGCGCATTGATTTCATGGGAGGCCTAGATGTAATTTTAGAAGTTGCTTTACTTGGTTATGGTATTCCAATGCCTTAGGATATAGGTGATTTTTGGATTTCATCTAACCCAGTACTAATTTATGAATTCTTGGGAGGCTTTCGCACTAGTACCATCTATGAACATCGTGAGAGGTCCCACCATGCTTGGCATTTTCTAAAATGGCACTTTGGTCTCATTGATGACATAGCAGTGCTGGAAAAAATCAAATTTCTTATGTGGACTATGCTCCTAGACCCTGACGACAAATAAATGTTCTCAACCCCCATTTTGGTTGTATGGTGATATGAGCTATTTGTTGCTAGATGTTTATGAGCCTTTTTTGTATTGCTCTGATTTTTGTGAATGGTTATTTTATATGTCTCATTTATATACTTTTGGAATGATCTTACTATAGATACTCGACATATATAAATGGAAATACAATGTTTTGTCTTATTTAGACTGTTTTAAATATGTATTTCATCTGTTGCATTGCGCATTGACATGTGTGATGGAAATAATGAGATGGGTTTCATTATATTGAATACATTTTGACCGACTCTACATGCATACTCCCATAAACTAATCCTAATACTAAGTGCTTGCATTATTTACATTAATCACAATATTTATAGGATTGTTGTCCATTATTTCCTTTTCAAAAAAAATGTTTAAGGAATTTCCCATTGACGGACAGTGCTAGGGTTTCTCCTTCCAATGAAGCCAATTTAAAAGCATTTTTGCCCAAAATCTTTGATATTTGATATGTACTAGACAATACGAGTGCAAATTTCCCAAAGGGTTATTTTCCTTCTTTCGATTTCTCTCGATATAACACTAAATCAGAAATGCAGAATAATTTCACTTTTTCTCTCTTAACAAACCATCTTTTTACAATGGCCTAATGCTTGTTCATGGACTTGGTTGCTCTATTTTATTTTTCATCTAAATTTAATAACTGTGTTAACCGAGATTCTTCTTTATTTTTAAAACCTAAAAATTCTTGAACAAACTTTAATGCGGGTATTTTTTAGATTCATGGGCAATATAGGGTCCAAGCCATAAATGAGACGGTAAGGAGAATTTCCCAAACTAGCTTTAACTCTAGTTTTGTCCACCCATAATGCGTATTTTAACAAAGCATGCCACCCCAAAGGTTTTTGTCTAGCAATTTTTAGATGGTGTCTATTAGATTCTTATTGGTAGACTCTGCTAACCCATTTCCTTGTGGATAAT
This sequence comes from Cryptomeria japonica, assembly GCF_030272615.1. Lineage (NCBI taxonomy): Eukaryota > Viridiplantae > Streptophyta > Pinopsida > Cupressales > Cupressaceae > Cryptomeria > Cryptomeria japonica. Next base: position 524,324,419 of record NC_081413.1, read on the forward strand.
AATTGGAGGAAAACTTTAAAATAATACCTAATTCAAATTCCCAATTGGAAAATTTTAACGAACTAAAAGAAAGGCCATTGTCACACACCAGAAAATTAGGAGTTTCAAAACACGTGATGATACTTTCCTCTAAAAACTGGATAACAATGTGCATGGTACAAGTCTTGAATGCTCTTGCCTCTGACCATCTGGTGCAATAATTTGTTAGGGTTAAAGTATACTTGTGTCCACCTGAGGACGGTGGATTAATTTCTCCAATAAAATTCATTCCCCATTGGGCGAGTGGTCTCGCCTCAACTACGAGTTGTAATGGCTATGCTAAATCTTTTTCCTTATCGACATGAATCTAGCAAACATGGCAATGCTGGATATGCTAATAAACATCCTTGAAAATGGTGGGCCAATAATATCCTACTCGGAGGATTGCATGAGTTGTGGCTAAATGCCTGCCATGTCCTGTGCTGAACTTGTCATGGAAATAATAGAGGATTTTTTGTGCTTCTTCTTGGTTTACACATTTGAGGTATATTCCTGCATGATCTTTGCAAAATAAATGGCAATTGTTGATCATATAGTTATGAGATTTAACTTTCAATGCCCTATGTTGTGACCTGTTCAAATGCTTGGGACAATGTCCAATCACTAAAAGCTGCATAATATCTTTGTACCAATCATTTCGGTCTCCATCATTCAAGATGTATTGCTAACTAACAAAATGTGGATTTGTTTTCGCTATCACTTGTACCAATTCTTGTCCTCTAACTAATTGCATAGGGGTGATCTCAATATCAAATTACTGTATAATAGAAATCCATTTAGCTTGTCTTTTTCCCATTTCATTCTGCATCAAAAGGTTTTTTACTAACGCAATTGGTACTATTGCTACGACCTTACTCCTCAAAATATAATGCTTGAATTTCCAAATAGCTTTCACCAGTGCATATGCATGCTTCTCTACACAAATATATCTTAATTCCATGTCTTTGAGAGGGAAAATCTTAAATTCTATGGGTTTTTCTTCTTTTAATTCACTTTTTTTGTATCAATACCATGACACAAGTGTGCTCAGAAGTAAATGAATAGATATAGAGTGGCTTATTATAATCTGGGCTAGACAATACTGGAGCTTTAGCTATGGCCTTCTTGATGTTTTCAAAATTTTCCTTAGCTTCTTTAGTCCATTCAATCTTGGCTTCTTTCTTCAACATTGTGTTCAGAGGTTGCACTATCTCCACAAAGCCTGTTATAAATTTGCAGACAAAATTGATCTTTCTAAAATAAGATTTCAACTATTTCTTACTATTTGGAGCTTGTAACTTCATTGAGGCACTAATTATATCAAGGTTAATGGATATCCCTACTTCTGAAATTATATGCCCTAATAACTTCCCTTTTGTTACCCCAAACACACATTTATTTGGATTCAACAATATCCCATATTGTTCACACTTCTTTAAAATTTTCCTTAGGTCCTACGCATGTTCTGCTCTATTCTTTGAAAATATTGTGAGATCATGCTATGACATTTATATAATCTTTAAATGCTTGTACTATGTCCTTAATTTCTTCTTTAGTATAGACCTTCCCTATCAACACATTTTTTCATTTCATCCGATGTTCCTGAATTGTATGAATATGTAATATCACCAAAATGTAATGGTGGGTGAAAAATCCGTGAATGAGAGATCAAGAGGAAATCTACCCTTTCCCTCCATGGAGAGATGAGAGTTTCACTATGGATTTCCCTTCAAATACTTTTCACGCATTACATTGGAAGAGGGGGGGGGGGGGGAATTCACTAGATTCAACCTCCAAATAAGAAGATAGAATTTTGAATGAAATAGGAATGATAAGTTAATCCCCTCTTCTATTTGGAATTGAAAGGAATTGATTGAATTATGTATTAAGACTAAGTGCAAAAGTGACAAAGAATTGGTAATAACTCAAGATCAGAGTGTGGGATGAAGTTGTACACTTGGATCTAGTAGTAACATGATGAGACGAAGTCACCCTGCGAATTTGAGGAAAAGTTACCCAGACCATGGTGGGAATGTAAACGGTGCTTCGAAAAATCCATGAAACGAAAAGGTTTTTCCACCTCTGCAAATGGAGTCCAAATTTGAAAGTACAGTTGTGCACCTGCAACCTACACACATAAAAGAGAGGAAAAGGGGTTGGGATTGGGGGTTTGCCTTCAGGTCAAACCTCAGTTTTGGAATTAACCAAGTAATGAAAGAAAGTACTTGCAAGTAAATGTAACTAAAAGACTATAATGTAAATCACCTCAAGGGAGGTTGTAGATAGAATGTAGGTAGATTTGCTTGTGTGGAATTGAATGTTCGAATCTCTCCTCTTCAATGGTTGAATCCCTATCTTGAATGCAACACCTAGCCTTGAAGGGAGACTTGAGAATGCTCAATGTTGTAAAGGAATGCTTGATCTCATGTAAACTTTCCACTCATCCCAACTTATTCAACTGAGAGGGTAAATACAAATTTTATACTTGTCAATTAGGGTTAAAGAAAATGATTTTTGTCACAGGCCGACATCGAGGAAGTTTTCCCGCTCACTACACAAAATTTAATGCAAAATTAGGAAGGGTCCTGCCCCAAAATAAAGTAGGGACAGGGGCGACATGCCCCTGTCCTAGGGGGGATAGGGGTGCCACACCCCCGTCCTGCCCTTTTCTCTAGGGCAGAGTGCAGACAGGGTGGTGCAGAGTGCAAGGGAGAAGAAGTTTTTCAAAGATTGAGTAGTCTCTGGTCTCCGATCAGGCTAGTGGATTCAATTTTGCATGCATGAGGACCCTAATGTGGTAAAAAATGCTAGGGTCACAATTTTATGACACTATAGGATTACACTTGTGTCCATCTATATTAGGAAAATTCTTTTGTTTCAACACTTGATCAGTGTCAAGCAATCTCTCCAATTCTATTATACCTTTAGGAATATTATTTCTCCTTGGGGTTTCAGGAGATTCTTCCAATCCTTCTTCCTAGGGATTGACCTCATTAATAATCTATGCTTTAGAAATCCCTATATTAGTGATAAAGTCTCTAATGTGGTGATCATCTTTGAACACCTGTAGATTTGTGACATTATCTGGAATAGATGGCACAAGGACCAACTCCACTCTATATTTCCTTAAATTGGATGTTTCCAATGGTTCTAAAGTACTTGCAGCTACTGCTAGGGAATTCACTCTCTTATTAAACTTCCTAGGGACATGTTCAATATTGAAGGCATCAAACCCTTCTATCAGGTCCCAAACACGATATGTATAACTTGATCATATTTTGTATCTACACACATACTATTTCCTTAGTACTTGTTTTACAACTAACTTTGGATCTCCCACTACCCTAAGCATTTTATCTCCTTTTCTTAATGCTAATAAGAGACCATGTATCAAATCTTCATATTCAGTAACATTGTGGGTGCACTAAAATTGGAACCTATATGCTGTCAAGGATGATTTTCCTTTTGGACTTATCAATTCCACTCCAATTCCAATACCTTGTTTGGACTTTGATCCATCAAATTTCAATGTCCATATATCCATCTCAGCTTTTGCAGGTTCTTTGAAACTTCTTTCACTAACCTCATTCCCTTTCAATTCATCACTCCCTCTACAAGTTTCATACCCTTTTTCTTGTTTTTCTCCAATCTCAAATATAGTCTTAATATCCCTAGCTTCAGGAGGACGTTCATTATTAAACACCATGCCTCGTCTACTTCTCTCATTATCCAAAATTGTTAAGCATGAGTAGAACTAGCTTTTAGGATGTTTTTTGTTATGTATTTTGCACCAATCCTACAATAGTATAGATTCCACTTGCATCTTTTGCTCTAAACAATTATCCATTTTCCCAAGCATGAATTGAGTGAACGTATCTAAAATATCTTGCTTTTCATCAGAAGATCCTTTATTAGACTCAACCAACACATCTTTGTAAGGCAATATCTGAGCTTCAGGTTTTACGCTACAAGTGCATATTTCATCAATCTCGACTGATGTCTGCCTGATGCTATAAAATCTGGGCTCTACCTCTAGGTGTATTACTTCATTTTCCTGATTATAGTATGTGATCATCCTTCATTCGACGTTTTGATTCTATCCTTATCTAATTTGGTACTCCTTTCCAAGGTAACTACATGTGTGAGAAATTTATTTGTATATACCCATTCAACATCCTTAACCAATCTCTACTCAACAATAACCTGTATTGATCTGGTATGTCTACTACCTAAATATCCATAAAACCTTGTACCTGAGGATCAAATGCCAACTGTGTGTGTATGTTCGTTAATTCTTCGGTAATGTTTACTTATGTCCAATCTAATTGAGTCACTTTACGATTTGACCTTGCGAGAGTTAACTCCAATTCTTGGCAAACAATTAGAAGCATAACATTACTAGACGCTCTTGAGTCAATCAGACAATTTTGAAGATTCTTCCCAAACACTTTAAGTGTCAACAGAAAAGGTAAAACCTCACTTTTCCCTTTATAAATAGCTACATGTGCCTCTATTGCGGGCATGATTTTCTTTTCTTTCATTTTGTGCCCTTTTTCTCTTCCTTCTATCTTTTCTTTTTCAATCAGTTCCTTTAACCCTTTAAGAAAAGAAATTTTGTTAATAGGCATTTTCAATAGTTTTGTTAGGGATAAGATAAATTTCACTGTCTTTATTACTTCTGTAAGATAGCTTATTAACTGGTCAGCACCAAGATCATTAGCTTTAGTCTCCCCTTTCACAGTTTTAGGCACTAAAGAAATTTTATAAGAATCATTATCTCTTGGTGGTTCAACTGTATTTTTGGCCTGAGGATCAGGAGGTGTTTGATAGTTGTTATGAGGTACAAAATTAGTCAGTGGTTCTTTTGTTTTATTGTATGGTTTACATATTAAATTGTAAGTATTGCCTTTTATGTACTGCTGAGTGGTATACACTTCTTCAATTTCTGATTCTGAAGAATCTTGCCGCTGAAATGGGAACACATAGGATTCAACTATTTGTGTAGAACACTCACCATTATTATTGGTTCTCTTGGATGTTATAATTTTAGGGCTAACTATCTCTTCATATTTTACAAAAATTTCTAGAAACAACACAATGTCGTAGTTGGTAGGAACTATTTCTCTACAAGATTTTTTCTCATTTGATTTCTCTGTGTGGGCTAAGGTCATCACTTTGGATTGAAATATGTCAAAAGCAATTTTGTATTGCAGCTAGTCTTCCTCGGTGTGATCTGCCAGTATGGTGAATCCTACACCGATCACTTAAGGCACACTCAACCAAGTTAACCCTCACCAGTTGATTATTATCCCCTATGGGAGGATTATCTAAAGAAGAAACTACTCCTTCGTTATTGGGCTTAGTATCCCATGGTTTGGAAGGCCTATTTGTATTAAATCTTGACTACAAATTAAAAATCCCTTGCTCTGCAATTCTATTGTTGTTTGTTTGACTTCTCAAATAAGACACTTTTGTTGTCAGTTTCCTTAACATTTCTATAATCTCCTTTGTTTCTTCCTTAACAATAGTGTTTTCCTTATCTCCATTCTCAAGGGTTTGGGAAAATAATGACCCTCCATTAGCTGGAATTTTTCCTAATTGCAAGTTCTAGATGTAGAACTATAGCTTTGCTATTATCTATAAATGTTTGACTAGGAAATGTATGTTGAAGAATCATTACATGTGGTGCAACACGTGACCTTGTTGGTTGCATTATGTAGTTATTGGACCCCATGGCCAGGTTGTATCCAATTTGTCTCATCTCTTTATTCACACTTATAACTATGGCATAGGTTTCAGAAAGATTAGCTACTGGAGGAGAATTTCTTGTCATAAACATTGAGGTTAAAGGATCCAATGCTGCATAATATACGGATAAAGTTATTGGTTCTGCTAAAGTATAGGGAGCTTCTAACTTAGAATAAGCCATGTGAAACCTGTCATTGAAACAACTTATAGGTTCATTATGTTCCCTATGAATTAAAGTAAATTGATGTTCCAACGTTGCTAGATTTATAGGAGCTTTGAATCTCGAAAGGAAGGCACTTTCCATTAAATCTCAGCTAGTTATAGACCCCATGGGGAAATTAATATACCATACATAGGCATCATCACTTAGGGTATAGGGAAATAATTTGTAGACTGCATCTTCATGTTGAATACGGGCGCTACCACACATATCTTTAAAAATTCTAAGGTGTTCCTTAGCATCGTTGGGAATTTTGAATTTAAGACATAGCTTGTCATGATTTTTAGGTAAATCATGATAGTTATAGAATCTAATCAATGAATTGATGTTAAAGAAATGCATTGGTGGAGTTGGAAGGGGTAACTGAGCTTGATTTACAAGACTATTTTGTCTTTGGGGTATAGTTTGAATATTGGACATAGGAACTGGTCCTACATAATTAGCTCTAGGTCTTTCATAACTTCTTCAGTCGGCTATCTCTACAAACTAGAAAATAGGATCACATGACCTAAATCTCGTTACTCTTCTATACACTAGCTTAAACAAGTTCTATTATCTAAAGACACCAGCAAATATTTCAGTCCTCCTTCTAGTGCCAGTTCTGTTGATATGAGTTTTGAGTTCACTCAACTTGCATAAACTCTCACCCTTTGATGGAGCTTATTTACTTGATGGACAGAGGAAAACCCCAGTCCCAATGCTCAGAACACCTCTATAAGACCGTACATTTTTACTTAGTAACACATGTATCAACTATTTCACGAGGGGGTTCCAAATGAGTATCTTTAGAAATAATGAACCTTGTACAGTCTAGAGTAGTTATTCCAATTAAATCTCTCGAAATGAACAAAATTATCAAACAATTCAAAGAAAATGAAATAAATTTCTTATCTATAGGCAGTTTCATAGTACAATGCTCTTCTGAAATGAATTGCAGTAACAAAGAACAATCTTATGGATAACCAGAAATTTCACAATCTTTCACAAAATTTTGCAATCATTTAAAGAAATTGTAATTGATAGAGAAAGAATAGATGTTTTAACAAGAGATTGCAGAAAATTATTGAGAGTACAAATGTAAAAATTGATGAATAGTTTAGAGGAACTTCAAGGTATATAGACTCTGAACTGGTAACAGAGATACTCACAAATGAACACACACCGATACAGAATGAAGATCCAGTTACACCAGTATCATCTAAAAATTCCACTATAACTGCAGAACAACAACAAACAAATACACCTCGGTATGTAATATTGAACCACTCTGAAGATCAGATAATTGGGAACAAGTATCAAGGAGTGATGACAAGAGGAAGACTAGCAAATGAAGGGGTATGTCTTATTTCTCAAATTGAACCAGCATCAATTAATGAGGCATGTGAAGATAAACACTGGATTAGAGCTATGGAAGAAGAATTAGAACAAATTAAGAAGAATAACACATGGACATTAGTTCCCCGACCTAAAGACAAAAACGTAATTGGAACAAAATGGGTATTCAGAAACAAACTCAATGAAGATGGTAAGGTAATCAGAAATAAAACAAGAATAGTGTGTAAGGGATATTCACATAAAGAAGGAATTGATTACAATGAAACCTTTGCACTGGTAGCCAGAATTGAGGTAGTCAGATTATTCTTGGCTTTTGCAGCACACAAGAACTACAAAGTATATCAAATGGATATTAAATGTGCATTTCTAAATGGAGATCTTGAAGAAGTTTACATTGAGCAACCTGATGGATTTTCTTTGACAAATAACAAAGATATGGTTTGCAAGTTAAGGGAAGCTTTGTATGGGTTGAAGCAAGCTCCAAGAGCTTGGTATGCTAGATTGGATAAATATCTTTTGAAGATTGGTTTTTCTAATGGTAATGCTGACAACAACTTATACTATAAAGTGACTAATGATGAAATCTTGTTTATAGAAGTTTTTGTTGATGATATAATCTTTGGAGGAGAAGATAGTTTGTGTAAAGACTTTTCCATTGAAATGCAGCAAGAATTTGAAATGTCTATGATTGGAGAGATAAAATTCTTTTTAAGATTGCAGATTTCACGGACTGATAAACGTATATTCTTGAGTCAATCTAAGTACTTGAAGGAGTTACTAAAGAAATTTGGGATGGAAAACTCTAAACCGATAAGCACACCTATGACTACAACTGACAAATTATCACTAAGGGATGAATCTACACCTGTTAATCCGACTAGGTACAAATCTATGATAGGAGGCCTACTGTATTTGACACAAACATGACCTGATATTATGAATGCAGTATGTATTGTTTCAAGATTTTAGAGTAATCCTAAAGAAAATCATGAATCAACAGTAAAAAGGATTTTTCGGTACTTACAAGGCACTACAAATCTTGGCCTATGGTATGCTAGAGATGAAAACTTTGAATTATGTGCATACACAGATGCAAATTGGGCAGGAGATGTGGATGATAGAAAAAGCACCACCGACGGAGCATTTTTTCTTGGAAGCAGATTAATTTCTTGGTTGAGTAAAAAATAAAGTTGCACATCTTTGTCAATAGCTGAATCAGAATATGTTGCAGCAGTAACTAACTATACATAGGTATTATGGCTTAAGCAAATGTTGAAGGACATAAAGGTAAAATGCAAAGAACCTATAACTATCTATTGTGATAATACAACAACAATTGATATATCTAAGAATCTGGTACTACATTCTAAGACTAAACATGTTTCTATCAAACTGAATTTTCTGAAAGAGAATGTTGAAGCAAGAGATCAGCTTGGGGTCATACCCCCACCGATAGAAACTTAGATAGATGATGTTTGTCATCAACCGACAGAACTAACAGAGAAATATTTTACTCTGGCTTTGATGAGGAGAGCTACTTCTTAGGGGGAGTATTTGGTATACTAAATAAGTTGGTATTTTTTATTTGAACCTAGTTTTTGTATTACTTTGGCATTTGATGTCAAAGGGGGAGAGATTGATTTGGAAAAACACATGTTACTCCTAGGGAGAGAGATTGTTATTTTGGGTGAGATTGATTACTCTCTGTATTTGAATTTTGATTTCTGGTTATGATCTCTTTTGGGAGATTGTTGGTTTTTGGTATTTGGCATTTCTGTTTTGGCACTTTGATGGTTTTTCCATCTTGTGTTGCCATCAATGCCAAAGGGGGAGATTGTTGGTATTTTGGATATGTTGATATGGTTTTGTCATTGATGTCAACACTTATTAACTCTGGTCAGCCTACTGGCACTTGAAGAATTGGCAATGTTCACCGGCAAGCAAGTGACTTATGCACAGTCACCGATATCTTGTTCATTGGCAAGATATATTGTTCATTGACACTTGGAATGACATGGAAAACACTTGGTTATGTTGAAGACATCATTTGGACACTTTGTCTTGGAGATTTGTTCATTGGTATATTCGTGTTTGTATATTTGTTGTTACCAACACATAGGTCCAGGATAAGCACCGATAGGCTTATCTATTCCAGATCAGTACGACATGCTTTAGAGATGATTTATTAATGTTGTAAATGCATTAAGCTGACATGTTGAATCGAATATTGCATCGGTTATTGTTTTGATTGTAATATCTTTTAGAGCCGACTTACTCAATTGGTCTTAGGTTATGGTATAAATGTAAGAACTCATTTTTGAGATCAATGTGCGAATGTGAAGAAAGGATTGTAATTTGGTATATGCAAGAATAAGTAGAGCTATACATGCAGACATCATTTGAAGGTTGAAAGAGGTTTTTGTGAAGGCATATTAGAACTGAATCGATACTGAATCCAACATATGAAGATGCTATTTTGAGCAGTACATCATTATTGGATTTAACCATCCAATTGTAGTCAGTGTGACTCCTATTTGTGTTTGAGTAGTGAGCTCTAGGCACTTGGCCTTTCTGCATGTGCAGATCTCCTATTGTATACACATACTATCTGCAGTAGTATCATCTGATTGTGGGTAAGGTTTCCCACCGTGGTTTTTCCCCTTACAGGGTTTCCACGTACAAATATTGGTGTTATGTGTTGTGGATGTTATTGTCTTTCCGTTTCATGCATTAATCTTTACCGATACTGCAATTAACTGATAAACTGTCTATCGATATTAAGTTTGGTTTATCGGTATTAAGCATTAAGTTTGGATAAGTTGTTTTTTGTTTAAATTTATTAGAAAATTGATTCACCCCCCCTCTTTGTTGTCTCTGGGACCTAACAAGGAGCTCAAGTCCCTCATCGTCAAGTGCCTTTTCTAGGTTTTCACTTTCGGATACGCCCTTTGTTTTTTCTTTTTGTTCATCCAAAGGTGCCTCAGAGAGGTTTTCACCTAGGGAATCATGTTTTTTTCTTTTGATTATCTTTTTTGTGGCTAAGGGCATTAACCGGACTACCAAAGTATCCCTTTTCATGTAGTTGAATATCATGTACTCTGTTATAGACTTCCAAATTTCACATAGTCAGGAGAGTAATGAGAGCACTATCATCGGTGCAGATATCTAAAGTGGGTTTGTCTTGTTGGCCCCAGTCTATGAGTTCAGGATGGACAAGATGTAGCTTGTGTGAAATGGGAGGGGTTATGGGGGTAATGGCATTGACATGAGTGTCAAAGAAGATATTATTTTCATATTCATAAGGCATTTCATGGAACTCCTCTTCATCAAAGCTTTCGATATCCAAAGAAGGACTTGAAGGGGCACCAATGATAGTAATCTTAGGCACCGAGATGTATGCCAAGCCTCTAGTGTACTTGTAGGAGATAGGATTTATGGGTGCTTTTCTTCCTTTCTCCTCTGGTCCCAAGTCATGTCCTTTGTAACACATTTTTCGACTATAGCTGATGCTTTTGGATACTTTTTTTAGGTATTTTTGCTGGGTCTTCATCTTCTTCCTAGTACAGCCATGAAGAGACATTTGTGTCAAATCTCTCCTCATCAAGTGGGCTCCATTGTTGGAAGGTGGTATCTTTGCATTGTATGACCAATTTTTTATCTTTTTTGAGCTCTTTTGGTTTTCCAAATGACTTAGGAGATAGGGGGAGGTTGCCTATTAATAAGACATCCTCCAATTTGTATTCTCCACAACCATTATCCAGAATCTTGATTTGTGTGTCTGGTTGGGATGAGGTGGAGGCAACATTTGATGTGTCTGATGGAGGAGTTGGCAAGGGTCTATTTAGTGGGAAATGATATGGAGTTTCCCCTCTAAGAGCTTGCAATATTGAAAAGGTTGTGGATCAACTTTCATAGTGATCTCTCTTCCATTTAAGGGGAATTTGATGCATCGGTGATAAGTGGAGGGTATGGCTTGCAAGGAGCGAATCCATGGCCGACCGAGAAGGATGTTGTAGGGGAGATCAGGATCTAGCACTTGGCAAGGGGTTTCAATTGTGATAGGGCCCAATTGAAAAGGTAAGGTGATCATGCCCTTTGAAACTCTTTTTGCATTGTCATATGATTTTATTGTGATCCTTCCTAATGTGTCTACCAGGTCCTTAGAAAGTCCCAATTGTTTTATTAACTTGTATGTACATAGATTGAGTCCGGATCCACCGTCTATTAGGATACGTTTGACCTTATGATTCTGGCTAAGGGCTTCGATGTGCAAAGGTTTATTATGGTCTTCATCTACAAGAGCATCATTGGAAGTGAACACAAGGTGTTGCTGGGCAGCAAGGTTTCCAATGAGACCTTGGAATTGGGTAGCATTGATATTATTGAGAACGTGAGACTCAAGGAGGGCTTGTTCCAAAATTTCTTTATGGACAGGGGAAGTCTTGAGAAGTTCTAGAATGGAGATTTGTGTAGGGGTCTTCCCAAGTTGGCCAAGGAGGTCATATCGGTGGGTGGAGGGTTTGGTGGGGGAGGAGCTCCTTGGATGATGACGTTACCTCGATGGGTGGTTACATTGCAGTCATTCTAAGAGTAGGGGGTGGAATGTGTAGCGCCTTGAATGACTATCCTAGCAGGATTAGGTCTTCTTTGGGATGGGTGAGGGTTAACTCTTTGGATAGTTATGATATTAACATGATCGTTTGTGGGCTCAATACGACCTACTAAAGCATCAAAGTCAGTTATGTGATTAGTGTAGTCATAGTTCATCACGTTAGATGATGAGCCTTTTCCCTTATCATGTTTCGGGAAGGGTTCCTAGTACATTTTGAGCTTGTCATTGTTATTACCAGGTTTTGCATTTGCTACTTCAATTTCACCCCTATCAATGAGATCTTGTATGTAGATTTTAAGCTTCATGCATTTTCGTGTATCATGTCCCTTGATACGATGATACTCACAATATTCATTCTCATTATACCACCTAGGTTTGGGTTGATTGGGATCAAACGGGCAAGTGATTAGGAAAACCACTACGCTTGCTTGAACAAGCTTTTGGAACACCACTTCAATAGGCTCAACAAGAGGAGTGAAGTCTCTTGGAATCTTGTTATTGGATCAGGGTGGTCGCCCCTAGATTGAGACATTGTTGTGAGGCTTTTCGCATTGATTTTGATTATTTTGATTGTTGAATTGATGATTGGTGGTGGTGGGTCTTGGAGGAGCGGCCAGGGCCTGGACCCGTTTTGTATCAGTTACACCGTCATTGACTACATTCTTGTTCTTGGACCAGAATTTTGGTTTATCATTATGATAAGAGGCAGAATTTTTAGTTGATCTTTGGTAGTGTTTCAAGGTTCCTTCCTCTAACAAGACACGTTTGAGGGCTAGGCCCTTATCAGTCAATTTTTGGAAAGATTTAATACATTGAGATGTCAGAGTTCTTGAAAGTTCAGGCACCAGGTTCTTTTGAAATAATTCAATTTGGTGTTGTTCTGGCATGTCCCATTGGAATTTCTTGATGAGGTGTAGCCATCTTTGCAAGAAGTTAATGAAAGTCTCTCCAGGCCTTTGCTTTGTGTTACCCAGGTCCACCATTGAAACAACATTAGCCATGTTGCAGGCATAGTGAGCCACAAACTTCTCTGCCAAGTTTGGGAAGGAGATAATAGAACCTCGTGGTAAGGACGAGAACCATGTGAGGGCATCTCCCGTGAGACTCTTAGGGAAGAGTCTTCGAAGGTATAGATCACTATAGGAGACCTCTTGGCATAGGATGTGAAATTCTTGGACATGATCACAGGGGTCCCCTTTGCCCTCATACTTGGTGAATTTAGGGATCTCAAACCCTAGGGGGTAGGATGCAACTGATATAGACAGGTCATAAGGACAAGGACAAAATTCCTCAAACAAGTAAGGTTTCCTTTCGTTAGTCCCTTCTTTCATGTCCTTGATGATGTTTTTCATTCCTTGAATTTCTTTAATGAGGTCTTGTTGTGGATTTTGGAAATGATGGATTATGTTCGCCCCTAGAATCGGATGAGTCATGAAAGGTACACCACCACTAATGTATTGATATGATGAAGAAGCGGGGATGTGAGATGTGATGACCAACGTCGTAGGGACTTGAGTGACAGTGGGTTGCAACCCACAAACTGTTGTGACAGGATTAAGTGCGGCCCGAATGAGGTTAGCAGCATTGTTGATGGGAATGGAGGTTTGTGGAATAGAAATATATGGTTGAGTAGAAGAAGATGGTATACATGAATGTTGGAGAATAGATGAGATTAGATTTTATAGTGGTATAGATGGTAAGGAGGAAGAAGGTGGAATGGAGACCACGGGGGAAGGTACCGTAGGTGTTATTGATTGAGTTTGAATGATTGGCGGGGATGTAATTGATTGAGTTTGAGTAACAGGTGCAAAATTTTGTGTGGGAGAGAGGTCTCCTTATGGTTGTTGACCAAGGGTGGATTTATCAAAATCAGGTGGGAGTTGAGCTCCATTTTCAAGGAGGGTCTTTAGAAGCACAATAGGATTGTGTTGGATAAATTTCTCCAACATCTCTTGATTATAAGAGTCTGCTAGGAAAGTTTGCACTTCCGAAGAGAGTTCATCTTGGTCAGCCATATTAGGATTTTGTGTTTTATTTTGAGTGCTAGGTTACACACTTTGTGTAGGATCTTCATATAGGACACTAATGTTCGGCATACCATATTATTGTTCGGCCATCTTTTTCTTTTGAGATTGAGTTGTGACCATACATGAATAACCTTAGAAAAGATTGAAGGAGGAATTTTTTGATCAGAGGACTTAGCAAGGCTCTTGGATTTTTGGATTTGAATTTGATGAAAATAGATTTTTTGCTGATTAATAGGGTCATTGGATTAGAACCCAGATTTGATTAGGATTGGCACCCTAGTCCTTGGATGAGGATCTTAGGTGGGAGATGAAACCACAAGCAAGGTAATAACCAGGTTGGGTAGAATTTAGACCTTGGAATGATGATTAAAATCCTTTCTTCCACTAAGGGTTGACTAATGACCCTAAGCAAAGAAAAGACGTAAGTTAATAGTCTTGATTGACTCAAAGGATAAGGAAAAGGTACTTGGAGAGGATTCTTCTTCAAGCACAAAAACCAAGTGATTAAATATGAGATCTAAATGAAACTTCACAATGCATGCAACCTTAATGTGAGGCTAAATTGGATTAAAGGATGATTTGATTTGGATTTTGAGAATTGATTTGATAACTGAAGGTGATTGATTTTGTGATTGATTGGCGTGCTAAGTCCTGAGGAAAAGATTGGGGATGATTGATTGAAGAGGGATGATAGTGATGATTAGAAGAAATTTGGTGACTAGGCTATCCTTGGCATGAACATGACTCAATAGATGATTGGTTCAGATGGCAAGTTGTATGAAGGGACACAACCACCCTGATTTTGACGATAGTTGGTGTTAAAAGACAAACCTAAACCTTGATGGAGGGTACAGACTCTTAATTCATCACTAGCATCAAACTCATTTCTATGACCATGGACGTAATCGTGGTAATGATGCAAGAAGGTCCTATGTTTAAGCAAGAGTTTGCGGTTTGTATGCCAAAATTTCTCATGTCTAATGAGTTGTGCTTGTGTGAGCTTCTTCTTTCTTGATAGGTCAGTGGATTGACTTCTTAGGATGTTTATACAACTTAGGTTATGGAACATGAGATGGACGGAGTTTTGACATAATTAGGACTTTGTGTGGATGGTGTCTAGGATGTGACTTGGATGATTGTTTGCTTTTAGAAAAATGTTTTCGCAAAGTGTTTGAGATAATGATGTGTTTTTAGTATACTCTTGGCAAGCAAGTATCAAGAAAACCAAACACAATGATCAAATGAATTTTAGTTCAAAAACAGTCATGCTCATGTACAACATTCTTAAGGCTAGAAAGGACAATAGTCATTGGATCCCAATCGGTTTCCCAGCTACGCCTACCCATAACAAACACTTAGATGCTTGACCCCACTGGCTCCCCTCCACGACACTCACTTCTCTGGGGCAGCCAAGCATCAATTCCCATGAAAACTCCTCATGGTGAACTTTGTGTCTCTACTAAGGGCCGTAAAAATATGGGCGGCTTCAGAGGTACGACTTCCTGCACCAATGACTAGAAGGTTTTTGGCCACTATGCACAGCGTGTTTAGTATGTCTTCCCATTAGGAGCTACCCTTAAAAGTTGCACAAGCGCAATTGAGGCCTATAGCCCAACGAAGCACCAAGAACATAGTAGTCACGCAAGCATGATTGAGATCTCTAGGATCCTACTAAGCACCCAATGTGAGAGTGAACTCTCATATAGCCCCAACCATTGACCCTTTCATCATCAATGACCTATTTATTATAGTGAGTTGGGAACCCCAGGTCTGGTTGTACTCACTTGGGTCGTTCCCCTCTTACCTTCTCAAAGAGAAAGTTGGGAGGACGGGCTCACTAAGGGTAAGCATGCAAAAAACATGAAAAACTTAGAGGGTCTGGATTTCTGATTGTCTAGCTAGACGAGAGCATACTCTCCTACCTTTACAGTTTTCACAAAACACAAAAGACAATGGTTCATTTATCCTCTAATTAGATCTAGGTACCTAGTTAAGAGAAAGACACAATATTTGGTTGGAACTCCTAGGCAGCCTACAAAATAATTCAGATTAGTAGTTTTCTATGTTTCTTAGGTCTTGGACAATCAAAGAAGTTGCAACACTAAAAAAGAAAAATTAGTAGTTACTGGCCTGCAAAAACAACACACGCGTTGAAATGAAGTAAGTTGCACTGAAGCGCCTGCACAGGTGCCAAAACATCTGTGTGCATGCCGTGGTTAGTAGAAAGCTAAACAAATAAAAAGCAATTAACACAAATAGAAATCATGATTTTAAACCTGTTAGTTGCTTTTTTATAGAACGGTCGCACTGAAGCACCTTCGCTCGGATCAAAACGCCTGCACTTGCATTGAAACATTGAAACCGGGAAAAAAGGTGAGCGGTCAAATTTTAAAAACAAAATTTTGTAGAGGGTGGGATTTTTGAAAACGGTCGTGCTGGTGCAGTTTCCTCGCGTTGAAACGCTTCCACTTGAACTAAAACGCTTGCGCATGTGCTGAAAAGATAAACAAAATTAATAAATTTCAAAAACTGACAACGAGAATTTGTTTTTTGAATTTTTAAGTGTTGGCTTGTGCTGATACGCCTAAGCACATGCCGAAGAGGTCTGTTTGTTTCCCTAAACCCGACAAGGTAAAAATACCGCAAGGTGAATTCAGGTGGTTAGTATGCAAACAAAAACACTAAAGGATATTAAAAGAGACATGAATAAAACCACATAAAAACATGAAGACAATGCTTATACCTTGCAAACCTTTTACCTTCTCCCTCAGATGGAGCTTGGATGAAGTCGAAGTGCGCCCAACTGCCTCCAATGTGATGTCGATTTTCTCCTAGATTGGTTGATGTGGTTGGCTCTCCAACTTTATGCACAAAGGGATGTGATGGATTAAGGATTGGAGGATGACATGGCTAAGTATGGATGAGAAGTAGATTTGGCATGATAAGGGTGCAAAGATGGTTTCTTAGGCACAAACTAGCAACATGAATTTGCTAAAATTAGAGATGAAATGTGAGGGGATGGAGTCCTCAATTTATAGGGAGAGAGGAGGAGAAATGAAGGGCTAGGATTGACCCAAGATGGAGGGTCGGGATTCCTTGTGAGCCCACACAAAGCCCAAGAGGAGGTGTGGAGACTAAGAGATATGCCTTAAAGGAATTTCTTGTTCTCCACACTCCTCAAGGTTCATTGGGAATACTTCCCAATGTGCCTTGAGAAGAGCAAGGGATATGATATTTCTTGAGGGATGGAAAGGAAGAATTAAAAGTTCTTCAAAAGGGATGCTCATGGGGATTGGAGGAATAAGGAGGAATTAAAAATTCCTTGGAAGATGAGATGCCTAGAGGAATGAGGAAAAAAACATTTAAGGAGAGTGGTTGGATGGAAGGGACAAGGAGTTGACTTTGTGGCTAATCATGATGATTAGCCACTAGCAACTCATTAGGAGAGGGATTAGAGGAAAGATTAGGTGGGATTAGGGTAGATAAGATTTGTAGGAGGATTTGACTAGTAGAGAGAATGAAAGGAGGGAATTAAAAAATTATAAGAATAATGCTAAGTGAGCTTAGGGAGTTTCTAGAATAATTTAGTAGGTTAATGATGGATTAGGAAAAAGGTGATTTGTAGGAATCACTTAGATTAAATAATTAATTAGAATTAATTAGTTAAGAGGAGGACATTAATATTGAGGATTTTTAGAGGAATAAAACGGGATTGATTTATTAAATAAATCAATCAACAGACTATACTGACAATATTAATTATAATTAATTAATAATTAAAAATTGGCATCTCAGGAACTTAAAATAATTATTTTTAAGTGTCTACAGTTATCCACCATGCTTTGTTCGTCACTTTTGTAGTAGGAGGCATTTCAATGGATGACTTTTGTGAGACAATCTTTTGTTCAATTTTCTTCTGCAATTCTTCCAGATCCCCCTTTCAATGACTTCTTAATACCCATTCTAGATCATTGTAAAATCTCGGATCTACTTCTTCTCCGTCTGGATTAACCATTCCTATTATAGCTCCTCAAGCATTGTTTACTAATGGTGGAGATGTGAATAACTAAGTTACGGATTGGGAAACAGTTATTGCAGCAGCTCCTAATATTTGATCAGAAGGTATCCTTCTTTCTACAACATCCCATAATGTTGATGGCTACACATTCTTACTACTTTGGTCTTGCGGGTTCACCATCTTACTTCTTGCCATCTAATTTAGATCAACATCAATGATAACTACTTCAACTCCCTCCTAATTTATATCTTCCGTTGGCACAATTATAGGTTCCAATATCTTAGTCATATCTATTCTTCTTTTTAAAACTAAGAAATCTACATTTTTATCTACATCTCTCTTCTTCCTTTTCCTCCGAATACAAATTTAATTTCCTTGTTGAATCTATTTACTTTATACCCATCTAACCATCTCTTCGTGGATTCGAAAACTGGTTGATTGACTTGTTCCATGGATACCATCTCTGGTTCATTGGGTCTAGGTTTGATTATTGGTCTCTGCTCTACATTGTCAGCCATATAATCAAGCCTTAAAATTTCTTCATCATCATTTGTGATATTGGGAGGCACATATATTCCTATTTTATTAGGCACTGATCCTCTTAGTTGACTTACTGTTAGCCTTTGATAAAAATTTCTCTTTCTAACCTCCTCATTTTCACAATCCATCCAATAATCCTCTATGTTAGGGATATGCTTCACGTTTATAGCTATGTACCTTCCTATATTTTCTAGACGGTCATAATCTTTTCTTGCATATTGAAAATATTGTAAATGCCTTGCTAATAAATCTTCTTATGTCTTCTTATCATTTTGCAGAGATAGATATATTAAGTCTCCCATCTTTATCGAGAACTTGAACCCCAATTTTATGTGTGATCTTAGGTAGGTATCATGGAATTCCACCATTTTTCTACAATATTCTATCAACCTTGCCCAAACTGAGGGATATCGAGGTACCTTGAAAGGTTGTCCTGAAACCCCTTGTGCTCTTAAATAAGACCAAGTGGGGAACTGAATATATGACCCTCCAAAGTACTGAATTACATCTATTACATCCTTAGGTACCCTCTCTCCAAGTCTTCCTTCTAACTCTTGGGTAGCCTTCATTATGAAGTAAGCATTGACTTCCCTTTAATACAACATTGCCTCATCTTTCTTCAACTGTGGATAATAAACATACACTAGATTCCGACATGTTGTTGTGCCCAGAGTACCTACAGTATTCAGTCCTTGAATGTTTGTTTTAACAACACCTGGCCATATACCAAGTAGGATGACATATAAAAATTCCCAGAAGTCTCCTCTATGTAATGATAGATGGAATCACTGATAGACATTTCCTAGTCAAATGTCCCCAAGCTCTTCCTTAACATTTTTATAAAGGTGAACATCCAACCATGAATATGGCCACTAATCTCTAGACCGACGATGCTTCTTAGAAATGTTACTGTCATAGCCACCTCTGGATGTAATTATTTTCTTAGCACTATGGTAGGTAATTTAGATTATACCTTAGCCTACTTCCTGATATACCATTCTTCTCTTATATTCTTTCACAATCTTGTCAGGATTCATTGAATTCTTGCTCAACAACTTCCCTCATTCTTTCTATCCACGCTGTCGGAGAGGGAATCCCCAATAAGTCTTTCAATCAACCTATTGTTAGATCCACATATATCTTCTGGTTATAGAGTACCTGCCTTAGGGTTGGGTCGTAGTGTTGAATGCACTACCTAACCAGGTCATGAGCCTTTGCTACAATAGGAAATCCTACGGCCTTAATTAAACCATTTTTCCCCATATTCTACATTTCTTCTATACCAACAGGCTCCCTCATTTTGTCAATAATGTCTTATAGACCTAAATCCTCCAAATGGGTATCCAAGTAAAATTTGGCAGTCGGCACCACTTGTGGAAATTTCCACTTGAACTCTCTCCTCAATTCCATCTTCTGGGTAGCCATATCATTTACTTCCTGACCTCCTACCAAAATTTCTGGAAGTACTACTAAGCACCATACACTAGCATAATCCTACCTTAAAAGAAAATCTTAAAATTAATTTTTTAACCCCTCATACTTTTGACATTCGATTTATTTAATTTTCATTCAATCACAAAATAACCATTGCAGTTAAGGGTACTTACCCGTTTTACTGCAAGAATCACCTGTGGAATCCGAATATTGTACCACTTTTAAGATCTTTAATGGGTTCATGTAAGATCTTTCAATTTCCCTTTCTACAAATCTAATACTGTGAATTTTATTGTTACTTGATTTTCGCTACAAGAATTACAAAGTAGTTGCGACTCCGCGATATTTGCCTAAACTCCAATGAACATGGGAAATAAAGTGCAGAAAAACCTAAACATGGGGGAATTTAAAAAAAAACACTCATCTAATGGTCATTATAGTGTTATTTGTATCTTATGTCAGAGTGTAACTTATTAACGGATGCAAACATGTGCCCCGTCTTACTACTTTAAACCTTGAGCTTTAAATGATTATTGTTTTTATTTTGGGTTACACAACTAAGTGTGTAATCGCATTCATTTTACCAATCGTCGATATCCCTTATTTTGTCTGTGATACATTAGGTGCATCAAAAAATAAGTCTTATGCTTCATTCGCTATCGAGTTTCGGGTTGAATCGAGATTCATGCATTCAACTTACTCTTCATTTTCATTCTGAGAAATTCTCGTTGTCCGACGAGTATAAGGGGTCATTCTTAAACATCTCAAATAACTTCGACAAGTGGAAGAAAATCAACTTTTGATCTTTAATCGTTACAATTGTATGCTCATTTAGCACTCTCTATTCTCCACAATACCTTGGTGTGTGAACAATTTCGATCTAACTTGCAAACATATTCGTTAGTGGGGAGAAACCCCCACTCTGCCATGCCTTTGTTTATTCCCAAAACTTATTTTGTCTCATGATCCGATCACTTAGACCACGCTTGTCGTGTGAGTAATCATAACTTTTATTTAGAAAAAATTTCAAATGTTCCTCATTTGTTATACAAATGGGGCGTGTTGTGTTTACACACAATAGTGAGCAGTCAAGAAGAATAAGTAATATCCTTACTTAACAAAATCAAGAGCTTGAGCCATGACAAGGAAAGGATTATTGGCAGAGTTGGTGAACTTTAGAGTCATATCACTCCCAAATTGGACACATTGCTTAGTGTCGTGAAGGATGCTCGGGGTTCTCAGGCCGTCAGTGAACCCTCAGATCTTAAATCAGTAGAAAAAAAAGCTCACCTCTTCAGTGGCCTCGAATTTGTTCTAGAGTGTCTCAAGAAGGGTTGGGAGAACCATTTTAGCTCTTTGAAGAACATTTTTGCAGATATTTTCAAGCTTATGTAAGTTAGTGAGGTTTGTGTGTACATATGCCACTGTATACAAAATTTTGTGTAGATTTTTGGCATGCGGATCCCCACATTTTCCAATGATGTCAAAGGGGGAGTGAAGGGTAGTGAACAATGTTGTATTCATCTTAGGGGGAGTTCCAAAATTTTAGAATTTTGAGATTTTGAGTTTTGCAGTGTATATATTGTCTACCCCAACTATAATGACAATAATAATACCTCTAATTGAAATCTCAATCCAAAGTTTGGACATTCATATGGTAGAGTTTACTATTTTCATGGCTGGTGTTCATTTAGTTGTCAATCCAGGAACATAAAACTTGAAATGGGTTTGCAATATATATGCACTAAGCTCCTTAAATGATTATTCTGCATTACTGCAGTGACTAACATTATGCAGAAAGGAAAGGCAGGAATGGAAATCATAAAAGGCTACATGAAAGCTTCACAAAACAATGCTGAAATGATCTAATGAAAATAACAGAAATCACACTGTTCTGTCTTGGCTGCAGGAATAGTCAACGGATCTATTTCCAGTGGCTGCAGGAACAATCCAGTCATGAACTTCTACTGCAACTAAGTAAAAACTAACTTCAATGATCATAAACACAGGATCACTCACCAAGTGGGCCCCCTTGGATGAGTGATATCAAACTCTCAGCAAAGTACTATTAATAGATCAAAACAACATATTCTTATTCATTTCTTCTTGAAAATGATTACATATTCTAAAAGAGAAAAAATCAGAATGCTTAACAAAACTCTGCTCAATTTCTTTCCATTCTGTCTAACTCTCAGAGAGAAGGAAGAGCTTATTATAAAGAAAAGATCAACTACAATGGACAACTCAAGTTACGCCAAGAAGAAGAGGCGGATAATTGTCAGATGAAGGAGATAACTGAGAGCTTGGCTGAAGGAACTGTGGATCTGAAACTGAACCATGGTCTTTGCACGCCAAAGCGATATTTTGCGAATTCAATATGCACCAGAGTTAAACTCCCATGGTGAAGTACAACTACTCTGATTATGCCATACATTGCGCTTGCTTGAATCTCCTTCATTTTGACCTCCAGTTATCTGAACGTGATTCTCCAGTCGTTAGGCGTGAAAGAAAATCATCCACCGCAGCATCAATTATTATTTGCACTAAAACAAAAACAACATAAAAGGACATGCATATCTATCTTACTTAATTAATACATTCATTAACTCACATATGACATTATCCTAAATAATCCGCATATCATAGGGACAAATCATTTGGCTGCAGGAATAAATTGGCATGGCTACAGGAATTAACCGACAAAGTTCAAACATGATTTCTTAAGTTCAATTTTAAAACATGGATTACATATAGTCAATTCGCAATACTTTACTATCACAATGCAACCCAAAAGATACCAAAAACCTAAGAGGCCTGATAAAAAACATGTCAAAGCATCGACTTATCATATATGTTGGTACTAAGTCCGACACAGTCATTATTCACTAAGTGTTGTCATCAATGCCAAAGGGGGAGATTGTTGGCAAAAGACATTGTACAGTTCATCTGATGTTGTCATTGCTAGCAACCCATGTCAAATATTCCATCTGTAGTATGTGATTTGATCCTACCGGAAGTCAGAATGAAGATTTGGTTAAGTCCGGTGAGATAGAACAAAGTATTCGACAGAGTATTTAATATTTTGGTTGGCATTTCTATTTTGTGTTGCACAGCTAGAGGAAGATAGTTAGATTTCTAGAGTATCTTATTCCAAATTTTAGCCTTCAGTGATGATTGTCATGTGAGTTAGAAGATCTAGTGTACAACTTTTTGAGATGAACAATGTGGTATTGCCAAGTTGGAGCCTTGATCATTATGTTGAATTGAAGCAGTAAGTTTGGTGATTGTTTTTGTGATCGCGAATGTTTAGCTGACATTTGGGTAGCGTGTGGATAATTCTTTTTAGTTTGCATATGCATTAGAGTTTGGATTGAGTCGACCATGTATACACATTTCATCATTTGTATAGTGTTCTTGAAGCCAACATGTAGAAGATCTAATTTCATGTACGTGCGTGAGTGAAGGATTTGTGCTCTAAAATATTGCAGGACTCTAATTCACCCCCCCTCTCAGTGTTCCTTGATTCCAATAATAATATCTTTTACATAGGTTAAGTTGTGTGTATCCATCTAGGGTCACTTGTATATACCTTCTCTTAGGTCCCATCCTTTGTGATGGTCAATTGTTTGTCGTCAAGATCATGTCCCTATTTAGTCGGTGCGTCAAAAATGATCTTTAGGTACCCCTCGAGTGCCAGGTTTCTCATTTATCTTTTGTCATCAGAATCTTAGTCTAGTATCCATCATTGGTCTTAGTAGGATGTATCTTTCCTCACATCAAACCAATCAATTCCATCCATTAATCCTTCCATACGATAAAAGGTACTTAAGATAGTTGTTATTTCTTTGGTGTTCTCAGATTTTTGTTAATTTATCTTGGGCTTCCTATCTTCAACTCCTTATGGTCACCATGATCCTTTATATCATGGTGTGCTATAAATGGTGAAATTAGGAAAATGAGTCTTGCATTTTCTGTCTCTGTGTTTTCTTGGTGTGTCCCATGTTCCCTCATGAGGTCTCAGTAATTGTATGTTACACTGCAGTGTACCTTCTGCTTGTGGTTCTTCTACCATCATTCCCCTCAAGGTTCATTGTAGCTTTGTGAGATGATATATCAACCTTGTTCTGTTTGAATTTGAGTTATCTTGGTGTGTCCCATGTTGTTCCCTCATGAGGTCTCAGTAATCGTATGTTACACTCGAGTGTACCTTCTGCTTGTGGTTCTTCTAGCATCATTGCCCTTAAGGTTTGTTGTAGCTTTGTGAGATGATAGATCATCTTGGTTCCTTATACCTTAGTGCCTCACAAACAATGCTAAATCAAAATAAGTGCTCACTACATGGTAGCTCCTTTAACAATGCTCCTACTCAAGATTTCTTGATTTTCCCACTTTAATTTTATGTCATTTTCATCTCGTATCTCATTTTTTTCCCCTCTTCTTTCTAGTCCCTAATCCTCGTTGATTGGGAATGTGCATATGTGGTCCCTAATCTTGGTCTAATTGTGGTTGAAATATTATGTTCATTCATTACCATTTATGAGCATTATCTTGTAGGTTCATTGCATTATCATTTATCATTAGTTTGAATTTAGTTGCATTCATTTTCATGTTCATACATTATCATTTATGAGCCTTATCTTTTAGGTTCATTGCATTATCATTTATCATCTAGTTTGCATTTAGTTGCATTCATTTTCATGTCCATACATTATCATTTATGAGCCTAATCTTTTAGGTTCATTGCATTCTCATTTATCATTTAGTTTGAATTTAGTTGCATTCATTTTCATGTCCATTCATTATCATTTGTGAGCATTATCTTTTAAGTTCATTGCATTATCATTTATCATTTAGTTTGCATTTAGTTACATACATTTTCATGTCCATTTATTATCATTTGTGAGACTTATCTTTTAGGTTCATTACATTATCATTTATCATTTAGTATGCATATAATTTACATCCATTATTTCATTACATCTATCAATCACATAAATATCGTACATAATAACTATCAAATCATGCATTCCATAACATTACATGTGCATGCCATACATAAAAAATACATGTATTATTAATAATCCATAGCATGATATAAGATCAAAATCATGTCAAACATCCTACATATGCTTGTATCATACATCATATCTCGCCTCACATCCTGCATCACATAGGTCAATTGCATCATGTCATCACATAATATAGGCTCATGTTCAGTATGCGTCAACATAAAATCACGAGCCACTATCCATCACATCATGCATCATAAACTGTTAGCACATAAATCCATAATCATCAGCATACATGCATACATTAATAACCATAACATCATAATAATACACCATATAGGCCACCATCAAATGTCTCTCATCCATAAAATATCCAAAAATGTATAATGCCCATGAGTCTCCATCGTAGTACATAAAAATACAACATGATAAGAGTACAATCAAAATATACATAATGAGCTCAGAAAGTCACCCACTGTAGGACCAAGCTATGGGGATCCTGCTCGCCCCTCATCTATCCATGTTGGACCTTGTGCTCCAAGAGTGTCCCCCTCCTGGACATTTGTCTATGATGTTATTTGCCTTGTATCTTGTCAACCATGTCCATATATCCCCTATGTGACATCATAGATTGGCACTCCCTCCCATTACATGGAATCCAAGTTCACTAGCTCCCTCATCCACCTTGTTGGCACCTATGGAGGCACCATATTTGATCCTGCCTAGCTATGAGAGGAGTTGATCCTCTTTGACCTCTTGCTCCCCCACTTCGACTGCTATGTTGTGAGGATCCACCACTATGACATATCGATCGAGATGATGTCCTCATGAAATGGGAGAACTCATACACATGTATCTGCCTTGTCAGTACAACAACCTCGTATATAGTCTTGTAAAACATGGCCTCACCTATCAAGGTCATGACCTATTGCTAGAGTTACCAAATCAGAAATCCCAACTATTGTACCACCAATGCTAACACCCCCTCTCCAACCCCACCACCCCTCCCTCCCCTCTAAGCCTCATCCCTCTCTCTCCTCGCCTCATCCCTCTCCCTCTATAGCCTCCCCATATCCTCAATCCCTCATTGCTTGGCTACCTCCATGACAACCTATGTTATCTCTCCCTCTCCTCGGAGGACCTCTAACTCTCTTGTTAGCCTATCCACCTTCCCATGTAGTTTGTCTCTCTTGGTTATAACTTGATCTACCTCCCTTTACACTCTATCCCTCTCCTCTAGTGACATATCCCTCTCTACCACCATCCCATCATATAAACTTTGCAACCCCTATAGACTGGTGTCTAACTCATGCTCTCTCTTGCTCTGTGTGTCCTCCTCTCTGGAGATGTTCCCCTACCTTTATGCCCTATCTAGTTACTATGTCATCTCCTAGATGTGTCTATTGCTAATTCTCAATATCTTGAGCATGCTACTCTGCTAGCAACTCCACCTCTAGCTATTGTCTCCTCTTACTCCTTGGGGGTATAAGAATAGGCACTACTGTCTTCCTCACTCTCCTCCTCGGTCTCCCCTCCACTGCTTGAGGCCCATCCATTTCCATCACCTCTCCTCTAGCATCCTCTCCCCTCTCCTCCTCTCTCCTCTCCTCTTCCTCTCCCTTCGCCTCCTCTAGCTCCACCTCAACCTCCTCCACCATCTCAACCCACTCTCCTCCTTGAACTAAAACTAGCCTTAATAGTTCGCCCATTCTCCCTCCTCTCCCTCGGGCTCCTACTGCTAATCTCCTCCTCATGCTTGATGTTGGTATCCTTGATGTTCCACTGTATTGGCCACATCCTCAACCACCAATTTGCATATCTCATTGTCACTCCCACATCATCCACCCCTCACACTAGATCCCACCTCACCTCCTCCATCTCTAGTAACTTTGTATTGGCTAGATCCCTATCAATTATCCTCCCCCATCCTCTACCCTCCTTCGCCAATCACGTTACCTAATGTGGTGGCCTGATGCAGAAGCATCCCCGGTTCATAGCAATCTTGCATCAACCAAGAAAACATTTTCCTGTCTGTTTGCAGATTCAGTTTTCCTTTCTGTGTGTCTCAGTTTCGGCTCACTGGATCCTATGGAGTTGGATTATTCTTGAAGACTTGATCATCTTTCTTTCTTCCAGACTGCATCGCTTTTGAATCATTTTTCAACAAGATATTGCTATCGATTTCCTTGAGAGTTTTTTGTTACTGTTTGGTAGTTCTTGTTGTCGGCTGCCTAGATCTATTCTAGTGATCTATCGGAACCCCTTCCGAAGCTTGCGGAGCCTTGGGCGTTGATTCCGATGTTCCTTGTCATGTGGTCGAGCTTGTTATTCTACATGTTAGGTCTTGTTCTTCAGCACCTGATCCTTTTGGACCAACTAGATCCTTTGGATCGATATATATAATTGTAATTACGCGTTAGAATGTAATCGGGGAGAGAATGAAGTAGCTAGACTATGCATAGAAGATAGATCTCACAAATCAAGGTCCCGATTGTGACCTATTCTGTATGTTCTACTAGGCATGTGAGCCGGTATGTTGTAACCCGGTTGTTATCGATTGGATGTAATCAATTTTCATGCAATAAAACAATTTGTTTTGCATCGCTTCCATCATATTTTTGTGTTCCCGTTGTGTTTACTCTTGCTGACTGGTTTGGATTGATCTCTTTAAGGTCCCTCCTAACCGGTGGCTACTTCAAGTGGTATCAAAGAGAAGTTTCATTTTGGAGGTTGCGTGTCCTGAAATTTTGTTATAGGATGGCGAATTGTGGAGTCGACCTGCAGTTGTAGAGGACTAGCGTGAACGATGGCGTGAAGAGGAGCTAGGAATGGTGGAGCGCGTGGAAATGCAAACCCTGCTGTGATGGAGATGTTGCATGGTATAGAAGCCCGGTTGGAAGACATGGAGACAACCCAGAGAAGAGGTTGACATATTGAAGATATAAGTGAAGATGAAGGAGAAGAAGCCCCGACAAAACAAGCAAACCTACTAGCGGTTGCTCTAGACGCGGAAAAGTTTTTGAGGTTTTGAGTAGGGCGAATACTAAACCTCATTTTACCCCATAGGAATATGATGGGAAGTTAGATTCAGATGAATTGATGGATTGGATCTCGGAGATGGAGAAGTATTTTGATTTTCAAAACACTGCAGAAGAGAGGAAGGTGAAATATGCATGTACCCGGTTGAAAGGTCATGCATCTCTTTGGTGGGAGCATTTGCAAGTTGATAGACATAGAAGAGGTAAAGAGAAGATTAAGACACAAGATCAGATGATTGCTAAGTTGAAATCGAAGTTTGTGCCGATGAATTATCAAGTGGATCTGTTCTGGAAGTTGCAAAATTTGAGATAGAAGGAATCTAGTGTGAAGGAGTACACCGAAGCATTTTACAAGTTAAATATTAGATCCAAACATGTTGATGATGAAGTTGAACAAATTGAAAGATATTTGAATGGATTGTGGATGACTATACAAGATGAACTCAGTTTGATCAAATTGGAGAGTGTTGAAGAGGCTTATCAGTATGCCCTACAGGAAAAAGAGAAAAACAAAAGACATGAGAAGAGATAGAGAGGAAGAGGTGGAAGGTTTACCAGAGGAATATTTCAAGGAGGAAGAGGATATACTAGAGTAAGAGGAACCAATACAGATCAAAACAAGGACAAGGAAGTGAACAAGGAAGGTAATTCATATCGAAAGGATTATAGAAATTTCTACTGGAGGACAAAACCAGATGGTTACCGGAATGAAAGTTTTGGAAGGCAAGACAAGAGGACATTTAGAGAATCCTTCTTTAAGTGTGGAGGATAAGGACGTCATTCATTCGAGTGTAAGAAGATGGAAACTACCAAAAGAGCAGTAGTGGTTGAAGAAAACCCCACCAGGTCAGACAATAAACCAGAAGATGGAGAACTGTTGGTGATGAGGAGAGATGAGTACAGGACCTATTGAAGAAAGGTTTGATTAGGGAGAGTCTGAGAGCTTGTGCAGTACCAACTGTATTAGAACCTAAGAATAATAGAGAGTAGAGAATGTGTACTGATTCCAGAGCAATAAACAAGATCACAGTGAAATATCGATTTCCTTTGCCTAGGATGGATGACATAATGGATTGTTTGAGTGGAGAAAAATACTTTAAAAAAATAGATTTGAAGAGTGGATATCATCAGATCAGGATCAGAGAAGGTGATGAGTGGAAGATAATATTTAACACAAATGAAGGATTGTATGAATGATTGGTGATGCCTTTTGGATTGACTAATGCACCAAGTACTTTCATGAGGCTGATGAATGAGGTATTGAAGAAATTTTTGGGTCAGTTTGCTATTGTATATTTGGATGACATTCTGATTTTCAGTAAGACAAAAGAGGAGCATTTGTTGCAGTTAAGACAAGTTTTACAGAAGTTGAGAGAAGAGAAGATATTTTTTATTAAGGAAAATCAGGTTTGAAGGGACTCGAAACCCACTTACAAAATGAGAAGATAAGTGATGGGTTGAGACATTGTCATATTTCTATCCTCAGAACTCTTGAGTTTTTGTCATCATTTGGTTTGCATAGTAGTAGTGATGTATTGGAAGTTGACTATATGTATTCCATATGTTAAGCATGAACTTATCAAAACATATTTTATCTTTGCCAGTTTATTCCTGTAGCCATGTCATTTACTCCAGTTGCTATGCGGATAATTTAGGGCAAGATCATACGTGAAATTAACATATGTGTTGATTAAATAAAATGCGTATATATGTTCTTGTATGTTATTTATTTTATAGTGCAGAGAATAAATGATGTTGTGGTGGATGTTTGCCTATCGCGCCTATTGAAGGGGAGGATACTCAAATGATGACTAAAGATCAAACTGTAGAAAAGTCGAGCAAGCGTGAGGGATGATATAAGAGAAGCAGTCAAGTGACACTGCCAAAGTCGAACTTAAGTAGACATTGAAGTTGTAAATACCGCCACAATATATTATGACTGTGGTTCGGTCTAAATCCGTGTTTCATGTAGCATAACTCCAACTATCTCCTTTCTCGGTCAATCATCCGCCTCTTCTTTTTGACGTGATTTGTGTTGTCTATTGTAGATGTTTTCTTTTTAATAAGAATCTCTCCTTCTTCTCAGAGGTTAGACAAAAAGAGAGAAGAATTGAGTGAAGGATTTTCATACGTAGTTTTGAGTTTATTTTCATATGGAATTGTAGCATCGTAAATTGTACGCACTTGCTAGGATGGTACAATTTCACACCTAGTTTAGCACCCGCCTTGGCGCATTTTGCATTTTGCACTGCATTTCCCCTTTAGTACTTAATTAATCAAATTAATTAGGCCTAAGGTCCTATTTCATCATCTTCCACATCATAAAGTTGGGCCCTTTCATTAAAGTGTGCCCCTTTCATTTTATTCCTCCAATATATCATTTAATCAAAAACCCTAATTAGGTCCTATTTTGAACTTGGGGGCTTAATTTTGGGGGTCAAAACATCTCGAAATCACCTATAACTTCGGGATTCTCTCTAAAATCATCATATCCGACGGCCCTCAAAATTTGGTGAAAAGTTGTTGGGACCATGGCGCCCGGAGTGCACACGGTCCCGGACATTTTTCCCCAAATTTTAGGAGTGCGATCCAATCATAAAATAAAGCTTAACCCCAAGAAATTGGCGGGAGATTCAATCTCTAGGTCGGCCAAAAGTTGAAATTAAGACCTAGGGTTTCATATATAAGAGCTCTCTTTCTTCATTTGAAAGGATCCGGATTTTGGTTTAAGGGACCTTCTATGCAGCGAAAGAGCAGATCTTTGAAGACTTCAACAACATTCAACTTCCATCTATCAAGCATTCATCAATTTCGTTCATCCATTTAGGGCTTTGAAGACATTGAAGAGCAATAAGGGATCACCGACTGAAGATTGGCTTGTACCCCTCCCTTGGGGTTGGGTATGATTTCATGTTGTTTTCATGTCTTTGCATAAGCTTCATCATACCATTTGTATTCATGCTTTAGATCACTTTGCATCTTGATTTGGAGCATTTACATTATCATTTACAAGAAATTAGGGTTTACTTTCTAGGTTGTTGTAGTTTGCTTACTTGCATTTTAGGACCTTGCACACACACAAGGTCTGCACACACACTGCTTTTACAATACAACTTGGCTATTCGTGGAGGTGGAAATCACCGAAGCGGGGGTTTGACTAAGGCAAAACCCTATATAGTCGCCCACCATACGTTTTCAAATATAAGTGCAGGTTTCGGGATTCGGACAACGCCGCAAGTTGCAAATCCGACGGAAGCGGACCGAGACAGAGCTTCACGCCAAATTTCAGAGCCAAAGACCAGGACAGGGGCGTGGGGCGCCCTGGTCCTGCCAGGACAGAGGCGCTAGGCACCCTGGTCCCTGGGACAGGGGTGTTGGGCGCCCTGGTCCCTGGGACAAGGGCGCTGGGCGCCCTGGTCCTTCTGTCGGACAGCAAGTTTCAGACAGCTTTTCAGGTTACCAAACAGCAGTTTCAAGTGCAGTTTCAGGAGCAGAATCAGGATAGTGGCGCCCGCGCCCCCATCCCGAACATTTTCACTCATATTTTAACTCCAGGTTCGCATCTGCATTCTTGTCTTGTCCTTGTGTTTACAACTTTCCATTGTTTAACTTCAATTCTACAATTTTGTTATTAGCTCATACTTGCACTTTGAGGTTAGGAATTGAACTTGCATCATTTTATCTTTCAATTACAACAAAGGAATAGAAACCCTAATAGGTAGCCCGTGGATCTCTCTTTCACAAAAAGAAGTAGCCAATTGTGTGATACCTCTAGGCTCTTTCATATTTCGCAATGTGTGTCAAAAGGTAGGATTAGGACATGTTAGCCTAGTCTCACTTTTTCCCCTACACAGGAATCATGTAATGACTTTCAAGAACAATGAATAAAATTATGTTATTATGATATATTAGAGTTATTTCTGGGAAGCCTCGTATCGCTTATCCAAGGGGGCCCACTTGGTGAGTGCTCTTGTGCATTCCTTAAAATTAGTTTTCTTTCCTTAGCTGTAGTAGACACTCTTGCATTGACTGTTCCTGCAGCCACTGGAAACAGATCCACTGACCGTTCCTGTAGCCAAGCCAAAATAGAGTAATCTCTATTTCCCAGTATTGAATTTATCCAATATTACTTTTATGAGTTTATGCAGAAGTCTTCTTTTAGCCTTTCTATAGTTTCAATTCTTGATATCTTTTCTGCATTATGTTAAGCTGATGCAAGAAGGTACACTCCAGTATAACATACGATTACTAAGACCTCATGAGGGAACAACAAGGGACACACCAAGAAAACACATAGAGATAGAAAAAGCAAGATTCATTCCCCTAATTTCAGCATTTATAGCACACCATGATATAAAGGATCATGGTGACCATAAGGAGTTGAAGATAGGAAGCCCAAAATAAATTAACAAAAATCCGAGAACACCAAAGAAATAATAACTATCTTAAGTACCTTTTATCGTATGGAAGGATTAATGGATGGAATTGATTGGTTTGATGTGAGGAAGGATACATCCTACTAAGGCCAATGATGGATACTAGACTAAGATTCTGATGACAAAAGATAAATGAGAAACCTGGCACTCAAGGGGTACCTAAAGATAGTTGTTGACGCACCGACTAAATAGGGACATGATCCTGATGACAAACAACTGACCATCTCAAAGGATGGGACCTAAGAGAAGGTATATACAAGTGACCCTAGATGGATACACACAACTTAACCTATGTACAAGACATTATTATTGGAATCAAGGAACACTAGGAGGGGGGTGAATTAGAGTCCTACAATATTTTAGAGCACAAATCCTTCACTCACGCACGTGAAAGTGCACACAATCAATAACAAACACTTTCCACACAACCATTGATATCCAAAATGATCATATCCATCGGTCTTATATATCCACAACATGAAATTAGATCTTCTACATGTTGGCTTCAAGAACACTATACAAATGATAAAACGTGTATACATAGTTGACTCAATCCAAACTCCAATGCATATGCAGACCAAAAATAATTATCCACATGCTACCGAAATGTCGGCTAAACATCCACGATCACAAAAACAATCACCAAACTTACTCCTTCAATTCAACATAATGATCAAGGCTCCAACTTGGCAATACCACATTGTTCATCTCAAAAAGTTGTACACTAGATCTTCTAACTCACATGACAATCCTCACTGAAGGCTAAAATTTGGAATAAGGTACTCTAGAAATCTAACTATCTTCCTCTAGCTCCGCAACACAAAATAGAAATGCCAACCAAAATATTAAATACTCTGTCGAATAATTTGTTCGATCTCACCGAACTTAACCAAATCTTCGTTCTGACTTCTAGTAGGATCAAATCACATACTATAGATGGAATATTTGACTTGGGTTGCCAGCAATGACAACAACGGATGAACTGAGCAATGTATCTTGCGAACAATCTCCCCCTTTGGCATTGATGACAACACTTAGTGAATAATGACTGTGTTAAACTCAGTACCAACATATATAGACTGCAAAACTCAAAATCTCAAAATTCCAAAATTTTGGAACTCCCCCCAAGATGAATACAACATTGTTCACTACCCTTCACTCCCCCTTTGACATCACTGGAAAAAGTGGGGATCCGCATGCCAAAAATCTACACAATTTTGTATACAGTGGCATATGTACACACAGACTTCACTAACTTACATAAGCTTGAAAATATCTACAAAAATGTTCTTCAAAGAGCTGAAATGGTTGTCCCAACCCTTCTCGAGACACTCTAGAACAAATTCGAGGCCATTGAAGAGGTAAGGTTGTGTTTCTACTGATTTAAGATCTGAGGGTTCACACACCAAGGTATTGTGGAGAATAGAGAGTGCTAAATGAGCATACAATTGTAACGATTAAAGATCAACAGTTGATTTTCTTCCACTTCTCGAAGTTATTTGAGATGTTTAAGAATGACCACTTATAGTCGTCGGACAACGAGAATTTCTTGGAATGAAAATGAAGAATAAGTTGAAGGCATGAATCTCGATTCAACCCAAAACTCGATAGCAAATGAAGCATAAAACTTATTTTTTGATGCACCTAATGTATCGCAGACAAAATAAGGGATATCGACGATTGGTAAAATGAATGCCATTACACACTTAGTTATGTAACCCAAAATAAAAACAATAATCATTTAAAGCTCAAGGTTTAAAGTAGTAAGACGGGGCACATGTTTGCATCCGTTAATAAGTTACACTCTGACATAAGATACGAATAACACTACAATGACCATTAGATGAGTGTTTCTTTTTAAATTCCCCCATGTTTAGGTTTTTCTGCACTTTATTTCCCATGTTGATTGGAGTTTAGGCAAAATATCATGGAATCGCAACTAATTTGTAATTCTTGTAGCGAAAATCAAGTAACACTATAATTCAAAGTATTAGATTTGTAGAAAGGGAAATTGAAAGATCTTACATGAACCCATCAAAGATCTTAAAAGTGGTACAATATTCGGATTCCACGGGTGATTCTTGCAGCAAAACGGGTAAGTACCCTTAACTGCAATGGTTATTTTGTGATTGAATGAAAATTAAATAAATCGAATGTCAAAAGTATGAGGGGTTAAAAAATTAGATTTAAGATTTTCTTTTAAGGTAGAATTGTGCTAGTGTATGGTGCTTAGTAGTACTTCTAGAAATTTTGGTAGGAGGTCAGGAAGTAAATGATATGGCTACCCAGAAGATGGAATTAAGGAGAGAGTTCAAGTGGAAATTTCCACAAGTGGTGTCGACTACCAAATTTTACTTGGATACCCATTTGGAGGATTTAGGTCTAGAAGACATTATTGACAAAATGAGGGAGCCTGTTGGTATAGAAGAAATGTAGAATATGGGGAAAAGTGGTTTAATTAAGGTCGTAGGATTTCCTGTTGCAGCAAAGGCTCATGACCTGGTTAGGCAATGCATTCAACACTATGACCCAACCCTAAGGCAGGTACTCTATAACTAGAAGATATATGTGGATCTAAAAACAGGTTGATTGAAAGACTTATTGGGGATTCCCTCTCCAGCAGCATGGATAGAAAGAATGAGGGAAGCTGTTGAGCAAGAATTCAATGAATCTTGACAAGATTGTGAAAGAATGATAAGAGAAGAATGGTATATCAGGAAGCAGGGTAAGGTATTATCTAAATTACCTACCATAGTGCTAAGAAAATAATTACATCCAGAGGTGGCTATGACAGTCACATTTCTAAGAAGCATCATCGGTCTAGAGATTAGTGGCCATATTCATGGTTGGATGTTCACCTATATAAAAATATTAAGGAAGAGCTCGGGGACGTTTGACTGGGCAATGTCTATCAGTGATTCCATCTATCATTACATAAAGGAGACTTCTAGGAATATTTATATGTCATCCTACTTGGTATACGCCCAGGTGTTGTTAAAACAAACATTCAAGGACTGAATACTATAGGTACTCTAGGCACAACAACAGGTCGGAATCTAGTGTATGTTTATTATCCACAGTTGAAGAAAGATGAGGCAATGTTGTATTACAGGGAAGTCAATGCTTACTTCATAATGAAGGATACCCAAGAGTTATAAGGAAGACCTGGAGAGAGGGTACCTAAGGATGTAATAGATGTAATTCAGTACTTTGGAGGGTCGTATATTCAGTTCCCCACTTGGTCTTATTTAAGAGCACAAGGGGTTTCAAGACAACCTTTCAAGGTACCTCGATATCCCTTAGTTTGGGCATGGTTGACATACTATTGTAGAAAAATGGTGGAATTCCATGATACCTACCTAAGATCACACATAAAATTGGGGTTCAAGTTCTCGATAAATATGGGAGACTTAATATATCTATCCCTGCAAAATGATAAGAAGCCATAAGAAGATTTGTTAGCAAGGAATTTACAATATTTTCAATATGCAAGAAAAGATTATGATCCTCTAGAAAAGATAGGAAGGTACACAGCTCTAAACGTGAAGCATATCCCTGACATAGAGGATTACTGGATGGATTGTGAAAATGAGGAGGTTAGAAAGAGAAATTTTTATCAAAGGCTAACAGTAAGTCAACTAAGAGGATTAGGGCCTAATAAAACAGGAATATATGTGCCTCCCAATATCACTGATGATGATGAAGAAATTTAAGGCTTGATTATATGGCTGACAATGTAGAGCAGACACCAATAATCAAACCTAGACCCAATGAACCAGAGATGGTATCCATGGAACAAGTCAATCGACTAGTTTTCGAATCCACGAAGAGATGGTTAGATGGGTATAAAGTAAATATGATTCAACAAGGAAATTAAATTTGTATTCGAAGGAAAAGGAAGAAGAGAGATGTAGATAAAAATGTAGATTTCTTAGTTTTAAAAAGAAGAATAGATATGACTAAGATATTGGAACCTGTAATTGTGCCAACGGAAGATATAAATTAGGAGGGAGTTGAAGTAGTTATCATTGATGTTGATCTAAATTAGATGCCAAGAAGTAAGATGGTGAACCCGCAAGACCAAAGTAGTAAGAATGTGTAGCCATCAACATTACAGGATGCTGCAGAAAGAAGGATACCTTCTGATCAAATATTAAGAGTTGTTGCAATAACTATTTCCCAATCCGTAACTCAGTTATTCACATCTCCACCATCAGTAAACAATGCTTGAGGAGCTATAATAGGAATGGTTAATCCAGACGGAGAAGAAGTAGATCCGAGATTTTACAATGATCTATAATGGGTATTAAGAAGTCATTGAAAGGGTAATTTGGAAGAATTGCAGAAGAAAATTGAACAAAAGATTGTCTCACAAAAGTCATCCATTGAAATGCCTCCTACTACAAAAGTGACGAACAGAGCATGGTGGATAACTATAGACACTTTAAAATAATTATTTTAATTATTTTAAGTTCCTGACATGCCAATTTTTAATTATTAATTAATTATAATTAATATTGTCAGTATAGTCTGTTGATTGATTTATTTAATAAATCAATCTCTTTTTATTCCTCTAAAAATCCTCAATATTAATGTCCTCCTCTTAACTAATTAATTCTAATTAATTAGTTAATCTAAGTGATTCCTACAAATCACCTTTTTCCTAATCCATCATTAACCTACTAAATTCTTCTAGAAACTCCCTAAGCTCACTTAGCATTATTCTTATAATTTTTTAATTCCCTCATTTCATTCTCTCTACTAGTCAAATCCTCCTACAAATCTTATCTACCCTAATCCCACCTAATCTTTTCTCTAATCCCTCTCCTAATGAGTTGCTAGTGGCTAATCATCATGATTAGCCACAAAGTCAACTCCTTGTCCCTTCCATCCAACCACTCTCCTTAAATGCTCTTTTCCTAGGTGAATGTGATATTTTCAAAATCTCACATTCCTCTAGGCATCTCATCTTCCAAGGAATTTTTAATTCCTCCTTATTCCTCCAATCCCCACGAGCATCCCTTTTGAAGAATTCTTAATTCTTCCTTTCCATCCCTCAAGAAATATCCTATCCCTTTCTCTTCTCAAGGCACATTGGGAAGTATTCCCAATGAACCTTGAGGAGTGTGGAGACAAGAAATTCCTTTAAGGCATATCTCTTGGTCTCCACACCTCCTCTTGGGCCTTGTGTGGGCTCACAAGGAATCTTGACCCTCCATCTTGGGTCAATCCTAGCCCTTCATTTCTCCTCGTCGCTCCCTATAAATTGAGGACTCCATCCCCTCACATTTCATCTCTAACTTTAGCAAATTCATGCTGCTGGTTTGTGCCTAAGAAACCATCTTTGCACCCTTATCACGCCAAAGCTACTTCTCATCCATACTTAGCCATGTCATCCTCCAATCCTTAATCCATCACATCCCTTTGTGCATAAAGTTGGAGAGCCAACCACATCAAGCAATCTAGGAGAAAATCAACATCACATTAGAGGCATTTGGGTGCACTTCGACTTCATCCAAGCTCCATCCGAGGGAGAAGGTAAAAGGTTTGCAAGGTATAAGCATTGTCTTCATGTTTTTATGTGGTTTTATTAATGTCTCATGTTTTAATATCCTTTAGTGTTTTTGTTTGCATACTAACCACCTAAATTCACCTTGCTGTATTGGTCCTGAGGGGTCACACATGTGTTATAACACATGCGTGGCCCCTTAGAGCCACATATGACCCCTTATAAAATCCTAGTGTAAACGACATACCCCTTAGTCCATCACATAGTGTCTTAAGGGGTCGTATGTTGTCCTAAGGGGTCACGCATGCATTAACACATGCGTGACCCCTTAGTAGGTCACATATGACCCCTTATAACATACTAGTGTACATATGATATTCCCATTAGGATCACATAGTGTCCTAAGGGGTCACACATGTGTTATAACACATGCGTGACCCTTTAGAACCACATATGACCCCTTATAAAATCCTAGTGTGAATGAAATACCCCTTAGTCCATCATCACATAGTGTCTTAAGGGGTCGTATGTTGTCCTAAGGGGTCACACATGCATTAACACATGTGTGACCGCTTAGTAGGTCACATATGACCCCTTATAACATCCTAGTGTACATATGGCATTCCCCTTACGATCACATAGTGTCCTAAGGGGTCACACATGTGTTATAACACATGCATGACCCCTTAGGACCACATATGACCCCTTATAAAATCCTAGTGTGAATGACATACCCCTTAGTCCATCAGATAGTGTCTTAAGGGGTCGTATGTGGTCCTAAGGGGTCATGCATGCATTAACACATGTGTGACCCCTTAGTAGGTCACATATGACCCCTTATAACATCCTAGTGTACATATGACATTCCCCTTACGATCACATAGTGTCCTAAGGGGTCATATGGGGTCCTCAGGGGTCATGTGTGACTCCTTAGAACCACATATGACCCCTTATAAAATCCTAGTGTGAATGACATACCCCTTAGTCCATCACATAGTGTCTTAAGGGGTCGTATGTGGTCCTAAGGGGTCACGCATGCATTAACACATGCGTGACCCCTTAGTAGGTCACATATGACCCCTTCTAACATACTAGCGTGCATATGACATTCCCTTTAGGATCACATAGTGTCCTAAGGGGTCATATGTGGTCCTAAGGGGTCATGCATGTGTTATAACACATGCGTGACCCCTTAGGACCACATATGACCCCTTATAAAATCCTAGTGTGAACGACATACCCCTTATTCCATCACATAGTGTCTTAAGGGGTTGTATGACATTCCCCTTAAGATCACATATTGCAGTTTTAATAATTTTATAATCATATGGGCCCAAATTACAAAAAAACAATGACCTCTATTTTTTTAGATATGGAGTTCAATAACAACAAAATTGTCAAAAAAATTTAGAGACTTGTTGCATTCCATGTTATATATCATGTTCTTGAATTTTTTGTGTATTTCAAATATTTAAATATGCACACGGTTATAACTCTCTATCTCTCTGAAATATATGTTATCTCTCTCTCTCTCTCTCTCTCTCTCTCTCTCTCTCTCTCTCTCTCTCTCTCTGCTTACGTATTTATTTTAACTTTATGACATGTACCTAGATAGATGGCATCCCAGGATATACCTTCGCAGGCTCTTGATCAGGATCCACCTATGCAGGCTCCTAATCAAGAGCCACACATTGATGATGTTGATCCTCCACAGCAGGATCCCCCCTTGCCTGGTATTGCTACTATTTTCCAGTACAGTGATCGTGAGTTGCATAGGTTGAGGGCCATATTAGATGACCTCGTACTAATGGCGTGTACAAGAGTACATGCACATCCATTTTTGATAGTTTGCAGACATTAAGGGACCGCTTAGTTTCTCACGCTTCATTCTCACCTGAGGTTATAGATGATATATATAGACAGTTGAGGAGTGAGGTGAGGGTTCCTCATTCTTTTGCTGATGTGGTGGGGGTGGTCTTGAAGGATACCATCAAGGAGAGATGCTTTCCACAATATCAAGAGAAGAGTAAGGTGAGGGGATATCAAGTCACAAGATGTATCGACCCATAGGTTGCATCATTGATTTACCCACGCTTCTTAGCTGCCCATGGTTGTTATCCTAATAACGACCAGATACCATTATACTTTACACAATGGGTATTTGTTGAGGTTCATTGTCAAATGAAACCAAACTACCTTGATATTCCAGGATATTATGGATAGGGGAGGGGCATGATTGCTGATAGAGATGCATATCATAGGCATGATAGAGCTCTGTCTAGACACAGGGACCTTGTTGGCCAGAGATTTCCTGCAGTAGTCCCAGCCATGGCCCCCATAGCGGATCATGTTGTGATTGCTTCTCAGATAGAAGCAATTGATAGGATTGGACAAATTGCATCAACAACAGCCACCATATCTTCTGACAGGCTAGGCAGATATATGATGAGTCGACCACGTTTGTGATCATCCACAGATCATGCATCTTCTAGTCACAGGGGGGCTTCAGATTCAGATGATCGGTAAATTACCACTGGCATCCCCTCCCCAGATGAGGTAGCAACTATAGTCGGAGGTAGTTTCAAAAGGATAATCTAAATACAATCATATGTTTATGAATATGCATTGTATATATTTCATGATCAATGAAAATGAAAAGAGATTTATTTCAATTATGTATCTTGAATTGAAAAGGAAAAGAGAATTTTATTACTTCTATTTTGGCAATGTATTTATTTCACTTTTGGGTTAAAACTTGGTACATTGAAAGGGTAGAACAATGGGGACATTACATCAGAGGGCTTTATAAGGTGTCATTTTTATTGCTGGGTTTAGGGGATTGAGATATCTAGAGTATTAGAGACCTAATTGAGATGGTTTTGTTTTCATGACTTGAGCATCATGCAGAGAGAGTATGGGAGCATAGGAGACCAAAGGACACAAGACCATTGATATGATCCTAAGAACCTCTTATCAATTTTTAGCCTATGTAGCATTAAATGCTAGGTTTAGGATAATTTTAGTAAAAGCATTGATTTAGGGTTTAGCATTTTTAGTCAATATTAGTGGTTTTGTAGGCTTTAATAAGTAGTGCATTTACAAGAATAACTTAGCACAATGGTAGGATTAACATTTTTGTACTTAGGGATTAGTGCAAACATGGGTTTAGCACATTAGGATGGCAAGATTAGTGCTACTGTCAAAATAATACTTTTGGGATTAATATTTAGTACTATTGATAGAATAGCATCATGGATGACATAAATTAGTACTATTGTGCTAATAATGCTTTTGGAGTTAGGATTTAGCGTTGTTGATGGAGTAGCACATTTGGATGCTTAGATCAGTGCTATCAATGTGGTAGTACTTTTGAGACCAGGGATTGGTGCTTTTGCACAAATAAAATATTGATGATTAGGGTTTTTAGAAAGGTTGATGATAATACTATGACATGTAGGTGGTTTTGTTGATACTTCAGTCACAAGAGAGGTGGCCACCTATGACGAGATTACATGCATGACTATCAGATGTGGATGAGATGGTGTTAACAGTAGTGGGCTTGGATTATATTGGTCAATGGCTAAAAAGTTGTTCCCATCAAGCTATGATGACAACTCTAGTTGAGCGATGGGATTCTAATAGTAGTACTTTAGCTACCAATGAATGATATGACTATCACCTTGGAGAAGGTGTCGAGGATTTTATACATCCCTATTAGAGGTGAGATGGCTGAGTAGGACATTGGGATCAGACATGGATAATTAGAGTAGGTGTTTATGACTACAAACCTACCTATTCAATGAGTAGAGATGGATTTTGCAATTGGGATGGATAGGTTACCTATATTACCTTGGTACTTAGTAGGACTTATTGTTGGTATTTTAGGACATTGATCCAAGAAATTCTTGGTTAGATGGGGTCGAGTGATCTACCAAATGGTGTAAGAGGGGACCGTATATGGATGGGTTTGTTGTGTCATGGCTCACCTATATCAGGAGATGCATCGCGTGGTGTATAGGAAGAGACAAAGCATTGGATGTCTATCGAATGGTTTCAAAGGGGACCATATATGGATGGGGTTGTTGTGTCATGGCTCATCTATATTGCGAGATGTATCACGTGGTGTATAGGAAGAGACAAAGCATTGGATGTGCAGTGTGACTCTGGTACACATTTGGGAATGGGAGCATATTGCAATATTCAGACCAATATTGACAAGGAAATTTTTAGTAGGGAGACCATGTCTTTTTGTATGTTGGTTTCATCCATCAGATGCATGTAGGTGATTTAAGATACTAGCACCATGTGTTGATGAGATTTTTTAGGTCACTTGGTGACCATGGTGACTATGTGAGACATGGAAGGACGATGTAGATCTTTTCATATTTGCAACTAACCTATTAACTCATTGGTTGGACTATTATCAAGTGATTATCTCATTTACATTTTTGTGATAGTTTGGTTTCTAATAGAAATGGTAGCTAGAGAGGTATGTTTTTCCAAGGTCACTTGGGAGATTTGAGAGGAGCGTGTGTTGAGAGATATAGCTTATGAGAGGTATACTTGGTTGCAGATGTGACCAAATGACTAGGTATTACTTGATGTTGAGGACGTAGGGTATACTAAAGATTACATTATATGGCGATCTCACTATCAAATTTTATTGTTGATATTGAGGGTTGTGAGAGTAGGAGCATAGACAATAGCATGCTCCCAATAGGTGGTGGTGGAGAGTAGGAGGTAGAGTAGGAGGGGGAAAGGATTGATGTAGATGCACTGATTAAGGGGATCCAAAAAGATGAGGGGGTAATATGAGGGATGATGGAGACAAGGATGAGGACGACATTTGGGTGCACCTAAATACTCTTATGTTAGCGATTATAAGGGATCAACTCTAGATGAAATTAGTATCAATACTCTGGAGTAGGATATCTTTTAGGATGAACTTACGAGGATGATAATATAATAATGACTAAGGATGGATGTAGGGAAGCTTGAACAAGTGAGGGTAGAGTAAGACCAAGTTGTGATAGCCCAAGATCTAGCACAC
Source organism: Cryptomeria japonica (assembly GCF_030272615.1). NCBI lineage: Eukaryota > Viridiplantae > Streptophyta > Pinopsida > Cupressales > Cupressaceae > Cryptomeria > Cryptomeria japonica. The sequence continues at coordinate 524,367,413 of NC_081413.1, forward strand.
ATAGAGCGAGATACCTATAAAGTGGAGAAGGATACTACCTTGGCAAAGTGGAACAAAAGTATAGCTAAGAGAGATGCAACTAGGATCCTACAATGGATGAGCGATGTAGAGGTGGTATGCATGCATCAAGAGAGGGATGTCGCTAGAGGATAGTATATAATTTGACTTTAAGCTAACAAGTCAATGGATTATACTAGTATTGCACATGAAGAAATACCAAGCACATAAACACAATGCTACGTTATGTAGGAAGGTGTTGTATTCCTCATGGACTCACAAGGTTAACATTCATCTCCTCTCTAAGTGAAAGGAAACATTTTTCCTCTTAGTTCCATATTACCACATGAAATAGATAGTTGAACAATGCAATGTCAAGTACCACCTTACACCACTTACCTTGGAGAACTAGCTTTGTCCAAATTAGATTTTATCTCACCACCTGGAGACATAATGTGAGCGCTTCCTCCCTAGTAATGGTGAACCACTTGGAATAATGGTCAATAGTCTTAAAGGCTTCTAATCACAAGGTTTATAGTGGTATTTGTGAGTAGTGAACACATTTTTAAAAGTTAGAGATTAGGGGGGTCTCTCCCATTCTCCTCACTCAAACAAGTCTTAGCAAACTAAGGGTCTTGCAACTCAAATTTGAACAACACTCGACACACTTTGAGTAGCGTCTTTCACTCCCCCCCCCCCTTTATATACCCTCTATAAAACACGGTTAAAGTTGACCTTGAGGTGATGAAATCTCCAAGAAAGCCTCCTAATAAGGAAAGACTATAATAGGTGTTTTTCATCACCCCAAATCACATGAAGCACAAGGGGAGTTCATACACACAAACTAGTATGCTTTGGGTAACACAAATCTACACTAAACAAATGACTAATGTATTTTTTGTCATCCAAGATTGTACTAGACGTAAGGAGAGATCATACAAGCAGCACAAGGGGAGAAAATACACACAAACTAGTATGCTTTGGGCAACACAAATCTACACTGAACAAATGACTAATGTATTTTTTGTCATCCAAGATTGAACTAGACGTAAGGAGAGATCATACAAGCTCCCAAACATTGAAAACAAGTTCATTAGCTATCTAAACTCTTAGGTTAGTCAGAAAAAATAACTCTTGAACCAATGAAACTTGCATCAAACCATTTGTAGTTGAAGATATTGACCTTTGATAGGCATAAACAACTATACCACTTCATTAGTCAGCTAAACAACCAAGTTGGCTCAAAAAATCGCTAGAAAAATGGAATCTAAAACATAAGTGCCTTAATACAAGATAGAGGCTCAAATGGATGTAGCAAAAGCGCCACTTTTCAGAACACAAGCACAACTTTGTGAAACAAAGGTGCAATTCTATAAAAAAAAAAAGCAAAATTACCTTAGATTGAAAAAGAGGTGCCTTTATATGCTACATAGACAGTTTCACAGAAAACCTTGAAAATGACTATTGTTCATCTTACAGGAGCTTTCGATATAGTTAGGGAAAATTCAAATCCTTCAAAATAAAGTCACTAAACATACCCAAGAGGCTACGAGATAGCTAAAAATATCAATTCCTTAGAAAAGACAAAAACTTAATTTTTGTAGTAACCAAGTTAACGGACCTACAAAATAAATGTTAGAAGGGTATTGTTGGATTGATGATGATTGTAATGTATTCATCATTTGTTGTCATTGATGAAACACTCTCACACACACATATGATTATATTAACTACCGGTGTAACTTCAATTGTTTACTCTATCAACCGGTATGTTAGAGGTTATACTAAGAGGTTTATCTCTAACCGGTATTTTGTGTCAACCGATATGTGCATACGAGGCAGTCTATGATTATACTAAGTTGGCATCAAGATGAAGATCAAGATGGAGATCAAGCAGCGATTTAAGAACAACGGTTCATATGTTTTATTCAAACTGGTATTTGTTTGTTCCAATCGGTATTTGGTAATTTTGTGATGAGTTACCACATTTCATGATGAGATACTTGCACCGACTGCTTAGCGGCAATTTTTGTGATGAGTTATGATCACTTGTCCAGATACACTGCACCTAGGAAATTGTATTATGATTTCTTAAGGCCGACATGAAATCATAAGGTCTATATATTGACATCGCAATGAATTATTTGATATAGTGAAAAGTGTTATGTTATGTGCGAAAGGAAAAAGAGTTAAGTTGCAAAGTATGCAAAAACGCAGTGTTGAATATGTTTAGAAGGATCTAATTAAGAAAGTATTGTGCTACTCAGAACTGATCAAAACATTCTTGTTGTTTTCTAACCATTACAACGGAAAATCCCCTAACTGGATAATCTCTAACAAGCTTCAATGTATAAATCCTTTACCAGGGTGATCCATTAGTTTGGATTTAGAAATCCTCCACCGAGATTACTCCTAACAGGGTATAAGCTTCTAATCAAGCTTTGGGATCTCTAACAAGATTTGCTCCTAGTAGAGCACTTTGTAGACCTTAACCAGTTAGTTATCTATTACTGCAGATAGTTAACTTGTGAGTTACATCTCACTGTGGTCTTTACCTATTTGGTTTTTCCACGTACAAACACTTGTGTTATGGTGGATGCTTTACTTTTTGTGGATGTTGTTATATCATTTTGGATTGCATACATTGCGTTTAAAAGCTTTGTTAAGTTCATCTACCGGTTAGTGTTTAAAGTGTTTTTATTTTTGGTGTCACTGATTCACAACCCCCCCTTAGTGCTTTTCAAGTCCATCAATTGATATCAGAGCCTAACTTCTTTGAATCCTAATCACTTAGAAGGGAGCCTTGAAACAACCATGGGGGACATGAGCTACTTCGAGATGGCTAGCGAGCTAGAAGCTAGCAGAAATGAACTTGAAACCCTTAGGGTCAAATTGAAAGCTTCACAAGTCAAAAGGAGAGAGCTAATTGACCAACTATTAAAGATATCTGATAATAGTTCTTCATATGAAGCCAATATTGATGCTTTAGCAGAGGAAGTTGAAAAGTTAAATGGTGAGAAACTGAATTTGAGGAGAGAACTAGAAGGTCTCACTACCTGCATGAGTTGGGAACTGGAATCTAGAAGAGTTGTTGAAGATCTTATCAAGGAAAGAGATCAAGAGATTACAAAGATCAAACGGGAAAGTGTCACTATGCATGAGCATTTGATTGTTGAAAGAGAAGAAAAGGAGAACCTGCAGCTAGATCTTGAACTGGCATCATCTCTAAGAGAGAACCTGTTAAAGCATAATGAAGATCTCACCAAACAGCTTACTAAAGCCAATGAGAAATTGGAGAAGTTCAACAGAAGTTCTACCATGCTGGAAGAACAAATTCAATCACAAAGAATGAAGGGTGACATCTATGGACTTGGTTTTCACACAACTAAAAAAGGTGAATCCTCTGGTACAAAGAGCAACAATCCTAAGAACAAATATGCTCCTAAGATCAATAATCCTACCAGTAAGAAGGTCTTTAAACCTGTTTGTTTTGTTTTCCATAAACCTGATCACATTGCAAATATTTGTAGAGACAAACCTAACGAAAATGCAAGTTACAATACTAATGCTAAGTATGTGTCCAATAAATTTGAAGGTCGTTGCTTCACATTGGAATGTATGGATATAGATCTATTGAGTGCAGATACGGAGCAAACAATCATGTACCACACATGCATCCAAGACCAAATGGTGACCAGATGAGGCCCTTTGACAGCCGGGTAAACCTGAACTGGCAAAGACCCTATGACAACCAGTTTAGTCCATTTGAGATAGAAAAGGTAACAAATTTTATTTGCACCATCTGTAATAACTTTGGTCATGTGGCTATGAACTGCAGAAGAAGAACAGGAAGAGGAAATGCAGGACCTTGGAAATCATCTGGTATGGCCTGTTATCACTCTAACAAATTGAGGCACTTAGCAAAGTTTTGTAGATCCAGAAATAGAAAACCGGTCAATTCTTCTAAGGATCAGAAAGGAAAGCAGAAAGTTATGTTGAAGAAACCACAAAGGAAATGAATCGGATTTGGAAGAAGAAAAGTGATGAATCACCTGGAGAAGAAACTGTTCCTTCACCCAGTGAAGAGAACCCTGCACCAGTGACTTAAGCCTTTTTAATATGGCTAAGGGGAGCTTAACGGTTAAAATACCTCCGGACCCCTTGTGAAAATGAGCGGGAAAATAATTTTGAAACATGAAATTTGGGTAACTTTTTGTCAATATGCTATCAACCGGTTTTCCCCTTGAGTGATGAAATTAGGGTTTGTAACCCTAGCGTGCGAGCATTTAATGCAGTAGGTAAAAAGGATAAAAGCGAGTTTTACTTTGTCATTTTTACCCTAACGCATTCAAGAAAGAAATTTGGAGCACTTGCTGAGCTAAGAAAGATTGTTTTGTTGTTAATTGTCGAATTGTTTCATGATTTGTGAAATTAAATTGAATTGAAGGTTGCAAAAGGTCGAACTGATGTGCACTTGGGAATTTCAACCGATAAACAAGGCAACATGCGCGAAACAAGGTATTGCTTCAAACATACTACCTCGAATATTGTTCATCTGAAATTGCATCAACTTCAAAGACTATAGAGAGGTTAATGATTACTTCTGAGCCTATGGAAGCTGTAAAGGCAGAACAAATTATGTCATATAATGCATTGTCACAAGTTCCAAGTGGAGTTTTGGTCAAAGGCGATTTGTCTAGTTAAATTGACTGCAAGATAGAAGATTTAGGATCTCTATACATTTACACACAGTTGAAATCACTTTGTGATGAGAATGATAAAATTAAGACAAAGTATGCTAGGGTTTTTGAAAAGGGTTTTCATAATGCCGCTTATTTTCATAAAGATTTCGAAGAAGCACATATCAAAATCATTTTGAGTCTATTTCATGGAGAAAACATGTCACACAATTACAAAGGAAGTCATTCAGGCTGTGACTGGCTATTTCTCAACCGGTGAAGTATCTAAGTTAAGGAGAATTTCTAAGGATATTGTCTTCAACTTAACTGGTTCTACATCTGATGGCCGTGCTTTTTCTGTTAACAAAATTAAAGACCCTGCAGTAAAACTAGCAGCAATGGTAATAGGCTACCGAGTATTTTACTCCAGTAGACTTAACAGTGTCCCTTCAACAACAGTTCATACAACTCACGGAATGATTGTTCATAATGCAAATTATGATCTCTATGAAGCTATCAGGAGTTAATTGTTTTTGAATTTGCAATCTATCAAGAAGGATAACAGTTTGAAATTCAAGTTTGGTCAGCTATTAGTTGAACTATTCTTTTATTTTCAAAACTTTCTACCGGGAATTGGAGACATTGAGTGGTCAAAGGACTCACCGGTCTCGGCACAAATTAAGAACAACATCAAGGTTGTAAAGAATACTTTCCCTGCTGCCATGAATAAGTATTTTAACGAGTTCCAAAAGAAAATGAGCATGAGAATGAGACTACCAGAAGAAGTGGTAAAGCACTTTGAAAAGGATATAATCTTCATTGTTACCACTGATTTTTGCCCGATGCAAGCAATTGAGCCAAGAAAGGAAGAAATGGAAGGCATGGGTTATGAGGTAAACTATGATCTACTAGTTGGTTATGCTAATACCCTATTAGCATCACCTAAAGACAAAAAGAAGGCAAAATTGGACATTGTGGCAGTCCAAGATGCACCTGCACAAACAAGTATTGCACTTGTTAAAAGTGGAAGAGGAAAGAATAAAAAATCTGATGAAGCATCTCCAACAATAAAGAATACTAGGGTTACCTGGAGTGTCCTAACCAAAAAGGAACCGGAACCCAAAGTATATATTAAGGAGACAAAGCAGAGAGGCAGAAAATTAATTTTGCAACCAGAATCTGAGGGAACGAATTCTGATGAAGAACCAAAGAAGGCAAAAACAACCGACAGAAAATCCAAGAAGGTTAAGGAAGTGCCAAAGGCAACTATGCCTATTGATATAGCATCTTTCAAGCCAAAAACCCATTTTGAAAAAACAATGAAGACACTAAGGAGGAATAGGTTTGACAATGTAAAAGAGCGTTTTGATTCCTTCACCGAAAAATAAGAAAGAGCAGGTGATTCAACAGGTAATCACTCATCTATGTCATTACAGTAGATATCCACATGAACTAGAAAAGGATATCTCAAATTCTTTGTACACTATTCTTTTGAATAAATGGGAGGAAGCTATTAAATTAGAAAAAGAAATCATTGATGAGGTATTTCTACAATATTTCTCTGAATTTTCTAAAGATGATATTAGTGCCTTGGTTGCTCAATACAAATCTTAGTTTACATTCAAAGCAAGAAGAATGAAGTTACTCAGTGGAAAGAAGGCAATTGTTGAAACTGAGACCCATCAAATAGCCTATGAAATTAGAAAAATGGAAGAACTCATCCAATCCTCTGTGAATGAGGATAATCTTGTTGATGATGTTAATCGACCGAAAATGGATGAAGAAAAGATTATTCAACCTGATGAGGTCTATCCTCTCAAGAAAAAGGATATCTCCATTATTCATGTTGTTTAGGACACAGTTGACCTATCTAGAGATAACACTGCACTAGATATGGAGCCTCCTGCAAATGTTGATGTACAGGTTACCTTAGTTGAGAAACCGGCAACTCAACTAAAAGTGGACAATCCACCAACGACAAAACAACTAGAGAAACCCCAATCTCCACCGGTCATTCAAGTTATTCAGAAGGAGCCTACTGAAATTGTTGTCACATAGTCCTCTGAAAAGGAAATGAAGAAGAATACAAAGAAAGCAATCATTAAGGTTGTATCCTCTAAACCAACAAAGCAGAAACAACTTGATGAAGATGATGATGATTCTCTAAGTATCTTAGTACCTATTGATATGAACAATTTGAGCGCATCAGAAAAGATAAAGATTTCAAATGTCATGCAATCTAGAGCACATAAGAAGAGATTGAAAGAGAAAAAGGTTGAAACTGAAACAATTCAGACTGCAGTAGATATTTTATCTGGTCAGCTACCGGAAACATCTACAACACATCTATCTACACCTATTAGCAAACTTGGTCAGTTAGTTGCAAATGCATCTGATCAAATCAAGTCACTAGAAGATGTTGCTCAACTGTATGCTGAAAAGAGTCACAAGAAGAAATATAGAGAAAAATTGGCAAAGGATATTGATAGTGGCAAAATGGCTCTATCACACAATAAAAGTTTGTTGAGTAAAGCTATTGAAATAGGAGGAAAGTATCTTGCTTTTACCTCCAATGTTACTTTCTTTTATTCTAACATTTCCAAAAGTCAAATTGAAACAGAGCAAGAACTGGAAAGGATATGCAAGGCATATGTCCCACTCTAGGACTCTATACTTGTCTTTAGCAAATTTTTAGATGATTTGCATAACAGACTGGACATCTATGATAATGAGAAGGCAAAGAAACTTCGATCTCTTAAAGAACTCAAAGTTCATCTCACATCACAGGTAGACATACTTTAGAGAGCCCACTTCAATGCAGAAGCTATTCTTGCAACCCCTGAAACCTGCACACTAGACTCGATGGAAGAATTTCATTCACAGCTGATGTCTACATTTGAGTATGCTGAGAACATATTGGAATCATGGGAAAATGCTTTGTCACAAATGAAGAAGAACTACAATGATATTTTTATGAGATTAGCTAATGCATTAACTTTTAAGTTATTGTTGCATATGATGAACACTTTGATAGAAATTATATATATATATATATTACTTTTTTCAATTTGGCATTGTTGTCAAAGGGGGAGTAGAAATATGTATGTGTGGTTTTGAAAATTTTGTATAATGTATGCATTAAGCGGGAGCATGACTAAATGTGTAAATTTGTTGAGTATGCACACTTAGCAGTATTACTATAAAATTTTATGTTGCCATCAATGCCAAAAGAGGAGATTGTTGGCTTGATGATGATTGTAATGTATTCGTCATTTGTTGTCATTGATGAAACACTCTCACACACATGATTATATTGACTACTGGTGTAACTTCAATTGTTTACTCTATCAACCGGTATGTTAGAGGTTATACTAAGATTTTTATCTCTAATTGGTACTTTGTGTTAACCGGTATGTGCATAAGAGATAGTTTGTGATTATACTAAGTCAGTATCAAGATGAAGATCAAGATGGAGATCAAGCGGAGATTTAAGGACAATGGTTCATATGTTTTATTCAAACCGGTATTTGATTGTTCCAACCGGTATTTGGTAATTTTGTGATGAGTTACCACATTTCGTGATGAGTTACTTGCATCGACTGCTTGGCAGCAATTTTTGTGATGAGTTATGATCCCTTGTCCAGATACGCTGCACCTAAGAAATTGTGTTATGATTTCTTAAGGCCGACATGAAATCATAAAGTCTATATATTGACATCGCAATGAATTATTTGATATAGTGAAAAGTGTTATGTTATGTGCGAAAGGAAAAAGAGTTAAGTTTCAGAGTATGTAGAAGAGCAGTGTTGAATATGTTTAGAAGGATCTGATTAAGCAAGTATTGTGCTACTCAGAACATATCAAACCATTCTTGTTGTTTTCTAACCATTACAGCATAATCAAATCCCCTAACCAGGTAAGCTCTAACAAGCTTCAATGTATAAATCCTTTAACATGGTGATCCATTAGTTTGGATTAAGAAATCCTCCATCGAGGTTACTCCTAACAGGATACTACCTTTAACAGGGTATAAGCTTCTAATCAAGCTTTGGGATCTCTAACAAGATTCGCTCCTAGCAGAGCACTTTGTAGACCTTAACCGATTAGTTATTTATTACTGCAGATAGTTAACTTGTGAGTTCCATCTCACTGTGGTTTTTACCTATTTGGGTTTTCCACGTACAAACACTTGTGTTATGTGGAGGCTTTACTTTTTGTGGATGTTGTTATATCATTTTGAATTGCATGCATTGTGTTTAAAAGCTTTGTTAAGTTCATCTACCGGTTAGTGTTTGAAGTATTTTTATTTTTGGTGTCACTGATTCAAGTCCTCCCCACCGTCTCAAACCCCTCTTTGTAAAGGATTGGATGCTTCCCCTTCAAGGATTGGATACTTCCCCTCCTTGAGTTGGTTCTTGGTTGTTTGTGGTTAGACAAGTTTTTTCTCTTATCTGACATTGTGTGGTTTGAGACTTGCTCCCTTGTTTTTTATTTTTGGTGTCACTGATTCAAGTCCTCCCCACCGTCTCAAACCCCTCTTTGTAAAGGATCGGATGCTTCCCCTTCAAGGATTGGATACTTCCCCTTCAAGGATTGGATACTTCCCCTCCTTGAGTTGGTTCTTGGTTGTTTGTGGTTAGACAAGTTTTTTCTCTTATCTGACCTTGTGTGGTTTGAGACTTGCTCCCTTGTTTTTTGTACTTGGGGTTTACCCTTGTTGGTTGTGGTTAATAGCTTTTTGGATAGTCTTTGGCTATGTAAAGGGTCAGTGCCCTAGTTAATAATTTTTTAATAAAAAACACACATCTTTTACAATGATAATAACATTACTTATATAGACCTCCTCCTAACAGTAAAATTAAATTAAATTAAAGGATGTGTGTCACATCAACATCTCCATCTACCCAAATACATTAAAATATCATATCCCCAGGTATGTAACAAGTTAAGACACATATGTTGGATTTTCAAGGCCTCCCCTTTCATTGCAAAAGATGTTTCTCTACTGGCCATCTTGCTTCAGGTTGCTCTTCTCCACAACACAAAGGGGTTTCTACCTGGTGGAAGAATGCTATTGTTGACCACTTAACAATTATTGCTATGGATTTTGCATCTGCTATATGTCCCATAAGGATGATGTTGTGCCCCCCACGGCTCCTGTTGCTCCTACTAATGTTTTTGTGGCCTTGTCTCCGGAGGCCCCCACTTTTGCTTCTCATGTCCTGCAGCCCTCCCCTGCTGCAAGATCTGCTTTTGCTTCTGTTGTTCTATCATAACTTCTTGTTGTTGTTCTACAGCCCCCTACAACCCTCTTCCAGCCTTTTGTTGTCACCAGTGTTGTTGACCCTGCGGTACCCTTCCAGTGGATCTTAGCATTGCTTGGTCTGTGGTTGCTCGCAGGCGTAAGGGGAAACCTTCTCCCCTACCCCATACCACCCCCCCTCATGGGGGTTTGGGTGGTCCTTCCCCCCCTTGAGTGGGGTTTGTTCCTTGGTTGGTTAGGTTCCTGTGTTTGTTCCTTTCCGCCTTTGGGTTGTGGTTCTCTTCCAACATCATCTCTCTTGATGTTGCTTTTTGTTAAGGGTCAATGCCCTAGTTAACGCTGCTTTTTTAATCAAAAACAAGTTAAGACAAAAAGTGATGTCCTATTAAAATAATTGTATTTTCATTGGACACAAATTTTAAGATTTATTACAAAATATATCAAAATGGGAAAAAAGCTAATCCATACATAAAGAGTGATGCCCCACCTAAATTCATTTTCTACCATTTTATCAACTAAATTATATTGCCAATGTCAATGTCTAGTAGTGGTAGTAGTGGTAGTAGTAATAATAATAATAATAATAATAATTTTTATTATTATTATTATTATTAGTATTATTAGTATTTTTAATACAAAACATAAAATATATAAAATATGCATTTTATTAGTATATTAATTCACAATTTGAAAGATGTCACTTTTTAGATATTTAAGTTTAAAAGGTTACATTAGTGTTGGTTGTTTTCTTTATAGAAGTTTGACGCATCTTTGAACCTTCAACCACATACATACACTTCACACAATCCTCAAGGCAACTCAGATTCTCCTCACAATAATATATGAGTATAACTCATGACAAAAAAATCAATGCAATAATCCTTCCAATAACCATAAGCAACCTTTCACATCACTTGGCTAATTTGCATCCAATTCCAATGAAACTTGAGTTTGAACTCAAATCCATTCATATTTCGTATTCAACACCTTGAATCTCTCATTAAAACATCTTTTGGAGAAATAGGAACTTAGACATGTAGCATCAAAAGCACTCCCCCTGATATCCTCCCCTTTACATGGAACATTGGGTGAATCTTTGTGAGGGGTACACTTCAACCTTTAAGAAAACTTTCCAACTCAAGTAACAATCTCAAAGGGTCCATTGAATTACCTTAAAAACATAGGACTAAAAAATTGTCTGAAGGTTTGGGGTAGATTAGATCTATTTTCAAGAAAACTATATCACCTAAATTGAACTTAAGAAATTTATTATCTACATCAATATATTTATTCATTTTTCCATTGTCTAAGTTGAATGGTATCTCACAAATTACGTGCAATTATTCTATTCCCTCAAGTATTTTAATTCTACCAAATTCTCACCAAGACACCCATGCAATATTGCATGTGGAGTCAACAATTGTTGCATGTTTAATAACTAGAATAAAAAAAAACTAACTCATCAAGGTATTTTACACGTTATGACAAAACTAGATGATATCCAACAAGTGTGGTTGGTTGGATTGGTCCATTTGGAGAAAGTTTCTTAAGTAGTCTTTTAAAACTACGTCAATCTACTAAGTATTTTCCTCTATCTCAAATGACTCGTTAATGTTGGATATTGTTGGTCATTGTTGCTGCTAAGATATGTTGTTGTCATTGATGTCAACATATTCCTATGTATTATTCCGGTGATTGCAGATTGGGAAGATTTTCTAATCCGATTTGTAGTGTTGGTTTGTTGATCATTGTTTTGCAAAGTTCGGTAGATCCTCCGATATATTCCGATGTGATCAGATCCGGTGCTAAGCTTTTGGGATATTGTTTGGATGATCTTGTATATCTTCATTTCAGTTAGATCGTGATTTCGTGCTCCGCAAGTTATCTTTCTTCGTGACAGTTGTTGATTGGTTGTGTTCTTGAGCTTTTAGATGTTGATCGATGGAGATTTGATAAGTGGTGTTGGTGCAACTATTCCTGATGATTCTAATGTGCTTGTTGGTGTTTCATAGTCGTGTCCTAATTGTTGTGGTGATCAGCATTGATCGTCGTGCGAGTTTTTGGAGATTTTCATCAACCGGTATTGATTTTCATGTTATGTGGTATTTCTGGTGGTGTAGCGTGTTGCGGTTGATCTTGGCGTGATTTCCGGTCAAGTTATGTGTTTGGGAATCTAATTTAGGACCATGTTATGCTATGTAAATCATTATATTGGTCTGGTGGTCGATCTTTGTATCATGTGATGCAATTTTGTAATTATGAGTTGAGAGTTGAGGGTTTAACCGACCTTGTTATCAAGGTTGATGAATTATATATATAGGTGATATAGTCATGTAGTTTGGGTGTCGTTGTGATGTCTACATTATCAAAGAGAGGTGTATGTGTGGACAAGTGATTTATCCTTCAGTGTTGAGTTTGAGGAGAGCTTGGTGTTGCAGGGCAGACATTTGTGCTTAACCGGAACTGTAATCAGGCATTTGGAGATGCTATTCTTTCAGTTCATTTCTTCTGAATTGTAGTTTGAATCTTATTGTAAGTTAGTGAGACTTCCCTGAGGCTTGTAGCCTTTCGAGCAAATATTATTTGAGCAGTGAGCTCTAGGCAGTGTGCCTAAATGCATGTGCATTCCCCATTGTAATATTTTCAAATATTACTACAGAGTATCATCTTACTATGGGCAGGTTCCCACTGTGGTTTTTCCCTTAACTGGATTTTCCACGACAAAATCTTGGTGTTGTGTGTTGTGCTTTCAATTTGCCTATATGTCTTATTGTTGTTGTTTGTTAGATTTGTTTATGCTGGTTAAGTTTGTTATTCCGGTGAGTTCAATTCATTATGTGCGAAGCATGGGATTAGAAAACAATTATCTGCTCCTAGAACCCCTCAACAGAATAGAGTTGTTGAGAGGAAGAACATAATTGTTTTGGATGTTGCAAGGATTGTGCGGATTGAAGGGAATGTTCTGAAGATCTACTGGAGAGAAGCTACTAGTACTGATGTTTACACATTCAACAAAGTTCACATCAAAGGTGGTCCTGATAAGACCTCTTATGAGTTATGGTTTGGTCATGTTCCTACTGTGAGATATTTCAGAGTATTTGGTAGCAAATGTTATATCAAGAGAGATGAAGACATAGGAAAGTTTGATGCTAGAAGTGATGAAGGTATCTTCTTGGGATATTTTACAAAGAGCAAGGCCTACCGGTGCTACAATAAAAAACTGAGAAAGATTGTAGAGAGTGCAAATGTGAAGGTGGATGAGAACCTTGGGAAAGAGATTAGAGCATGTGGTTATGATGATGGTCAACATAATTTTTTAATGCCTAAAAGCCTAACCAAAATGATCCGGTAGAGATTGTGACTCCGGATGTTGCTGGCGAAAGAGTGCAAGACCCTGAAAACTAGAACAATCAGAAGACTCTGAAGTATGTAATATTCAATCATTCTGAAAATCAGGTTATTGGTGATAAAAATAAGGGTGTGATGACTTGAAAAAGGTTAGTTGCTAAAGAAGTATGTTTGATTTCCAAAGTTGAACCTAAAGATGTTGCTAAAGCTTGTAAAAATGAAAGTTGGATGGGAGTTATGGAAAAAGAACTAAATTAGATTAAAAAGAATAACACTTGGGAACTTGTGGTTAGACCTAAGGATAAGAATATTATTGGTACTAAATGGGTATTCAAAAACAAACTGAATGAAGTCGGTGAAGTTGTCAAAAATAAAGCTAGACTAGTCTACAAAGGATAGTCAGAACAAGAAGGAATTGATTATGAGGAGATGTTTGCCCCGATTGCTAGACTTGAAGTTGTGAGACTATTGTTAGACTGTTTGCCCTGATTGCTTTCTTATATTTTTTATTAAGGAAAAACAAGTTTTTAAGGGACCAAAAACCCTATACAAGATAGGTTTTAGAAGGACCTGCAACCCGAACCGAAAGATAAACTTGAAAGTCCACTCAAAGAAACAGAACACAAAAGAGACTCGGCATAGCCAATCAAAAGAAGGGGAACATCATAATAAGAAAGACCCCCACCATAAACCAGCTTGCTACAAAAAACCAGCAGCCCCAACCCAACCAAGAAGGATCAAGAATTTGTCCTACCCTTGTGGGATCGAAGGGTCATATCAAAAGAGGACTGGGACAATTTAGATTTTTTACTTTTAACAGTAATCCATCCCCCCTCAACCCTAGCAACATCCTTTTGCCAAGAGGATGGGTTCAGAATAGAGGACCTTCCATCATTAGGAGGAATAGAGCCAACATCTAGAGAGGCAGGGACAATAGAAATCGGAGAATCAGACAAAGATCCAGCAGCAATCTGGGACGCAGTAGGGTCATCCATCGAGGAAGAAGATCCAACATTTTTCAAACGATCAGTCGGGATGCCACCGCAAGCATCCACACACTCCTGAGGCAAGCCAACACCAGAAACAGAGGCAACAATGAGAGGCTCAATACCATCGACCTGAGGAACCTGTGCCACCACTTGGGAGAAGCTTTTCTTTTTAACAAAATAGTGTTCAGAGGAGGGACCCTTATTGTTTTCTTATGTTGCTTTTTAAGATTTCAAGGTATATCAGATGGATGTCAAATTTGTCTTTTTGAATGGTGATCTTGAGGAAGAAATATACATTGAACAACCCGATTGGTGAGTTGGTGTTGCTCCTCTGATGGAGTAGTCTATGTTTTGGGGAGAGAGGTTCATGTTTCTTTTTTGGAGAGTTTGGTTTTCTATTTTGTGAACTTTGGCATTGTTGTCAAAGGGGGAGAGAGATCATGTGAAAAACTACTTTCTAAGTCTTGATCTTGGAGGTAGTTTGATGGAAATATCTTCTTTTATTTGCATTGATTGTTTTTCACATTCATATGTTGCCATCAATGCCAAAGGGGGAGATTGTTGAATATTGTCGGTCATTGTTGTTGCTAGGATATATTGTTGTCATTCATGTCAACATATTCTTGTGTATTGTTCTGGCGTTTGCAGATTGGGAAGATTTTCTGATTCGGCTTGTAGTGTTGGTTTGTTGATCACTATTTTGCAAAGTTTGGTATATCCTCCAATATATTTCGTTGTGATCAGATTCGGTGTTGAGCTTTTGGGATATTGTTTGGATGATATTGTGTGTCTTCATTTTTAGTTGGATTGTGATTTGGTGCTCCACACGTTATCTTTCTTCGTGACAGTTGTTGATTGGTTGTGCTCTTGAGCTTTCAGATGTTGATCGATGGAGAATTGATAAGTTGTGTTGGTGCAATTGTTCCTGATGATTCTAACGTGCTTGTTGGTTTTTCCTAGTGGTGTCCTATTTGTTGGGGTGATCCGCATTGATTGTTGTGCAAGTTTTTGGTGATTTTCATCAACCGATATTGATTTTCGTGTTATGCGATATTTCTGGTGGTGTAGCGTGTTGGGGTTGATCTTGGCATGATATTCGGTGGAGTTATGTGTTTGGGAATTTGATTTAGGACCATGTTATGCTATGTAAATTATTATATTGGTTCGGTGGTCGATCTTTGTATCGTGTGATGTAATTTTGTAATTATGAGTTTAGGGTTGAGGGTTTAGCCAACCTTGTTATCAAGGTTGATGAATTGTATATATAGGTGATATAGTCATGTAGTTTGGGCGTTGTGGTGCCTGCATTATCAGAGAGAGGTGTATGTGCAAACAAGTGATTTATCCTTCAATGTTGAGTTTGATGAGAGCTTGGTGTTGCAAGGAAGACATCTATGCTTAACTGGAACTATAATCAAGCATTTGGAGATGTTATTCTTTCTTATCATTTCTTCTAGATTGTAGTCTGAATCTTATTGTAAGTTAGTGAGACTTCCCTGAGGGTTGTAGCCTTTCAAGCAAATATTATTTGAGCAATGAGCTCTAGGTAGTGTGCCTGAATGTGTGTGCATCCCTCATTGTAATATTATTTCATATACTATTGCAAAGTATCATCTTACTATGGGTAGGTTCCCATCATGGTTTTTCCCTTAACCGGGTTTTCCACATCAAAATCTTGGTGTTGTGTGTTGTGATTTCAATTTGTCTATCTGTCTTATTGTTGTTGTTTGTTAGATTTGTTTATGGTGGTTAAATTTGTTATTTTGGTTAAGGATTGTAGATGATTTGCACATCAAATCCTTATACTATGTCTGCCTTGGATTGCAATCCAAGTTGGGCTCCATCAACAATGCTTGAATTAATCTTAGTAAAACACTCCACAAGGAACCCTTTATTCTCCATGCATTTTACAAATGCAAGATTCTCTCCTTCACAAGAGTAAAATTTATTCATTATGCAGGAAAAATGATTATTTGATGCTAATTTATTAAGAGCAAGGAGCTTTTTAATGACCATAATTCAACTTTTCTAATTAGAGCTTGGTTGTGATACTACTCTTGCTAGGGTTGTAGATGATTTGTGCATCAAATTTTTATACTATGTCGGACTTGGATTGCAATCCAAGTTCGGCTCCACCAACAATGCTTGAATAAATCTTAAAACGCTCCACAAGGAATCGTTGATTCTCTACACATTTTACAAATGCAAGAAATAGGAACTGGTATAATGATTCTCTCCTTCACAAGAGTAAATTTTATTCATTATGCTAGAAAATAATTATCTGATGCTAATCTGAGTTTGCATGAAAATCTAGGAAGTGAACTACATAGTGTAATTAATTTTGTCTTGCCACCTCCCTATAAATTCAACATGTGATGGACAAAAAAATATAAATAAGATTATAAGAGAGTAGAAATAGAGATGGGCATCAATTTTTTTTTACTTACATGTTCTTTGTAATTCCTTTTTTTTATTGAAATAATGCAAAATAATAAATATACAATGAAAGTCAATAAAAGGACTGCCCACAGTAGCAGCAAATATCAAACAGAATAGCAGCCTAAACTAGTGAATAGAAGCAAGAAAAGATACTAGAGACCCTTAATCATACAAAAACTTAGAATAGCAGATACCTATACAAACATAACAACAATTTAAACAAGAGAACCAAAGCCAAAAATCTATTACAAGACCTTAGACATAGCCCAACTCTTGAAAAGAAAAAGCTGATTACAATTTGAAGAAAAAGATTTGCAAATGAGAAGATTGCAGAAGACTCCAGGCTTACAATCTAAATTTGAAAGTGTTGCAACTAAGTGGAGCTGAAGAAGACTTTGTCATAAAACTTTGGAGAATTTTAATTTGTAATTCCTTTGTCTTTTTTCTTGGCAAGGGGATTCTAGAAACCTCACCTTGTCATACCATACTCTACGACATTGGGGAAGCCGCTAGGGTGGGTGAGAGGAGGCAACTATGGGGGACCATATTCTATGGGCGAGTGGAAAACAATTGTATCAATTGTGGCACCCAACCCTTTAGAAAGTAAGGGGCCCCATAGAATTGTAGGTTATCTTTCGTGCACTCCCTCCAGCAACTTGGGTTCCCCTTCCCCAAGCATGCACATCCTCATAGGGCCTTCCCCAGTAGGGGAGATTATAGGAAAATAAGAAAGAATTGACTACGTAACTCAAGGACGCGTCCACGACCTAAAAACCCCTGTCTCAATCCCAAGGACATTTCGAGGACTTGGGGACGACCAAGAGACATTTCCCCATTGTCCCCAAAATGTGGGAATTTGTTGGGGACATCCCGAAAATGGAGGGACTTTAGCCCCAGTCGTGGGGGACGTTCGTACATCCCAGGGACGGAGGGGGACAACTAGGACTTCCCCAATCCGTCCCAAGGACGTGATTTTTGCCCCAGCCATGGGGGGCGTTCGTACATCCAAAGGATGAAGGGGGACAACTGGGGCGTCCCCAATCCGTCCCGAGGACGGTTGGGTACATCCCAGGGACGAAGGGGGACAACTGGGACTTCCCCAATCCGTCCCGAGGACGTGACTTTTGCCCCATCCATGGGGGGCGTTCGTACATCCAAAGGACGAAGGGGGACAACTGGGGCGTCCCCAATCCATCCCGAGGACGGTTGGACGTCCCCCACAACTGGGGTTAGTTAAAAACATTTAAAATGTCATTTTTAAACTATTATTTGTCCTAATGTGGGCCCCAAATTATTTGTCCAAAATCGTTCCAATTATTTGTTAGGAATTGCATGTAGAAAATATCAATCAAATGCAAACAAAATGTTGCCCCCTAAAACCCCCACGAGGGCACTACCCTTGGACCCCACCATGTACTACAACAGGGAGTGCGCCAGGGGCACTGCCCCTTGACCCCATCTTGAGGGTGCTGCCTCCAAACCCTCGTTGAATAATTTGGAAGGAAATTGCACCAATAAAAGTGGAGAAAATTTAACTTCCAAATCTGTTTAAGCTCCATATAACAACATTATTTAAAATTTAAAAGGCAACAATATTAAATTATTAATATAAGTCTTGACTATGTGATAATTCATAATATCGTTACCATATTCCATGTTTGACTATACAATATATTTAAAACTTTAAAAAGGAATGATATAAATATTTCATCTCTTACCACATGATATTCATATATTTAAAGGGAAGAAGGATATGCAATACGCACGATAAAAATAAATATTTATGGCGATAATTGTTTAAGTAGAGCAATCAAATTTTCAGCAAATCAAACAAGTGTTGGCATATTGACAATGAATTTTCAATTATGAATGCATATTGAGTATTGACAATGAATTATGAATTATGAATGTATATTGAGTATTGACAATGAATTTTGAACACAAATGTGGTATTTTAAGATTCTACATATAGTTGCTTTATCCATGTTTTCATATGAATATAATTTATATATATGCTTTATCTATTTTTCATATGAAAATTTAAATTTCCCTATATATTTTAAATTTTCCCTATATTTTATATAGTTGTCCCCTTTGTTGTCCAAGAAACTCGTCCCCTGTCGTCCTCATCCCGAAAACTTTGGGTAACATAGAGAATTGAAGTTTGCAATGAAGAATTTATGGAATATGGAATTTCAAATATGTATCGAGAAGATTTAATTACGTGTGTTCTTTGTTGACTCTTATGATTGCATAAGAATTTTCTTTTTAATTTCAATGGAATTCAATAGCACATTGTCTGGTATAATCTTAAACGGCTTGTTTACATGTTGATTTAAGAATCACTCAACTTTTGATTTAAGAATAGACCCACTAATCTGAAGTTGATGGTAAAGTTGTGAGTATTACATTAAAAGCTTAGAAATATTATTCATAAACTGCAAACACATTCAATATGTAATTGTATACCATTGTATAATTAATGATATCCGATTTCCACAACCCATAATAATAAGCTGTAGGTTTTTTGGAATTAGATTGCATTTTCATTTTTGCATCAACATTTCGGATCACACTATGTGATCCATCATCAGGATAGTAGAGAGATAGTAGAGAGAATTACATATCATCAGGATATGTAATTCTATACCACTATATAATTAATGATATCCGATTTCCACAACCCATAATAATAAGCTGTAGGTTTTCTGGAATTAGATTGCGTTTTCATTTTTGCATCAACATTTCGGATCACACTATGTGATCCATCATCAGGATAGTAGAGAGAGTTACACTAAAAGCTTAGAAATATTATTCATAAACTGCAAACAAATTCAATATGTAATTGTATACCGCTGTATAATTAATGATATCCAATTTCCACAACTCATAATAATAAGCTGTAGGTTTTCTGGAATTAGATTGCGTTTTCATTTTTGCATCAACATTTCGGATCACACTATGTGATCCATCATCAGGATAGTAGAGAGCTAGGAATCATATGATGACAAATTGTAAATTAGAACAATACTAAAAAGAAGAAGAGGAGAGAGGAAGCTTGGCACGGAATAGTAGTATACGCTAACAACATACACATTATAATTGCATATAGCTAAGTTTGCAAACTCTCAGTTCAAACTGTAACTACACATTAATACAAAGGCATGTTAGTAACATACACGAGAAGGTAAGTTGAAGAAATGAATACATTTCCAACGCCCCCTAAAACCCCCACGGATTATTAAAAATTATTATTCCCGACATTACAAAACGTATATATATATATATTGCACACATTATTCCTAGTTACCATCACTAGGAAAACAAGAATATCTGACCTACATTCAAGGATTTATCTGGAGTAACAGCAGACCTTCCACACATTTTCCGTTATGAATAATATATAGGAGAATTCATAATGTAAGGGTGCATGTTCTGCGATATCCATCACCCACAACAGCACATAATTAACGAATTGTTCTTTGCAAAAAACGGTAGTTTCAGCACTTAAATGTTTAGATTTAATGCTCTGCCGCTCAAATTACAATGCACTTCACGATTTCATCTACCACAATCCCTAAAAATAAAGTGCAATTTTTAAAAGTTTTCATACGAGATGCACACTTTGGTTTTGGTACTTTCAGATTACTGATGACGTTGTGCTGCACGGACTTCCAATCTCTCAATTGATAGGAAAGGGTGTGTTAGATCAATCATCAAAAGAAGCATGCAAGTGTTGCAGAGTCAATTACTTGCCACACAGTTTGCATGTTGCACCAAGGAGATATCCTATATTATAGGTGCAGGATTCTTAGTAGGCATTGATCAAGATAGTTCGGCATCAAATTGATGTTCATACTGCATGAACAAGTACATCGATTAAAGGCCGATGTTTGACTTAAGTTGATTGATACCATAGTCAGTTGACCTGTTCGCAGGGTATAGTAGTTTCACCAAAGAGCTCGATATTTGATATTCGTTTCTATCAAATTTACTTGTAGGTGAAAAGTTCCTATAACACCTCACTAGAATCTCTTCAAATATCTAATCATTTCCTTCCTGACCTTGGTCAGAGTCTGCAATGTTCACATTCTAACTCTTTTTGTCTCTTTCTCATTTTAAATAGTGTTTCTGTGCTACTTTCTGTGTTACAGTTTCGGTTGTATTGGTTGTTAGCACTGACAGGTATAGCACAAGTAAATTCCAGACCTTATAATAACAACCAACCACAAATTACACTGAAAGCATGCGGCAATAAAATCCAGAACACAATCTGAACACATGCCAATGGAAGCTACCAGTAGCAAAAACAACCATAACAAAAGTAGAATGAAACTTCTAAATTCCCACATATTGATTAAATAAGACAAAAGATCAATTGCATTGCAGATTCCAACCAAATTGAAAAAATAGTTTATCAGATATTGGAAACGTTCATTTTCTGTAAAACTCCAGCAACCTGAACTATAAATGTCCTGAAGCCCATTCATTAGAGAGAGACCTTGACCTGCAGCTCAAGAGCTCAAAGGTCCCATTGACTCAAAGGATAAAGGTCCTTCATAAAAAGAGTGCCTTCCCCCAGCACCTGAAGGTCTTGCCTCCCCGAAGTGCCCAAAGCCCTTCAATCTACTAATTAATAGCATAAAAAATCCATTCTAAAGGCCCTTTATAAGAGGTTAATAGTCAAGCTCTCCAGACAAAACTACTCAGCCACCTTAACTTTCTTGTGTAAGGTATGATCTTTTTGCAGAATAATTAGAAATGGCATAACGACCTTCTGTTGAGCAGCTTTAAATTTAATTTGCAAGTTGTGGCAGCAGAGAGTAAGGCAAAATTATCCTATAGATAGAAAAGGTTTCATTAGATGAATCTACAAGCCTCTGAACACTTAAAAGCTTTCCTCCTCCCCAGACCTCCATCAAGAGAAGATCCTTTGGATCCTTGACCTTCTCCTGTTGATCAAGAGCATACATAAGTGCCCTAAAGACCTCATCCTTGACCTAAAAATTGAGTGCATAAATGCCCTCACGTTGGGCAAGTGCCTCCCAACTACTTCTCATCAAGAGCATAAAAGTCCTAAAGGCCCTTTCCTCAACGACCCTTCATTGGAAGAGTGCCTCTCATAGGTGCCTAAAGGCCTTCGATCTATTGACTGAGAGCATAAATGCCATAAAAAGCTCTCCACCCTAAAGGCCCTTATAAAAGGTTTGTCTTCTCGAAACAAAACCACCGGGCCAACTTGAGTTACAATATAAGGCATGGTCTCTTCGAACAATCAAGGGGAATGGGATAATGAGCTTAAGTTGAGCAGCTTTAATTTTTTAAATGCAAGTTGCAAATTATGGCAGAAGAGGTAAGGTGAGTTTGACCTAATGAAAGGGAACCTTTAGTCGTTTTTTGTGTGACAGAAAGACTTGGACATAAGCTATTTATAAAAACGCAAAGCCCAACCCTTTCTACAGAAAGAACATCCACAGTCAAATATTCAGAACTACGTAATATATAATGTTAGTGTCACTTATAGAGTCTTAGCATATAGGATTATACTTCGCATTCATATGGTGGCCATCCACCACTATGTCACTCTCCTCCCCAAGGGCTTTGACGATCATACCAACAGAATCTATGGCCCGTCTTATTGAAGAGCTGGTTTTATGAGTCCTTGCAAAATCTTTTCATTGGTTGGATTGTTTTTCAAAAATTTGTACAGCAACTATTTCCATTAATCTGAAGACAGATGACGTGCAACCCTGGAAATGTAATCCTGTTTACCCTCCTCATACATTTCAAGTTCGCTACAAGTAGAATAAATGTTCATAACAATCTGTCATTCTTCAGATTTCTAGTAGATCCCATCACTGGACAAAAAAATGCTTGGAAAGCAAAAAACAAACATAAGTGATATATCTCTACATAAAAAGGCTAGGAAACCTACCAAGCTTCAAGAAGTGCTCTTAAATTTCAAAGTAAAATCAAACATCTGTGATACGAGGAAGAAATACCAAACTAATTGCTTTTTGAACAATGTCCAACGACAAATGTAACAGAAATTCAAATAACCAACAGCTGAAGGAGACCTTAAACTTCGACCACCATGGATAGCAAAATAACACATAGAAGGCAACCACAAAATAATTAAGGAAAGAGAAAATTCCACAATGAAGCACCTAACGCATGTCCAATAGAGCTGACAAAGGCAATCTAGGAGGATTTACCATTGCAAAAGCGTATAGGCAGAACCATCAACAAATGACCTGGAGAATCAAAACAAGTAACAAGGAAACCAAACAGAGTTCTGCTTTGTAAGTGTAGCATAACAAGCAGCAATTAGAACGTAAAGGCGGAACCATCTGAATACACAAAGCATGTGAGACCATAAGATAGTGGGATAGACAATAATTGTAAACTACAGAGTTTCCTCATCCTTGAATGGACTAAATTTTAAATCCAATAGAAGAAAAACCCACAACAAAGAGCATTTTTAAAAAGTATACAAAGCATTGCCATTTCTGTGTTCACGATAAAAACCAATATCTTGTCATCCAAGAAACCATTGCATGTGTAAGCACTAGATGAGAAATAAGCTATGGCATTTTTTATTTCTATCTGAATGCCATTAACATTGGCTGTAGATTCTCTTTCACCTACCATTATGTGGTTGGCCTGCAGGATGAAAGTTTGGCATTTGTGTGTATCTTGTAAATAGAGCATATAAATTCTAATCCATGAGGTAGAAAACACTTTGCCAAACATTTCAGTTGGAGTTAAAATTTTGTGAGGCAGTTTTCTTTTTGACAAAAAAAATGGGAAAAGGCTTTTCCTGAAATGGGTAATTGTCTCTGAAATGAAGTTCAAATTTTGTGAGGCAGTTTTTCTTTTTGACAAAAAAAATGGGAAAAGGCTTATGTTTCCTGAAATGGGTAATTGTCTCTGAAATGACAATTTTAGAAGTTTGGCAGATCAGAAATCAGTAAGTAGTTGTGTTTGTGTTTGTGTTTGTGTATCTAAATAATTTACATTCATAAAGCATGGAATAAATAAAATAGATTCAGAAAAAGAGAGGAAAAACTTGAACATAATCCTCACACAGTGAAATATACATAAAGCATTGAATAAATAAAATAGAAAAACAATTCAGAAAAAGAGAGGAAAAACTTGAACATAACATTTAAATATTAAATTTTATTTAAACAAACATAATAATCAGAAGTAGAAGACCATATAAGTACAGAAATAGAACTTGTCTTGGCATATTAGTGAAAGAATTATACTTACCAAACAAGAAAGTGAAATATCTAGTAAAAAGAAAGATGCCGAACAGTGCTTTATAATAATTTTTTTCTAAAACAGTAGATATTAACTTCTGAAATCATTACGGTTCCACCACATTTTCCTGTTATTAACTTCTTGCAAGATTTTGAGTGGGGCAAACCCAGTCACACACAAACAAAGGTTTCTCATGTCACAAACACAGGAAATGGCCAAGAAATTCTTCGCCAGCAATTTTGTGAAGAAATTTTTTTCTAAATATTCCTTAGTCATACCATACACATTTGACCATACAGTATATACCAGTTATACAACACATTTTAAAGACCTTGCTTTTATAAAACAAGCAAAAAACTTGAAAAATACAAATACTTTGTTATTTACAAACAACCTCGTAAGGATTCTACTTCCTAAAAGCACACACACATTTTAGAGACCTTGCTTTTATAAAACAAGCAAAAAACTTGAAAAATACAAATACTTTGTTATTTACAAACAACCTCATAAGGATTCTACTTCCTAAAAGCATACAGTAGATATGCTAAAAGACCTGTTCAACAAGAAATCAATGAAACCAGACATTACAGATATAACAATCAGAGAAAGAAATTCCATCATCAATGGCAGCAGTTGGGAAGTCACTCACACTCATATCACAAGTAGTGTACTTTTGGGGATATTCATAATCAAGGCAAGAGAAAAATATATTTCCTTGTAAATCTGTTGTATTAAGAAAAACCAAAGCATTTTAACAAAAACAGAGGTTTTCTGAAAAAAAATGGCCATTTAATATGTGATCAAAGGGTGACTGTAATTATATGAATGAAAAAAGTATCTGATATCCCTACACTCTTGGTTTAATAAGGACAAACACATATTAACAATCCCATGGAGCATAGGTGGCTTTCCAGCAACAAAATTAGATGAAATTACATATAAAGAACTTTGTTTTTAGGGCTTTCATTTGTAAAGGCAATAAAAGAAAATTGTGAGACTGTTGACAAGCAGACATCTACTACCCAGATAATAAAGTCATTCCAAAAAAATCAATTCAAATTTAAGGATATGTAGAGCACCATCCATGAAAAAGAACATTTATTGCACCAAGCATTGGCTTGGCTTGGTGACCAATGAAATAGTAATTGACCATCAATAGCAAGAACACTAGTGCCAAAAGTAAACAGTAACCATACTTGGTGAATACTAATATGAACCAGAAGTTTAGACTATGAACAACTTATTGATAAACATGCAAGAAAGTCCCCAGAAGAAGTGGGAGTTTAAAATCCTTTAGAAGCAAAAGCTAGAGGCAGAGTTTTATCATTAAATTTGGAAAAGTTTATCTTTAGCTTTGGCAAAGTTTATCTCCATGTCATCAGCAACTCTCATACAAATCTCCTAGCCAAGTTCACATTAATCAAAATTGCATAAAATGCATCTAATTTTAGAAACAATGTTTACTACTTTTACTTCTTCAATGATGGCTTAAAAGTACCTTATATAACTTGTACGAAATTGTACTTCAAGTCCAATTAATAGCTAGTGATATTTTGGGGCAACGTCTACCCAGCACCTAAAATTTACCATTGACCATGTTTAATAACTAGTTAAAAAAGAAAAACATGTTATATTTTAATTTTTAATGATTTAAAAACACTATCAAATGATAAATTTGGGTGCTGCATAGACAACGGTATATTTTAGATAATGTCTTAATCCCAAAACATCCTTTTAGCAAATTTCACCATTACACCACATTGACTCGACAACTGTTTAAAAAAAAAGTTATGATTATGATCCACATGTACTTAAATCATTTGAGTGGCCTAAATAATGACATTTTTGCTCATGTACGGAATTTGAAAAGTCTTTAAGCAAAGTTATCTTTTAAACAAAAGAATAAAAAGAATTGTTTATTTCTTCACTTATTTTTAATAAAAAAAAATAGTACAATATAGCCGTAACCAAATCTCTATAAATGACCTACTTAAATGTAAAGACTATAATACTGCAGAAGAGTTGAGAAGCAGCATCTCCCATAACAAAGATGATACAGAAACAATTCCCAAGTCCTTAGAAATTCCTACTACTACAGGCTTTAAAAACGAGGGGAAAAAAGAAATGGAACCCAAAAAGCAAAGCAAACAAGAAGGACATAATGAATTGTAAAACAATATTAGTCAGAAACACTTATTGTTGCAAAATTATATGTATGTTTCACTTTATTCTTTAGGAATTTGTCTTCCATTATCTTTTCATTACACTTGGTATGCAAAATTGTGTTCTCTAATAGATGAAGAAAAATCATTGAATCTCATTATCATCTGTGTTCAGATTTCCATATTGTTTGGTTGACTGAATTTAGTACAATAAACCTGATATTTTATATGTTTAGCATTTTCAATTCAATAACATTCTAGTTTTTCGGGATATTTTTTATTTATAATTTTAATATCTATGAATACATATGTTGTTTCCTTTTTTTTTAAAGTGATGTTTCTATTTCAAGAACTGTTTATCTGTTTCGGATGAAACAACTAGCATAGCAGACACGGATCAAAATATGTTGAACAACAAAACAAGTCCATTAGCATAGTGCAGAAATGGATCAAAATATGTTGAACAACGAAACAAGTCCATGTTCAGAATAAGATTAAAAAGAACCAAATGAACACTTTATCTAATCATAGCAATCTCTAAAACTATACGTACCACCTAATTTAATTCTTTATCTAATCATAGCAATCTCTAAAACTATACGTACCACCTAATTTAATTACAAAACCAACCTAACCCATTAGAGCCGCAAGCAAATGAACACTTAATCTAATCATAGCAATATATCATAGCAATCTAAAGCCATACATACCACCTAATTTAATTACACAACCAACCTAACCCATTAGAGACACAAGCGAATGAACATTTACTCTAATCATAGCAATATCTAAAACCATACTTACCACCTAATTTAATTACACAACCAATCTAATCATAGAAATCCCTACAACCATACTTACCACCTAATTTAATTACACAACCAACCTAACCCATTAGAGCCACAAGCCATTCCAAGGTAGAATATGAACCCAAGCATCCCAATAAGCAGTTAGCATATGACAATAATAGGCATTTCCAATAATGGTAATCTAAAAGGAATTGCAGGAGTTATCCATACAACATATCGAAATATTCAATCCCTGTCTAGTATCATCAGTTTGTATCCTTTTATGTTCAAAAAATCCCAGCCTTCTTTTTTATATTTTAAAACCTGAGTTTGTATACTGAAAGACCTAAGCTTCTAAAGTATGTCCCATTGTCCTTGCATGTGAATAAAAATGGAACAAATTTGCTAAAATAACTAGCATCTACACATAAAGTTGTTTCAGAGTTTACATATAGCCTCGTATAAATATTAAATAACTGCTAGCAAATAGGGTTTAGAAAATATATACATTTCAATATTTCCATTAAAAGCATCACAGAATCTATTCATTAATTTTTTCCAGCTTATCAACATCCATAAGTTTTCGATATAATCTTTCCAAGATTAAATCCCACTGTACCTATCATAGTACTCAAATAAATGACCTGAACTGAACAATAATTGGTGTTTCTCTGAGTTTTTGGGGGTGGGGAGCAGGGTTTTAGGGATGACAAAAAAGTTCACACTATAGGAACAGCAATGGAACTGCTATTAAAATAAAGTATCCATGTCCTTTACGACAGATTAAGAAACTCATATTTTCTTAATATTTTCAACATTAAATCCCACTGTACCCATCATAGTACTCAAATAAATGACCAAAGAACACTGAACTGAACAATAACTGGTGTTTCTCTGAGTCTTTGGGGGTGGGGAGCAGGGTTTTAGGGATGACAAAAAAAATCACAGAATCTATTCATTAATTTCTTCCAGCTTACCAACATCCATAAGTTTTCTATATAATCTTTTCAAGATTAACTCAAATAAATGACCTGAACTGAACAATAACTGGTGTTTCTCTGAGTTTTTGGGATGGGGAACAGGGTTTTAGGCATGACAAAATATTTCAGACTCTAGGAACAGCAATGGAACTACTATTAATTTAAATAAAACATCCATATCCTTTACGACAGATTAAGAAACTCATATTAGATGGAGGAGGTGGTAGATGACCTCAGTAATAACTTTGTTTTTATCCAATCAAGCATAAAATAAGATTAAGCAGAGTATGACAGAATAACCAGCAGCAGAGAGTCAATCAAATTAACTTTTCTGAAGATAAATCTAGAAGAAAATTTGACCATCATAGTTAAAAACATTTACACAGTGGTAAATTATTTTTTATTGCAAAAATCGATAAGTATTTAATTTCCAGAGATTTTGATGGGAAAAACAAAATACAGAAGGTAATGGCATGTATTTGGTAATAAAGGAGGTTTGACCAACATAGAGACCAGCAGGTCAAGGATGTTGACACACAAAAAAGTTCAGAATTAAGAAAACAGAAAAAACAAAAATACCTTGTGGCAGGACGCCTGAATAAGAATTATAGCCGATCTCCATATTCCGCAGACTCTGCAACCTCCCTCCCAAGCTCTGGCGGAATAGATCCCGTGATCGAATAGCTCCTTGCATATTAGAGGAAATGCAACTGCAAATATAATGGATGTATAGCTCTGCCCTCCTCAGTACCCCATTCGAAATTCAGAATACCATGAAAATTGAAATTCTAAAAACTCCAAATACAAAAACTGAATAAAAACATAAGAGGATCCTACGCAAACAAAAAACAAATAGAACAGGGAACAATCTGAATAAAACCCAGAAACATGACAATCACACGCAAACAAGAAAAAATAGAATGGGGAACAATCTGCGCCTGATTTTCAAATGAATTGCCTATAAATAGAGGAGGTGAATGGTACTATTTCAAACGGTAATCTAGACAAATAATGGCCAATTCCATCTATGTCGTCTATTTCTGATCATTCTCATGGCTATAATTTAAGTACCGTTGAGGCACTTTCGGCTTTAAAACTCTTGAATTCAAAAAAAAAAACATTGAAAAAAATTCCAGATTCCCGTTGAGGCATTCTGGAACAAATCTGGAACAAATCCAGGGTACCGTTGATTAAGGTTTTTTTTTAATTCTCCTTGTACAGATTGGAACTTTAACTTTTTTGTTTATGCTTTTTTTTAATGATTGGTTCTTATGAATATTTCAAATTGTATGGCATATTAGTATATTAAGAAATAATCTTAATTCATTTAAATCAATTTAAGATATTCTTTAAGAGAAATCGATGTGTTAGATTGTCTTACATTGAATGATAAGAATTTTAATGTCTTGAATTTCTAATGTTAGCTGATCAATTAAGGAGCCATGTAATTAAATGCTTCATTTTATTTCTGTGCAATTCTACAAATTATTATATGTGGTTTAGTTAAATCAAGTTGAACTATCTTAGAGAGATTTTTACATTTTAAGAAGTTTTAATCAAGTTATATTTTACTTTAAGTTTGAATTCATTTTGAAATTCTTCATCTTCTTTATATTATATAAAAATTGGACAAATACATATTTTAATTTAGTTTAGTCAGATTCAATTTACAAAATATTTTTAGAATATTTGTCTATAGAAGAAAGTCATCTAAAAAGCTAACGAATTTTAAATTAGATTAAAAATCTATCTAATAGTCCATTTAGTCAAATTGGAAATCATATTCCAAAATCTAGGTTTGGAGCTACTCTAGTGATCCAATTGAAAATCATTTCCAAAATCTAGGTTATTCCTTAGTTTAATCAATCTTTATTCCATGGATCCTTGTCATTAATTAATTTAATTCGGTTAATATGTGTTAGGCTTAGCATGGTATTTTGTGAAATGAGGTCTAATGAGCTTTCACTAGAGTGCTAGTAGGCATAATTACATCGTGTGAACTATAGAAAAGTGTGAGATGGTGACATACATCTTTCTTACATGTTGAATTCATTTGGTTGGCATGACAAATCCTGCTTAATTCATCTCATGCATCATACCCCGTTTATTGCTTATGTTGTTAATATTTGGTACTAGACAAGTAAGAAGGTGCAATGAGAATGAGTCCTAATGAATTGATTGCCATCAATATCCTTCCAATCAATGTAGAATCATGCAAAATTACTAGTGTTTAACATACCCCCAAGTCCAACAATAGAAAATATTAGTGAGCTAGGTGTAAGTTCTATAGTTGTCTACAATTTCTAACTACCTAGATCTAAAATCAATATAAACTATTTGGAAAGTCAAAATAAATTTAAGCAAGCAATTTGTGAAAGTCAAACCCAAAGACGAATCTGTTTGAAATGAAATCAAACTTATTTAATGACCATTCTTTATCCAAGTACCGTGGCATAAATTCTTAGCCAAGTTTGGTTGTATACAAAACTAAAAACAAAAAGAAATAGAAGAAAACTCCATGTCAAGAGGGTTCTCATAATTTGTGTTATTTTAAAAGATGTGCTCTAACAAATCGTAAATCTATTCAAACCAAAATATAATGTGTTTCACATTTAGAATGCCTTAGAGGAAAATAAAGGAGAAACATCTAGCACTTTATATTATTTATGTAGTGTCACTTCAAAAGGCCAATCTTATGATAGAATATACATTCTAGTTACAAGCACTCATATCTTTCATTTGAGAAGTTATTAAAGTAGAAGGGTCTTGTTAAAGACAATTACTATTATCTTGATGCATGTGAGATAAATATTTTTTGTAATATATCATTTAGACAAACTACGAATCATATATAACAAATAGAACTAATTACCAATAATAAAATGGTGGCTTGATATATTTAAAAAGAGGCAAATTCATGGGTGAATTTTTGAAGAGGCCCAAAGTACAAATGTGTAAGCCACCCCACTAGTGTGTTGCACCACCTAATAAAGAATCTAAAAATTTGGACTCAAATTATGACCCACCTTGTTATTCAAGGATGTCTACTTGTAAGGATGAAGCTCTAAGATTATCCAATCACCTACTTAAATTCTATGCTCTATCTTATGTTGATTCATTGGCTATTTTATGTAGTTCTACATCTCTGCCTTATTATCCTTAAAGACCTTGAGAACTTCCTCCCATTTGGCAAGGGAATTTTCACCTAGTTTGATCTTTGAAGAATTGGAATATAAGTAGCCAAAGGTAGGGGATGACTATTGAGGGTTTCATTTGGGGATCACCTTTGAGGCATTGTGATAAATGGCATTTTACTACCACTCAACAAGAGGCAATCTCCTAGAGTCCATTGTCTTTATCACTTAGACATAATATAATGTAGCTAGGTTTCAAGTGTTGGTATTTTGGTATGGTTTTGTCATTGATGTCAACACCTACTAAACACTTATCAACTCTAGCACTTTGGAGAATCAACAACATTCACCGACAAGCAAGTGACTTATGCACAGTCACTGGTATCTGGTACACCGGCAGGATATAATGATCACCGACACTTGGAAGGGCATGGAAAACACTTGGTTATGTCGAAGACATCATGTGGACACCTTGTCTTGGAGTTTTGTTAATTGGCATATTCGTATTTGAATATTTGTTGTTACCGGCAAATAGGTCCAGGTTACACTGGCAAGTTTATCTTTTCCAAATCAGCATGGCACGCTACGGAGATGACTTATTATTGTTGTAAATGTGTTAAGCCGACATGGTGAATCAGTTATTGCATCGGGTATTAATTGATTTGTAAAATGATTTTATTGTATTATCCTTTAGAGCCGACCTACTAAAATTGGTCTTAGGGTATGGTATAAATGTAAGATCTTATTTATAAGATCGAATGTGGAATGCGAAAAAGGATTTGTGAAGGTATATGCGAGAATAAGCAGAGCTATACACACAGACATCATTTGAAGTTGGAGGGTTTTTGTGAAGACAATCAGAACTACACCGGTACTGAATCCAGCATATGAAGATGCTATTTTGAGCAGTACATTCTTATTGGATTTAACCATCCAATTGTAGTCAGTGTGACTCCCATTTTGTGTTTGAGCAGTGATCTCTAGGTGCTTGGCCTTTCTGCATGTGCAGACCCCATTTGTATACACTTACTATCTGCAGTAGTATCATCTGATTGTGGGTAAGGTTTCCCACCATGGTTTTTCCCCTTATAGGTTTTCCACATACAAATATTGGTGTTATGTGTTGTGGATGACTTTATCCTTTTGTTTCATGCATTAATCTTTACCAATATTGCAATTATCTGATAAAACTATCCACCGGTATAACAAACTGTTTCACCGGTATTAAGCAAAAATTTGATTAAGTTGTTTTTGGTTTAAGTTCATTAGACAACTAATTCACCCTCCCCCCCCCCTCTCAGTTGTCTCCAGGACCTAACATCAAGTAGTTTGTTGATAACCTCAATTTGACCATTACTCTATGAATGATGGGATAAATTGAAATTTAATTTAGTGACTTGTAATACTAAAAAAAAAATACTATAATTTTCTAGTAAAATCAAGGTCATGATTATTGATGATAAAACAAGGCAAGTTGTTAAACTTGAGGATTGAATCCATGAATTGTTGAGCTCCAATAATAATTGTGTTAGGGTGAGGCAAGACACAAAAATGAGAATTCTTAATCAATCAATAATAATAATCAAAATGACATGTTCAAAACCTAAATTTATAATCTTGACAATCAAATCTAGATACATATCTACCTAAGACATGTCAATTATAGGAAGGTGTTGTAGAGACCTTAATGGTTTAATGGTTTTACCTTTATTGCATTAAAACACATCACCTAATCCTATAAAGTTTCTTTCATCTTGCCTAAGGCCATTTCAAAATTAATCTATATGATATGCTCTTGTATCTCAAAAAACATAAGCAACCCATATTAGGTTCCTTGGTGATCACAATAAATATTCTTAATAGGTATTGTGTGGCTTTGCCTCAATATTTATGAATACAAGAAAGGTTTGTGGAAATCCTTCGTACACCCATCTACTCCAAGATGGTCCATTGAAAGTATCCACACATGTCATAATGCTGGTTAATATCACAATGCAACCTCCCTTTTACATGCTCTTACATTCCATCCAATCCATCACACATAACTCCATGAGTGATGATTTGATACACACCGCAAGATGCTAAAACATGGTCAAACCATTCCACCTCAAAGTTGGACACCTACCTTCTCATGTTAGGCCAAAATATCACTAAAGACAAATTATAGTTATCCTCCAAATAGGACACCAACTTTTCCAAGTGAAGAAAAAATCACTAGAAGATGGATTAGTAGGTGCACACAAAATGTATTAAAACAAGCATTAGGAATGTAGGTTGAGACACATTTTCCCAATAATTTTATCCAAGCTACGAATAATGGAACATATACATGTTTAAGTGTTTTTTTTGTTTGTGGGAAAGAGTCTTGTATACTACCCCTCTTTTATCTATAATAATTATAAAACAATGATGTATTCACCTACTATAGAACCCCTATGAGCTCAATAGTTAATAAGTTATCAATTGTCTTTGTAATTAGAAAAAATATAGTCATGTATGTAATTCATATATAAATTTTATATTATTTTTTTTTTTGTCACACCAAAAAAATGGTTACAATCCTACAATCTTCACTTAGGTCATATTCAAAAGTAATTTGCATAAATTTTAATAAATTAAACCAAAAAAAAATACTAGCTGGAAAATTTAAATATAATTTTGATATTAAACAACAAAATTGTCAATATACTGCTTTGAAAGAAAAGTAAGCAATGAACTGCCTATTTTTCTCTCAATCTCAATTTTATATAAAAAATTAAGCAATGAGCTAGATGTTTGTCTATTAAATTGTTGCTCTAACTAACTAGTTATATTCATCTCAACAAGTAAAATTGAAACAATATAAAATAAATTAAATATATTGATAACACTTTTTTAAGAGAAACTATTTGAATGGAAAGTATTAACATCATGAATGACATAAATAGAAAAGGCCAAAATAAATAAAAAATACTTGTGAAAAAAAAAAGTGGAAATGTGATTGTTGGAAGGAAATTCTATGAATGGGATATGCAAGTTTGAATCGTTGGAGTTGAATTGAGAGTATAGGGACCCTATGGATAGATTTCATCAAGTGGATGTACATAAGAAAGTGGGCCTCCTTTCCCCGGAAGTGCATAGGTAAGGAACCGAGGAACCTAATAACTAGTGTGGTTCTATGGAAGAATATGCGCTTTATAATGAGAACCATTGAAGTTATAACACCATTGTTAAGTCAAGGTCCGAGTGAATAATCAACCCTGTCCTAACACTTAATTTAGATAAGGGTCAAATTGGACCAAATACCATGTGGAAATTTAGAATTAATGCATGAGAGGAATCACCTTAGAGGGAAAGATGTGAAATCTTATCTTGTAACAATTATCCTAGGATTAAATTGAGGTGATTTCTCTATTAATGTTCCTAATATTATTAAGGATAAAGGGGTCTATAAAATAGAAATTTCACTAACTGGAAAATTTATGGGAATTTGTCCAAATGTTAAGATGCTTCAATCATGAAACTCTAGTAAATGACATACCAAAGGGAAATTGAACTTTGTAGCTATGTTGAAAGTATTTTTTGCTCTCTCATTTGCTTGTAAAAAGAATCTAAGAAATGTTATTTTAGGGGTCATTAGTTCCTAGGGAAATCTTCCCTCTTAAAAGATAGAATATTATCTTCAACCCATCAAAAAACACACTTAATGTAGATCCTCTACAAGTTTAGATATTAGGTGTCCTAATGAAAATCTTGGATGAATATGTGTTGATGGAAAAAGCATGTTTAGTTAAGGATGTGTGTGTATTGATCAAGAAATGGTAGTAGACAGATACAATTAATTTAATTAATTACCCCTTCCATCCATATAATTAATTTATTAATTAATTATATATATATCTCACTTATTTTAAAGTTTGATTTATTTCAATAAATCAAACTCAACCTTACGAAAATATTTCAATCTTGCTTCTAATCCTAATTGGTTAAATTAATTCATAATTAATTAAACTAATATCCTAGTTCCTACAAATCATCCTCCTAATCCCTATCATTTAGCCTAATTAAACTAGACCTAATAACCATTATCATTTCTCTCGATTAAAAATTATCCACTCACTCTCTCTCCACCCATCACATCCTCCTAACTTGTCCACTTGCACCATAATCCCTCGCTATCTAGCCTAATCACCCTCACTAATCATTTGCACATTCCTAATCTCCAATATTAGGAATGATTCAACAACATTCCATAAATGTCTCTCCCATCTCACTCCCCAACCTTAAAATGCTACCCACTTTTGTCTACCCAAGGAATTTTGAATTCCTTTATTTTCCCCATAACTCTCTTCGCAAGGAATTTTTTATTCATATTTTTTTCCCAAGGAATTTTTTATTTTTTATTCATCTTCCCAAAGTCCTTTGTCCCTCTTCCCCATGTCTTTGAGGGGTGTGGAATCAAGGAATGCCTTTATGGCAAAAACTCTTGGATCTCCTACTTGTCCTCTTGTGAGGCCCTACCCCGGCTCAGTTTGACATTTTCAGTTATTTGCATATTGAGACTATTATGGATGCTTTATTTTATGCTTTATGGATTTAGAACTTTTATGATTCCATGATTTGGATCACATTGACACATGTTGATGCTTTATTTTATGCATGATGATTATGAAACTTTATATATTGCTAGATTAGAATTACATTGATATGGTGAATGTCATTATTGGAATTGCAGGACTTCATTTTTTATGATAGAAAGATGATGCTTATTTTAGGAATGGTTCAATTTTGAAAATTACGTTAATTGCTTATGTGAAATCGAATTTAATTGAATGAGATATTGAATTATTGTTGACAATGTATGAGTGTTTGATGTGCAATGAAATCTATGTATTTAATGATGTATAATTGTGATTATTTGGAATTACTAATGTGCTAATTGAGATGCGCAGGAAAATTATCCATGTGACCATGGAATTTATATGGAGAACCAAACCTAGACCAATGTATGTTTGTTAAGCCGGGAGTTGTCTATTTGGAGAGACAACACCCCATTTGTAATGTATTTTATTTGTGAAGTGTATGATGCTTGAGTGTTAAAATTAATTTTTATGTATATGTGTAATCCTACAAGAGACAAATTCCATGTGTGATTTTATATTGTATTTTTATTGTGTCACTTGACACATGTGCTGATTAGTGTCATTGATTTTGACTTGTCTCTTGGAGGGAGTTTTGTTTCTACCAAATCCATTCAAAAACAGGAGTGTGGTCCCAAATTTGCCTTGGGTAGGGAGTCTTGGGAGTGGTCAACTCAGGTTTGACCCGTAGGTAAACTTCAGTTGGGTTTCTAAAGGGTTAAATGGACTCCTAGGGTCAGTTTTAAGGCTTTTCCAAAGGTCCAAAGGGTATACCTATGGGTTAGGGGTATTTTGAAACATGTGACTGTTTAGTCACCTCAAAAAGTGGTGTTTCCAAGGTGAACGAAAATTCAACTTAGAAAGTTCCTCCTAGGATAGACAACCTTCCCTTTTGATGTCAAACTCTCTTCCCCATCTTCTCTCACCTTTTCCCTTTCCAGTTTTAGTAATGTGTAAGAGTTTGGGAAGAGCAACCAATGGGAACTCTCACCTCACCCAAGGGGTTGGGAAGTGTGTGAGAGGCCTTCTTAGGCAAGAATTGGAGACTTAGTGAGTAATCACCCACTCTCCATTTTTGTAGATTATGCTTTTGCTTTGAAAATTTAGTAGTAGAATAGAATTTTTGGAAGGGTTTGGAGAGAAAGTTTGTGTGGAATTGGGCAGCTCATCCCCAACTAAATCTAGCATACCTATTGGCAGAATAAGGTTGGTTTTTATCTCCTCTTATTTATGTTGTTTATGTAGTTTATGTTGTTTTGTTGAAAGAAAGAAAGGTTTGTAAAGAAAGTGTTTATGTAAATTGTTGTTGAAAAAAAAAAGAATGTGTAGTTTCATTTCTATGTGTTTTGTTTGTGTTCTTGTTGTTTTTGGGAGTGTCCAAGATCTCCTACTCTTGGGAGAGTAGTATGGTCTTGGGGTGGAAGGAGTATGACAGCCTTGGGTGAGAGGCTCTCCTTATGGAGAGTGATCTCAAGGGTGTCCTTTGTGACCCTTGTTGCATAGCCTTGTGTATGCATTTGGGGGTCATAAGGGGAGTAAATATGGCCTTGAGCCTTTTGGGGGGCATAAGGTATGTGGATGTATTTTTGTTGCATTTGTATTGCCATGAGGTGGCTTGAGTTGTATTTGGCTTGCAATCTCCCCATTGGTACTTGGTCCACTTCCACCCGTGGAATGAACATCACAAAGTGTGGTGAAGTGTAGCTTGGGATGGGAGGATGTTTGTTGAGTGTATGCCATATATGTTGTGTTGTTTGTTTGCTTGCTTGTAACCCATCTAGTGCTTGGTTCTCCAAGCTCGGGGGTGGCTTCTAGTAAGCCTGGGCTGGGAGGTGAGCTCTCCATGGTCAAAGTTGTATTTTATTGCAGGTTGCTTAGGTTGGGAAAAGAAAGAAGAAAAAGCTTGTTGCTGTTTTATGTTGAAGAAAAGTGTTGAAGAAAAAAAAAGAAATGTATTCAATGTTGTAGTTTGTATAAATAAAAAATAAAAATGTGAGCTATTGTAGTATTTATTTTCAAGAAAAGAAGTGTAGTATTTCATTCATATTACCATGAAAAGAAAAACATTGTTGGGTTTTCAAACCCATTTGTATCCATATTTATTTTGTATCTATATTTGCTAATGAAATACACATGTTTTTCCTACTTTGGTAGTTTTGCAAAAGAAGAAAGAAATGAGTTAGTTTGCATTTAAATCTTCATGTTTTACATTAAAAAAAAAGGAAATAGATGCACTTTTGTGTAAACTGAAATTAAAATTAGTTGTTACTCCTTATTTCTTTAAGTTAAAAATGCTGCTGCAAATTTAATTAAATTTGTCATTACTGTTCCATTTAAAACAGAAATAAATTTGATTATAGTTAGCCTATTTCCTTTCAAAAAAAAAAGTTAGCATTTAGTTTTAGTTATTTGTTATCAAAATATATATATATACTTTTTCCCCGTTATTCAACCTGCAAATAACAATTAGGAAATCCTTTATAAGCATCTTGAAGTTTCACAAAAATAATAAACTCAAATAAAAGCCTAAATGGGTCATAGATTAAAGAGTAGCAAAATATATATATTTTTTATTTCCTTATATGTTATTCTGATTTTTTGTTATAAAACAAATAAAGAAACAGGGATGAATTTTTCTGAATCTATTTACTCATATATTTATATATATATATAAAGCTGGATCATATCTTATAGAAAATCATTGCATGTAAATCCTTTTAAAAAAAAAATATGGATTAATAATATACATAAATATATATATATTTATTTATTTTTATGTTGATTGATTTTTTTTTTTAATTATTTTGTAAACACCAATTAAAAAAAAAAATGCATAATAATCATCGTAGAAAAAAAAAAGGGGGTTAAAGAAACAGCCGAACCACTGTGAAAACACAGTGGCCAGGGCGGCTCGGGCCGCCACTGTGGTTTCCCACAGTGGACGGCGGGAACTGCCACTATGAGCAACCATAGTGGTGGCGCGGGAGGCGCCCGGCCGCCACTGTGTTTACCCACAGTGGGCGGCGCTCGGCCGCACTGTGGGCAAGCACAGTGGCGCCCGAGGATAATCCCCCGCCCACTGCCGCCGCCACTCCCGCGTGATCATGGAGAAACGCCGCCCGCTCCGCCTTCTCCCCTCCTCCGCCCGGCCTCCCTTTGTCCCTCCGCCACGGAAAACAAACAAAATAGAGGGGGACGCCTCCGGTTCGGCCCTGCGCGCCGCCTCCCATGGCCGCCGCCCAAATCCCACCTGCACACACAAAATTAAGCGGATACACACACAACACACACACACAAAAAGATAAGTATGTTGTTACACACATGCCCTAACCCTATTTTCGGGTTAGGGCAAACACATTTAGGTTTTAAACTGAGATGTGTGTGTAGGAGGTATAAAAGGGGTTGTTAATAAAATAAAATATAAACCCCACCCTCCATTTAAATATATTCATAAACATATAGTAATTATATATATATATATATATATATATATATATATATATATATATATATATATATACAAGTGATTTCATTCCTTTATTTATTTGGAACGCAAGTAGTTAAATGTTAAAATAAGGAATATTCTTATAAAGAAATATATATAAGTAATTTAAATTTGTCATAGTTGTTTGAAAACTCAATTGGTTAGTTGAAACATTATCTAATACTCTTATAAATTAGAAATTAAATGTAGGAGCATTGTAAGGGGAAAATTTTAAATCCTTGGGTAGAGCATGCCCTTTAAAAAAAAAGGGGGGGGAAAATAATAATAATAATATCACAACGATAATTGTAGGGTCATGTGGCTCATTTAAGTCTAAAATTATAAAGTATTTTAATTCATGGGGATTTTATCTTAATGAGGTGGTTTAATAACTAGAACAATTAAATTTAGAACCTAGGAGGTTAAGAATGATAAGATAAATTTTGGATCATTTAAATTTGAGATTAATCGTTATGCTTGAGATCTTAATAATTTAATAATGGGGATTAGTGATAACCTTTTTGGAGAAATATTAGCTCGTTGAGGACTTAGCTAACTTCATCACCCAATTAGATTAATTATCTGATTTACACAAAATATAGTTAGACCAACTAAGTTGCATTATTTTATTTAAGTTAATCGTTCTTAGTAGAGTATTTAAAAAAAAAAAATTATTCCGTTTGTGCCCAAAAGTTTGGGCATGACACCTCTCCTCTCACATTCAATCCCGACCCTTCATCATCTTTTGATCTCCACTGTCCATTCCAAATTTGAAAATCTATAAATTGGAGGCACTCCTCTTCACAAATCACACACTTCATTTTGCATCTTTATGCTCTATCCATTTATCCATTTACATTGCATCCTTATGTTGTCAATTTGACTGCATAAGCCATCTATTCATCAATCCACATCCCCCTTACCATTTCAAAATCTCCATCCATCCATTCATCCATCCTTTGGTATGCATATATGAGAGCAATCCACATTCACTATCCACAACCATCTCCAAATCTTCATTTGTCAATCTTGTAGCATCGAGATCATGAAGAGGAGGAGGACAAGGAAGATCGAATGGCATTGAGATCATCATAAGGAAGTAAAGTTTTTATGTTTCACATTTATATTATGTGTGATAATCTTCCTTGATATGTTGTAAAATGATTAAATTCATAAGTTTATGGTTGGACTTTATTATGGATTTATATATCATCCTTAACAATCTCCATTTCATTGATGTCAATGGTAATACCTTCCTAGGTCTCTATTTCATCCCAACGTGGGATGTGAAGACAAATATGGGGTTTGTTAGGATAAGGTGACATTAACCTTGTCATCCCATTTCATTCAATGTCTCTATGTTCCTTCGAAAATGTTCCCTAGGACATGAGAGAAAAAGATTAGATATTTATACGAGTTATGACAAACTGTAATTACATTTTCAAGAGGTGTATATGTAAATATGATAAGGATAAATAAAAATGGAAAAATTACATCCCTTTGGATGTACACATTGGGATATGAAGGATCATGCAGTGAGTGCCCAAAATTGGGAAGAGAAAAGGTGTTCATTGGGAGATCTAAATAGTCATCTGAAGTTACAGGGCATCTACAATGCCAAAGGTCTGAGCAGATATGGGATAGGCGCCCATGTTGAAATCACTTGAAGGGATTTATTATTTTATTATTTCTATTGGTTGTTTACTTTCCTAGGCAATATTTTTTGCAAGTGGTTTGTTGCCTCTTGTTTTGGGAGACAATGGTGGTTTTCCCTCTCCCGATTTGCTATAAATTGAAATCATGGCATAGTTGTTTGATCATCAGTTTTTTGATGGATTTTAGGTGATTTAAAGTTTATTTGGAGAAGTGTATTAAAGTGAGTTATTGTAGCATTATCTATTTTCAAGAGTACTAACATACTTTGTAATGCCTCGCCAGAAACCCTAAAGGAAAACCACACTACAAGGCAACTAAAGGGTACAACGATTTTTTATTTTTAAAAGATTAAGTGCATTCATAATAACATTGCACGTATAATAACACAAGTGGAAGTTTAACAATGACATCCTAAAGGGTTACCAACGAAGATTACTTCAAAATAAAACTTCATTACAAAGCTAATCCAATTATCCATTTAAATTAGGGAAATTCAATTACGATTAATTAACTCAAATCTCATAAACCTATTTCCAATTAGATAGGTTTAAAGAGTTACAATATATTTACTTCCAATGATTCATTTACACAAAAAATGAAGGATAACTGAAATAACATACATTCCATTGAATTTTAAATTACAACAATCCATAAATTACATGGCTTTAATAGAACGAATTAAGTGCATAGGTTACAATGTCAAGGTTACAAAGTTTAAAGATACAATGACCACAAGGTCACAAATGAACAATAATCTTGAACATGAGCTAATACAAGAGTTGCAAACCAAGAACCACCAGCGAAGCCCATCCTCGCAAGAAGGTAAGAACAAAGATATCCGATGGGAAGTGGCACTACCACCCGACCATGCAATCCCATAATGGAACCACCACACTGTGCTAGGAGATAGTAGAAAACCCTCAAGCAAGCAATAAGACAAGTACAACAATACACAAGACTCCACAGAACTCAAGTGACTCAACTCACAAAACAATAGTGACCCTAAAGAGAGAGTGTCATCATATGGCTTAAGATGGTTACCCTAGGTAGGTGTCCATAGGTCCCGACCCCCATCCTGGGTTATCCTGGTAACCTTTCTTGAACCCCCGGCTCCATCTAAGCATCATGCAGACCCTACCAACCTTTCATGAAGATAAGGTGATAAGTTTGCCATTCCAGGCCTTCCCACAACACCGTGAGCCTATATAGGCACTCAACCATGTGCGGCGTATAATATCTTAATTAAATTAATAAATACCCACCCCCTAATCAATTTTTAGGTTATCACTTGTTAATTGATTTTCGAGGGGTTATCCTTCCAACCACTTTGGGTGCGGCCCTCGCTCGAAAGCCACTCTCTCTCCTAGGACACTAATAGGAAAGGTCTCTCTATGAGAACTCTATGGTGAAACTAACAGCCATATCTAATCCTGGCATACCACAGGTGAAGGACTCACAGTCACTAACCCAGGATTGACCATTTGGAAACATAACACACAATGGTTCACATCCATAGGGTTTTTACAATGACACTTGACTAAGGGGTATACATCATACGACATAATGACAACTCACCAGAATTGCAACGAAATTTAAACTTGATTGCAATTACTATAACACAAGATCCTGAACAGGCAATCTTTTCTTAAAGCAGTCAAAAAGCATAAATTACTTGCAATAAAGATTTTCCAGAAATAAAGAAATTACATCTATATTAATATAAGGAAAACAATGAAGTCACATGTCTAATAAGGTTAATTAAACCCACATTTAAAATTTAACCCCCCAATCATTTGATCATGATTAAATTACAACTAACCCGAATTGACTATAACCATAATCTAAATTTAATTCCAATTTAAACATATATATATATATATATATATATATAATATAATTTCAATATAAATATATATTCATCGAATATAATATTATATAATTATATTATATTAACATATATAAAAAGTATAATATTTAATTTTAGAAATCACATTTATTACCAATAATTTTGCCCTTTTTAATTTCCCAAAAAAATAAAAATAATCAAATAACCAAAATAATATATATATATTATTATTATTATTATTTATTAATATTTTATATATATATATATATATATATATTTTAAACTTAATAAATTTTTTTTTTAAAAAGCCGAATATAAAATTCGGAGTAAACTGGGAAGGAAGGCAGTGATTTAAAATTTATCGCTGCCCTATTTTTGCTGCTACCGAAAGGTAGCAAATGCTACCTTACGGTAGCACTGCTACCAAACAGTAGCAGGTGCTATCGCAGGGTAGCACTGCTACCTCATGGTAGCAAGCGCTACCATACGGTAGCACTGCTACCGTGGGGTAGCAGCTGCTCTGACCAAACAAACTTCTTCCCTTTCCTCTTAAGAGAAGTAATTGGGTGACCTATCTAAGAAAAACCCTGAACAAAGCGATGGTAATATCCAGCCAAACCCATAAAACTCCAAACCTCTGAAACATTGGTTGGCATTGGCCAATCCACTATGGCTTGGATTTTTGAAGGATCCACAAATACACCCTCTCCCAAAACCACATGACCAAGATAGTTCACCTCAGTTTGGAAGAAATCACACTTCACCATATTGGCATAAAATTGATTCTCCCTCAAGCACTGCAATACTTGCCACAAGTGACCTTCATGCTCTTCCATAGATCTAGAATAAATCAATATGTCATCCAGGAACACAAGGACAAAATGATCCAGGTAGGTGCGAAAAACCCCATTCATGAGGCACATGAAAATTGAAGGCGTGTTTGTCAACCCAAATGGCACCACTATGAACTCATAGTGACCATAACGAGTACAAAACGTTGTCTTATGAATGTCTGCATCATGAATGCGCAACTAATGATACCCAGATTTTAGATCCATCTTAGAGAACACCTTGGCTCCCTTCACCTGATCAAAAAGATCATCTATATGAGGCAATGGATATCAATTCCAGATGGTTACCTTATTCAACTATCGGTAATCAATGCATAATCGAAGAGAACCATCCTTCTTCTTAACGAAGATAACAGACACACCCCAAGGAGAGACACTAGGATGAATGAATCCCTTGGCCAACAATTCCTCCATCTGCAACTTCAGCTCACTCAACTCCTGAGTAGTCATCTGATATGGAGCTCTCGAAATAGATTTCGCACCAGGAACCAAGTCAATGCGAAAGTCTATGTCTCACTTCAAAGGCATACCAGGAATCTCCAACGAAAACACATCAGCATACTCTCGACGAATAGGGTGACCATCAAGAGTGATTTCTCGACTCTCTCCCTCATCCATATCCTCAAGAGTTACTACAAAAATCTGAGATCCTCTACGCATACACCGCTTAAGTTGCATAGCGAAAATCATACGTAAGGATATTGATCGTTGAACTCCAACGATCCCCACTTTCCTGCCATGGTCATCTAAACACTATACTATCTTCTGACGACAGTCTACTTGAGCATTGTGAGATGATAACCAATCCATCCCCAACAGTACTCCATAGGACTCCAAAGGAATGACTCGAAGGTCAACCGAAGTCACAAAGGGTCCTAGGTCCAACTCACAACTAGGAACAAAGGCATCTACGAACACACGCACCCCGGTAGCCAACTCTACTTGCCACCTATCCACCTGCTTAGCAGACGCGAGCCCACACCGC
Source organism: Cryptomeria japonica (assembly GCF_030272615.1). Taxonomy (NCBI): domain Eukaryota; kingdom Viridiplantae; phylum Streptophyta; class Pinopsida; order Cupressales; family Cupressaceae; genus Cryptomeria; species Cryptomeria japonica. Next base: position 524,411,899 of record NC_081413.1, read on the forward strand.
TCCACAATGGACGAAGAAATGAGAATCTGAAGCACCAGAGTCAAAAAGGATAGAGATAGGAATACCACACAACACCCCTACGACCTCAATAATTGTCCCCTGATGCTCAACCTGGTGGTCATCAACTGCTACAAACACTCTATGAGATCTACCAGCATCCCCTACTGTCTGCTCTGATGCTGCTGGCCTCTGACTCCCTGTCTGGTGAGAATGATGAGCGACTATATGACCAAACTGCCCACAAGAGAAGCAATCCCATCTACCTGGTCCTCTACCTCCAGTCAGCCCACTAGACTGCTAAAAGCTTCCCCTGCTAGGGGCCTGAGATGCACTCTAAGAGGACTGTCCTGGAAAACCCTATCTGCTCCTCTGCCAGTTCATGTTCCTTCTATGATGAGGGTTGCCACCCTGCTGGCCCTGGGACTATTTCGGTCTTGGTGGTTGTTGCTGCTATTGTCCACCCTTAGTGGGTGCCTGAGGAGTCCTAAATGGTGCAGATGACTGGGACTGATTCCCACACGCTTTGTTCCCACTGAAAGGTGCACTCCCAATCTGTACACCTGATGACCACCTAGTGCACGGATGAGGTTCTGCTCAACCAATCTAGCTTTCGCCACATCTACCTCCACTGAAGTTGGCTCGAAAACTCTCACCCCTCCACTAATACGATCATTAAGACCTCTCCAGAAATGTTGCATGAGCATAGCCTCATCATTACCAATCCCGACATACTATTTCAACTCATAGAATCTATGCTCGAACTGGTCAACTGACATCCCAAACTACCGCAAGGCGTAGAACTCGTCTTCCCGAGTCTGCCTCCACTGAGGTGGGAGAAACTGTGCCTTGAATCTCTCTAAGAATATCTCCCAAGAAATGGTGTTAATGCAAACATCGATCTTCTCCTCCTCCAATCTCCACCAGATCAAAGCGAAGCTATCAAGATGCATAATGGCACATCTCGATTTGGTGTTGCTACTATATGGAAACATAGCGAAACACCTATCCAAACTAATCAGCCAAGTCTCTGCCTCGAGACCTATGCCTCGACCATCAAAGAAGGGAGGGTTGGTTCTCATCAAGTCCCTAATGTGACCCATGGGAACTAGATCATGGTCAGCTGGGACCTCCCTCCTTCTAGGAGACCTCTCTCTCTCTCTCTCTCTCTCTCTCTCCTCTAGAACCTACTGATGCGACTCCTCAACCTGAGGATGGATGAGCTGCTCACCCTTAGGCCTGGGGCCTAGCCTAGCTAGAACCTCTTGAAACATTTGTCTCAGCTCTTCCCTTTCCGGAACCTGCTCTCCTACATGATGTTCATCCTGATGAACAGAGTGCTCCTGATCCACACTCACATGAGTGGGTGGTGGCAAAGGACTATGGCAGTCTGAACCACAACCCCGTCCCCCACCTCTGCCTCTATTGCGGCCACCAACACAGCCAACTCCCTTAGCTTTCCTAGCCATGACCTAACACTACAAAATAAAAAATGGCTTAGATCTATGGCAAGGATAAAACAAGGGAAACTCAGACACTAAGACCTAAACAATAGGTCAAGCTGAATGGGCTCACTACATCCCAGAGTACCCAGTGTTGAAACTTGGGCTCTGATACCAAATGTAATGCCCCACTAGAAACCCTAAAGGAAAACCACACTACAAGGCAACTAAAGGGTACAACAATTTATTTTTTTAAAGATTAAGTGCATTCATAATAACATTGCATGTATATGTAGCGTCCTAAAATTGCGACACTTGCAATTTCGACTACATTTGGGTCTTCACGATGGCGGCGCAACGTTGAACCTGAATGGAGACCCCGAAACCTGTTTATGACATCAAAAACTGCATATTTCTGCACCTTGGCCTGATCCTTCCTTGCACCCTGCTGTCCCGGGAGGTGGGACCATGGCACCCAGCGCCCTAGTCCCTCAGGACCATGGCGCCCAGCGCCCTGGTCCCTGGCCCTATTTTGGGCCCGGTCTCTTTTGGGCATCGGGTCTTTAAGTTTGCAAATTGGAAAATATTGTTTCTAGGTCGGCCTAAGGTCGGAAAAATCAGTCTATCAGCCCTAATTGACAAGTATATAAACTACATTTCCTCTTCCAAAAAAGGGAGGGAGACATATGTGTGCAAGATGCGGAAGCGATATTCAAACATTCAAACATTCAAGCATTCAAGCATTCCTTCAAGCAATTGAGCATTCTAAGTCTCCATTCAAGGCTAAGTGTTGCATTCAAGACAAGGATTCAACCATTGAAGAGGAGATCACTTACAACATACAACATACAACATACATTACACCTTCGCATGTAAGAATACAAACATTCTTACAACAAGGTATCAGTACTTGTTTACATTACAAACATTTACATTTACAGCATTCTCATTTCTTGGTTAATTCCAAAACTGGGGTTTGACCTAAAGGCAAACCCCTAATCCCTAACCCCCAATCGTCCTCTCTTTTCTGTGTGTAGGTTGCAGGTACGCGGTTGTAATTGCAGATCTGGAATCCTTGTGCAGAGACGAACAGGTCCCCCTTCATTTCGCAGATTTTTTGGAGGACCGTGTGCACGCCGGGCGCCATCGTCCTGTCAACTTTCACTCAAATTTGCAGAACAACATCATCTCGACATTTTACTGCTAATTCCAGGTCCACAGCTTCATCCCGTATCCCTATCTCTGTTTATAAGTGAATCTTTCTTACTTTACATGCATTCCTAGTTCAATCTTTCTATCTATATTCTTTACAAAAGAGGGTATCCTTGATGTCTTAACCCTTGAAACTCATTTAGAATCCAATCCTGCATTGTGTGGGATTGGATCTTGTGGGTTTCAACCCCTCTTTTGAATGTAAAGTCTCCCCTAAGTGAAAACCATCAACCCTAGTGACCTCCCTTCTCTCTCCTTGGAGTTGGGGAGGGGAGAACAACTAGGGTTTGATTTTTCCGCTTTACATTTTGGTGAACCCAACGTGAACATCCTAATTCTGATTATTCATGGCTAGATCTGAAAATTTTTCTCTCTTAATTACATTTCCATGTTTGATCTTTTGCAAATTTTAGAGGCTAATTGCATAAAAACCCTAAAATTTTCTTTTTAGTATTTGAGCTTGTGAAATGTTTAATTGTTAATGCTTGTTTCAGATCTACCCTTCTATTGCAAATTGTCAATTCATATTTGTGCTTTAATTCTAAAAATTAAGTGGTTAAGTGTCAAAACCCTAATTTTTAAAACCTTCTTGATTCAACCTTTGACTGATAATTTCATTGATCAAAACACCTCCAAATCGGCTGTAACTTTGGATTCCGCAATAAAATCACAATATCTCTCATCCTTGAAAATTTGGAAAAAAGTTGCGAGGACCGTGTGCACCCCGAGCGCCATCGTCCCCGACATTTTTTCCAAAATTTCGGGAGCTAGATCTTACTGTATTTTTCTGCTAAAATCCAGAATTTTGGCTGATTTTATCAATTTTAACACTTTCAAAATTAAAGTCAAAGTTGGTCTAGTGATTGCTCGGAGAAAGGCTTATAACCATTCAAAATTTGTTGAAATTGAAATTTGTGTTAAAATTGTGTTTCTTACAGTCCTAAATCTGAAAAGTGTGTTGGCATTCATTCGAAATTTCAGTGCTTTATTCAATTTTTTGCAGTTTGTGACTTTTGAAATTAAGTGTTTAATTGCAACAACCTTGATTTCCACTTTCAAAATTGAATTTTGCGTGAAATTTAGTCAATTTTTAAAATTTCAAAACTTGCATTGCTTTTAGTATTCCCTCTAAAATCATAAAATTCAAAAATTCAGTTTCCCCCTCTTTTTCAAAATTCAAATTTTACATTTTTTAACAATCTTGGTAGGGTTCAATTTTGAGATTGCAACTTTAATTTGGCCTATCTACAGATCGTAAAATCGCTCAATTTTTTCAGATTAGCTTTAAAATCATCATAACTTTCATCCCTAAAAATTTTGAAAAAAGTTCCGAGGACCGTGTGCACTCCGTTCGCCACAGTCCCGAACATTTTTTTTGAAATTTTGGGAGATTGTCCTGATTGCATTTAACAGCTTAAATCTAGGAGATTGGCTGATTTTATTGAAATTTACTACCTCTAAAATTCAAAATCTTCTATCTCTCTTTAGTGCATGAGTTTTACAACAATAAGCCCTACTTACACTATTCCCGTTAGACGAAGCCTTAGAATTAAGTCTTTCCAAGGTTTAATTACTGAGGAGATGGAACCTAATTTGAATGGCCTTTTTAACGAGGACATGGGTAATTCCTCTAATCCTCTTAATGATGAAGAAGCTCTCCATGAGGTTTCTGTAGAACAACTTTCGAAATTGGATAACCAATTTGATGATTTTCGACAATGGATGTCTCAAGAATACCCTGATAGTGAAGCTCTTTCATTAATTGAGGGTCTAAAACGTATGGTTCAAAGTGATAAGAATGGAATTGATATTTTGCGTGGTATTGCACACATTGTGGATTCAAATGTGATGCCTATGAAGAGTTGTGCCGAAACTTTAGGTTATACACAACCTCCTACTCAAGTTAATCATTCTATTCCTTTGACAACTCCTATTGCTAGTATACCTACTTTTACATCAAACATAATGACTACTTCAATACAAGACATTCCGCCTATGATCACCAGTCATGGGGGCAATCCCTCTTCTTCAATCAACCCTCTTCCTTCATTCAATCCGACTTCTTCATTCATTCCTTCAATGAGTGTCCCTATTACATCTCCACAAATGAACATGACACAGGGGGGCAATTCATTTAACCATTCCATTCCTCCTTGTAGTGTTCCTCCTTTCCAATCATCTCCTATGACTAACTATCATAGTGTCCCACCACCTTACTCTCAATCAATACCTTCTTTCAATAAAAAAATACCTCCATCACAATCTAACACGTCTAATATGAACTCTTCGACTGAAGCGACCATTAACAATCTTGCACAAACTATCTCTTCTTTGCAGCAACAATTTGCCTCTATGAATCAATCTAAGTTTAGTGTGCCCACATTTGATGTTGCGAGCCCACTTTCTCTTGACATTGTTCGAGCTATTCCCCCTAAAAATGTTGAAATTCCGCATTTGGAGCTTTATAATGGTAAGGGTGACCCTCTAACACATGTTAAGACCTTTCAAACAATATGTACTGATTTTGCTTATGACCAAAGGTTGCTTGCAAAACTGTTTACTAGAACATTAAGAGATAAAGCCCTACAATGGTATTGCTCGTTGCCTTCTTATTCTATTACTTCTTTCGAACAACTTGCAAATGCTTTTATTCAACAATTTCAAAACAATATAAGTCCTAAAGTTACTTTGATTGATTTAATGCATTGTAAACAAGGTGTTAAAGAAAAAGTGACTGATTTCATTGGTAGATATAAACATTTGTATGCTCAAATTTCTTTTCCAGTACCTGACAATGATATTCAAAGAATCTTTATTTCTAATTTACAAAAAGATATTAGAGAAAAACTTCTGTTTTCTGAGTTTACTTCTTTCCAACAGTTGTGCGCAACTCTTCACAATTATCAACTAACTATGAGTCAAATGGAACAAGCAAATCCTATGGCTCCGAGTGATAAGGGTGATAGTAGTCAACAACCATTTGGGAAGTTTAAACCGAATAGAGAGTCCATTAAATTCAATGAAAACATCATCAACAACAATGTGAATGCAGCATTAGGTGTGCCTCCTATTTCTAAGTTTTTCAAGAAAGAAAGAAAGTTTACTCCTTTGAATGAATCATTGCATAGTATTATGAATAAGTTATTGGAACAAAATGTGCTTACTCTTCCTCCTATAAGGCAAATAGATCCTACAAAGATTAATTCACCCTATTTTGATAACAAATCTTTTTGTCAATTTCATCGTCAACCTGGGCATGATACTGAAAAATGTTTTGCTTTAAAGGGTAAAATTCAAGATTTGATTGATAATAACACTATCTCTGTTTCTGGTGTGAATGATAAAGGCAACACATCTGTAGCTCCTCCTAACCAAAATCTTAAGATTTTTACTGATCCATTGCCTTCTCATACCTCTAATGCGATTGATACTAATGATTCCTCTGTCTCACCTGATGATCTTGTGTCTATGTCTCTGAATGTGATTAACTTTGTGGAGCAGCAAAAAATCCCTAAAGAACCTTCCATCACATTTGATTCCAATGAAACTATCAGGGCACCTGATGGTCCTTTATATATAGTTGCAAAAGTCAAGAATACACCTTGTCGTGGAGTGCTTATTGATCCTTCTTGTATGGTTAATATCATTACTGAAGAATTTCTTTTTACTTTGCAATTGAATCAAGTGATCTATGATGAAAAAAATGTGGTTGTGAAATTATTTGATGCATTTTCTTCTCCTGCAATTGGTTCTATTACATTACCTATTGAGGTCCATAACAAATCCCTTGATGTGAGCTTTGCTATTATTCCATCATCCGAACAATTTTATGTGAAGCTAGGCTATCCTTGGCTATCTTCCATGAAAGCTATTGCTTCTCCTATTCACAAATGTTTGAAATTTCCCCATAATGGTGAAGTTGTTACTGTCAATCATAGCCTCTTTAAACCAGCTAAAAGAACTTCTAGCGTTCCTATTGATTACTTTTGGCCTAAACAATTCCAATCTCTTCCTCCGCGAAGTGATCATCTTTTTAAATCTTATCAAAAGTGGAAAAAGATATGATCGTATCTCTAAGTGAACCTAGAACACCCAAACTTGATATTCCTATCGTTCTTGAGAAGGAAGTTCTTCCTTTGACAGATAAAACCAATGTCTTTCCTCAAGAAGATTCCCAACCCATCCCTATGAATGTGACTATGCCTATATCTAATAAACTTCCTAAAAGTAAACCTATACCTCCTCGTCATGATGGGCTTGGTCTCCTTCCTAAACCAAATATTCCTCCCTTATATGGAGCAGTTCCTCCTCCTTCCTCTTATGGAGAGAAGAGACCTTCCTCTTCTCCTATTATTCAACCTAAGAGACCACAATCTAAACACCCAAGTGATAAGGATGAGAACATTCCTCCTCCTCAATCTTCTCAACTTCCTACTAAGACTAGACAGAATCATTCTGCATGTGAACGCCGACGAAAGCGTCGTCTTAGAGCTCAGGCAGCTGCTTCTCAAACTTTGCAATCCCCCAAAACACCTTCAGCTAGTATTATTCCATTTTCTCCTCAACTGAAAATTGAGCCAAAATCTCCTAAACATAAGATGCATGATGGCCTTGATCCTGTGCGAGTTAAAGATCCTATTTTTATAAATCTTGATGATGATATAGATGAAAATGTTATTCATGATGAAAATGTTACTCCTCTTCATTCTGATAGTGAATATGAATATGTTGATGTTGATAACCATTTATCTAACGAATTTTCTAAAGCACTTATCCTAGCTCCTAGACAAGAACAACATGGCTCAGAACATGAAAATAGCCCTTGTTTGGATCTTGTGATAGCTCCATCTGCTGTCTTGGATGTTCCTCCTCTAGCGTGTTTCTTGCCTTCCCGAAATATTGATCAGCAAGATCGGGGGGTAGATGACATGCTAGACTAGTTTCATTAGCATAGCAGACTCTCTCCTCCTCTCTTGATCTCTTTTGTTACTTCTTCTATGTGTTATTCTTATTCTTCTATTTGTTGTCCTTAGTGTTGTCTACTTGAGGACGATGCAAAGCATTGAGATCTCTTTTGGTCTCTCTCATGTTGACTCAAAAGACACATGTGTTCCCTTCTTCTAGGTGACCTTCCTTGATTGGGGAATGAAGAACAATTATGCATACATACATATGATATACATGAATTATCATACAGCATACTGACCCCGAGGAAAGCGAAGTCACCTTGTGCTTTGTGTTTTGTCTCTATTATCCTTGGGCTTATCTCACACTTGGGGGCTAAATCCTTGTGATAACGTGCTCCTTTCTCATTTCTTATATGTATCACTACCATAAAGCAATCACCCCCGGTGAGGCGTGTGCGATTGCTTTAACGTAGGGGGGCATACACCCCGTTCATATCTCTCCAAGATACTTGAAAATTTCTTGACAAATTTAGCTTTGCCTTGAAAATTTTTGATATCTTTCTTGCATGACTCATAGTGAGGGAACCTTACTACTGACAGTCATGGTTCTCCCTCGTGATCTTCCCTTTTACTTTGTCAATCGAAGTCGTAAGATCCTTAGTCCACTGGGGGCTTGGTGTATCTTGCCTCCTTGACGTGGTGAAAGTCTCTCAATGTTGTTTCCTTGTACTTTACCGGAAGTATGGGCATACGCTTATACTCCCGCTAAAGTGGGGGCTAAATGTAGCGTCCTAAAATTGTGACACTTGCAATTTCAACTGCATTTGGGTCTTCACGATGGCGGCACAATGTTGAACCTGAATGGAGACCCCGAAACCTGTTTACGACATCAAAAACTGCATATTTCTGCACCTTGGTCTGATCCTTCCTTGCACCCTGCTGTCTCGGGAGGTGGGACCATGGCACCCAGTGCCCTGGTCCTCCAGGACCATGGCGCCCAGTGCCCTAGTCCCTCAGGACCATGGCGCCCAGCGCCCTGGTCCCTGGCCCTATTTTGGGCCCGGTCTCTTTTGGGCATCGGGTCTTTAAGTTTGCAAATTGGAAAATATTGTTTCTAGGTCGGCCTAAGGTCGGAAAAATCAGTCTATCAGCCCTAATTGACAAGTATATAAACTACATTTCCTCTTCCAAAAAAGGGAGGGAGACATATGTGTGCAAGACGCGGAAGCGATATTCAAACATTCAAACATTCAAGCATTCAAGCATTCCTTCAAGCAATTGAGCATTCTAAGTCTCCATTCAAGGCTAAGTGTTGCATTCAAGACAAGGATTCAACCATTGAAGAGGAGATCACTTACAACATACAACATACAACATACATTACACCTTCGCATGTAAGAGTACAAACATTCTTACAACAAGGTATCAGTACTTGTTTACATTACAAACATTTACATTTACATCATTCTCATTTCTTGGTTAATTCCAAAACTGGGGTTTGACCTAAAGGCAAACCCCTAATCCCTAACCCCCCAATCATCCTCTCTTTTCTGTGTGTAGGTTGCAGGTACGCAGCTGTAATTGTAGATCTGGAATCCTTGTGCAGAGACGAACAGGTCCCCCTTCATTTCGCGGATTTTTTGGAGGACCGTGTGCACACCGGGCACCATCGTCCCGTCAACTTTCACTCAAATTTGCAGAATAGCATCATCTCGACATTTTACTGCTAATTCCAGGTCCACAGCTTCATCCCGTATCCCTATCTCTATTTATAAGTGAATCTTTCTTACTTTACATGCATTCCTAGTTCAATCTTTCTATCTATATTCTTTACAAAAGAGGGTATCCTTGATGTCTTAACCCTTGAAACTCATTTAGAATCCAATCCTGCATTGTGTGGGATTGGATCTTGTGGGTTTCAACCCCTCTTTTGAATGTAAAGTCTCCCCTAAGTGAAAACCATCAACCCTAGTGATCTCCCTTCTCTCTCCTTGGAGTTGGGGAGGGGAGAACAACTAGGGTTCGATTTTTCCGCTTTACAGTATAATAACACAAGTGGAAGTCTAACAATGACATCCTAAAGGGTTACCAACGAAGATTACTTCGAAATAAAACTTCATCACAAAGCTAATCCAATTATCCATCTAAATTAGGGAATTTCAATTATGATTAATTAACTCAAATCTCATAAATCGATTTCCAATTAGATAGGTTTAAAGAGTTACAATATATTTACTTCCAATGATTCGTTTACACAAAAGATGAAGGATAGCTGAAATAACATACATTCCATTGAATTTCAAATTACAACAATCCATAAATTACATGGCTTTAATAGAATGAATTAAGTACATAGGTTACAATGCCACGGTTACAAAGTTTAAAGATACAATGACCACAAGGTCACAAATGAACAATAATCTCGAACGTGAGCTGCTACAAGAGTTGCAAACAAAGAACCACCAGTGAAGTCAATCCTCGCAAGAAGGTAAGAACAAAGATATCTGATGGGAAGTGGCACTACCACCCGACCATGTGATCCCATAATGGAACCACCCCACTGTGCTAGGAGATAGCAGAAAACCCTCAAGCAAGCAATAAGACAAGTACAACAGTACACAGGACTCCATAGAACTCAAGTGACTCAACTCACAAAACACTAGTGACCCTAAAGAGAGAGTGTCATCACATGGCTTAAGATGGTTACCCTAGGTAGGTCTCCATAGGTCTCGACACCCATCCTGGGTTATCCTGGTAACCTTTCCCGAATCCTCGGCTCCATCTAAGCATCATGCAGACACTACCAACCTTTCGTGAAGACAATGTGATAAGTTTGTCATTCCAGGCCTTCTCACAACACCTTGAGGCCATACAAGCACTCAACCATGTGCAGGGTACAATATCTTAATTAAATTAATAAATACCCACCCCCTAATCAATTTTTAGGTTATCACTTGTTAACTGACTTTCAAGGGGTTATACTGCCAACCACTTCGGGTGCGGCCCCCGCTCGAAAGCCACTCTCTCTCCTAGGACACTAACAGGAAAGGTCTCTCTATGAGAACTCTATGGTGAAACTGACAACCATATCTAATCCTGACATACCACAGGTGAAGGACTCAGAGTCACTAACCCATGATTGACCATTTGGAAACATAACACACAATGGTTCACATCCACGGGGTTTTTACAACGACACCGGACTAAGGGGGTATACATCATATGACATAATGACAACTCACCAGAATTGCAACGAAATTAAATTTGACTGTAATTACTAATTCACAAGATCCTAAACAGGCAATCTTTTCTTAAAGCAGTCAAAAAGCATAAATTACTTGCAATAAAGATTTTCCAGAAATAAAGAAATTACATATATATTAATATAAGGAAAACAATGAAGTCACATGTCTAATAAGGTTAATTAAACCCATATTTAAAATTTAACCCCCCTATCATTTGATCATGATTAAATTACAACTAACCCGAATTGACTATAACCATAATCTAAATTTAATTCCAATTTAAACATATATATATATATATATATATATATATATATATATATAATATAATATAATTTCAATATAAATATATATTCATCGAATATAATATTATATAATTATATTATATTAACATATATAAAAAGTATAATATTTAATTTTAGAAATCACATTTATTACCAATAATTTTGCCCTTTTTAATTTCCCAAAAAAAAAAAGTAATCAAATAACCAAAATAATATATATATATATATATATATTAAACTTAATTTAAAATTTTTTTATCGCTACCCTATTTTTGCTGCTACCAAAAGGTAGTAGGTGCTACCACAGGGTAGCACTGCTACCTCATGGTAGCAAACACTACCATATGGTAGTACTGCTACCTCACGGTAGCGAGCGCTACCATACGGTAGCACTGCTACCGTGGGGTACCAGCCTTCGCCTCCCCCACTATTTTTTTGAAATTTTAATTTTAAACTTTAATTTTTTTTTTAAACAATTCATAACAAAATGAATTGACAAAGATTACTTTCTTTGTCCTTCCATACTCTGAGACAACAGAGTCTAATAAAACACAATCAATTTTATTTTTTATCTTTTTTTACAATTGAATAAAACTAACATATCAAAATAAATCACTGGTAATGGAGTTTTGCCAGAAAATTCAATCTCTGAGACAAAACAAAGATGAAAAATAGCTTCCCAAAACAAACAATTTTATTCCCAAAACCAAATTGGTTGGAGGCAAAATTGATTGCTATTCCCCAATTGGATTTTTTTGCCAAAACAAGAATGGGAAGAGAAGAATTAAACTCAGAATTTTCCCCTATTTTGAAAACTACCAGGAAGAAATTTTTTAAACAAATGAAGGCACAATAGGGAAATTCTTGGCACAATTTTGTCAGCATGACTCTACCCAAAATCACAAAATTTAAAAGCTACAAACACCAGGAAATCAAATTCTTTGCATAAACAAAATGAAGAAATAGATTTTAAACCAAAACTTTTCATGAAATTGATTTGGGAGAGTTTGAAGTTGCATTTTAAAAGCAAAATGGACTGAGATTTTTCAATAAACCTCATATCAACTAAATCCATAACCCAATACTCATTTAATCAATCTTTTTACAACATCTAGAAGAAGGGAAAGAAGCATAGAGTTTTTTTGAAAACAACAAAGTAGAAATCATCCAACCTATGGAGCTTCTTGGAAGAAATTTCTGAGCTTCTCTCCAGATTACCAGACCAAAACAAAATCTTCCTTCCAAGCAATTTTCCAAAATTTCCTCCTCCAAAACAACCTCCTCTTCCAAAAATATTTATAGGGATAAATAGGAAAAATATTTTAACCTAAACTTTTAGGTTGAAATATTTTTCTCACCCAACAACATTTAAATAATGAAATTGACTTTATCTATTTTCCTTCAAAAATAAATGGGAATTTCTTTATTTTTATTTTTTTTTGAAAAATACATTTCTTCCATCATGAAATTTAATTAACTTTTTCAACAAAATAAAAATCAATAATTTAAGTCTATTTTTTATTTTTCTTTAAATCTAAAAGCAGTAGAATTAACTTTATTTATTTTATTTTTCTATATGATTTAAATATAGTTACTTTTCCAAAATAAAGCAATTATTAATTTAAATCTAATAACTTCACTCAATAAGCTAAGTTCATAACACAAAGGTATAATAATGCATAAATTACTTATACCAACTATGAAATGATGACTTAAACTCAAATATATAATCACACCCCCTATGGCATGCAAATCGAGAAAAATAAAAGAAGACTCCAACAAAGCCAAACAAATAAAACTCGAAGGCTGAACAAAAGGAGTGGATGACCAAACTAATGACACTCACATGAGTAGACTGAGGATAAGAATTAGGGTCAATAGCTATCTCCTCCACCCCCATCGGACATATAAGGCACGCTCAGACCTGTGAAGCCAGGTGGAGACGATACCCCGTACCTACCCGATACTTGTACCTACGATATCCTACATCATTGAACCACACATGTATGTATACAAATATAGAATACACAACACACACACCAATGAAGGAGAATCGCAACGTTCCTTGTCTCACCGGAGTGAGTGAAGGAAAATCGTCCCCTTGCATCTAATACACTCGCAGACACGCAACATATGATTACACATTGTATAGATAAAGTAAAGTGTCAGTACATAGTAATAATCCATAAAATACTACAAATCATCAGTACTGAAATACTGTAAATAAAGTATGCATCCCATATCCAGATAAAGCATGAAATAATATCAAATACGTTTGAATAATGTTTAGCAGTAATTTATCAATTGAAAGGTAAATTGCAACAAAATATCAGTCTAATAAGTCCGATCGAGAAGGGGTACTACATACTTTCCCTCTTCCTCTAGTGGAATTTTTTATTGAAAGGGTTTCTCCATGTAAATTAGGAGTCTCTTTTAGTGTGATGATTTTATATTGTTGTTGAATGTTGGAATCACTTTCATATTTTAGATTTGGTTAACTCTTATTTTAGATTTTTAATCATATAATAAATTATTAATTTGATCTTTCCTCGCCTTATTTCTCAACATTTGGAATTAGAGCTAACAGTTTTATGGAGAGGCAGTTTCTATTTAAGTGTTGAAAGTTTTTTTTATATAGTGGTAGCTTTTGTTGTACAGTTTTGTAGATTTGAGAAAAAATATTGAAATCCATGGCTTCTAAATATCCCATGAATATTGATATATTCAATGGCATGAGTTATGACATGTGTAAACTAAATATGTAAAATCTTTTGAAAGAAAGAGATCAATAGTTGTTGGTTTCTGAGTGATTTCTTTTATCATCCTTCATCTTTTTGGATTTAGATGATTCTCCAGTTTCCATAGGACCTGAACCGGGGTAACCAAGACTGGTTGTATCCTTTGTTCTTCTCTGAGCCTTCAATTGTCTATATACCTTCTCAGAGCTTTCATTGACTTTTCTCAGCTTCTCATTTCTCTCATTTTTCAATTTTCAACTCACTCTTGAGTTGTTGAATCTCTTTCATCATCCTCTCCTTTTCTTCTGCATTGGCATTCTGTTGTTTATGTATTTATTCATTTTCCTGAGTGAGAACTCGAATCTCTTCATCTTTCTCAATCATGATTGCATCATTTTCTCTCAGGGCATCTTCAGCAAGTCTCCTGGCTCTTTCATATTTTGACATATCTTCTTCTGCCTCTCTCTTTCTTTCATCGACACTTCTGCTAGCTTCCAGTATCTCAGACATTCTCAGGATCTGGCCTTCATGTTCTCTTTTGAGATGTGTGATTTCTTCGGTTAGCTTCTTGTTCTTTTCCATGAGTTTTGAGATTGCTTTTTCAGCTTCTTCAGATCCACTCTGTTCAGAGAGTTGATCTATGATATCTTGTCTCTCATTTAGTTGTTGAGCCAATTCCTTCCTTTTAGCAAGAGATTTTCTCAGTCTCTCTTTCAACTGAGCAATAATCTCATTAGCTTTATCAATTTGCTTTTGATACCGATACTCTTTCATGATCTTTATCCTCAAGCTTACAAGCTTCTCTCCAGAGGAATTGAGCAATGATACCAATTGTTAGTCCCAACCAGTGCTGAGAGGGGAGGGGTGAATCAACACATTACTGATAATTACTCAATTAAACCTTTTTAGTTTAGTTGTTGCTAGCTCAACATTCATCAATGTAAATAACTATTGCAGAAGAATAACCAAGCATGAAAAGATACACATTAACACACAGATTTATCTCGTGGAAACCCAATAGGGAGAAAACCACGGTGTGAGTTGGAACTCACAAAATTTGTACTCTTCTGGAGTACGCCCGGTGAAGAGCCATCCCTATTAGTAGATTACAAAGACACTGGTTAGGTGCCACTCGATTAAGCGATTTTGATCAAGGTCAGTTAGTGCCTTTACCCTGTCAAAGGTAGCTTGGTTAAAGGACTTAGAACATCAATAAAGATGTTACCCGGTTAAGGGATTTATACAATGGGACATGTTAAAGTCCACCTAGTTAAGGGATTTATGTTGCAGATTAGAAAGCAATAGATTGATCAGATACAAAAAGATACACATTAGCCTGATCAGATCATAATTAAGTATCACTCTAGGTCTGCATTGGTTGTGCTTGTTCTCCACAACTTTGTCTTCTGTCAGTTTGTTGGTACTTCAATTCTACACTATCGGTCCTCTATCACCTGAGTCGTTGCTTGGTGAAACCCCCACTCTACGGGTCCTCTGTCACTCAGCTCTGCAAACTCTAAAACTCTCCCTGTGTCCACTTTCACATTGACTTAATTCACCTTGACAACAACCATCTCAAGAATGAGATATGTGTATTTATAGACCCTTTAGTCTATCGCCAACTTTTCCCTCCAAAACATACCTTTCAAATTCTGTTGTCAGGCCTTAAATTACGCTTATGAAATCATGCAGGAATCTCTGTCAATATAGTCGAACATGCTGATAAGTCCACCGGTTGACTGAAAGAAGACTCTTGATTTAGCTAGTTGTAATTGAACGTTACCAGTCTGTCGGTTACCGACTCTTTTGATGTACCGATCAAAACCTGTCTAGTCGATTTCTTCTTGTATATCTGTTTGCTCTTTACTTAGCCGGTGGACATCTTCTGTGTCGATTTACCCACTGCTACTTGATCTCCTTACTGCTTGTCGGTTTACTTACTTCCTGCCGATCTAATACTTTTCAATTCACTCATGACCTGTCAGTTTACTCACTGCCTATGGACTGACTAAGGAGATGATTTTGCCAACAATGACAACCATACCATTTACCAGTCATACAAAATTGCATCAGATTGCCACCACATGCAAGTTTGAATCATTGGAGTTGAATTGAGAGTATAGGGACCCTATGGATAGATTCCATCAAGTGGGTGTACATAAGAAGGTGGGCCTCCTTTCTGTGGAAGTGCATAGGTAAGGAACTAAGGAACCTAATAACTAGTGTGGTTCTATGGAAGAATGTGTGTTTTATAATGAGAACCATTGAAGTTATAACACCATTATCAAGTCAAGTTTTGAGTGAATAATTAACCCCATCCTAACACTTAATTTAGATAAAGGTTGTCCATTAGGAGTGAGCCTCAAGGGCCAAATTGGACCAAATACCATGTGGAAATTTAGAATTAATGCATGAGAGGAATCACCTTAGAGGGAAAGATGTGAAATCTTATCTTGTAACAATTATCCTAGGATTAAATTGAGGTGATTTCTCTATTAATGTTCCTAATATTAAGGATAAAAGGGTCTATAAAATGAAAATTTCACTAATTGGAAAATTAATGGGAATTTGTCCAAATGTTAAGATGCTTCAATCATGAAACTCTAGTAAATGACATACCAAAGGGAAATTGAAATTTGTAGCTATGTTGAAAGTATTTTTTCTTTGTCATTTGCTTGTAAAAAGAATCTAAGAAATGTTCTTTTAGGGGGTCATTAGTTCCTAGGGAAATATCCCCTCTTAAAAGATAGAATATTATCTTCAGCCCATCAAAAGACACACGTAATGTAGCTCCTCTACAAGTTTAGATATTAGGTGTCCTTATGAAAATCTTGGATGAATAAGTGTTGAGGGAAAAGGCATGTTTAGTTAAGGATGTGCGTGTATTGATCAAGAAGTGGTTGTAGACACATAAAATTAATTTAATTAATATTTAATTAATTACCCCTTCCATCCATATAATTAATTTATTAATTAATTATATATATCTCACTTATTTTAAAGTTTGATTTATTTCAATAAATCAAACTCAACCTTAGGCAAATATTTCAATCTTGCTTCTAATCCTAATTGGTTAAATTAATTCACAATTAATTAAACCAATATCCTAGTTCCTACAAATCATCCTCCTAATCCCTATCATTTAGCCTAATTAAACTAGACCTAATAACCATTATCATTTCTCTCAATTAAAAATTATCCACTCACTCTCTCTCCACCCATCACATCCTCCTAACTTGTCCACATGCACCATAATCCCTCATTATCTAACCCAATCACCCTCACTAATCATTTGCACATTCCAAATCTCCAATATTAGGAATGATTCAACAACATGCCATAAATGGCTCTCCCATCTCACCCCCCAACCTTAAAATGCTACCCACTTTTGTCTACCCAAGGAATTTTGAATTCCTTTATTTTCCCCATAACTCTCTTCCCAAGGAATTTTTTATTCATATTTTTTTTCCCAAGGAATTTTTAATTTCTTATTCATCTTCCCAAAGTCCTTTGTCCCTCTTCCCCATATCTTTGAGGGGTGTGGAGTCAAGGAATTCCTTTATGGCTAAAACTCTTAGATCTCCCACTTGTCCTCTCCTCTCACATTCAATCCTGACCCTTCATCATCTTTTGATCTCCACCATCCATTCCAAATTTAAAAATCTATAAATTGGAGTCCCTCCTCTTCACAAATCTCACACTTCATTTTACATCTTTATGCTCTATCCATTTATCCATTTCTATTGCATCCTTATGTTTTCAATTTGACTAGATAAGCCATCTGTTCATCAATCCACATCCCCCTTACCATGTCAAAATCTCCATCCATCCATCCTTTGTTATGCAAATGTGAGAGAAATCTACATTCACTATCCACAACCATCTCCAAATCTTCATTTGTCAATCTTGTAGCATCAAGATCATGAAGAGGAGGAGGAAAAGGAAGATCGAATGACATTGGGATCATCATAAGGAAGTAAATTTTTTATGTTTGTGTGCTAATCTTCCTTGATATTTTGTGAAATGATTAAATTCATAAGTTTATGGTTGGACTTTATTATGGATTTATATATTGTCCTTAACAATCTCCATTTCATTAATGTCAATGGTGCTACCTTCCTCGGTCTCTATTTCATCCCAACATGGGGTGTGAAGACAAATATGGGGTTTGTTAGGATAAGGTGACATTAACCTTGTCATTCAATTTCATTCAATGTCTCCATGTTCCTTCGAAAATGTTCCCTAGGACATGAGAGAAAAAGATTACATATTTATACAAGTTATGACAAACTGTAATTGCATTTTCAAGAGGTTGACATGTAAATATGATAAGGATAAATAAAAATGGAAACATTACATCCCTTTGGATGTACACATTGGGATATGAAGGATCGTGCAATGAGTGCCCAAAATTGGGAAAAGAAAAGGTGTTCATTGGGAGATTTAAATAGTCATCTGAAGTTACCGGGCATCTAGAATGCCAAAGGTATGAGTAGATATGGGATAGGCGCCCATGTTGAAATCACTTGAAGGGATTTATTATTTTATTATTTCTATTGGTTGTTCACTTTCCTAGGCAATATTTTTTTCAAGTGGTTTGTTGTCTCTTATTTTGGGAGACAATGGTGGTTTTCCCTCTCCCAATTTGCTATAAATTGGAATCATGGCATAGTTGTTTGATCATCAGTTTTTGGATAGATTTTAGGTGATTTCAAGTTTATTTTGAGAAGTGTATTAAAGTGCGTTATTGTAGCATTATCTATTTTGAAAATTACTAATATACTTTCCCTCTTTCTCTAGTGGAGTTTTTTATCGAAAGGGTTTCTCCATGTAAATTAGGAGTCTCTTTTAGTATTATGATTTTATATTGATGTTGAATGTTGGAATCACTTTCATATTTTAGATTTGGTTAAATCTTATTTTAGATTTTTAATCATATAATAAATTGTTAATTTTATCTTTCCTCGCCTTATTTCCCAACATTTGGAATTAGAGCTAACAGTTTTATGGAGAGGCAAGTGCCTTTCTATTTAAGTGTTGAATTTTTTTTTTTATATAGTGGTAGCTTTTATTGTACAGTTTTGTAGATTTGAGAAAAATATTGCAATCCATGGCTTCTAAATATCCCATGAGAATTGACATATTCAATGGCATGAGTTAGGACATGTGTAAACTAAATATGTAAGATCTTTTCAAAGAAAGGGATCAGTGGTTTTTAGTTTCACATGAAAAGAAACCAGAGGACTCTACTATGACAGATTATGCTTGGAATAAATTGGATAGGAAATCACAAGGAACCATTTGGTTGTACCTTATCAATTTTGTCCTCTTGAATTTCTCTTCAATCGACTTCGCATACAAAGTTGTGGAAGATGATAGTTGATATTTATCAAACAAAAAGTATGTCCAATAAGTCATATCTCAGAAGGACGTTGTGTTATTGAAAATGAAAGATGGTAGATCTATTACTAATCATTTGAATGTATTTAATCTCATTTTAAGTTAGCTTGCATTGATAGATGTTAAATTAGAGGATGAACATAAATGTATCTTGTTTCTTTGCTCTTTTCCCAAATCTTGAGAAAATCTAATTGTTGTCATTATTAGTGGTAATCTAAAGCCAAATATTGACAACTTGATTGCTATACTTCTTTTAGAAGAGATGAGGAGAAATTCTATGAATGTTGGCTCCCAATATGCCTCAAATATTTAGGGAAGCTCCAAAGATAAAGGGCCTTAAGGGGTTAAAAATATGGATAAGTCTAAAGGATGTTTTAAGACCCCAAGAAAGAGGAGAGAAAAGTATTAGAATTGTGGTAAAAGAGGGAATGTGAAGAAGGAAAAAAAATTTAAGAAAAAATATTTTTATTCCTTCTGGAAAATTCCTCCAATGATGATTTTGATACTTTGTTTATTTCAGCTACCACTAGCAATGATGATGCTTGGCTTATTGATTTAGGATGTTCCTACCACATGACTCCTCATAAGGAATGGTTTTATTCTTACAAATCATGTGATGGGGGAGAGGTTTTCTTTGGTGACAACAACACAAAGAAGACCGTTGGTAAAAGAAAGGTAAAATTGTGTTTCAATGATGGAATGGTTAAAACCCTTAATAATGTTTTACGTATTACAAGACTTGGAAGAAATCTACTTTATATATCTATGTTGAATAATTCTATAATGCATGTGACATTTGATAAGTCTAGTTACAAGTTGGTAAGAGGGAGTTTGGTGATTGCTAAAGGATCTCAAATAGGGACTTTGTTTAGGCTTAATTCCTCCACATTTAGTGTATGTCAATGTACCTAGCACTGAAAATGCATGTATATTTGGGGCACCATAGATTGGGTCACATAAGTGAAAAATATCATAAGACCATTTTGAATAAAAATTTGGTTGATGGTATTTGTGATTATTCTATTGGTAAAAATGATTTTTGTGAGCATTATGTGTTTGGTAAACATAATTTATCATCACTTCCTAGAGGATTTTATAAATAAAAGAGACCATTAGAAATCATTTGTTTGGATGTGTGTGGTCCAATGGATGATCTTGGTATTATTTCCTTCATTAATGATGTCTCAAGATACACTTGGACTTATTTTATGCATTCTAAATCTAAAATTTTCACTAATTTTAAACGAATTTAAGGCCATAGATGAGAAGTAGCCAGAATATAAGATATGACAATGGGGGTGAATATTATTCTAGGGAATTTGATGAGTTCTATAAGCATGTAGGTATTTCTCAACAAAAAATTAATCCTTGCAGTCCTCAACAAAATGTGGCAGTAGAAATAATGAATAGAACCTTAATAAAAAGAGTTAGGAGCATGTTAAGTGGTATTAAACTTGATAGACACTTTTAGGAAAAACTTGTTCATATTTCTTGTCATTTAATTAATGGATCTTTGTATTCAACTCTTATTGACAAAAATCCTTATGAAATGTGGATAGGTAGAAAGCCTTCAATTTCACACTTAAGGATCTTTGGTTGTGAGGAAAGCTTATGTTCATGTACCTTAGGAGAAGTGATCTAAACTAGATTGAAAAGATCAAAACTACATCTTAATTAGTTATGATGACAATGTAAAAAGTTATAAGCTTTTGAATCCTCTAACCTATAAAATGATCTTTTCTAGAGATGCTACTTTCAAGAAGTTTAGAGCTTACTTAGGTGAACAACAACTAAAGGAGAAGAAAAAGATAACACGAGAAAAAATGTTGAGAATTAGGAAGATGCATTGTGAAAGAATAGTTAGATGGATTTAAGGATAAAGAAGAAGAGGTTTCAGGGAGTTTATATGATTTTCAAGATGAGAACATGGAGAAAGGTGAACAAGTAGAGTCCATTACTCCTATCTTGGCGATGTACACGAGGAAACAAAATGTAGTTGCCAAGCATAATTCTATTGTAAATTTTCTTTCTTCAATGCTAATGATGAACCTAGATCTTTAAAGGATGTTCTCTCTTCAAAGGAAAGTGGGTCATGGATGCAAGCCATGCATGAGGAAATGATGTCTTTGGACAATTTTGACACCTAAAATCTTGTTAGTTTAACGAAAGGAAAGAAGCCCATTGGATACAAGTGGTTATTTAAAAACAAGCTTGGAGTATATAGTTAGTTAGAGCAATACAAGGCCAAACTGGTGGCCAGGGGCTACCCCCAAGGAGAGGGGGTTAGTTTCAGTGAATTTTTCTCTCATGTTGCAAAATTGATTTCTATTAGATTCCTAGTGTCTATCGTTGTTGCTTATAAGTTTGAGATATAGAAAATGAATATTAAAACTAATTCTTGAATGGGAATCTTAAGGAAGAGATTTATATGGAACAACATAATTATTTTGTTGTGAAATGAAAATAAATTTTGGTTTTTAGGTTAAAGATATTTTTGTATGGTTTGAAATAGTCACCCAGGATGCAATACCATAAATTTGACTTTGTAATTGAAATTGGATTATATGAAGAGTGAGGAGGATCAATATATTATAGTTATTAATGATGAAATACTAATTAGTGTCTTGTATGTTGAGGACATGTTTATTAGTAATATCAAAGTGATAATTATAAAACTCAAGGCTCAACTCTTTAGCACATTTGATATAAAGGACTTGGGAGCTAGAAAATATATTCTTAGGATGGAGATTAGAAGAGATTGGGCTCACAAAAATTTTTGGTGTAAGTCAAATTAAGTATGTAGATACTATATTGTAGAGTTTTAATATACATAATTGTAAGCTAATTAGTATTCCATTTTCAATTATTACTAACTTGAGTATACATGTGTTTGTGTCTGTAAAGTGGAAAATTGGACCCTAGTGACTCCCCACCTAGGAGAGAGAAAGGAAGTCACTAGGATGATTTTTGCTTGGAGGAACTTTACATTCAAAAGAGGGGCTTGAATTTGCTAGATCCAAATCCAAGGGAAACAAGGATGTGAATTCCAAGTGGATTGCAAGGGTTGAAGTGTGATTTTACCTCTTTTGTAAATGAGAAAGTTGACTTGTTGACTATGTAGGAAAGAGAGATAAAATGAGTGAAATGAGAAGCCACTAATTTTGGATCGCGTTGTAACTTCGGATCTGAGATATTTAGACTGATACGGATCTGCCCTGCAAATTTGGAGAAAAGTCGTCAGGACCGTGTTGAAAGTGCACATGGTCCTCCGAAAAATCCGTGAAACGAAAAGGGTTTTTCTGCCTCTGTAAATGGAGTCCAAATCTGAAAATACAGTTGCAAAGGGTTTTTCAACCTTGAAGGAAAGTAATTGCAAATGCTTGAATGTAAACAATGGAAATGTATACCTTGTAGATCTTCAATTTGTTGATGATGATTGTTTTGCTTCTTGAATGAAATCACAAGTGCTGCATGAAATGGCATGTAACATGACAAAACCCTAACACCCATATATTCTTGCAAATGAATGTTGTAAATGTTTCTCCAATGAATGAATGAAGAAGACACATGAAGAAGAAGACTTGATGGATGCTTGAAGACTTTAATTCTTGATGAAGGCCTTTTGCCTCAATTTCGCCTATCATATATTTTGTGTCTATGCAAATGAAAAGACTAACTCCCTTTTATACATGCC
The DNA here is from genome assembly GCF_030272615.1 of Cryptomeria japonica. Taxonomy (NCBI): domain Eukaryota; kingdom Viridiplantae; phylum Streptophyta; class Pinopsida; order Cupressales; family Cupressaceae; genus Cryptomeria; species Cryptomeria japonica. Next base: position 524,434,818 of record NC_081413.1, read on the forward strand.
TTAGAGAATCAATTCATCTCACCAAAGGCTAACATCGGGGAAGTTTGGAATCTTGAAATGCAAATAGGACCCAGGGGACCTATCTTGGGGCCACCCTAAGAGGGGGGGACAGGGGCGCCATACCCCTGTCCTGCCCTATCTTGGGGTCCGAACAAGGTCCTGAGGCCATCTCAAGGCTTAAACAAGAATAGTTTCAAGGTGAAAATGCAGAGAGAAGTCTCCGTTGGGAAGGAAGATGATGTCGCCAAGGTGAGGACCTCAAATGTGGTTAAAATTTCTAGGGTCGCAATTTTATGACACTGTAATGTCCTGATGATGATTTTGAAGATATCTCCAAGGTTTCTTATGCTAACTTTCCTTTGGTATTTTGATGTATGCAATGGTTTTCACTAGAGACCAAATACAACCCAAGTAGTGGGAGTTTTGAGCATGTTTATGACTAATCCTGGTAAAGGGCATTGGACTTTTGTTAAGTTGGTGTTTAGATATTTGTGAGGTAATTCTAATTACTATTTGGTTTGTCGTGGTACTAATGATGTGGTTAATTCATCGAACAAACATGGATTTGTTGATGCAAATTGGGTAGGTGACTTGGATAGTCAAAGGTTCACTAGTGGCTATGTATTTACTTTGTTTGATGAATTGGATGAGTAAGGTTCACTAGTGGCCATGTTTTCCAATGTAAAATAAGATAACCCTTGATTATGATTTTGATTGTGAGGATTTAGAAATTTATAATAAGGCATATATATTTTGTATATTTGGAGATCATGATCAATCAATGGTATATTACTTGGTTATACGCATAGTTTGATAGTGATTTAGAGGAAACCTCAACTAGGTTGAGGGGCAGTTCTTTTCATAGGGGTGTGCGGGTAGTACCACCTGTAGGCACCTAAAACTTGTACACTTAATTAAATGAATTTTATTTATTTAATTATCATTTATCCATCCTATTAGTTAAACTAAGGTTTAATTAATATCCCCTTTTCTTCTATCTAACCATTAATTAAATACAACATTTAATTAATATCCCCTTTCTTCCATTAATTGAATAAATTCTATTTATTTAATTAAATTCCCTTCCACCATACATTTAATTAAAATCCTTTATGCAAATAAATAAATCAATATTATTTATAACCCCCTCCCCCCACCGCCCCCCATGCATTTTCCTACAAATGCAAGTTGCATTAATTTTAGTTGAAATAAATCTTTTTATTTTAAATAAAATTCCTATTTATCCCACTTGCATTCTCCTACATTTTCCATTAACCTCCTAATAATTCTTCTAGAAGTCCTCAAATCTCACTTAACTAGCATAAATTCCTCCAATCATGTCACATCCCTAAATTTGGGGGAGTCATATCTCCAAATTTGGGGAAAGTCTTCAAAATGTGTTGAAGACAACCTTTTTCAACAAGTTAACTTGTTAAGTCTTCCAAACTTGTAAGGCCCTTACAAAAGCCTTGAAGGTTATCTACCTTCCAACAAGTTAACCTCCAAAGTCTTCAAAGAACATTTAATGCCTCTTACAAGACATCACCCTAGCCCATGATGGTTGTCCTTTTGACCATCTTCCAACTTTGCACAAGAGTTTAACTCTTGGACAATAGCCTTCATCCTTGGATAATAGCTTTATCCAATGGCTTATCCTCTTAAGGTTAACCCTCAAAGTTTAATAAGCATCTAATTCTTACTTAACATCCCCTCAAGCCTTCCTCATGGTAACACTTGTCAAACTGAGATTGGATTGAAAAACTCACATGGATTGATAACTTTCAATCCTAACCCTTGATAAGATTACTCAACCTTAGCCATCCATTTGACCAATTCCTCTATAAATAGAGCTCATTTCTTCAATTCAATCATCCAAATTCTATGCATCTACACTATAGTCACATAACATTTAGCATTTTAGCCTCTCTTTGAAAGTAGTAATTAGATCATTTAGTGGCATCATAGCCTAGATTTATCATATTTTGCATATCATGTTAGTAATATATAATGTTATTTTCATTTACATGCTAGCCTAATATCATCTTAATATACCATTTTCATGCTAGTTTAGTTTCATATCAATCTCATCATCTTGTACCATCTCAATATCATAGTTTCATATCCATATCAAAATCACCACTAGGATCTTAGTTGCATTTATTTATATCTTAGATTATACAATATCTCTCATTCTTTGAGTAGTCATACCAAGATCAAGTGCTCTTCCAAGTTGAGAGCCACCTTGAATCTAAAGGATCCTTGCAGATAGAGGACAATTGGACGTGCTTAGATATTTTGTTTCATTTGCTTATCTTATGATTTGCTAACCTCTAACATGAAGTTTCATTGGTGTGTTTGTGTTGTTTGTGTCTCTTTTGCAGGTACCACAATCTGAGCATATATTTTTGGCACCCACCGTGGGGATCAACCCCATTTTTTGAGATTTCTAAAAAAAAAATTTGCAGCTGCAAACATAGTTTTTTTGAGAGCACGTATTAGCACATACATCCTATTATGTGGCGCATAAACCATATGTTTTAGCGCATACATCCACTGATATAGCACATTTGTTCTCTTATCTGGCATATACATCCTAAGTTTTAGTGCATACACCAATTGTTATAGCGCATTTGCTCTTTTCTGTGGCGTATTGACTATGTTATGTGGCACATCTGCTCTTTTCTGCAATGCATTTACACTATTCTATGGTGCATTTGTACTCTGTTGTAGTGCATACACAGCAAAGCTGAATTTTTTTTTGTAATAGGTCTCAAAATGTTAGGCTTGTCTAGCCCAATTTGATTTTGCAGGTTGCTAACTGGTTTTTTCTGCAGGTTTGACAGTCTTTTTGCAGGTTTTATAGGAGTTGATTTAATTCTTTCTTTTACCTACTTTATTTTGAAGTTGGTTAAAAAGAGTTCACTTAACTTTTTTATTTTTTTCAAAGTTAAAAAGAACACAACCTTCTTTTGGTGCACCTAAAAAGAATTTTACCTTCATTTGGGCTTTAAAAAGAACTACACTTTTCCTTCTTGCAAAGTTGTAAATAGAACAACAAAATCAAACTTCATTTTGCGAGTTAGGATCTCACACCTCATTTTGGGCTCTAAAAAGAACAACACCATTTTCCATTTTTTGTAAACGGGTTAAAATTGAACATTATTTTCCTTTGGTGCTCATTAAAACAAACCTCATCTTTCATTTGGAAGCTTAAAAATAATCCTCATTTTACTTTTTTGAAGCTTTCAAGTTAAAATCATTGTTGTTCATTTGGTGACTTTGCTTTTGTTGACCAGGATTTCATTTTCCTATATTAGAAAATCATTTCTTTGTGGGTAAAAACAACACCATGTTTGATTGGAGCAACGTCTCCAATTAGGACTTAGAAAATAATTGCTTTGAAAGGATTAAAAAGAATCATTTCTTTCTTTGTCTTGAGTGATAGGTATATGCTCTCCCCTTAATTGGGTGACCAAAAATCCAAACTCATTCCTTCATGCTTTATTTCCCTTCAGGCAATTAAAACCTTTAGAGGATGTGCCTTCCCGATTTACCTTGAGGGGGTCGGTGATAAGGGAACGACCTAAGTGGGGAATGAATTTTAGCCAAGTATTCCAACCCACTATAATCAAATGTGGAGGTTGATGAAAATCCCCTCCAACGGTTTCGCTTGGCGATTAGTCTTCCCCCAGTATCCTTGAGATACGTAAAGCCTTTTTTCTAAACGTTGGGAAGCCTCTCGAGGGATTTTATCACTGAAGACTGAACAAGAAGATTGATTATAAACTTTAGAAATAGAAGCCTTGCCAAATCAGTATCCAGACATTAAATTTGATAGTGCAAGGGTGGGGAAGAATCCACCCCCAAGACACTCACCATATATCTCCTAGGATATCAATTGAGGAGGAATCCTATTTGGGTTAATTTTCAGACAAAGGCAAAAGAATGGATGCCCTTTAGGGGGTGACATGGTTTTTGGAGCTTAAGGATTATCCAAATGTGAGCTATGGTATTATTGATGACCCTTGATTAAAGAGTCTACTTGGTGCGTTTTTCTTGTATCCAACTGGTAAAAACATCGGGGATTTGAACACATCCTCAATAGAACATGCACTCAATGTTTAGATTTAGGAGAAAAATGACCATTGTCTTCATGCTTGTTTTTTGTGTATTTTGTCAAAATTCCTAAAACTTCTTGCAAGAAAAATCAAACATCATAATCAATTTTCAACAAGTCACATTCAGGAGATCCATAGAATAGTGCATCTTCTTATTCCTGTGGTGCATTTGATCACTTCTAAGGCACATATAGTTTATCCTGTAGCGCATTTGAGTACTCCTGAGGCGCATACATCAGATCCTATAGCGCATATAAGAAAAACAGAGGTGCATATGATCATTTAAGTGGCACATACATTCAATATCTTAGCACATTTGATCAATTTTGTAGCGCATTTAAGTGGCGCATTTGAGATAGAGCCTTATCCAAAACAAATATTCAAAAACCAACAACTAATTTAGATACCCATCTAGGAGGTCTTCCAAATTCAACTATCTTAGACATATTTCTTCCAAAATATCAAAGAGGTGTCAACTAGTGATCACAAGTATCAAATCGACTCATATCAAACATCAAAATACCAAGTTAGCTTTCCAAGTTAGTCAAATCCATCTAGTTTCCAATATCAGGAAGCTTTATCATATCATTTGACATGCTTAGTTATATCAATAGGGGCATATCAATCCTTCTATTCAACTGAGTAGACATGGAAATCAAAACAAGGTCTTCATCCAATTAATCTCACAACCAAAACTTTGATCACTTACATGACCACTCTTTGACACATCAAGAAGAAGCATCCTTGTCTGAAAACCGATCTAAAAGGAGACAACCTAGTCAAAAGAAGGTATTTAAGTGAAACAAGTTCCTCTATATCAACTGTAGACTCCTAAAATATAGGACATTTTTACATCATTTTCGTGATTATCTCCACGGTAAAAATACTGATTTTGACAAAGAATCCTTGAAAGAACGTGCCTTCATGCAAAGGTTAGCACTATCACAATATATCAACTCTAGTGAAAGGGTCAATTTGGCTGGCTTACCTAATAATCCAATCACATATTGAGTCAAATCAAGCCATGCCAATTTCTATATGATCACGTAAAAATGTTGAGTGGGATGACGAAGATCCTGAATCAAGCATGGGACACCGAGAAGTTAACACTTGGAAAAACTACATGAATCCGGACAAAAATGAAATAACAAATGAAGTTATTGAGGAGGCACAACAAGACCCTGGCCTACACAAGCTTCTTGAAAAACTCACCGAAACTGACAAACAAAAATAATTCCTCTAGCTATCTAGCGAAGGTATCAAAATCCTTGAGGATTTTGACATGGAACCACCGAAACAAACTAAGAATCTCAAAAGGTCAAAATCAAGAACACACACCTCTCACAATTATCATGACAATATGCACATGATCACAACAACACTAATGATCAAGGTGACAACAATCCTCTCGCTACACTCATGCAACAACTACAAGCACTTCAACAACAAATGGAAGACATGCAACAAGGAACTACCACACGATATTCCTTAGAGGATATTTGTCCTTATCCATTTGATCAAAGTCTAAACATGGCACCATTCCCACCTAACTCTAAAATACCAAAGTATGACAAATACAATGGTAAAAATGATCCTTGTGCTAACATAAGGGAATTTTGCATGATGAGCTTGGAGTTTTCCCACAATGACACTTACATGATGAGGTTATTTCCAAGAAGCCTAGGAGGAAAAACAATGGAATGGCTTTCAAAAGTCACACCTCCCATCAGATCATTTGAGGAGTTGGTAAAAAAAATTTTTCCCAATATTCCTATAACATTCAACATTAGGTTACCATGCTTAATCTTTGCAACATGAAACAAAAGAACAATGAAACATTCATGATGTTCTTGAAAAGATGGAGAAGATTGATATATAGATATCCCTGAACCAGACCTGAAAAAGAGAAAATGGAAATCTTCATAGATAATCTTAATGACGAGATGAGCTATCAACTTAAACTACATTGTCTACCTAGTTTTAAAAAGTTGATCAAAAATGACATCTAGATAGAAGAAGCCTCAATCAAGAAGGAAACTTTGAAGTTCTCTAAAGAAGGTGCTAATTCATCAAACAACACCTGTAACAACAATTACTATAACAACTCTGATAAATCCAAATTCTGGACAAGGAATAACAATACTATCAATGATGATGTAGTTGAAAATGTTAAAAAAAAACAACCTATGTTAAATTTATCCGGTGTTACTCCACCAACCAACACTCAAAGAAATATCAATTAAAGAACCAACACTCAAGGAAATACCAACCAAAGAATCAATAATCCAAGAATGAACAATAAAGGAAACATCAACCAAGGTAAAAACAATCAAGGAAACAACCCCAACACAAAACCAACACCATATCGATAGAAGTTCACACCTTTAGGACAAACCCTTGAATCAACATTTCAAGAACTATTGGCAAATAAACTCATTACATTACCAAACATGAGGTATTTTGAAACTCAAGTCAAACCGTTGTGGTGGAATGACGCACACTATTGTGAATACCATAGAAACAAAGGGCGTCGCATAAATGATTGCCTAAGGTTGAAAAACTTGGTTCAAGATTTGCTCGATAACGGTGACATAACGGTAGACAGCCACAAAACCAACAATGATCATGAGGCCTTCAAGAATCCACTTTCAAATTATGACAATGGAGCATCATCATCATCAAATAACAAAGGGGCTTGCATAAACCATATCTATGACAATGTCATCAATCACATTTAAAAATGTGATAATCAAGTTAACGTCATCAATATCAAAGACAAACAAGAACATGTTTTGGTCAATGTGACTACATGAGCCCAATCTAAATATGTATTAAAAGGGAGTGCCTCCAAAACAAAAACACTTTCAAACACTCAATACAGCTTAGTAGATCAATTAAAGAAGACACCAGCACACCTATCCATATTAGAGCTTCTCAAGATCTCACCCACACACAAGGATATTATAGAAAAGGGTCTTGTTGACACTACTATGCCAAATGACTTGGATTATGATTGATTTCAAGACATAGTGGGATATTTAATCATGCCTCACAATCTATCATTCTCAGAACATGATGACATCTCTTTAAATTATCTACATAATACTCCACTCCATATCAAATTCCTAGCCTATAAACATCGAGTGAAAAGAGTACTAATAGATGGAGGATCCGATCTAAATACATGTACTTTAAAACTTATCTGTGCATTGGGTTTCTCAAAGGTAGTCATTGAATCTAAGAAAATGATAACAATCAAAGCATATGATGATGAGGAATGATCATTAAAGGGGATTGTGGCATTACCCATTCAAGTAGGGCTCATTCAAAAAGATACTCTATGTCAAGCCTTGGGCATAGATTTATCTTATAACATACTTTTGGGTCATCCTTGGATCCATGAAATGCAAGTGGTGCCTTCCACATATCATTAGTGCCTGAAATTCCCATATAGTGGATAAGAAATCTCCATCACAACATACACTAATTCTTTCCAATATTGCAATAGTCTCAAAGCGGTTCAAAATGTTCTTGTACCACACAATAGGGAATCTCTTGCTTCCACATCCTCAAACAACAAGGATCAACTCAAAACCCTATCCATAGATTTTGAGAAAAATATGAAGTTGAAGGACAAAGGCATGGGAGAATACTCTTTTGAATCCCTATGTCTATCAAAATTTCCAATTTCACCAAGGTCTCATGGACAACCCTCAACTTCAAGACAACAATCTTCACAACCTATCAAAAAGTTTGATGGAATGTTCATTCAAGCAGGAACACTAGCAGATGAGATAGATGAAAAAGATGTTTTGAACTGGCTATACAAGGATGATAAGGACACACAAGAAGCAATGTTAAGTGTCACTCTCCCTACAAAGCGATATGGAAACGGGTTCAGAATCATGCAAAGGATGGGATATTCAGGAAATGGTCCTATCGGCAAACAGAAAGAAGGTATTGTGGAACCAATTCAACCACACTCACAACTTGCCAGAGACAAGTCCGGACTAGGGTATGGACAACATCAAACCAATCAACCAGACCAATAACAAGAATCTATGTGGCAACAAGATTGACAACAAGAGTCTACGTGGCAACAAGATCGACAACAAGAAATCATGTAGCGATGACAAAAGAAACAAGAATTAACACAACAAAAAGAAGTTGATGAGGCAATCCGCAAACACAAGGAAGAGGAATATGAGAAACAACAAGAAGAGCTTGCCATACAAAGAGAGGAGACTCAAATAGCATGCCAGTCAGTTCAGAGATAGAAGCAAGGACTAAATTCTTTTTACCAAATGGTATCCCCATTACCTACATCAATAGAGTCCTAGAGAGTGATTCTGAAACAGACTCACATGAGTGGGAATGGGATACTTGCTCTTATGTCACTGAAGACATTGAGGTAGATAAAATCCACACATATACACTCATTCCTAATTAAATACAAGGCTCAGGGTCTAGATCATTTGAATTTGGACCACAACATATCTACGAAGCCAGTGAGAACAAGCAATGTCGCTATGAAACAGGCAATACCAAAGAGAGTACCATTATAGACCTTACTCGTATTACTGACAACTTTGACAATGTATCCATCATGACCCTCACTGCTATAGACCTTAACCCACCATATGATCCATTACCATTAATGTATCATGAGCTCATTGATTGGGAACAACCTGAACAACTGAACATACCTATCTTCCCAGATGATGACACTATTGTCCAATACATTTGTTCCGTGAACCCGGAAATATGTTCCACCAGCAAATCTCATAAACAAGTTCTCAATTAGGAGAGTGCCAAGTCTCTTAGTTGCAAAATAAATTAATTAAAAAAATTGATCTAATGGTGAAACCATTCAATGACAGTATTAGATCATTAAAAAGTAAAAACAAAGGACGTATATAATGGTGAAAACCTCTTTGAGGCGCCTGAGGATGAGAGACTTGTCACTCTTCCTAAACATTATCAGGAGAGATCACCAATTTTGATTGAACCAACTCAATCGATCAACATCGACACTGAAGCAGCATCAAGAACCATACACCTGGTCAAATCATTAACAGAACAAGAAAGACCCGACTTCATCAAATTCCTTAAAGAAAAGCAAATCAATTTTGCATGGTCCTATGCAAATATGCTAGGGGTGGATCCAGATTTGATCATGCACCACTTATCTATAGCTCCAGGAGCTAAGCCAGTCAAGCAAAAACTGAGGAAAATGAACCCACATGTCGCTATACTAGTAAAAGCAGAACTGGAGAAGTTACTTGACGTAGGGTTCATCCGACCTATAGATTACGTGGAAAAGATCTCCAATATTGTACCTGTATCTAAACCTAATAAAAGAATTAGAATTTGTATAGACTATAGGGATCTCAACAAGGCTTGTCTGAAGGATGACTTTGCTTTACCCAACATCGACATAATTATAGATCTAATAGTAGGACATGCTATGTTATCACTCATGGATGGTTTCTCAGGCTACAATAAAATCAAGATAGCACCAAAAGACCAAGATAAAAAAATATTTACATGTCCATGGGGTACTTATTGCTAGAATGTTATGCCTTTTGGCTTGAAGAATGCAAGAGCGACCTATCAAAGAGCAATGACCATAATATTTCATGACATGATGCACACATTATTGAAGGACTATGTAGATGACCTAAAGAGAAATGACCATAATCTTTCATGACATGATGTGCACATTATTGAAGGACTATGTAGATGACCTATTGGCTAAATCATTTACAAGAGAAGGACACCTGAAGATTCTAGACAAAATATTTTAGAGACTGGAACAATTCAATGTATGACTAAATCCTAAGAAGAGTGTCTTTGGTGTCACATCCGGGAAACTCTTGGGGTACATAGTCTCAAAAAAAGGAATCGAGGTGGACCCCGTAAAGGTACAAGAAATCATGGAAATGCCACCTCTTAGAAATATAAGTCAATTAAGATCTCTACAAGGATGACTACAATTATCCATAAGAAGATTCATTTCTAAACTAGTTGACAAGTGCCTTCCTTTCACTCATCTACTCAATAATAATGTCTCTTTCAGATGGGAAGAACAATGTGCAAAATCATTTCATCAATTCAAGCAATATCTGATGAATCTACCTATGTTGGTACCACCAATAGCTGACAAACCTCTTATTCTTTAAATATCAGCTACAAAAGTATCACAAGGAGCATTCTTAACACAAGAGGATTCAACAGGCAAGGAAAGAGCAATATACTACATTAGAAGGACATTGAATGGTTATGAGCTCAACTACACATTCATTGAAAAGGCTTATTTGGAAGTGGTGTTCGCTTCTCAAAAATTTTGCCACTACATGCTAGCTCACACAATCAAGTTGGTGGCAAAGATTGACCCATTAAAATGTCTACTCAACAAAGTTGCTCCCATAGGGAGGTTAGCTAAATGGGTCATGATTCTAAGTGAGTTTGAAATTCACTACACAAACAAAAGAGCAATCAAATATCAAGCTATTGTTGATCAGCTAGCAGAAGCACCATTACAAGACAATCATCCCATCCATGTGGAATTTCCAGATATAGATAATCTCACAATATTGACAAAAACATGGGTCTTGTACTTTGACGGATCATACACACAACATGGATCAAGAGTTAGTGTTTTATTCATCACTCCAAAAGGACACACTATTCCTAAATCTTATAGGTTGATGTTTCCTTGCACAAATAATAGTGTTGAGTACGAGGCTTTAGTCACAGGAATCAAAATGGTCATAGAGTGGAAAATCAAAGAGTTGAGAGTCTTTGGAGACTCACAATTAATCATTAATCAGGTTAATGATGATTATCAGACAAAGGACAACAAGTTGATGGCCTACAAACTCATGGTGGATGATTACAAAAAGTAATTTGTGGACATCAAATTCGAACAATTTCCAAGGTTGGACAACAAAGCTACAGATGCCATGGTAACCATTGCCTCACTCCTGCAAATACCAAACCAACATAATCATTATGAGTTCTTGGTGGAACAATTGTTTTCCCTTGCTTATGACAATTTTGAAACCTAGGTCATATGCCACACAGTCGGTTTTGACTCACCCCTCTATGAAAACATTTGTAGTTACCTAGTTACCTAAAAGACAATATCCTTCCACTAGATCTATCCTGAAACTAGAAACGTGACTTTATTCATCAAGTAGCTCGGTATATCCTAACCGATGATACACTTTACCGCCGAGGTCTCAATGGTACTCTTCTTCGATGCCTAGATCGTAATGAATCTGAAACCGCCTTGCATGAACTTCATGAAGGTATTTGTGGCACACATTCAAGTGGTCCTACTCTCACCAAGAAACTTCTAAGGATGGGTTATTATTGGTCGACCATGGAAAAGGAATCATATCTGTTTGCCAGAAAATATCCAAAATATCAAATTCATGGCAATCTCATACATGCACCAGCACAAAAGCTTCAACCATTCACCAAATCATGGCCATTTTATCAATGGGGACTTGACCTAGTGGGCAAGATTCATCCTTCCTCATCAAATGAATATTTTTATCATCACAACCATTGAGTATTTTACAAAGTGGATAGAGGTCGTTCCATTAAGTACTGTTACCGGTAAGCAAATATCCTCTTTTATCTTTGTTGGTGTAAATAATTATTCATCATAGATATTATTACATTTTACTTAAGTTTACTTAGGAAATGCATTTCCTAGTAGTTTGGGTATGAGACACTTGGGTGTTTGTGCCACATTGGGATAGTGTGTAGAGGAGAATTTCCACCTTTTATGGTGTTGATCTTATCTTGTTGTTACATTCCACCCCATGTGGAATATTATTGTTTCTCCTACCTACCCACACCTATTTCTTACCTACCCTTGTTTCTTATTGAGCCACATGTAATATTTGTGAGCTCACATATCCATTTAGCCTTGCCTATATAAGTAGGCTCATCTACATTGTTTGTACGAGCATTCATTGAACATCTTGTAATGATCCAGTTGATCATATTTTGCATCTTGATAGAATAAATTTTATTCCTATCATCTATTTTGTCTCTCTTATTTGTGATTTTCATTGCCTATAGATCTTGGCAAAATCTCGCATGGTATCAGAGCCATTAAAGTGTCATTGGTTTGCCAATTGAGAGAAATTTGATGCTATTTGGGGTTGTGTATTTTGGAGATTTCTATTGCAGGTTATTATTGAAGCTTGATGGGTCAAATCTGAGGTTATCATTGGATTGAGGAGGTCCAAGAAAGTCAGTTTTTCCTTTTATTTCATCCAAATCGGACTTCGGAGGCCAAATCTAGAGACATTTGAAGTTTGAAGCTACAGTGGAAATTTTTCGTGAAATTATAATTTTCCAAACAATTTTCAAATAGCGATATCTCACTCATCTGGACTCCTTTTTTTGAGAATTTTTTTTTGTTTTGGGGTATAATTTTGTGATCTATACAGTGGTGGAGCTTTCTAATTTTCAGATACAAGTTTTTCTGAAAGCATGAAATCCCGATTTTTACAACTTTGGAGGCTTCATTTGAGCTCATATGGACTCCTTTTCAGGTGCCATTTTTTTTGAAAGTGCATAATTTTTTGTCTACTTTCATAATTTTCCATTTGTTTGTAGTGATTTTGAGTAGGAAGTGTACTTTTAGAATTTGGTCATTTTTGGCCTATTTGGTACTTGTATTTTGCTTGGATCTCAGTTTAGATCACTAGCAGTATTTGTTGAAGTCTCTTATATCTCATTTTGAGAAGTTGTAATCATTGAAATTAAAAGTCCACTTTGCCATTATTTGCAAGTGCCAACATGATCTTTTTATGGGGGGTCAGTTGTTCATTTATATCTCTTGGTGAAATTCCATTCGAAGGCATCTCCATCTGTAGTATTCTACAGGGCTTCTTTGTTGGTGGCATCATTTTCATGTTTCCACATTTGAATATTTTATCATGATGTATGCTCTTGCTTGATAAATGTTGTACTCACACTATCATAAAGTGCCACACCTCTTTGTATCTTGTCATTGTTGACTATTTGATGTAATCCTCTTGTACACGTAGATTAGGAATATCTTGTGAGACGGTGCATGGCTCCAGTTGAGACTTAGATTGTACACATTTGTGCATGGCTCTCGTGAGACTTTGATTGTACCAGTATTTTTGCTATTTACAAGTATCCAGATGATGCTCAAAGTAGGTTATCTCTGTAATACCCTAAAATTGGTCATCTAAACCATGGGCCCCTAATCTCGACAACATCACCAAGGTCCTAAACAAAGGCAATTAAATCAATCTTGAGAACATTATTAATTCTTTAATCATCAAAAATCACATGGCAAATCAATTACTCAATATTAATTAAATATTTATTTAATTAATCAAATCATTTCCAAGAATATCATTTTGATCAATTATCCCATTTAAATTTATTAAATATCCTTACATATTTAATTAATTAATAAATTTTTCATTCAATCATGCAAAAAGGATTAATTTATTACAAAAGATGAATTAATTTATTACAAAGAGTTGAATTGAAAATAAAACAAAAAAAGAATTGAATTGAGAGAGAAATCAAACTTGAGATATTATTTCTTTTTCTAAATTTAGAACTTGAAATCAGAAAAGCAATTTAATTGAATTATTGAATTATTCTCCAAATTGAAACTCAAAGCTTTTTAGAAAAAGAAGTTCAGTTGCATTGAAAAGACCCTTTTCTTGAATGAATTAAAGAATTATCTATTTTTATCAGATATGCATGGAATTAATTTATCATTATTTTCCAATGCAACTTGGACTTCTAATTTGAATGCATTTCAATTAAACTATAATTGGAATCTATCTCAAGGTTAACTGAATCTGATTTCTCAATTATTTCAATTAATCCTAAATTGAGCTTTTTCTCTTGTATTCTTTAAATTCATTTTTAGGAACCTGACTTGCTATCTGGTTAAAGAACAAATCTGTCTTTTGTGCTTTTAGAAGATTCTGAGAGGTAGGAGAGTATGCTCTTGTCTTTTTCTAGACAATCAGAAATCCAGACCCTTGAAGCTTTTTCTTTGTTTGAGATTTGTACATCTTTAGCAGACCTGCCCTCCCAAGGGGTTGAAAAACTCTTAAAGTCGTTACAATCGGTGTGAGGGGAACGACCTAAGTGGGAACAGCTAGATGCTAAGTACTCCAACCCACTATAAAATAAACGTGATTTGATGAAAATCAAGTCAACGACAGTGCTCGAGAATAGCTCTCCTCCATACCTCTGGGTATATTAAACCTTGGTTTTCAAGGCTGGGAGACCTCTTAATTGAGTTTATACCTCGACGCACCAAATGTATCCCTTACTAAATCCAATTTAACATTAGAAGCTACCCGGTTCATCTTCGAAAGGGGGATAATCTTTGTGCAAGAGAGATAGTAACTCTCCCAAGATACTTATCATTTCGTGCCCCCATTAGCGTTTGGAGTCGGATAATACGGCATTGAGAATCCATTGCGTGAAACTCAGCGGTCGTATTCTGATTAGCTATTGGGTGTGTACCTGAGTCTACAAGCAAAGGTTTTCTTTCCTCACCAAATTCCTTAGGGTTTGCATGTTGTGATTGGAGTCACTATACATACTACTTGTTTTCTGTGTTTTCATCCCTGAAACAAAAACTGAAATACCAAAAATTGGTGAAGACCAGAAACAACTCAGTGAGTCAAAACTCTATCCATGTTAGAAACTAGTCCATCATGAGTCGAAACTCTGTCTGTGTCAGAAACTAGTCCATCCTAAGTCGAAACTCTATCCGTGTCAGAAACTAGTCCATTTTTAAGTCGAAAATCTGTCCAAGTCAAAAACTAGTCTATCCTGGTCAAAAATCAGTCCATCTCAGAATTGGTCATACTCAGTTATCATACTTAGCAATCGAAAAAACTCAAAATTTCTAGGCTTTTTCTTATGAACAGTCGTACGAGTCTGATAATTCATCATCCTATATCACATCTTGTGTCATACGAGTCTTCTGGTTTGTCGTCCTAGACTTAATACTATGTCGTACGAGTCATTTTATTCTGTCATTTGAATTTGTATCCTGTGTCATATGAAATAGAACTGCTCTAAGTCTTTTTTCATCTTGCACATGCCCATTTGTCATACGGTATGAGGTAGCAACTTGTACGAAACAAAACTATTGTCGTCCTATAGCTGCTAAATTATCGTCTGGTTCAGAAAATCTTGTCGTACGAGTCTCTAGTTTTGTCAGAACAGAACAGTCAAACTTGCCTAAAAACAACTTACAACAAACATAATACTGGTTATCATTTTCCTAAGCATAAACAGATCAAGACAGTGTACCTCTGCCATTTGCGTTGCATGATTTGGTCGATCACCTTTCAGCTAGTTCAATCAACTACCTATCAAATTTTAGTCACTTAGACAACATCTTATACAGGATAGATCGTTCCTAAAACCAGACTGAATCTTACACTATGCTTAGAATCAACTTAGATAACGTCTTAGATAGGATAGATCATTCTTGAAATCATACTAAATCTCTGTTGTTTCTCTTAAACAATACTCTAAATAGAACAACTAGCTCTGAAATTGATCTTGACCTCTGCATCACAAACACATTTAGGTCACACAAATCCATAAAGATGCCTATTCAAACCAAGAGTTCTCATAAGAAACAAGCAAAAGGCAAAGAACAAACCTTCACCTATCAAGATAATCCATTCTACGTGAAGGATCCACTCACTGACATGTCGTCATCATCAAGCGAACCAATTTTTGATGAACCGAAATCTCCCACTATACATGAGACAACATACAATGATGGAAACAAAAATGATTGTAATATTTCTGAAAATCATAATGACTCCTCATCATCAAGTGAGATTGATGAAGATGTTGAACCTCTAGAAATAGAAATCCTTGACTGTCAAAAGGACAAAGACTTTAGAAAAATGATGAAAACTATCATGACTCGAGAGAAGGAAGACTATTTCTTAGAACTAGCAAAACAAGGTGCCAAACTTCCTATTGGATATGATGTTCATACACTTGTTACTAAAAGGGAAGACTCACCTATACTCATGGTACATAAACAGTTACTAGCTTTGCGGATGGAGGTCACAGAACTGAAGAACAAGGACAAGTCCCCGAAACAATATTCTCAAGAAACAATATGTCCCTTTCCATTTGACAAGAATCTACACATGCCTCCATTTCCTTCATGAGTGGAAATCCCAAAATTTGACATATATGACGGTACCTCAGATCCTCAAGATCATGTTAGGGAATTTAGTGTTTCTTGTATGGAATTCATGCACGATCAAACGTACCTCATGCGTCTCTTCCCAAGGAGTTTAGGGGGTCAAGCAATGGAATGGTTCTCAAGTCTACCCAAATGAATAAAAACATTCAAAGAACTAATCCAACTATTTTTACAACAATACTCATACAACATTCGACATCCTATAACTATTATCGATCTTTGTAATACTCAACAGAAAACAGGGGAACCTCTTCTTACTTTTCTCCAACTTTGGAGAAAGATGTTCTCTAGGTACCCACGACCTATTCCAGACTCTGAGAAAATGGATATATTTGTAAATAACTTGGTCCTGAACTGAAATATAGCGTACAAATGCAAGTACACCCATCATTTAATAAAATGGTAGATAATGCCATTCGAATGGAAGATGTGCTCATAAAGAAGGGAGATATCACACCTTGGAAAGAAACACAAACAGGATCTAGCTCTAAAGAGAAGAACAAGTATTGGAAATTTGGCAAAGATAACAATAAGAATGTTGTTAATGATGGAGTAGTAGACACTATCAAAACCAACTCAAAATCCACAATATTCAACTTGGCTAGTGGTACACAAGCACTTAAAGCTGTTGAGATTTCAGCAAAGAATTCACCAAAGAAAACAAAGGAATGGTTCAAAGAAAAGCCTTGGCTTTCCAAACCTAAGCGTGATTTTACTCCTCTTGAAGAATCATATGAATTTGCTTTCAAAACTCTATTGGCAAACAACTTGATAACACTACCAGATAACTCTAGACCATATGATCCAGATGTCAAACCGAGATGGTGGAGAGAAAGTGAATATTGTGACTTCCATCGGAATAAGGGTCCTAACATAAACAATTGCATGAAGTTAAAACATGAGATTTGAGATCTCATAGACGCTGGTAAAGTTGTTGTTGGGAATCATCCAACCAATGATGATCATAAAGCATTTAAAGACCCTTTGCCTGCTTATGAACAAGTTGATTCCTCAAAGACCAAAGGAGGTGCCAAAATAAATTATACTTATGCCAGCCAGGACAACGTTATCA
Organism: Cryptomeria japonica; assembly: GCF_030272615.1. Lineage (NCBI taxonomy): Eukaryota > Viridiplantae > Streptophyta > Pinopsida > Cupressales > Cupressaceae > Cryptomeria > Cryptomeria japonica. The sequence goes on from NC_081413.1 coordinate 524,452,279, forward strand.
ACATGATTGAACCTTCACACTCGGAATATTGCAATGTGATTATAGTTCAAGATAAACCAAATGAATCACGATATGCAAGAGCTCTAACCCGATCTCAAAAGAAAGTTACCCTCCAAGGAGCTAGTTCTTCCAACCCAGCTCAAGAAACATCAAATCCAATAGCCTTGCCAAGCAAACAAAAGGAATCAACCTTGGACAAATTTAAAAGATTAACCTCATCATCATCCTCCAGATACAGCGTGGTTGAATAATTAAAAAGTACAAATGCTCAAATTTCAATTTTTGAATTGCTACAACTCTCATCTACTCACAAGGAAATCCTAGACAAAGAATTGCTCACTACCAACATTCCAAAAGATTTAGACATTGATCGGTTTCAGTCTATGGTGGGTCATCTAACTTCACCTCACTATTTGACCTTCTCTGAAGAGGATGACAATTCATTAAATCATCCACATAACCAGTCATTGCATATTGAAGCCATGATCCACAAACACAGAGTCAAACGTGTTTTGATAGACGGAGGCGCAGGGTTGAATATCTGTACTTATCATCTGCTTACACAACTAGGATTCTCTGAAAATGTCATTGATCTAGGCAAGAAAATAACAATTAAAGCCTATGATGAGGAAGAGAGAACCTCCAAAGGTCTCGTATCATTGCCAATCAGAGTGGGACCGGTAGAGAGATATGTCCTTTTCCAAGTTCTCAATATTTCATTGGCATACAATATATTACTGGGCAGGTCGTGGATTCATGAAATGAAGGCAGTATCGTCAACATATCACCAATGCTTAAAGTTTCCTTATAACAGAGCTGAAGTCAGTATTCCTGCTGATACAAATGTCATCTGTAATGCATTGACAAAAGGTGCAGATACTTTTGTGCCTCATAATAGGGCACCCTCTCCAAATGAAGATCTAGAAATATTGATGAAAGACTTAGAAAAGAGATTGAAGATTACAGATACTAGCATGGATGGCTACAAGATAGAACTGGTACTATCATTAGTTTCTCTCCCTTCATCACCAAAACAGTTGGGAAAGCCATCAGAGGCTATGAGAACACAAACTTCGGCTCTGAATACTATATATGATGGTCTCTTTATACAGTCTTCTACCTCCTTGGTGGATGAAATAGAAGAGGATGTTGTGCTTAACTGGCTCTTTAAGGAAGATAGTGAAAATGAGGAGGTACGACATTGTGAGATTTCCTCAAACCAATATGGTCATGGTTACAAAATGATTCAGTGCATGGAATACTCAGTTATTGGTCCTTTGGGCAAACAAAAAGAAGGTATTACTGAACCAATTCAGCTACAAACCAAATCCACACATGATAAGGCTGGACTGGGATACAATCTGAAAAAGACATCAGAACAAAAACATGTTTCTAAGTCTAAGTGCTCGAAAAAGATATCACCTTTAACATGACATGAAGCAGACACTAAACAAACAAAAGTAGAGTGTAGACAAGAGAAAGAGGAATCAACAGTCAAGAAAGAAGAAATAGTCAGTGCTCAAGCTTTGATGGTATCAACTACGATAATACAAGAAGTTGAGGTTCTTGAGGATATAAGAGATGAAGTCATAAGAATCAGAGAATTGTTTGCACCATTAAAAGTTCCAGTCACCTATACTGGCAGGCAACAAGTAGATGATTCGGAGACTGATTCAAATGAGTATGAATGGGGTCCTGACTATCTTTCAGACACATCCACTACAGAAACTCCAGAAGAATCTAGTGGTGTCATAGATGATACTCAAGAGCTAATGTGCATAAAACTAGAGAGGGAAATACAAGAAATTAGATAAAAGAGGCAAGCAAATTATGAACAAGGATTGAAAGAAGGAACAATACCAGAAAGCTTCTCATCTATGTGCCCTTATCCTAAAACAGAACAAATCAGTTATAGCACTACACAGGAAGAGTTAGAAGCTCCAGAACAAGAACCAGTCATCAGTCCAGAAGAAGCTGAATGGAGTAGACAACAAAAAATCATAGAAACAATGAGATCATGTCAACAGGTGTGTCAAATACAAATGACAAATGAACCACAACATGAAGGAACTTGTAGCATTAAAGATGTTAGTATTGATACCATACATATACTTACTAAATCGCCTGAAAGAGACTTGGAAACTTCATCCGATGACTCTGATGGCTTTGATGACAATCTTGTTCATGATGATACCCACTCAACCCCAAATTTTGAATCATCTGATACAAACAATGAAAAGTTGTCTACTAGTCTTATTGTTGTTAAACCATGATATGACGTCCAGTCCGACGTAGTAAACGATGTTACAAGTATGTCTATTGGATTATATCGATTAAATATTAACGTGAACTTTAATAATCATGATCTGACTCTTCCTGATCTCGAGACACTTACGCAAGGTATTATTCTGGAACTCGACTTTTTGATCCGCAGTTGTGATAACAATACCGTGAATGCTCTTGAACCTATCCAAAATTTGTCCTTAGTACATCTTGAATTGATTGACTGCACTTTATAAAATCAACCCATGGATATACCTACTTTTACCAATGACTATACATTATCCTTTTATCTCAATGCAATCGAACCAATAAACTCTTCCACCAGTGAACTGAGTGAAAATATGACTAAAGTAGATATCAAGTATCTTAGTCGCAAAAACAAGAAAAATAAAAATAAAAGATCTGATGGCGAAAACCATATTTTGGCGGTGTCAGAATCTGAAAAAGAGAAAATAAAGGACGTACCTAAAGATAAAAACCTCTTTGAGGTGCCTGAAGGTGAGATACTTGGTATACTGCCCAGTCATTTTCAAGAACGGTCTTCCATATTGATTGAGCCAACTCAGCCAGTGAATATTGGGAATCAAGAGACACCACAAATTATTCACGTAGCTCAATCACTATCAGTAGAGGAATTGAAGGATTTCACTCAGCTATTCTTAGAGAAGAAAATAAACTTTACATGGATGTACTCTGATATGCCAAGCTTGGATCCTGATCTCATTATGCACCATCTCTCAATCACACCAGGAGTAAAAACAGTTAAACAAAAACTCTATAAGATGCACCCGCATGTAGCATTATTGGTCAAAGCTGAACTAGAGAAACTGCTCAAAGCTGGATTTATCAGAGCAATAGATTATGCTGAATGGATTTCCAACATAGTGCCTGTTTTGAATGCAGATAAATCTATCAGAGTTTGTACAGATTTTAGAGATCTCAACAAAGCATGTCCGAAAGACAACTTTCCATTGCCAAATATTGATATGATAGTTGACATGACGGCTGGGTATGAGATGTACTCACTAATGGATGGATTTTCCCACTACAATCAGATTAAAATCGCTCTTGGAGATCAAGAAAAGACAGCTTTCACCTATGCGTGGGGAACCTTTTGCTGGAATGTCATGCCATTTGGGTTAAAGAACGCAGGGGCGACCTATCAAAGAGCAGTTACAACTATCTTTCATGACATGATGCATAAGAATATGGAAGATTATGTTGATGATACCTTAGTGAAGACTATGAAAAGATCAACACATATTCAAGAGTTAGGTCCTATACTTGACAGAATGGAAAAGTTTAAGCTCTGATTAAATCCAAAGAAGTGTGCATTCAGAGTGACATCTGGTAAACTACTTGGCTACATCATTTCAAAGAAGGGCATCAAGGTTGATCTTGAGAAGGTCCAAGCTATAATGGAAATGCCACCTCCAAAGAACATCAGTCAAATGAGAAGTCTATAGGGACGTCTCCAATCCATTAGAAGATTCATTTCTCAACTAGCAGACAAGGCTCAACCTTTTACAAAAGTATTGAGAAAATGAATAATATACAACTGGGATCAGCAGTGTGAACAACATCTTCAGCAGATAAAAGAGTACCTGTCTAATCCACCGATATTGATGCCACCTATTCAGGGCGAGCCACTAATCTTATATATATGAGCAATTGATTCATCACTGGGGGCACTTCTGGCGCAACAGGATGGCAACAAAAAAGAATGAGCTATTTATAACATCAGCAGGACATTGGTTTCTTATGAAATGAGCTACAGTATAATAGAAAAAGCATGCTTGGCATTAGTCTTTGCATCATAGAAACTGAGGCACTATATGCTAGCACATTTAGTCAAGTTGGTGGCCAAAATCGATCTACTCAAGTATCTTCTTAATAAAGCAACACTCACCGAAAGATTGGCAAAGTGGGTAATGATCCTTACAGAGTTTGACATTGAATATGTGCAACGCAAAGCCATAAAAGGATAGGTAATTCCTGATCAACTTGTTGAAGCTCCACTTGAGGATACTCAACCACTACACATCGAGTTCCCAAATGAATCAATAATGCATCTTACTCAACAACCCTGGAAGATGTTCTTTGATGGTTCCTTTACTCAAAATGGTTCAGGTGTTGGCATATTATTCATTACTCCTCAAAAGTATTCAATTCCAAAGTCTTATAAGATTCTATTCCCTTGCACAAACAATATTACAGAATATGAAGCTTTGGTGAATGGAATAAAACTAGCTATTGAATGGAAGGTGGTTGAATTACATATCTATGGAGATTCTCAACTGGTCATCAATCAGATCAATGATACATATCAGACTCGAGATGAGAAATTGATGCCTTACAAGAGGATGGTGGACGATTTCAAGAAGTACTTTGCTTTTGCATCATTCCAACAGATTCCTAGATCAGCAAATAGAGCAGCAGATGCTATGGCCACCTTGGCATCTATACCTGAGCTACAGGAGTCCAATTTTTGCTTTGATTTCCTGGTGGAAGAGTTATATTACCCTGCTTATGATTCTCCTGAGACCCAAATAGTCTATTCTGTTATTGGACACAACTCATCTCAATACAGCCACATCTATTCCTATCTATGTGATCAAATTATCCCTGAAAACCTTACTCGTAGTGAGAAAAGAAACCTAACTCATAATGCTTCCGGTATGTTATCATAGCTAATGATTTATTTAGATGAGGTTTGGATGGTACATTGCTTAGATGTCTAGAAACTGAAGAATCTAAATGTGCATTATCGGAAGTCCATGAAGGTATTTGTGGATCTCATTCGAATGGTTTTACTTTAGCTCAAAAACTATTACGGGCTAGCTACTACTGGCTAGATATGGAAAAATACCTCATTAAATTTGCTAAGACTTGTGAGAAATGTCAGCTTCATGGAAATCTCATACATGCCCCAGTAAGGGACCTCATACCATTTATAACACACTGGCCTTTTTAGCAATGGGCCTTTGATCTCATTGGTCAGATATATCCAGCTTCATCCAACAGACATAAATTCATTATAACTGCCACTGAGTATTTCACCAAGTGGGTAGAGGTAGTTTCTCTCACCAAAGCAACTAGTAAACAAGTCATCTTATTCATCCTAAACTATATAATTTGCAGATATGGGATACCTTCGTCCATCGTGATTGATAATGGAGGACAGTTTAAGAATAAAGATCTAGATGAGCTTTGTGAGAAATTCAAAATAAAGCAACACTGGTCATCAGTATATTACCCTCAAGGTAACAGACAAGCTGAGGCATCTAACAAAAACCTACTGACTATCTTGCACAGAACAGTGAACAAGTCTGGGAAGGATTGGCATCTACAGCTCAATGCTGCACTATGGGCTTACAAAACCAGTATCAGAACACCTACTGGGGCTACACCTTTTTCTTTGGTGTATGGGTCCGAAGCAGTATTACCTATTGAAGTAGAAATACCATTTCTAAGAGTTTCGCTGTGAGGTCTTGTTACTGATGAAGATCGTAGAATATCTAGATTGCAAGAACTCGAATTGCTGGATGAGCGTCAGCAAGTGGCATTTGATCATCTCAGAGTGTATCAGAAGAGAATGTCTAGAGGGTATAGCAAGAAAGTTCGACAAAGAGAATTTCAAGTTGGTGACCTAGTTCTAAGAGAAAATCCAAAAAATCAACAGTTTCGCGACAATAAAGGGAAGTTTTAACCCAACTAGCTGGGTCCATACATTGTTACTACAGTATTCGGCTCTGGTGCCTATCAACTCTCAAACTCGGAAGGAGAACAACTTCGTGAACCGATTAACACCATCCACTTGAAGAAATTCTTTGCTTAGCACTCTCTGCTCCAGCAAACTTGTACAGTTGGAAAAAGTCCTGAAAAAAATCCTAAAAATTAGAAAAAGTCCTAAAGAAATAAAAAAAGAAAAGAAAAAATATATATATAAAGAGAGAAATTACCCTGGTGAAAACCTGGTAAACAGGCACCTTGGTAAAAAAAAAATGAATCTCTGCCAAGTAGGTGAAAACCGGGCAAATAGGTGCCTCTTGTACTCAAGCACTCCATCTATCAATGCAACGTTGGGATTTCCCGCTTTCAAGCATCTTTTGCTTTCGCTTGTACATATTTTCAGTCACTTTTGTGACATCCTAGTTCGTTGGAACCCTCATGACTTGAAACTGATCAACATTCTAGTCTTAGGTTACTCGACATAGCACATTACATATCCTAAGCAGTGTCAACCAAGGCATTCTTCTATCAGTGAAACCTGGTCGTCCACTCTGAGTCAGTTACCTGTCTCCTAACTACCACTGAGTTCATAAGCAAAACAACATAACCGAAAATAATTACTAAACAGTTTGAGCTATGAATGAAAATTTTCTTTGTATGTTGTCTTTTATATTGATTTTTGATTATTATCCCTCTGAGTAACTCGAGGAAGTCTATTGTGACTAAGAGAAACAAGGATTGGGGGCATAATATTTTCTTTGTTCTATGCTTGTAGGAATGATTCCGATGATCTGGAAACATATAAATTAGCTGGGTGTTTGTAATAAGAGCCTTCACATCAAGGTGAAATCGCCTCACATACCTCGACTCCGTTTATTTGTATACTACAGGGAGGTCCATATCATTTCTTTGTTTATTTTGAGGGAATTTATTTATGATGCAATTCGGGTCCCTACGAAATCTATCCAAGGATATGAACGAAAAAAGGGTCATTGCAGACAAGATAATTAATATTGCACATTGAAAAAGAAAGGAACTCTAACCTGCCTGTTGTGTTATGCTCAGTGATGAATATTAAGTATTTTAAATCCAGTGAATAGGTTTAGGTTGCATTTCGCATATCATTTTGCATTTCATTTTGCATTTTTGTGAATCTAGAGTGATTTCGGTATAGTAATAATCTCTTTATCTTCTGAATGAGAGCTGAAAGCATCATCATTTCTTATGCTAAGTGGTCTTTTTATCATTATTTCTCTGATCAAGTACTTGTGTTTTGAGATGTTTAGCTGCATACATAACATTTCATATAGATTCATTCATTTCATTATTATTCATTTACATTGATCTTATTGCATAGAAAAACGAAAAAATTGCATTACTCATTACTCATTTTCATTCATTTATTTGCATATGAAAAGAAACCAAAAAATATACATTCATAATCATTTGCATTACATACATTCATGTTGAAATAAATGCATACATATAGAATAAAGCATATAGAAACATCTCATAGTCGATTGACACAAGTACAATGACGTCAAAATGGATCTTGTATATATATCATATCAAGTATAAGGGTACAAAATGATGTCTAATGACATGTACAAACTCCCATCGGAACAAGGATCGTATTGGCTACAAAAAATGGGTGTGTCTACAAAAAATATCCCAGCTACAAAAAAAATAATCATCTAGTTGGCGCCCTCTCCCTCATCGCTTGGTGGAGGAGCAGGAACCTGATGCCCAAGATCCTGTCGAGGTGCTCGTGCTCCCTCTGATCTAGCCATATATTGTGAATAGGGTTGCACTTGCTATGCAACAGGAACTACGACACTATATGTTGCCACATAATATGTAGCCCTACTACTCTAGAGAAACACCTCATGTCGTAGAGACTCTATCTCTGCTCTCAACTTGGCTCTCAATGTTGTCATCTGGTAATCACGCTTGGCCCTAACCTCGACCAGCTATCAGTCTTTCTCTGCCAGCTGAGTCTGAGCCACTATCAACTATGACTGCAGCTCCACAAGACGTGCTCTCATCGACCGTCCCGTGTCAACCCCCTACTCTCTCATAGGCTCCCCACCACCATCTCCACCTGTGGCTCCACCTTGCTCATCTCGCCGCTGCTGGACCTACCTCGGAGATGATCACTTCTCCTCTCAGCCACCCAACCTCACGCCTACTCTCCCAAGGGATCCACCCTCACCCCTCTGCTGTCCAACATCAGCTCGTACCCCACTACTACTAGCACCAGGATCACCACCAGTCCGTCGTGGAGCCTCTGATCTTTGTGCATGTCCCTGCTTATGGCCCTACCTCTGGCCCTATCTTTGTGCTGGTACAGGGGCATCATCCTCCACATCCTCAATATGAGGAGCTTGCTCTCCTAGATATGTAAACCGAGGGAATGGATGCTGCTGAAAGTAATCCCTGTACTGGGGCAATACCCCCGCATTTTCTATATCATACAGGTATCCCACCTCATGCGGTGTAAACCTGTCAGCTCCTGCATCGCTAAAGCATAGGATAGCCTAGGTGACAATCCCTGTCTCTCCTCGTCGGCGTATCGAGCATACGTTGTATACTCCTGAGAGATCCCCTCAGGCCGATCGTACTGCCTCATCACTCATGAAATGAAGAATCACTCCACAACAGTCTGTGACCTCCCAATCAGTGGGCATGTAACAAAAAGGTCTCTTTGAACTGCCCGCCAGTCATCCCTTGACTCCAACCCCATGTACGGTCTCCATATGACAGCTATCAGATCATCGAGCTATCGTCGCCAGAAGTCTATCTTGCCCAGATGGGGCTGCATAATATATCTGGCATACCTATAAATAATCAACTGCCCTGGCTCTCTACTGTCATCTACAATCGATCGACAAACGGGAAGGTGCTCCCAAGCCCACACCTGTAAAATGTACACCCCTGCGGCCATGCTCCGCCCATCTCTCTAAACAATCCCATGCATCTTCCGATACATATGGGCCAACAAACAAGCACCCCAGCCAAGTCTCTGAGGGGTCTCTATCAACCTGTCCAGCATACGGCCCCATCCGCTCTGGAAACCCTGTTGCCCTCTATCTGGCATCAAGAAGCAACCAATGAAACCTGCTAGGACACATGCTAGCTGATACTCCTCACTGTACCTGCTCATCAATATATCCCAACTCATGGAACAAGTCAAGATATCGGGATCCCTGAATACATTCCTAAGAGCTTGTAGTCCAGGTAACAATGCAGTATCATAATCCACCTTATCCCCAACAAAAGGGATACGAAGGATCCTGTACACATCCTCAGGAGTGATAGTCAACTCCCCAACTGGCAAATGAAAGGTATTATGCTCTGAATGAAACCACTCTACCAATGCTGTGAGCATCCCATGGTTCACATGGATATTAGGTAACCTCATCAGGTGAGTCAAGCCACACATATCAACATGAGCCTGCTCAACCTCAGACAAATCATGAACTAAAGCCATAGTGGGAGGATATACACATTTGAAGAGCACAGGAGGTAAGCACACTTGCAAAAAAACCCAACAACGATCATCATAAAACATTCCAAATGAGCCTACAAGAGAAGTTAAACATCACGCAAATCCAAATAAGTCAAATGCAAAAGCAAAATTTCATGTTTACACTTTCAAAAATAATCACTATCTTTCGAATGACAAAACACAGTCAAATAGCATCTCATACGGGTCAGGAATGGCTCTCCTACGAGAAAATAGCCTCAAATGACAAACTTCTACACATCATACGACAAAATGGTCTTCTAATCGACCTATCGTACAACACAAGGGTGAATCCCGTATGACAAATCTAATGGCTTCAAATGATAAAAGAAAATTTGCTAGTTTATCGTACGAGACAGGATCCTGTCTCGCACGATAAACCGCAACACCCGACCCAAAACTCGTGAAAAACATGAAAAATGAACAAAAAAATTCAAAATTGGAAACATAAAGAGGCTAAAGATCGATCACTTACTGTTGGCTCGTAGTTTCGGGGTCGATTGTGACATCTCTGGCGCTCAAATCAATGCTGATGAGTAGGGACCACCATTTTTCTTCGCAGAAGGCTTTTTGAATTTTCAAACTTGGAGGGTTAAAATGATTTGAAAATGACACTTTCGTCCTATATATAGCCTAAAACCTAATTTTTCAACTTGCTCCGATGGTTATGAAAATTGTACCCTTAGCTAATTTTCCTGCTCTGATTCCATTTTCGGGATCGAAATTGAAATTCGAGATCATTTTGCTAGTCAATTTCACAATTTTGACCACTTAGCGCTTTTTCATCAAATGCTCATTCTTTCTTCAAATTGCGCTCCATTTCAACGCTGAATCTTAATTCAATTTCATTTTACACATCAACATTTCAATCAACTCTATGCTCAATTTCTCATCAATCAATGCCGAAATTTTTAAAAAAAATCCTCAGAATCAATTTGTGCTCAAATAACTTATTTTTGCCAAACAATTGCCTATAATCAATCCCTCGCTATCTTTCGATTTCGCTCCCGAGGGGGCATACTCACGACCTTATGACTTCACATCTCACAAGTTGAGAAAATTTTTCAAATCTTCATCAAAAGTCAAGCAAAATCTTACCAACTAAAGAAAATCAATCCTTATTGCTAAGGGGCATCTCAGCTTCATCACTTCACATCAAGTTGAGATCTCTCGATCATCTAAATCAAATCAACCGCTAGGGGCATATCAGTTTCATCGCTTCACATCAAGCTGATATTTGTCTTTCATCTGAATTAATCTCTTAACATTAATCAGTTTCATCGCTTCAAATCAAACTGATTATTTGTTTAAACTCAATCAAAAGTTTAAAGAGTTTCTTTGATTACACTAAATCTAAGCAGGTGTTCAGTATTCATTTCTTGATCAAGCTAAACGGTTCATTCTTCGCTCATCGTGTCTTGATCAATCAAGTTCAAGATTGATTGTTATCATCACTCACTGCATCTAAGATCAATCAAGTTCTAGATCAGTAAGATCCGCTTCTTGATCAATCAAGTTCAAGTTTGGTATCTTTGTTTTCTATCGTTCCTCAGTTCAATCAAGTTTGGGATCGGTATCACTTTAATTAGACTTCATTCAGCTTTGTCGCTTTGAATCAAGTTGTGCCTTGCTTTTCATCTAGTTCATGATCAATCAAGTTCAGAGCTGGCATTTCCTAGACATCACACATTCTTTGAACCAACACGTTGTTCGCACATTAATTCAAAGAGGAGCAAATGTAATATCCTAAAATTGGTCATCTAAACCATGGGCCCCTAATCTCAACAACATCACCAAGGTCCTAAACAAAGGCAATTAAATCAATCTTGAGCACATTATTAATTCTTTAATCATCAAAAATCACATGGCAAATTAATTACTCAATATTAATTAAATATTTATTTAATTAATCAAATCATTTCCAAGAATATCATTTTGATCAATTATCCCATTTTAATTTATTAAATATCCTTACATATTTAATTAATTAATAAATTTGCCATTCAATCATGCAAAAAGGATTAATTTATTACAAAAGATGAATTAATTTATTACAAAGAGTTGAATTGAAAATAAAACAAAAAAAGAATTGAATTGAGAGAGAAATCAAACTTGAGATATTATTTCTTTTTCTAAATTTAGAACTTGAAATCAAGAAAGCAATTTAATTGAATTATTGAATTATTCTCTAAAATTGGAACTCAAAGCTTTTCAGAAAAAGAAGTTCAGTTGCATTGAAAAGACCCTTTTCTTCAATAAATTAAAGAATTATCTATTTTTATCCTATATGCATGGAATTAATTTATTATTATTTTCCAATGCAACTTGGACTTCTAATTTGAATGCAATTCAATTAAACTATAATTGGAATCTATCTCAAGGTTAACTAAACATGATTTCTCAATTATTTCAATTAATCCTAAATTGAGCTTTTTCTCTTGTGATTCTCTATAAATTCAGTCTTCAGCTCTCATTCCAAATTCACCCCAAAAATTTTTGAGAACACACTTGGAGATTATAATCACGCTAATTTTGCTCTGGAGTCATTGAAGATTATTGTGCTTTTTAGATTATTTGCATCAATTTTACATCCATTATTGCTTGCATCCATTGTTGCTTGATTATTATTGCTTGAATTATTCATCCATCTTGCATCCATATAGCTTAATATCATATAGATTAAATCTTTCGTCTTGATATAGTCTAGTCACTGGTATTGCTTATAAAAATCTAAGAACAATCTTATACTCGCATTTTTTAGAAGGCAATTAGTCACTTTGCTATGGTTTATTTCTTATTGATTATTGATTACTAACCATGCATATAATGACTTAATTGAAGTGTTGTGCTTGCAGCTTCACTTTTTCACACACACAATCTCTATGCCTGATCTTCATTTTGTTGCAGTGAGTGATTCATCATCATCGACTTGGTACTTGGTTTTGTCACACTTTGACATTATTGGTGCAGCATAGGCTCTCTTTCTTCTTTATGGGGAGGTATTTTGGTCAACATCTTGGACCATCTTTGCAGGAGATTTGACATTGAGGGAGGGCTTCATGGTCTCTTCTTCTCTCTTATGGGGGGGACATATTTTTTGTTCTTCTCATTCATCATTGAGAGCATTGTGTACTTTCATCATCTCTCTTTTGGGGGAGGGTTTTTTCCCATTGGGTTTTTCTCTCTTTCCTTGATTTAAGGGATATTGCATTTACATTTGTACATGGGTACCTAACATGGCCTAGTAGTCGGGACCCATCTTGCATTGCTTAGTTGCATTGTAGACTTAAGTGCATTCCCCTAGGTTGCACTTAAGGGGGGTTGTTGGTGTAAATAATTATTCATCATGGATATTATTACACTTTACTTAAGTTTACTTAGGAAATGCATTTCATAGTAGTTTGGGTATGAGACACTTGGGTGTTTGTGCCACATTGGGATAGTGTGTGTAGGAGAATTTCCACCTTTTATGGTGTTGATCTTATCTTGTTGTTACATTCTACCCCATGTGGAATATTATTGTTTCTCCTACCTACCCACACCTATTTCCTACCTACCCTTGTTTCTTATATAGCCACATGTCATGTTTGTGTGCTCACATATCCATTTAGCCTTGCCTATATAAGCAAGCTCATCTACATTGTTTGTACGGGAATTCATTGAACATCTTGTAATGATCCGATTGATCATATTTTGCATCTTGATAGAATACAGTTTATTCCTATCATCTATTTTGTCTCTCTTATTTTTTCTTTCCATTGCCTTTATATCTTGGCAAAATCTCACAATCTTGAATTATCTCATTTGTCGATATGGAATTCCTAGTTTCATTATCACATATAATGGAACACCTTTCAAGAATCAAGATGTGAAAAAACTATGCGAGCAATTCCATATCCAAGATCGTTTCTCCACACCATACTATCCATAAGGGAATGAACAAGCAAAGACCTCAAACAAAACCATCTTGAAAACCCTCAAGAAAACAGTAAACTAGGTTGGTCGTGATTGGTATGTTCAACTCAACCCAGCATTATGGGCCTACAAAACTAGCATCTGCACACCTACAAGAGCTACACCATACTCACTTGTGTATGGATCAGAGGCAATTCTACCTATTGAGGTTGAGATTCCATCACAAAGAGTATCATTGAAAGGACTCGTTCTAGATGAGGAATATCGAGTAAATAGGTTGCAAGAATTAAAGCTACTAGATGAGCATTGACAACATGCTTTTGATCACCTCAAAGCATATCAACAATGTATGTGTCGGAGCTACAATCACAAGGTAAAGCCAAGAGTATTTCAAATCGGTGACTTGGTACTGAAAGAAAATCCTCCCAATCAGCAGGATCGGGAAAAGAAGGGCAAGTTTGAACCAAATTGGCTAGGTTCTTTTGTCATCATATCTGCTTGCAAATCAGGAGCATATCAGTTGTCTACATCAGAAGGGAACCTGTTTGACCAACCTATCAATAGTGTGCATCTCAAAAATTTCTATACCTAAGTTATCCAATGCACTGATAAGGGAAAAATACCAAAAATCAAAAAACAAAAAAACAAAGCAAAAAGTGCAATAACAATAACTAGTGAAAACCTGGTAATAGGTGTTATTTATGATAGATTGGCTCTTCCATATATACGAACCCATATCATATCTTTTGCATTCATTTACACTAAGCCCATGGCCATCACAAAGCTTTGAAAAATGCAACACAATCTTGGACACACTTAGCGTAGTCACTGTCCTTGATTATCCGAACACTTATTTGCATCATATCTCACCATGGCTTGGTGGTCAATGTAAATATCCATATCGAATAATTATACAAAGCTAGGGGGAAAATCCTGCCTACAATTGGGGGCATCTTGCCTTTTAGAGTTTTTAATGAAGTAGGTAACCATTAAAATAGAGACAGTTTGAACAAAAACAACTTTCAGAACTATCAATCACAAGAATTGAGCAAACTAAAACAAAGATATACTTGCAAGATGTTTTTATCTAACAAAATACAAAAGGTAGCATGCATGTTTATTTATGGTTGCTTTTTATTTTTGATATCATATCTCCTAAGCAACTCAAAGATGTCTTGAAACTAGAGAAGCAAGGAAGGAGGGTGGCATTTTCTTTGTCTGTTGTTCGTGAGTGACACCTTTTACTATACAAGTTTGTCTTATGACGTGATCAGGTAACATATCATTGAGGACATTTCAGATTTGTATAAGACAAAGGTTAACTCTTGTCTGTTATACGCAAGCAACACCCAAGTCGTCTTGGTTCAATTATACCTCGACGCTTGTGTCATATTGCAATATCAAACTCCATGTAAGTTATACTCAAGTAATTATGGTTCAATTGCGCCATAATGCTTGTATCAACTTTCAACATATCAAAGGCTCAATGATGACAAAAGGGAAGCATAATAAAATTTGATCAAAAGGATGACTATGTCAGTAACGAGGGATCATTTCATATTAGCACACATTAATAAGTCATTTCCACTTAGTTGCATATCATTGATCGGTTCATATCATTTAAATATTGCATTAGTCTCATAGCATTCTCACATTAGTTTTGCATCTCATTTTCAAGATACATCTCATTACCATATCATTTAAATATTCCATTAGTTTTGCATCTCATTTTCAAGATACATCTCATTACCATATCATTTAAATATTGCATTAGTTTTGCATCTCATTTTCAGATACACCTTATTACCATATCATTTAAATATTGCATTAGTTTTGCATCTCATTTTCAAGATACATCTCATTATCATATTATTTAACAATTTGCATTTATGTGCATTATCATTTTTTTAACACGACACATTTAGTTGCATTATCATATCATTAAAGTGCACTACATATCATTAATCATTTTTTTGCAGTCCATATCCTTAGGTACATTTTCAAATCATACCATCTCATCTCATATCCTTTTCAGTTGCATTTAGTGGCATTTTTAGTTTCATTATCATTGCATTTAGTTGCATTTTCGTATCATTTTAACTTTGCATTAGTCTCATTTTACATATCATTGATCATTTAGTATCATTTCCATTAGAAATATTTCATCATTTAGTACCATATCAAAACATTTATTAGACCATTTAAAATATTTACATCTGAATTTCATATCATATACACATGCATATCATCATCAAAGCATAATAGGACATTTGTTCATCACATGTACACATATACATTTGCCTTTGCATAACATAAAAGCAATCATCATATAGGCATATATCACCTTCAAAACATATAGATCATCTCATCCACACAAATCACATCATCACACACAATCACATAAAAATAAATCATTGCAAAAAATCATGTAGATCTGGATATCAAAACATCTAGATCATCAAAGTAAATGCATCCACAATAATATATAAGCATGTCAATATCATATCATCATGCATGTGTGACCCATGACGATCCAAAGAAAAGCACTGGATCATGTCAATATAAATCAAACTGAAAGAATAAATATCTGAATGTCCCAGGATATCATATCAAAAGATAAATGTACATCAACAAGAAGCTCATAATCATCAATATACATCAATAAGTACATCATATCATAAGAATAAAAATGAATACATCAGTATGTACATATCATCAAATGATCAAAATACATGAGGGGCAAATATGAGAGTGGTTATCACCTAAATCTACTGGTCTGGGAACTCGATTGCCACTAGCACCTGTGCAATCTCCACCAGGATCTCTCCTAGGTCCTATAACCCCTAGGCTCATGTCCTCTTATTGAGAACCCCCGTGCCTCGAGCTCTGAACAAAAGACTGTGCTTGCTTATCTGGAGGCACTATCTGGAAATATAACCCCTTGTAATAATCTGCCCAACCAATTTGATACAACATCTCTCTCAATGTCTCATCAAATGGCCCCTAAGATTCATCTCACTGAAGAGAGTGGGCAAGATCCTTTGGATGCCCATGCCTCTCTATCTTCATATACCGCTAAGTAGTGAATGTAGCAACTTGTTCTTGTAACTGTGCTATCTAACCCTGTGTCACCTACAACTCCCATTGAGTTGTATCTTTGCCTGAGCTGTATCTCGCTCTAGAGACAACATAGTGACCTATCTCTGCAACTGGCCAATATGAGCCTATGTCTGTATCAACTGACCCTTTATCCTCTATACTGAGGACTGTAGAGCTACTACCAAAGCTTGTTGTTGATATGCTGGCATTGATATCTGCACCCTTGATGGTTGTGAAGGTTGTGGATCCAAACCCACCTGCGCTACTATAACAGGTGTTGGGTTAAAAGGAGGAAGCATATCTATCCTCCTCCACCTAATCAAGGGTTGCACATCCTCCTCCACCTCCTCCTCATCCATCCCACACATCCCCCAATCACCTCCTCCCCTAACTCTGACTCGGTCTCCTTGGATGAACCCTCCTCCTCCCCCCCTCCCATTTCATCCTCTAGCTACAATGGCCCTCCTCTACCTCTCCTTCTAACACCACCACCTCCCCCACTACTTCCCCCACCGCCACCATCACCTCCTCGACCAATCTGACCTCTATCTTTGCCTGCACCACCACAAATCCTCCCTCTCCCTCTCCCTCTCCCTCTCCCTCTCCCTCTCCCTCTCCCTCACCCTCGCCCTCGCCCTCGCCCTCGCCCTCGCCCTCGCCTACCACTTTGCTGACCTCCAAGGCCTCCCTCATCATCATCATCATCAACCTCCTCCAAAGGTGTTATAGGCTCCCCAAGTCCCGTCGGTCGTGGGAAGGGATGCTCCTCAAAATATTGGGCATACTAATCAATCATCCTAGCATCTACCAACCCTTGGCGCACATCCCACCAAACCTATGGTAATGTCTCAGACTTAGCCCGTGTTGTATCAAAATCCAATCAGGGCCCCCAGTCAACTCTATCCTTGTGCACTCGAGCATATATGGCCGAACCCTAAGCCATCCCGGGTTGAGTACAACCAAACTGTCAATACACACATGGTAGAATAAATCTCTCAACAATATAGGGAGTCCTCCCTATCAAGTACCTACTCTGAAAAAGCATCAGAATCTTTATCGTATCCTCATTCCAAACTTCGCAACCTAGGTAAGGTCTCCATATCACTGAATCCATGTCATCAAGGGACCATCTCCAGTACTTTGACTTCCCAAGCATGGGATGGGAAGTGGCCTATCTGTACATAAATAAATATGGAAGTCCCACTTATCGGGACCTATCTACCACTGGACGAGTCACAACTATGTTCTCCCACACTCAAATCTGTAACTATGTGGCTCGCGCTGATAGGATATCACCCCTATCATAAATAACCTGGTGTAACTCATGATACAAGTGTGCCAATACACAAATCCCCCAGGAATATCATGTTTGATGTCTCACCATCTGTCAAAGTATTCAACCCCATCCAACTGAGAACCCATGTGATCTCCTATCGGGACAAAGGAAACCACCTATCAACCCTACTAGTATCAACGATAGTGGGGCATATTGATCTACCAAGTCTTTCCATGCCATTGAGTAACCACTGAGTTGTAGATCAACAAACACCTCTTGCAATGCATCCGTCCTGTCCTACTCCTCCACATCATACTGAACTAACTCTCTAGTGACCAAGATCCAAAGAATCTTGTACATGATGGTGTGATGAAAGAATAAGTATCTGGTAGAATACTGAGAGGGGGGGGGGGGTGAATCAATATATTGAAAAACTGATACAAAGTTCCCAAACTCAAACTCAGTCAAACAAAGTAAACATATCTCAGTCAAGATCAATATTCATAAGAATATTTAACATCAACCGGTTTAACTGTTATGACAACTTAACAATAAACAACTTCAATCTTGTAAACATCAACAATGCTTAATCATAACCCAACAGGTTCATCTCTCAATGCTTCTACTTATCATGCCTTATCAGAAGTTAACTAAATCAACAAATAAGATCACAACCACAAAAGCATTCACCACTTGACACAAATGTTTATACGTGGAAAACCCAAATAGGTAAAAACCATGGTGAGATAAGACTCGCAAGGATAGCTATCTAAACTCTTCTGAAGTTCACCCTGTTAGGAGCTAAGCCTGTTAAAGCTTTACAATAAGTCATGTTAAGAACTAATTCCGGTTAAGAATCACCCGGTTAAGGGATTGACAGATATGCCTTGATGAAAAGCAGAATACCCTGTTAGGAGTAACCTCGCTGGAGGATTTAAGAATCCAAGCTAATGGAAGGCCTTGTTAGAGGATTTAATGAGTAACCAAGCTTGTTAGAGCTTACCCAATTAAGGGATTTCACTTCTGTTGTAATTGTTAGAAAACAACAGATTTTCTTGATCTGTCTGAGTAGCACTACATTTGCTTGATTAGATCCTTCTAAGCTTCAATCTGCCTTCACTCAAAGTGTAGATCCATTGACCAATTAGGCAACTACACACTCAACTAGTTTCAATCAATCTTGCCAATAACCTTTACAAACAACTTCATCAACCTTAAATACAAATAAATTAGGTCGATAACACAACAGAAACCTAATCCTCATCATCGAGATTGCAAACAAGTCGGTACAATATTGACAGTTAGAAATCATGACAATCTCTTCACATTCTTCAAGAAAATTCTATCTGCTCCATGATCACCGCTTCATCGGACTTTGTAACTCATCACGCATTGTGCATTAGATGCAATCCACTTTGCTCCTTCCCTAGACAAAAACAAACGCACCAAAACAATTTGAACATATCCTCACACAATGATCACACGTGTCTTCATCATTACCGCTTATCAGATAATAAACCATCAAACTTGATTTATTAGGGTTTAATAGTTGATAGGGTTTACCAGTTACATTGCTTAGAAAGGTTTAACCCTTCACACTGATTCACCAATTCAACTCACAAACTTTACATACCGGTTTACAACATCTTCCACAAATCTCTTCTTACCGGTTACTAGCCAATATCAAAAACAACAATATCAACAATAACATGAATACCATTACCGGTTCAATTGACATCAATGACAACATATCATTAATGAAATCTCTATGCAAAATGCCAACAATCTCCCCCTTTGGCATTGATGGCAATATAAATATCAATGCCTTTGATTGCTGTTGAGATTGGTGAATAGGAATCCTGGTTTACATTACCAAGTATTCACCTTGCTCTATCTATCTTCAGCCTGCCGCTAGTTAACCTAATCAGACACATAATTCTTCTCCTTAATCACATAATTCTTCTCCCCCTTTGACAACAATGTCAAAGTGAAAGTAAAACATGTAATCATGCTCTCACTATGCATCAACATCATTCTACAACTTGATGCTCCCCTTGTGGAATACATCCACTTCTTCATCAATCCATGTAAAATTTTGTAAGTGGTTCAGGGACTGATGCAATCAGCATCATGCTCAATTAACTTCGTGAAGAGGGACAAACCCCAATTAACTTCTAAGATACTCAAAAGTGGTCTTAGGCAGAGGTTTGGTAAAGATATCTGCAAGCTTCTCCTTGGTAGAAACATGCTCCAAGATAACATCTTTACTTTGAACTTTTTCCTTCAAGAAGTGATATTTCAATTCAATGTGCTTAGTCCTTGCGTGCAAAACAGGATTTTTAGAAATGTTTATTGCACTTGTATTATCACACAAAATCTTTATTGGTTCTGATATTTCCATCTTAAAACCTTACAAAATGTGCCTCATCCATATAGCTTGTGTCCAGTTCATATAAGCTACTACATACTCAGCTTTAGCAGTATATTGTGAAGTGCAACTCTGCTTTTTACTACTCCATGAAACTAGCCTTCCTCCTAGAAAGAATGCTCCACTGGTAGTACTCTTCCAGTCATCAAATTTTCTTGCCCAATCAGCATTTGTGTATGCTTTCAAATCAAAATTTCCACCATATGGATACCATAACCCATAGTCAATAGTACCTTTCATATATCTAAAAATTCTCTTGGTTGCCATCAGATGTACCTCCTTTGGATTGTTCTGAAATCTAGCAACAATACCAACTACATGGGCAATATCTGGTCGACTATGAATAACATAATGTAATTTGCCAATCATTGACCTGTATTCCTTTTCATCTACAGACTTAAATGCATCTTCCTTGGATAATTTATAACCTATAACCATTGGGGTTCCAATTGGTTTACAGTCACTCATACCGAAAGTCTTCAAAACCTCTTTCACATATTTGAATTAAGTAATAAAAATACCATGCTTCATCCATTGTATATGTAAGCTTGTGAAATTTTTTATTTCCCCTACTAATGACATCTCAAATTCATTCTTCATTTCATCTACGAAACAATTACTTATGTCATCATTACCTCCAAATATAATGTCATCTACAAATACTTCACTGGCCAGTATTTCATCTCCTTCAGAGTTGAGATAAATGTTGATGTCATCACTTGTTCTAGCAAAGCCTATCTTCATCGAATCAGTATGAAGTTGTTCATACCATGCTCTGGGTACCTGCTTTAATCCATACAGAGCTTTATGCAATTTACATACCATGTATTCCTTATATGTCAATGCATAACCATCATGCTGCTCTAGATAAACCTTTTCTTCCAGTATCCAATTCAAGAATGCAGACTTAACATCCATCTAGTATATCTTGAACTTCTTATGAGCTGCAAATGCAAGTAATGTTCTTACACCTTCCAGTCTTGCTACAAGTGCAAAAGTTTAATCATAATCTTCTCCTTCTTCTTGCGCATAACCTTTGCATACTAATCTTTCCTTATTGCGAACTACAACACCATCTTCATTTAATTTATTTCTGAACACCCATTTAGTACCTATAACATTCTTTTTTACCAGTTGGGGTACCAAGGTCCAAGTGTAGTTCTTCTCAATTTGATCCAACTCCTTCTCAATAGCTTATCCTTCTCCTTCTAGTTAGTACACTGGCATCCTTATCCCCAATTATCTGTTCAAGACTGTGATTCAGTCTCGCATACCTAGGAATAAGATGACCATTCTCTTAAGGTTGATCTTCATCATTATCATCTTCCTCTGAATTTATTTGTTCCAGTTGAACAAGTAATCAGGATTTGATTTACCAGTTTCAAGTTCCAAAAGCAAAATGCAAGGATCTTCATCCTTTTTGTTTGAACTAGTTCCTTCTGTAACTTCAGGACATTCATCTACACGAACATCAACACTCTCAACAATTCTCTATGTCTGGTTGTTGAAGCATTTATAGGCCTTACTCTTGGTGGAATAGCCAAGAAATATGCCTTCATCACTCTTAGCTTCAAACTTGCTTATGTAATCACCTCTTTTAATAAAACATTTGCTTCCAAATATCTTAAAATAGCTAATATCGGGTGATCTCTCATACCAATACTCATATGGGGTCTTGTCCTTACCTCTTTTCACCAGAACTTGGTTCATTGTGTAGACAATTGTACTTACAGCTTATTTCCAAAATATTTTTGTTACTCCTCATTGTATCAACATAGTCCTAGCAGTTTCAACCATTGATTGGTTGGTTCTCTCTGCTATACCATTCTGTTGTGGTGTCCTTGGTGTAGAAAGTTGTCACTTGATGCCATTATCATCACAATACTTAGTGAACTCCACAGAAGTGAATTCACCACCTTGATATGTTCTTAGACATTTTATCTTTTTGCCACTCTCTTTCTCAGTTAAGGCTCTGAATGCCTTTAATTTACCAAAAGCTTCATTCTTATCCTTCAAGAATGTGACCCACATCATCCTTGAACAATCATCAGTGAAGATCATGAAGTATTTGTCACCTTGAATGCTTCTTATTCTTATTGGTCCACAAAGATATGTATGAACCAAATCTAACAAGTGCTCTGCTGAGAAGGACTTGCACTTGAAAGTTGAAGACGTCATCTTTCCTAGCTGACATTCTTTACAAAGAGCATTAACCAATTTGTCTAGCTGAGGTAGACCTCTTACTGTCTTAGACTTGCTTACTTTAACAATATTGTCAAAATTTATATGACAAAATCTCTTATGCCAAAGCCAACTCATCTATTTTTGCAATCAAATAGTTGCTAACTTTAGGATTGAGATGAAATAGATTACCTCTAGTCTGTTTCACGGTTGCAATCAATTCACCTTTGTTGTCAAAGATTTTGCACATTCCATTTCTAAACTCCAGTGGGTATCCTCTATCATTAAGTTGTGTCACACTTAAAAGATTGTGCTTTAGGCCTTCAACCCAATAGACATCGTCAACAGTGCTCTTCCCATTAAGAGAAATAACTCCCTTAACTTTAACCATATAGGGTGAGTCATTGCCAAATCTGACAACACTGCCTTCAAATTTCTCCAGGAAAAGAAATTTGCTTCAATCACTGGTCATGTGTTGTGAACAACCACTATCAATGATCCAATCATCATATTTATCCATTTTGGATACTAGTGCCTTTTGATCTAATATTTCTTCCTTAATAGCTACAAACACAATATCTTCACTAGCAGCATCATCAGATTCTTCATCAGTAATACCACTATCAATGGCTACAAGACAATCTCTCTTGCCTTTACCCTTAATCTTCTTAAATTTGTCTCTCTTGTATTGATTTTCACCATTAGGGCAATTTCCTACTATATGACCAATCTTGTTGCATGCAAAACATTTTAAAGGTAGATTACCTCTATATTTACTAGTGCGTCTAGGCAGTCATTTTGCCAACAATGCTTCAAGTTCCACTAAGTTGTCTTCATCTTCAGCATCTCTGCTGGATCTATATTCATAGCTATGGCCAGTATCTCTACTTCTTCTCACAGATGGGTTAGAGACAAAAACTCTGAATGCATATTCTAATTTCTACACACTACCATGATAGCCATTTAGTTCAAAAGTAGTAAGCTTTCCAATAATAGAGTGAAGAGTTACCTTTGTCTTGTCAATGGATTCTAGCTCCTCAATAGATGCAACTCTGATAGCATAGACAGGTAGTAGGGTTCTCATTACCTTACTAATTACTGTGGCATCTTCCACTTTCCCTCCTGCACTCTTTATCTCACCAACTATCTCTTTAATCCTTGGACCATACTGTTGGATATTCTCATCTTCAGACATTCTCATGTCATCAAATTTTCCTCTTAAAATCTCCTCTTTGGTAATCTTAACATGTTGATCACCGCTATAATCTCTTCTAATTTGTTGAACTTCGGACCTTCTTTATTCATCATGATCTACAAGATATTTTCCTCAAGTTGTTAGGCTTTTAGATTAAGATGACCTGAGACACTCTGATACCAATTGATGGTATGATGAAACAATAAGTATCCAGTAGAATACTGAGAGGGAGGGGGGTAAATCAGTATATTAAAAAACTGATACAAAGTTCCCAAACTCAAACTCAGTCAAACAAAGTAAACATATCTCAGTCAAGATCAATATTCATAAGAATATTTAACATCAACCGGTTTAACTGTTATGACAACTTAACAGTAAACATCAACAATGCTTAATCATAACCCAACATGTTCATCTCTCATTGCTTCTACTTATCATGCCTTATTAGAAGTTAACCAAATCAACAAATAAGATCACAATCACAAAAGCATTCACCACTTGACACAAATGTTTATACGTGGAAAACCCAAATAGGTAAAACCACAGTGAGATAAGACTCACAAGGATAGCTATCTAAACTCTTCTGATGTTCACCCTGTTAGGAGCCAAGCTTGTTAAAGCTTTACAATAAGTCATGTTAAGAACTAATTCCGGTTAGGAATCACTCGGTTAAGGGATTTACAAATATGCCTTGATGAAAAGCACAATACCTTGTTAAGAGTAACCTCGCTGGAGGATTTAAGAATCCAAGCTAATGGACCACCTTGTTAGAGGATTTAATGAGTAACCAAGCTTGTTAGAGCTTATCTGGTTAAGGGATTTCACTTCTATTGTAATTGTTAGAAAACAAAAGGTTTTCTTGATCTATCTGAGTAGCACTACATTTTCTTGAGCAGATCCTTCTAAGCTTCAATCTGCCTTCACTCAAAGTGTAGATCCATTCACCAGTTAGGAAACTACACACTCAACTGGTTTCAATCAATCTTGTCAACAACCTTTACAAACAACTTCATCGATCTTAAATAAAAATCAATTAGGTCGGTAACACAACAAAAAACTAATTCTCATCATCGAGATTACAAACAAGTTGCTACAATCTTGACCATTAGAAATCATGACAATCTCTTCACATTCTTCAAGAAAATTCCATCCGCTCCATGATCATCGCTTCATCGGACTTTGTAACTCATCACACGTTGTGCATTAGATGCAATCCACTTTGCTCCTTCCTTAGACAAAAACAAACGCACCAAAACAATTTGAACATATCCTCATATGATGATCACACATGTCTTCATCATTACCACTTATCAGATAATAAACCATCAAACTTGATCGGTTAGGGTTTAACAGCTGATAGGGTTTACTGGTTACATTGCTTAGAAAGGTTTAACCCTGATGAGTTGAGACATTGTCATATTTCTATCCTCAGAACTCTTGAGTTTTTGTCATCTTTTGATTTGCATAAGTAGTAGTGATGTATTGAAAGTTTACTATATGTATTCCATATGTTATTCTGAACCTATTAAATCATGTTTTATCTATGCCATTTATTCCTACAGCCATGTAATTTATTCTTGTTGCCATGTGGATTGATTAGGGAAATATCATATGTGAAATTAATAGATGTCCTGATTAAATAAAATATGTATGCATGTTCTTGTATGTTATTTCTTTTGTAGTGCAGGGAATAAATGATGTTGCAGTGGATGTTCATCTATCACGCCAATTGAAGTAGAGGATACTCAAGAAGATGACTAAAGATCGAACAATAGAAAAGTTGAGAAGCGTAAAGGAACGACGTAAGAGGAGCAATCAAACGATGTCTAACTTAGGTGAATATTGAAGTTGTAAATACCGCCACAGTATGTTATGACTGTGGTTCGGTTTAGATCTGTGTTTCCTGTAGAATAACTCCAGCTATCTCCTTTCTTGGTCAATCATCTGCCTCTTCTTTTCGATGTGATTTGTGTTGTCTGTTGTAGATGATTTCTTTTTAATATAAGCTCTTTATCTTCTCGGAGGTTAGATAGAAAGCGAAGAGAAATAGTGTAGAGGATTTTTCCTAAGTATTTTTGAGTTTTCTTTTCATATTGAATCATGTAATGACTTCCAAAGAACGATGAATAAAAATATGTTATTCTAAGCTTTTAGAGTTGTTTTTGGGAAGCCTGGTATCACTCATCCAAGGGGGGCCACTTGGTGAGTGTTCCTGTGCATTTGTTAAGATTAGTTTTATTTCCTTAGCTACAGTAGAAATTCTTGCATTGACTGTTCCTGCAACCACTAGAAACATATCCACTGACTATTCCTGCAGCCAAACCAAAACAGAGTAATTTATGTTTATCAGCATTGAATTTATCTAGTATTGCTTTTATGAATTTATGCAGAAGTTTTCCTGTAGCCTTTCTATAGTTTCAATTATTGCTTATCTTTTCCACATAATGTTAGTTACTATAGTAATGCAGAATAGTTGTTGCAGGAACTTGGTGCATATATAGTGCAGACCCATTTCAAGTATTACGTCCCTGGGTTGACAATCAAATGGACTCTAGCTATGGAAATAGTGACTTTACCAAATGAATATCCAAACTTTGAGTTGAGACTTCGACTAGAGTTATTATTCTTATTGTTGGGTTGAAAAAACCCTTTACATCGGTTCACCGGTTCAACTCACAAACTTTACATACCGGTTTACAACACCTTCCACAAAGCTCTTCTTACTGGTTACTAGCCAATATAAAAAACAACAATATTAGCAATAACATGAATACCATTACTGGTTCAATTGACATCAATGACAACATCATTAATGCAATCTCGATGCAAAATGCCAACAAACTCAAAATGCCAATAGTATACGTCCTCAGGTGTCACAGTAATCTCTCTCGTGGGCAAATGTAAGGTGTTATGGTCACTATGCCACTTCTCTGCCAAGACAGTCAGAAGCATCATGTTCTTCCGATAGGAAGACATGAACAGGATATGAGATAAACCACATGCAGCAATAACAACTTTGTCTGCATTTGTCATCGTTCCTCACATAGACAAAGTCTTCGGGTATCGCTCTTGAAGTATCAACACACCTAATGCAGCATACAAAACCACAATCGACACCATATCAGTCCTAAACACCATCAACACACTCTCCTATTAATGACAAAAGTCACAATATTATTTAAAGAGTTTCAATCTTAAACTCTTATTAGTTAGGTGAATTTAACTTCACCTATCCTATCATATCCTATCAATTAACCCATGTTGACGACTAGTGTATCCCACATCAAAAACAAAATTTGACCCATATCAACAACCAACGCAAATAAAATTTGACCCATATCGACAACCAACGTATCCCATATCGAATACAAAATTTGACCCATATCGAAAACAAGGTATCCACATCGAAAATAGGCTATCCCATATCAGTGACATAGTTGACCCATATCAAACTCACAATTATCCTACAATGACTCATATCAATAATAGTGACCCATATCAACTCTATTGACTCATATCAAATCAAGACTCTTATTGAAATCATTTTGACCCATATGAAATCAAGACCCATAATGACAATAGAGACTCATATCGAATCAAGACCCATATCGAATCAAAACCCATATCGACCATGGTGACTCATATCG
Organism: Cryptomeria japonica; assembly: GCF_030272615.1. Lineage (NCBI taxonomy): Eukaryota > Viridiplantae > Streptophyta > Pinopsida > Cupressales > Cupressaceae > Cryptomeria > Cryptomeria japonica. The sequence goes on from NC_081413.1 coordinate 524,479,561, forward strand.
ATGACTTATATCAAACCTAAACCCATAACCGACCTCAATGACCCATATCAACATTAATGACTCATATCGACATTTGGACCCAATATCTGACATCATCAACATCTCTAAAATCAATTTGGCACATGTCAAAAACTGCCAAAAGTATCAAAAAGTCAAAATTGTGACAAATGCGCCATAACAGTCAATATATGCCCTAAAGAGTACACAAATGTGCTACAAAATTGAACAAATGCACTAAAAAATTAGACGTATGCACTAAACAATCAGACAAATGCGCTAAACAATCAAACATATGTGCCAGAGTTTACTTTAGTGATGAATATTTGCCAATGGCAAATTTTTCACGTCGGCCATGTCGGAAATGGCGAATATTTGTACCATCTGGGGGTGGCCATGTCGCCAGAACATTATCAATTTCCGTCAAAGTCACGGCCCGATCGCCATATGTTTTATGCAAATAAATGTTTCTATGCCAAGATTTCGCCAATACAATATATGGTGGACACACAGTAAATTTAATTATTTCGCCTACACTCTCCAAGGTTGCCTTAATAGATGACCTTAATTTGCCTATAGGCATGTGAAGATTTGTTAGCCAGGGGGACCCAATTCGCCTGACATCTTGCCGACACGTGTCTCCATTTACCCCAACTTTCGCTAACTATATTGTATTTGGCTATTATTTGGACGACCTATAATCGCCTTGAAAATTACATAAGTCATATTTGGACGGCCTATAATCGCCTCGAAAATTACATAAGTCGTGTTATAGTTACACGGGATTCGCCAAATATTTATATACCATATAAAATTCCCGCGGAATTCGCCATATAAGGATTGGTATAAATACATACAAAGATCAAATCTATCTCAACGCAATCTGGTGGGTTCTAGGCTCTGAATTCTGATCAATAGCGAAGTTTTTGACCAAGGAAAATCATTGTTGTTGAGTCATTGACTGTATTGGCGACTGCTAGAGACCTAAAGCCTCAAGGTGAGCAATCATATTTTTGAATTGGTATATTATACATTATAGCCTATTATTGCTTCTTTAGCAAATTGATATTTTTTTGGCAGCCTTTATTTCATTGGAGATGTCGAACAGGAAGAGGGGTAGGAAACCTGAATGTGGGGAAGACCAAGAGAGGCCAACAAAAAGTAGAATGTTGTCTTCATACTTTGGCATTGGATGTGAAAATCGGGAAGGTACATCATCACAAGTACAAGTACAAAATTCGCCACCTGCACCGCATGTTGAAGACGGTGGCAAACCTGATATCTCAGATCAGGATGATCTTGAAGAAGATTATCTGGTAGATACACAAGTTAGCCGAAATGATATAATCGACTTGGGTGATAATGCCATTGATGATAATGCACGGAAGGGGAAAAGAAAAGCCCTATCAAAAAAGGATGAACCACAATAAAAAAGGATTGGGAGTGGGATATGTCAGTGAGGAATTTTCAAATTAATTGGGCATTAAAGTATCCATTCATTGAACCAGTCAAGAATCCAATTGAAGGTGAGCCTCCAATAGAATGCAGGTGTAAGATTTGCACTTGGAAACATAACAAGGAAATTAGGTTGCAGCTAAAATTTGACACTATAGAAAAGCATATGGGTAAAGTTTATGAAAAACAAATGATAGACGGGGTTGAAAAATCAATGATAAGATGGAAAACAAAGGATGAATGTAAGCATGTGAGGAATGCCAAAGAGTATTATTTTCATGAGAAATTATAGACAAAGCCTATTGAAGTTAAAGGTTCTATTGAAGTTGTTTTTGGAAAACCAATGCAAATAGAACAACTGGGAAAAGTTGTTCAGTTAAACGTTGTTTTTCATATTTTGAGCAGAGGGCGTGCTATGACAGATTTCCCATCAATTAGTGGTTTATTACACTTTTTGAAAGTTCGTAACTATCCTAGTAGACACTGATCAGTAAACAATGGATGGGAATGGGCAAGTTGTCTTGCTGAGGTTGAAAAAGAAGATGTACAGGAAAAAATAAGAGAGTCAAACTTCATTGCATTTTCTTTAGATGAAGTTACCATAGTAGACAATACTTCATGGGTATGCATGCATGTTTATACTGTAGAGAATCATACCCACCAACCTCATCTACTATTTGTTGCTAAAATGAAGGAGAGTGCGACAGCGGAAAATTTATTTCAACTAGTAAAGAGAAGTTTAATTGAATATGGAGGTATGGATGACATGACGGTAGCCAAAAAATTGGTTTGTGTTGGAGCAGATGGAGCTTCAATAATGCAAGGTCATAGGAACGAACTTTGTACAAAGATTGAAACTTCATTTGCACTGTACATTACTGCAATTCACTGTATGGCTCATAGAATGAATCTAGCTTTTGGAATTGTGAGCAAGTTTGCTTCAGTTAAAAAAATTGAAATTTTAATTAGAGAGCTCTACTCACACTTCTGTTGAAGTCCCAAGCGATTTATGAAATCTGAAAACTTTGTTGATGGATTAACTAATGGGAACAAGCTTCTCAAGGATAATGATACCAGATGGATCTCTTTGGATGGTCTAGCACATCGAGTGTTTTTAGAATATCCATCCTTGATTGGACTATTTCACACAACTTGCAACGAATCAGATCAACCAAAATTTCCTGAACTTCTTGGTAGGTTAAGTAATTTAGAGACACTCTTAACTTTAGCAGCTCTTCTGCCCATGCTAGAGGAAATGAGGAATATTATGAAGGCTGCCCAAAAAAGAGCTCTATATATTGCAGAATATGCTACGCTGCGTAAGATGACATGCCTAACCCTTGACAATCTCTATTGAAATCAACCAACACTATCTGATGAAAAATTTGTTAAGTGGCGGACACTCATAGATTTGAACAATCTTGATAACTTTTTTACAAATCAGTGCAAACGGGGAGGTATGTGCCAATGTACGGGGAGTTGAGATACCAATGCACTTCTATGTCACGGTCGACCCCAAGGAACCAAGAAAGCACCCCAAGAAGAAACTAGCAAGAGTTACAAAGGAAGATTTCGACAAGATTGTGAGACTGTAACTACTTCTGTGAAGAAAATTGCATATGATCTTTCCTCACAAATTAGAAGCAAATTCCCTCCTGACAACCTACTCGAAGCCATGTCTATTGTATTTCTGATTATTGGAGCCTCAACAATGCATCTGATTTTCAAAGTAAGCTACTGACTTTGGTAAAATAATTTTGCATATCTAGAGAATTTAATGGAGTAACTATAAATGGAATATTAGATGAAACTCATCTTCGAGAGCAATTAGCTCATTTTGCATACACTATGAAAGAACAATATGCCAAAATGGATAACCCCTGCGAAGAGGGATCAGTAACAAGGGTTTGGAAATATATAGCTAAGAACAAATCTTTGCGTGATTCAATGCCAGAATATGTGAAGCTTGCTAATTTATGTCTTACCATGATATTGGGTTCGGTGGAAGATGAGAGAGTTTTCATTGCTTTGGGGTTCCTAAAATCAAAGCTAAGAAACAAACTAGACAAAAATTTGGAAAATTGCTTGAGGCTCTATACATCTAGGTATGATGTCCACACTTTTCCTTACGATAGGGCACTGCAAATCCAGAGGTCCAAATGTTAAAGAAGGGGTTTGAGAAACACTTCAAACCAAAGTGCCAGTGGGACTACTGGAGCTATTGGTAGCATTGAGATGCAGTTCGGCGAAGATATGCAAACTTAGACTCAGAGTGAAGAAACCATAGACGGGAATCAAGAAAGCACTGAATTTGATGAGGATGAATGGCAACTGTAAGAGATTGGTATTTATTAATCTTATTACTATATCTCATCATTCATATTACAAAAGCATATTCCTTTTTGCAATTAGAATTTAATATTGATTTGTAATTATATTTTTCAACTTTCTATTTCCAGATTTAAAATAGCATAATAAAAAAAAACCATAATGTGTTTATTGATACAGAGATGTTTATTGTTTATTTATACATGTTTAAGTCTCAAATCTGTGTGATACATTTCAGAGCCATATGATACAATTCATTCAATAGTAATACACATGTCAAGAACTTAGATTTTCATTAATTCTTTCAAAATATAGCCATATGATACAATTCATTCAATAGTAATACACCAAATTCCAATCTGTGTGATTCTCCATACCAATTGCAAAAGTGAATACAAAGTTTCAGAACCCTTTGCAAATGACCCTGAATTCCCTTTTATAAAAACAAGAGAGCAACAACAACTCCTGTGTGATTCTCCAATGTCCATGCAAAAGTGAATACAAAGTTTCAGAAGTAGAACCCTTTGCAAAATTGCAAATGACCCTGGATTCCCTTTAATATAAACAAGGGAGCAACAACATCTTCAGGTTGAATTGCAAGTTTGCAACATGTGAACACTGAGCATCAAAATCACAAACTCAGCACATATTTATATGGCCATCACAGGTCGTATTAGCAATTTAACATTTGCTACATGTTTGATGTCTCCTGTTCAAAAAACAGAGTTCAAAATTAAATATTAATTTATGCCATGACAAATTAAACATAGATAATAGCAGTGCCTAAAACCTACTATTCAGAAATAGAGAAATGCATAAATGTTAAAGCAAGGGAGAATTTGAGAATACAAATTTACTGGCTGAAGTTTTGCACTGTGCATCATAGATTCATAGGCTGGATTAGCAAAATAGCAATAGCGAGTGTTGTTTTTTTCCTATTCATAAAATAGATTCATAGGCTAGATTAGCAAAATAGCATTAACCAGTGCATCATAGATTCATAGGCTAGATTAGCAAAATAGCAAACAGAAAAAACATAAAACCTTTAAATTAAGAATAAAAGAAGAAATTGTGCAATACATACTATGATTCTTAAGAATTGTGTGCCAGTTTTTGTAGGGTGCTCCACTCTTCATCTGATGGAAGGTCAATATTCTGTAAACTATGGAAAGTCAACTCCAACTTCATCAACATTCCATATTTATAAGATTTACTTGACATCATTGTTTCATCCAATACTGTATTTAGAGTTGTAAATGGTTGGATGAATTCCAGAAAGCTTTTGGGAGTTGTGTCCTTTGGAAGCAAGTCTAAATCAGACTTCATTTTTATCGCCATGATTTTTTTGTAAGCTTCTTCTCCAATGATTTTATTTGATGTGTCAACAGGCTTAGGAAAACCAAGTTTAATCAAATTATTTTTCATTTCTTGCAGCTTCACTATCTTTTTTCCACAACTATCCATAACTTCTGATGTTTCCCTTAGCTTCTGGCATTTTTGAATGATAGATGATGTCTTAACTGTGGCATCAATGTGGCTCTTAATTTCCTTTGATGCCAAGTAGCTGTCACTGGAACTATAGACTACCTTCAGAATATTTTTTGCCATTTTCTCTTTTGAATAAACATGTGTGCTCTTCTCATAGTGCCCTTTGATTTTTATAAAAATTTGTCTCATACTTTCAGTCAATTGAAACCATTCACACAACTTCTCACTACTCTGCATTATTCGCCACCAAATGTTTTCTTGTATTTTTCATATTATCTTTCAATCTATCCTCCAAAGTTTTTTTTTTATCATTTGCATTGTGCAGGTCTTCTTTCATTTGTGCACATTTTTTTCTTTCTTCCTCTACTTCCTCTTGCAAATGTTTTTCTTTTTCCTTCCCATGATCCAATAGGTCCTGTAACTTTCTCATTTCTGTGGCAGTAGACTCATAACTTTTGTATAATTTTTGAAAACTGGCTTTTTCCTCAACAATTTTTTTACTGCTTTTAGCCAGTTTTTCAGTCAAGTCCTTCAATTCTGCATCCTTCTTCTCCTGCTCTGCAATTTCTACTGCAGAGCCCGAATTTTTAATCCTTTTCTGTAAATCATTGCACTTGCTATCTGTTGCTTTCCTCCTTGATTTTTCATTTTCCAGGTCTGCCTGTAACTTTTCTATTTGTTTCTCCAATTTATTTTTTTCTCTCTCCACCTTTAGTAGTGAAGTGTAGACCACTTCGTTAGTCCTTTTTGACACACTAATTTTGTCCACATTATGTACTTTGGAAAAATCTATTTGGAGGGTGCTAACTTGAAATTGAGAGGGATCTATCTGACTGTGTGGTGGATTTTTATCTTTAGATGTGTCCAGGGGCATAACAACCATGAACTCCATCATATCTTTCTGTGGGTCATATGTTGGAAATACCCTGTTCCTTGCAGGTTGTTCGTTTACAACTTCAGACACAGAATTCCTATGAAATGCTTTCTTTTTTTCTTTATTTGTTTTTGTTGTGTGTTCATATTTTTCATAGTAATCACAAAATTGAAAATCTAGGCTTGCTGAAGCAATTGAATGTTTGAAAGGTGACATAGGAATACCATAGGCTCCAATTCCACTTATTCCTATGGTTTTAACTAATGCTTGACTAGGATTACCAACAATAGTTCTTGATGTTGCCCCACTCCCACTGACACTTTCATGTGTAGTTTTCATAGTCTTTTGAGGTGTGTGATCTGAAGCTGCAAATGATTGATTTGTAGTATCAGTGGCACTTGATATAGGATTCTCAATAGTATGAGATTGAGTATCTACCTCTAGTGGCCTCTTGCGAGAGATATTTTGTTGTTGCCCTTGTCCAACACCAAGACAACTAGTATCAGTAGTAGACCCCATGCCAACCCCACCAATCACAGCGGCACTTGACTGAACAATAATAGGAATACTATCCCTAGATTCCCCGCCAGTGGCAGTGGCACTTGATTCACCACCAATGGGAATACCATGATGTGGTGGTGGTTGTGGATTTGAACCTGAAACAAATGAAGGTGGACCCTGAGGGTAATGAGTAGTACCTATCCGTGATGAATCTGAAGAATCAAGTCCAATGACTGGTTTATAAGGACCTTTTGATTTTGACTATGATGGAAGTTGTACCTGAAGTGGATACCAAATGCCATCTCCTCGGGCACCTAAACCACCACCTTCAAAACCCATTTTTTCCACAAGGTTTGCCCCTTGCTATATTTTTCTTTCATGGACTCACTGACTCCACCTGATATTTTTAGGACTATAGTAGTTGTTGGAGGGGGCTCAACGGCAACCTCATGCTCATCATCGTCACCTTCAATCCCGCCACACTCCATATCCCACAATTTGCTAAACTTTGCATCCTCGTCGATGCTCTCAAATTCTGCACTTGTCTTTGGTTCACCGAGATTCCTCCTCATAGTCCAAAAATCATTTATTTTGGTTTGAGTGAAATAATTCTCTTTACATTTGTGCATAATTGATTTGGGAATAGATTTTTTAGATGGATTAGTAGATTTTAGGTAGAAATTGTAGGACCTCCTGTTTTGGATGCCCTGGCCCTCCTCTGTTGTCCTCTCTGTGTGCATTTGCAATGCCATAATTTGTGATGAAATTTCTTCTATTGAAATGTTATTGTTAGCTGCAATTTTCTCCATCTCTTTTTTAACCTCATCCTAGGAGTCCTTGTTTCTAAGCTTTTCTAGCAATAGTTTACTTTCACGTTGACATAACGCTAAAGAGTTCCCATTTTTCTTAAGCCTTGCTTGAACTACACCGATTGGATCATACTACCAGAGACCCTTATCACCAAAGTTAAAAACTGTCAAGAAATCATGTGCCACAATGAATGCTTTTCTCTCAAATGTGAACCCTCCACATGAGAAAGGCAAGGAAGGAAATATGCTCTTCTTTTGCTGACCATGGAAGTGTCTATCTGTGCTCTCCAATTTTCGTAAATTCTCTAATGCAAATAGCCTCTCTGTCACATGTATTGGAAGTCTGTATGGTTTTACTACTGATCCGTAAAACCTTAACACAGTGAATTCTTCCATGAAGAACCAATCAGCCAATTCTATTTGACTTCCGAGTTGAATGCAATCTCTACAAGACACAGGCAACCTAGGCATTGGAGTGCTTGTAATTTCATTATACATTGGTGCCAAAAAGAAGTCTACAAAATGGTTGTAGTTCTTTCTGTTATCATGCATCCTTATCTTTGGGGTCCAATCATATATTGGACACTCTGTTCTCTTCCCAGTCTTCTCATCAATCTTATATCTCACAATTTGAAGCTTGTTGGTCTCAAATATTGCACGATACTTGGATAGAAGGAGATAGCACAAGTAGGATGAGAACCCAAATGTCTTACAGGAACCTTTTTTGATCATTAGTAATTGTTTTTGCATGGATTTTACAATGTGCTCAATAAAATTATATCTTACTGGCTGACCTACACAATGGATATTATAAATCATTTCAAGAAGGCTTGCACCCACTTCCCTATCATTTTCCAATCCCAGGCAAAATGACAGCAAGGAAATAGTATCCCCAACCCATGGAACAAAAATTTTAGAATCATAAGGAGGCTTATGATTTTGATCCAACACAATACCAATACCAATCTTTATTAGAGCTTTGATAAATGAATCTCTGTGACTTGGATCGAGACTCTCATAATTCCCTGCCAGTTTTTCAAGGTCAATTTGGACATTTGAATTTTGGGCTTCAAATCCTAGGTTCAACAAACGAGCAAATTCTCCCTCATTTATGGATAGAATTTCCTCTTTTGGTTTTTTTATTGACAATTACTTTTTTATCTTCATCATAATTTTTGGCGCAGACCATGACAAAATCAAGGCAAGGGAATACTTCAGGTAACACCATGCTTCCCAATCCAACATCCCACGATGTGATTTTATTTGTTTTTTTGTTGTAACATTGGGTTGAAAACAGTAAATTTTGCCTTGGATGCATCTATCGCCTTACTAGACAATGTATATCTAATATCTATGATACGCTTTTCACCATGGATAGCAGGGTCATAAATATCATGGTTTTCATCAGTGAAACCTGGTGTTTTAACCAGTTCGGTTAGGTACATTTTGTTTTTCACTTGGCTTCTTGTTGAACTATTGCTTCCCGTTTTCCCCATTGCTATTATTTTTAATAATTCAAAATAATGCTAGATAAAAACCTGAAAATGCTAACCCTCAAATTGGACCACGGGATGTAGGTGTTCTAGATTTTACCCAAAAATTGGAATTTCTATTTCACTAGATTGGCACAGACAGTCTTTGTTGCAACTTGCATTCCTCAATCTAGTAGTTGTTTTTGAATCTCCCTCGATTTACAGGTTTGTCCAAGAAATGAAAGACGATTATGATTTACGAGTCTCTTATTTTGAAAACTCTAAAAAGTAGAAAAGTAAAACCTAAATGGCAAAATATCAAGAATCATGTTGTAATTTTATTAATTACTATTAATAACTATTTGATGCCGAAGGACAAAACATTCATTACTTCAGTATAAATTCTGAGGACATTAAGAATCATGTTGTAATTTTATTAATTATTATTAATAACTATTCGATGCCGAAGGACAAAACATTCACTACTTCAGTATAAATTCTGAGGACATTAAATGTAATACGTTCCATTCCGAGCGAAGTTCTCCCAAATATGTTCACTTCCCACATTTGGGCCAAAATCCACCCTAAGCCGTTGATCTTTGTTCATCCAATGGACGAGGGACCAAGGTACCTGTTGTGACTTTACGGGTGTTCTTTTTAAGTCTGTTTAATAATTTTAAACTTCCATCCGAAAAAGTGCTTTATAGACTTACTTATATTTAATTAAATTTAAAACGTTTCAATTTCGAGCGAAGTTCTACCAAATGTGTTCACTTCCCACATTCAGGCCGAATTCCACCCTAAGTTGTTGATCTTTTCTCATCCAATGGACAATCGTACCTATTGTCAGTTGTCGTGGGTCCCATGACTTCTGCCAGTTTTTAGGCACGTCACCATACTCGTGTCACTTTTCCAGGCAAAGTTCTCAGAAATCTATTCACTTCCCACATTCACCCCGAAATCCACCCTAAGTTGTTTATCTTTGTTCATCTGACGGTCGATGGTACCTGTTTTAAGATGTAGTGGGTCCCATGACTTCTGTCATTTTTTTGGCACGTCACCATAATCGTGTCACTTTTCGGGTTTGATTTTTAGTGTATTTAATCATTTTAAACCTTCGGTCCTCCGCCCAAAAAAAAAACTTTATAGGCTTAATTATATTTAATTACATTTAAAATGTCCAATTCCGGGTGAAGTTCTCAGAAAGGTGTTCACTTCCCACATTCAGGCCGAAATCTACCCTAGCCATTGATCTTTGTTCATCCAACGGTCGATGGTACTTGTTTTAAGATGTAGTGGGTCCCACAACTTCTGCCATTTTTCTAGCACGTCACCATACTCGTGTCACTTTTCCAGTTTGATTTTTAGTCTATTTAATCATTTTAAAATTCTGGCCGAAAAAGAGATTTTTAGACTTAATTATATTTAATTACATTTAAAATGTCCAATTTCGGGCGAAGTTCTCATTAAGGTGTTCACTTCCCACATTCAGGCCGAAATCCACCCTAGCCGTTGATCTTTGTTCATCCAATGGTCGATGGTACCTGTTTTAAGATGAAGTGGGTCCCATGACTTCTGCCATTTTTCCTAGCACGTCACCATACTCGTGTTACTTTTCGGGTCTGTTTTTAAAGTCTACTTAATCATTTTAAAATTCCACCCGAAAAAGAGATTTATAGTCTATAGACTATAGACTTTCACTTAATTCTATTTAATTAAATTTAAAATGTTCAATTCTGGGCAATAGTTTGAGATAACTATTAAATATAATGTTAATATTATTTGTAATTAAAGATGTGCAATAGTTTGAGATAACTATTAAATATAATGTTAATATTATTTGTAAAAATTTTAAATTCAAAAATAGTATAAAACATGGAACTTAGTTTCTAGAATAAAACAAATAACTAAATAAAAATAAAAATTTTGATATGCAATTTGAAAGGTAAAAGCTTAATATTAAAAAGAAAACATTCAATATTAAATCTAAAATATTAATTTAAAGTTTAGCAAAATTCTTTGAAAATATGTTTACGATATATAATTTTCAAAAATAGTTTCAAAATATATATAAAATTTCAACATAAATTTAGTCTATTAATTTTTAAAAATGTGCAACTATAGTCCTCAACCTGTTAAGGCGAGCAAATTTGGAAAGTACAAATGCCAAGGTGGTGATTAATTGTTGCACAAGGAGTTGTCTGCAGCATGCCACACGAAAGGAGGAAGGGGAGGATGGCAGGAAATCTTTTTCTTGATCTCATGGCATTAATGTCTTATCGTGCACATTCATTACCCGGCCTATAAGAGTTAAGACAGAGGTAGATTTTTTTACCTTTTGATCTGTGTACCACTTTTTGCTTTGAAGCAGCTGTAGAACAAATCTGTAGTTCATAGAATTGTACCTTCTGTAAGACATTTTTTGCAGGAAGTGATTTTGAAATTGTAGGTGACAATGGAGGCCAATTTCACACTTCTAACAGACAAGAAGTCGGTGCCCTTTTTGGGCAAAGTATATGATAAATGAATGCAAGGACTGTTTAGGTTTAAGGAGGAGAAGTTGTGGGTGGCAGCTCGATTGATGCTTGTGGAGGAGGTGGCACATATCAGTCACCGGTATTGAACTAACATGGAGGTTTACTCTCTGATTATGGCGTGGGCCTATGAATTTGAACCGGAGGTGGAAAAGGTAAAACTCACATTGGTCAAATTGATTGATGGGGAGTTTTTGATTAACCTGGATTCAATCTTGGAGTGGGTGGTGTCGGGAGTTGGCATTCGAATTATGGAAGGGGACGCCTAGGAGGAATTGCTTCCTTTTATTCGTGGCCCAGAGGATGAAATCAAATACCAGTGCTGTGAACGAGCCCGAGTGGGGTGGGAAGCGATGAAACTCTTTGTTAAATTAACAAGGGTGGATGAAGTCCTGAATGCGTTGCATGTGGTGGCAAGGATGGAGGTTGGTAGGGAATTGAGAGATAGGGCTGAAGAAGGAAGGGCCATACAGCTATTGGCAAGCTTGGAGGGCGACCCCAACTTCAGGTGCCTAAACTGCATTCCAAAAATGAAAGCTGAAGCGGCAAAAGGGAAAGTCAAAGCATCGACCTCCGAGGAGGGAAGGGACTGGGAGGAGGCGACCCAGGGGGATAGTGAGACTGAGTGAGCGGCCTATCGGCAATGAACTAGTTTTTTTGTCTGCTTGCTATAAGTTGTGGACAAATTTTGTATCTTGAAACTTTTCAATTAATTGAATGAAAAAACCTTGACCAATAAACTTTTGTATCTGGCAACTTTTGAAATTTTGTATTTTGAATGACTATATAGTAATAGTATATATTTATAAAATTATAATCAACCATAATCAATGTACAAATAATTAATGGAACGAATTGAATTTTTTTTTTTATAGCATTACATAAAAAGATCACGGTATTACATTTATTTCCATTATTTAACAAATAATTGAAATAACGTAGCTCATATACAAAAAGCATCTGAAAGAAATTAATTAATAAAAATGAAATAGAATTATAGAAAGCATTTTTATACAAAAAGCATTTGAAAGAAATTAATTAATAAAAATGAAATAGAATTATAGAAAGCATTTTTATATCCATAAGACTGTAAGAGGCAAAGTGAAACAAACTAGAATGTGAAAAATTATCATTAATATTTATGCTTTTGAAATTTACAATTTTTTCGTCAGAGACTTGAGTCCCCCAAAAACTTAAAAGCCAAAATGAGTGAGCCACTGGCACTCAACCTGTTAGGGTTCAAAGACATAGTAAAAAAAAACTACAGGTAGTGGAATTGTTTACAATTTTGCCCTAAGAATCTGGCCCTCCTTCCATGTAGAATTCTTCAGATAGCATAAGCTGAGAGAATTCTTCAAGCCACATGTAGTTTGGAAAGTCATCCAAAAGGAACCATTTCCAAAGAAAGTCCCTGCCAATCCGCACCCATTTTCTGTGATGCGTCAGCTGATCCGCATTCAGGTTTAGGAGAAACGGTTGCCTGGCCACTGGCAGTGTTTGGTCAGGGAGGAGAAGCTTGGATAAATCACTTGCCCAAGGGATCCCCACCCCTACTTCTACAAGAATGACAAGAGTAATGTCATCTACAAGGAAGTCTTCCTTAAAAACCTTCCTCAACAGCATCAGCATATCCACCTTGTCTCCTCCCAAGTCTAGAAGAGACGCTAAGAAGCAGGATGTAAGGTCCGTGTTAACACGGTACCTATTTTCGTTTCGCATAAATTCTCTACCCAGCACCATCCGCATAGCTTCATTGGTGAACGACCCAACCTCCTTGCAAACTGATTGGAGGGTTGGGTCTCTAACGGAGCCTAGAAAGGCCCTCTGTTCCTCTGCAGAAATGATTCTCAAGCGGATGGGAGTGTCCATCTTGAGAAAACAGATTAACAAATTAAACAACCTGAGCAATGAGCCTATAAACCTAAAATATCGTGAGCTCTGACGATTTATCTACCAAATGGCAAAGGCCAATTGAAGATGAAAGAAGCAGAGATCGTATATAAATTGTTGAAGCTCTTGATTGTAATAATTACTTCTTTAACAGTATTAACTACTATAAAAAAATTTAAATCTTTTGTATCTCTGCAAATCTTTCCCATAAATGCACGAGTGTGAAAAATTGGAAACAGCTATGAACCAGTACCAAATTAGCAAGTATCACATTGGAAGTCGTGGGGACATAGTGGATTGTCGTAAGTGAATAGAGGGAACGAAATTATTGATCGTGATTCGTGACATTTGATACGTGTCTATTGAATCCAATTCCATTCTGGGCACTTTCTGGTGAGCTATGTTCCCTTCAAAAAATTGGGCCGAAATAAAACTTCAGCCATTGATATACGATCATCGAACGGTTTAAAATCATTGATAGATTTTAGGTATGTGTCACCCTTTACGTGTCAAAGAGGTCGCGCTTATTGATACATCATGCAGAGTCCGGATTCAATGTATGATGTGATGTGATGTGATGTACTGATGTGATGTGATGTGATGTGCCTTGCCTATTAATGGCAATGAATTTATGAAATCGCCAATGAATTATATATTGTACCATAAATAACAAAATATTCGCCAAAACAAATTAAATAATTTTCAAGCGGTGGATAAAAATCGCCAATACATTTAAATAATTTTTCCTTTGGAGTAAAATTTTTCGCTCATACAATTATATATTTGTTCCTTTTAACAATAATTATTTGCCTCCCACAATAAATATTTTCCCCATAGAACAACGTATTATTCGCCAGAAATTTATGGCATTTTCGTACCCTAGAAAAAAAATCGCCAATACAAAATAATTCTTTTGTCATTTTAAAAAAAAAATTCGCCAGTGATATGAAAATTTCCCCCCAAAAATAATGTCTGATTTGCCAGGATTTTACACAGTTGCCCGGGGGGGTTTCTTAAAGTTATCCCTGATATGCTCTACAAAATCGAACAAATGCGCTAAACAATCAGACACATGCGCTACATAACTAAACAAATGCACCACAATAAATTGCATATGCACTATGAGAAATTACAAATGTGCTTCAAGTTTTAACCTATGTGCTAAAAGAATCTAAAAACTAGGACACAAAAATATCGCGCAAAATCATACAAAAATCTTCAAAAACCTAGCTAAATCTAGCTAAAAATCATACGAGGAGGTTAGGAAATTCACTTACTAGTGGTCCATATGTTGTTGGTCACTCATATCATCGAACCCACGCAAATCAGTGGCTGGCATAAGGTGGCACCATTTTGCTATCTCTCTCCTTCTCCTCTCCAAGCTCCAATCTCCAAAAGCCAAGTGTACAAATGAGCTCAAAGTGGACCCTTGGAGGCTTATATAGCTTCATGTGTTGCCTAGATGGATGTGCACAGTGTATGTTTTGTACTAGGCATGTAGTTTTAAACAGAATATCATTTTATTTTTATTTTTTTGACAGATCCATATCGAAAATTTTTGCAAAAATCTAAAAAAATCCAAAAAATCAACAAAAGTTTGCAAAAATCTAAAAAATCCAAAAAATCGCCAAAATTTTGCAAAAATAAAATAAAATAAAAATTGCCAAAAATCAACAAAATCACCCCGAGTGGCAATTTTTTTCTCAATTCATCTCCCGAGAGGGCATCATCATCATATCAAAATCATAGCACTATCGACATCTGAAAATCAGTATCTGGGGCATCATATCGAAAACTTTGACAACGACAACAAAATCAAAAATTTTGGGGTGACATCAAGTAATTTTCTTTGAATCAACATGTGGTCACACGTCACTTCAAAGAGGGGCAAAATGTAGATGCCTAAAACTTGTACACTCAATTAAATGAATTTTATTTATTTAATTATCATTTATCCATCCTATTAGTTAAACTAAGGTTTAATTAATATCCCCTTTTCTTCTATCTAACCATTAATTAAATACAACATTTAATTAATATCTCCTTTCTTCCATTAATTGAATAAATTCTATTTATTTAATTAAATTCTCTTCCACCATTTTAATTCAATTTACATTTAATTAAAATCCTTTCTACAAATAAATAAATCAATATTTATTTATAGCCCCCCCCCCACACACACTTGCATTTTCCTACAAATGCAAGTTGAATTAATTTTAGTTGAAATAAATCTTTTTATTTTAAATAAAATTCATATTTATCCCACTTGCATTCTCCTACATTTTCCATTAACCTCCTAATCATTCTTCTAGAAGTCCTCAAATCCCACTTAACTAGCTTGAATTCCTCCAATCATGTCACATCCTAAATTTGGGGGAGTCATTTCTCCAAATTTGGGAAAAGTCTTCAATATGTGTTGAAGACTTAACCTTTTTCAACAAGTTCACTTGTTGAGCCTTCCAAACTTGTAAGGCCCTTACAAAATCCTTGAAGTTTATCTACCTTCCAATAAGTTAACCTCCAAAGTCTTAAAAGAGCATTTAATGCCTCTTACAAGACATCACCCTAGCCCATGATGGTTGTCCCTTTGACCGTCTTCCAATTTTGCATAAGAGTTTAACTCTTGGACAATAGCCTTCATCCTTGGATAATAGCTTTATCCAATGGTTTATCCTCTCAAGGTTAACCCTCAAAGATTAATAAGCATCTAATGCTTACTTAACATCCCCTCAAGCCTCCTCATGGTGACACTTGTCAAACTAAAATTGGATTGAAAAACTCACATGGATTGATAACTTTCAATCCTAACCCTTGATAAGATCTCAATCTTAGCCATCCATTTGACCAATTTCTCTATAAATAGAGCCCATTTCTTCAATCCAATCATCCAAGTTTTATGCATCTACACTATAGTCACATAACATTTAGCATTTTTGCCTCTCTTGGAAAGTAGTAATTAGATCATTTAGTAGTATCATAGCCTAGATTTATCATGTTTTACATATCATGTTAGTAATATATCATGTTAGTTTCATTTCCATGCTAGCCTAATATCATCTTAATATACCATTTTCATGTTAGTTTAGTTTCATATCGATCTCATCATCTTGCACCATCTCAATATCATAGTTTCATATCCATATCAAAATCACCACTAGGATCTTAGTTGCATTCATTTAGATTTTAGATTATACAATATCTCTCGTTCTTTGAGTAGTCATCCCAAGATCAAGTTCTCTTCCAAGATGAGAGTCACCTTGAATCTAAAGGATCCTTGGAGATAGTGGACAATGGGATGTGCTTAGAGATTTTGTTTCATTTTCTTGTCTTATGATTTTCTAACCTCTAACATAATGTTTCATTGGTGTGTTTGTGTTGTTTGTCTCTCTTTTGTAGGTACCACAATCTGAGCATACACCAACTAGTAGGGTCAAGTGGGAGCACCCCTTGTGGAATCTATGGGTAGCACCCTTGACATATTCCCTAGAGTGATATTTCTACACCTTTAATTCTAGAGTATACTTATGGTTATGAGTGGTCATCTTTTGGCTACCTCAACTCTTAATTAAGTCATATTATCTTTATTATATTGATATTTAGCTATTTAGGTTATCCTTGGGCCTATATAGTCATTATTAGGTTGCCCTAGGTGATATTCTATGTATAAGTAAGGTATATATAGGGGTAGTGAGTCTTATTTCATCATTAGATTTTTAAGTGTGTTCTCATTGAGCTATTTGGAGGATTGTCCCCTCGAAGTGGCTTGTTATTCTTAGTTGTTATAAAGCATTTTAACAGTATTTCATAATTTCTCCCTCTTTTGTGCAAGTTATTTCATAAAAAGTGGTTTTAGAGCACAATCTTGGCACCAGAAAGGCAAGTCTTTTTCTTCAATTTTCGAGGTCATTTTTTAAATCACATCTCTTTCAAATTTGAGGGATTTTTTAATTATTTTATTTTAGAGTATTTTTAAAGGATGTATTGAAGCAAGTTACTCCAAATTTTAAAGAAAAAGAAGAATTATTGGGCAACTAATAATCGTCCTTCACCTACAACAATGATTTTTACTAATTGTTTGTCTGCACTAATTGAGTGATTTTAATTATTCAATTAGCATTAGTGTCATTCTTCTATCTCCTTGTAATTATTTAAGTATTAATTTATCTAATCCATCTTTTAAATTAACTAACCAATCTTCATTGTTTAATCACCTTGATTAATCATTCTTCTTCAATTAAATAATGTCCTAATTATTTAGTCTCTTTAACCTAAGTTGATTATCCTTCTATGATATTTTTTATATTTTGTAAAAATAAAGCAATTATAATCACAGATGGTGCAAAAAAGGCAAAGCAAAATTTCATAGGGAGTGAGGAAATTGGAATACGAATTATTCAATGATGCTGGGAAGGGCAAGAATTTGGAATGCACTGAGTGGGAGTTCATCCAATCAATCGATGTTGAGGAGGAAATTGATGAAGATGTGGAGTATCTCAAGGATTTGGCTATCATCTGTAGTTTTATTGGTGCCAGGGTGGATCACAAGAGGATTTGCAGATGGATTGAGGATACATGGCAGACACCACAAATTACCAAATTCCTGCCCAGAGGGTTTTTCATTGTCATCTTCATGACTGAAGAAGAGCGACAAAAGGTATTGGAGGGGGGTCTGTGGATAGTGGATTTAAAACCTTATACATTCAATGTTGGCACAAGAATTTTAATCCACTAAAAATAGACCCGTATGATAAACCGTTGTGGATTCACCTAAACAATCTCCCGATGGAGTATTGGACAGAGGAAGCACTTGCAAAAATTGGAAGATCATTAAGAACTTTAATGGATATCAACACAGACATTGCACAAGGAGACTCTTACATCTATGCAAGATTACAATTGGTCGCAGTTAGAAGAATCCCCTTGCAGGTTAAATTATGTGTGCATGGTATGGAATGGATATAGTCGGTGGAAATAGAGGAGGAGATATATTTTTGTTTGAATTGTGGGAGACGAAACCACTCCACAAGAAATTGTAAGATTCTAAAGAAAGAGAAGAAGGAATGGAGGCTGAAGAAAAAAAAGTATTCTGAAATCCATGAAAATGTGACATGTCTTGAATATAAAAAGATGGATGATGATCTGCAAACTATCCCCTCAAGGTCGGAAGAGCTGAGGGCACAAGAGGACCCAAAAATGGATAAAAATTTTGAACTTGCGGAGTTCGAGGATGGGATCGATCATGCAATGCAATCAGAGAATGAAGAGTTGTCTGATGTTGAATTGGAGGGTGACAAATTAGGGATTGTGGACAAATGAAGTATTGGCCAATCATTGAGTATTATTATAGATAAATCTAAGTCGAATAGGGGGAGGAAATTGAACAGAACTAAAACAGAAGAGGAGGCGGCTGAGAAGGGCTTACTCAGCGTTTCAAAATTTCTTAGATGGAAAAGTACCAAGGGAGTCAAGGGCTCCCTTGGGAAGAAATGAAGATCACTACATGGAATGTCAGGGGCATAACTGCTCTTGATAAGCGTCAGATGTTAAAGGGACATCTGGTGAAGTTAGCATGTGATATTATATTTCTTCAGGAAAAGAAATATAGTAAAGAGAAGGGTGATAAATTCATTAGTTATTGTCGAGAATGGAATGGTTTCTTCCAACCGGTAGTTTGTCTGGTTGGAGGCTTGGGGTTGCTTTGCAAATCAACTTATGTTGGAGTTGAATGTCTGAAAGGTGGGAGCAATTGGTTATCGTGTTTGGTGCATAGAAAATGTAGGCAATTTGAATTCGAATTGTGGAATGTATATGTGCCTACCCAATCTCAGGAGAAAATGAATATTTGGGAGCAGATATATCAATCTCTATTGGCAAGCGGTAATAAAAACATAATAATGGGGTGTATCTCATAGAAAAGAATGATGGGGCGAGAAAAATCACAAAGGACATGTTGGATTTCAAGAACTTCATGTAGACAATTGAACTCATAGACTGTAAACTAATGGAAGGGTGGTTCACATGGACGAATAGGAGGAAAGGATTCTCCAACATTGCAAAACATCTGGATAGATTCTTGATCAGCAACTACTGGATTAAGGGATTCAGATCTCATTGAAAACATTGCCCTTTAGTATCTCAGAACACTACCCAATATAGTTGGGCATTGGAGTAGCTATTCAAGGTGGCAGCGAGTACTTCAAGTTCCAGAATATGTGGTGGAGAGACAAATCATTAAGGGGGTGATTGGAAGAATGGTGGAACCATTATAGCTATATTAAAGGTACGCCTAGTTTCTATTTTTTTTAAAGATATCATTTATTAAGGATCAACTTAGAGTGTGGAATAAGGAGGTTTTTAGGAATTATTTTTCAGAGAAAGAACGACTAGAAGCATAATTGGAGGCCCTCAATAGGAAAGTATTTGCTGATGGGATGAATGTGAAAGACTTCAGTCAAGAGAAGGTGCTAAAAGAGATGTTGTCTAAGGTGTTAGCCAGAGAAGAAATCTATTGGAGAGATAAAATCGAGGAGTTGTGGATTAATGAAGGTGATAGAAATACAAATTTCTTCCACACTTCAGTCTAAGCAAGAAGAGCATAAAGTCTTATCTGCGAAATTACCTCAGGGAATAGAGTTAGTATCAAAGATAGGGATAGCATTGGTTAGGCAATCATGGAATACTTTGAGAAAATCTTAAATATGGATGAGAGGACTGATGAAAATCTTAGGGAGCTGATGTTGGAGGCCACCCCCAAGTTGATATCACAAGAGGACAACCTAATGCTAATGGCACCATTTACAGAAGAGGAGGTCAAGGTTGCAGTATTTGGGCTCCATTCGGATAAAGCCCCTGGGATGGATGGCTTCCTTGCAAGATTTTATCAAAATTGTTGGGAATTCATCAAATCAGATTTGTGCAAAGTTATCAAGTAGGTACGAACTAAAGGTAAAATTGTCAAGGAGATTAATAATATTGTAATCACTATCAACCCAAAGAAGGAAAGAGTGAATATATTTGAAGATTATAGGCCCGTGGCATTATGTAACATAGTGTATAAGATAATAAACAAGGCTATAGCTAATAGATTAAAGAAAATATTTCCGAAGCTAATCTCTCTGGAGAAAAATGGCTTTGTATCGGGATGGGAAACAACTGACAACATCATTCTTGCATCTAAGACAATACACTCTATAGTCGTTGATAGAAAAAAGGCGATGATAGTTAAGCTTGACATCTCCAAGGCATATGACAAAGTGTGTTGGGACTTCTTATTAGGGGTGCTCAAAAGAATGGCCTTTGACAAAAGATGGATCATAATGATCGAAATCTGCATATGCTCTCCCCATTTCTCTATAGATGTGAATGAGGCACTTTATGGTTTTTTCAAGAGTAAGAACAGCTTGAGACAAGGTGATCCGATTTCACCTTTCCTTTTTGTTCTCATGGCAGAGTCTTTTATCAAATGCATCATCAAGTTAAGCGAGGATTCTATTTGGAAAGGGATCACAATTTAGGAAGGGTTGAATTCAATCATGCATTCCCAATTCGCTGATGACACGACATTGTTTGGGGAGGCCATTGTTAGGGAGGCAAAGGTTATCAAGGAAATGATAGAACTCTTTGCATCCATGGTTGGGCAGCATATTAATGAGAATAAAATGGAGGTAATTTTTTTCAATACAAAAATGGCAACACAGAGGAGAATTGCCAAATTGCTGGGGTGGCAAATTGGCAAATTGTCGGTTAAGTATCTTGGGGTCCCACTGTTCTCTGGAGTTGCCAAAATGATAGTATGAGAAGATTTGATCTCGAAGTGTAGGCACATGATGGAATAATGGAAACATAAATGACTCTCACTACTTGGTAGAATACAACTCATCAAGTCAGTATTGGTGGCTATGCCCATCTATGCCATGTCAGTTTTCAAATTATCCAACAAAGCTTTACAAATGCTGGAAATCTTTTTCAAAAAAATATTATGGGAGGGAGATAAACAAGTGAAGAAGATCCCACTTCTCAACTGGAACTTGGTGTGCAAATCAAAGATGAATGGAGGGGAGGGATTGAGAAGTATGGAAATGCAAAACCTGGCTTTAGGGGCGAAACTCATATGGAAGATGTACAGATCCCCCGAGAAGATTTGGTGCAAGATTATGCAGAAAAAGTATCTAGATAATGGAGATCCCAGTAGAATCCTCACAATGAACAACACTAATAATGGGTCAGAAGTATGGAAATTTATGCGGGAATGCAGACCTATAATAACATATCATTTGACCTGGAAAATTGGAGATAGGAAAAAGGTGAATTTTTAGTTTGACTCTTGGGAAAGACATGAGAACATAAGCAAGTTGTTTAGTCAGACAGATTGGATGAAGGAGGCAGAGTTAGCTTACAGAGAATTTGTGGTGGATTATGTTAGAGAAACATACCCGGGTAGTGGAATTTATGAATGGATTTTGATTCGAATGGAGAGAATGACCAACGATGATCAAAGGAAATTGGATGAAATTTTAAGGGAGAAGAATTACCATTCGACAGGTTGCCAATGAAATTGTATGGTGCGCTGCTCGGTCTGGTGAATACTCTGCCAGATTGGGCTATCATGTCCAATTCTTAGAAGAGGAGGATAAAGACTGGCCAATCCATCTTTGTTGGGACAAGATGGTGGCTCCCAAGGCGGGAGCCTTCTTGTGGACAGTATTACATGGAAGGATTCTTACAAGAGAGCGGTTGAAATTGTATGGTATCTATGGTCCAATGGTATGTGTACTATGCAAACAAAATGAGGAAACTACTAACCATTTACTTTACGACTATCCCTTTGCAAAGTGTTGTTGGAATTGGTTGTGTTAGAGTTTAGAATGGGTATCCACAATAGATGACTGTCTAGAAAACTATATTAAAAGATGGTCGAGACTATATATGAATTTTGTTTGGGGGAATGTATGGAAGATACCGCCATCGATGGTGATATGATAAATATGGAAAGAACATAATTGAAGAAATTTTTAAGAAAAAGAGCTTCCTGTTGAGAAAGTGATTGACAAAATCAAAGCAAGAATAAGTGAAGTAGCCAATAAAAAGGCCAATGACAAGAAAATAGAATTCATCTCTAAGTGGGATAAGCAGATTCAAAAGGAATGGGGTTCATTGAAGCCTCCTAATATCAATATCATGTATAAGGAGGTCAAATGATCTCGGGTCACATGGGAGGCTCTGAGTGATGGGTGGCTTAAGGTAAATTTTGATGGGGTTGCAAAAGGAAATTTGGGCACCGCTGGGTATGGTTGTATGGTTAGAGATGAAATGGGCAAAATTATATTTAGTTTATGTGGTCACCTGGGTGTCTCCACAAACAACAAAGCAGAAGCTATGGTATTAACAAGGGGTTTGAAGCAGTGTACTGATTTGGCGTTAAATTCGATTCTGATAGGAGAGTCACAGATTTTGATTAATGCAATTAAGAATGAAACTACACCTAATTGGAGGATTCGGAGGTTAGTAAAGGATATTTTGACCTTTCTTGATAAGATCCTGAATTACAAAGTTTCCCATATATTATGAGAGGCAAATAGGGTCGTTGATCACATGAAAAATTTGGGAGTAGGCTTGAGGGACAAAGAAGAACAAATTTTGAGGGAAATCCCAAATGAGGAATTAAACAAAATCCTAAAGGATGATTATTGTGGATAGTCTAGGAGGAACAAGATAGGCATCAGATAAAGAAGGACATAATAAATGCATGCGTCTGGAACTCAAATTATGATTTGATTCTAGCCTAACCTTGCCTGCTTCAAATTAGGACTAAAATAGGAGTCGTTAATCAAGGGATGAAGTGATGTTGCATTGGATAAGGCACATGTCAAGAATCCATGGATGAATTTGGTATAATGAGTTTTCACGGGGATTGTGGTGTTTCTAATTTTTAGACAGAGCTCACTGGTCGATTATGATGAGAATCTTGTGAACCGTAAATTGTAAGATTTTGGAGTCATTATCGGGACTCTTTCCATATTGAAATAGCTTCATAATGTTTGATTATAAATATATGGTACATCGGTCTATGGGGGAATTGAGGGGTGTGGCTGTGAGGATGGTTCATCATTTTGGATTGAGTTGCTTGTGCGAGGAAGAGATGTTCCAGCAGCAATTTCAAAGGCTTTTCCGTTCGGATGAGAGAACATGGGATGTGTTGTGGAGGCTGGCGAGGGGTATTCTGGGCAGCAAGAGACACTGGTGTGACGGTTTTATTTATGAGGCGGTGTTATACCCTCTGGTTAACATTCTAGATTTGAAAGAAGTTTGTGTCCAAAAAATTGATGGATTTGTGAGATTGGTGGATGGGCAGGTTGTCGCCAGTGCTATTTTGGATTTAGATTCAAACGGATAGACAAGCATACTAAAGTGTTATTTTAATCCCATCCACTATATTACTGACTCATCAGATGAGAGCTCTAATTCTGAAGATGAGGAGGTCGTGGAGGCTCGGGCTGAGCGAAGGAGTAGGAAGAATTTCATTACTGAGGCATGGGAGGTATTTTGGGTGGGAGTTATGAACTATGATCTGGGGCCTTTTAGGAGGTTGTTGTACTCCACAAACAATTGGTTCACTATTGCGGTGACAGTTTGGGTGGTTGATATTGGGGAAAGAGTATATGCCATTCTCCATTATTTGGATTAGTGTATAATTAGTGGTGTTTTTTTAATGTTCTATGTAAGTCAGATGAGCTGAATGTACGAGAGATATCCCCTTTTGATAGCACTTAATAATATATTTAAAAATATATATATCCTTATATGATTAAATAATTATTATTAAAATCCTAACTAACCATACTTCTAAGGTTAAATAATTCCTTAATTATTAAATATTTCCTAATTCCTAAGCCCTTAGAATTAAATAAATATAAATATTTATTTAATTATCCTCACATGTGGGTGAGAATAAATGATTTTTATTTATTTATTTCTCATACAACTTACTCCAAATTTCCTATTTCTCCACTCAACTTACCAAATTCATCTCCCCACTTAACTCTTCCTCTTTCCTCATCCAACTCATCTCTCTCTTCACTTCTTACTCCCACTTGCTAATTTCTCTCACCTCCCTCTCCACTTAACTCTTCCTCTCATGTGATATTGACTATTGATCTCCCAAAATTAATAAATCCTAGCCCTTCATTTGACCCTCATCCTCTATAAATTTGAATCATATCTAATATTTTCATATAACCTCATCCTCGATGGTATTTTTGAATCATCACATCCCTTTGAGCTTTTGATTTTGATTTGTGCACACTTAATAATATTTGAGACTATTTTGATTATGCTTTTGATTTTTCTTTGGCCACATATTTGTGCATATTATGAAATGATGATTATGTTAGTAGAGCAGTGGTAGAGTGATACAAGTATCTTTCTCCTGCTGACTAGGGAGGCTAGTATCACATTAGAGGGTGTGTGGAGGATTTTGTGGAGTTATATTAGATTATAGATTAGATGAAAAAGACTAATACATACATAGAATATTCATAGGGAAGCGACTACCAATGTGAGGGATGTGGATGGTCTTGGAGATGGCCATACAAAAGAGACTACTTATATTTCCTCTGTATCTAGCAGGGTTGATAAGTCGAAGATTATGTCTTGATCTAGGAGGGCAATAATTTTTCATTGGATGTTCTAGGGTTTTATATAGGATGCTAGAGCAGGGTACTATGAATGCATGGGGATATTTCATTTTGGGGTAGATCTATAGAGATATCCACATGTGTGTATACCAAGGTTATCAAAACCTCAGATGCAATGTTACCTTGCTACATATATGGGAATTTGAGCATATAACCATATTCCACTAGTAGGAGCAATATCTAGAGAAATAGGGGAGTCGTATGTGTGCCAATATGGAGGGCTCTTACACTATAATAGGGTTGGGGCGATGGGCTACTAGAGGAGGCTCATTGATGAGATGATGGAGTTCACTTGAAAACCATGGAGGGCTCCTATACTATACTAGAGTTAGAGTGATGGGGTACTACAGGAGTACTACAAGAGACTCATTGATGACATGATAGAGTTCACTTGAAAACCATGGAGTGCATGTGAGGCATCAAAGGAGGAGGATTATTATTTAGCTTTTACACAAATATCATGTTGGTTAATTGGTCAGACAATACACATTATTGAGCAGTATCTCCCACATACGGTATAGTGGTAGTTTGGTTTACAACAAGATGTGGTGAGTAGAGATCTAGTACATGTATAGGTAACCAAGGAGATTGGACAATGGGGAGCATCTACGCATCCACTATGGGAAAGATCTAGTTGTACTAGTATGGAGCTAGTGGTTGACATAAGCTTTGACATATATGTTAGCAACTTGGCAAGATATAGAGAGACCGATATAGGAAGCCAAATATTATAGGAGATTGTATGAGGAGGTGATACCAACAAGTCAGAAAGCTTTGACTTTCACAAAGAGTAGTATGTTAGAGAGGAGTAGTTAGGAGCATTGGGAGGTTTGGTAGGGATGAGGCCACCACTGCCACTACCAAGAGTAGGAGGATTAGGGCTTGCAAAGTAAGAGGGTGGCAATACTAGTTAGGAGATATGCTTATAGGTCAAATATGTACATAAAAAATCAGACCCTATGATGTAGGCATTTTTTATGACACATATGTACCATGACTTACATTTTTTAATATATGTATGAGATTACATGTTTTGGTGGAAGTTATTTATTGTGTATTTATGGACTTTCATCATGTAATTTGGACATTATTATGATGATAATTTATGATTTTGAATGATGGATTACAATTATTGATGTATGGCGATTATGTGATGGTTATGGAGGCATTACGATTATGGTGTTACTAACATGATTAATACAAGTTGTGATAGCTATGAATATTTTTGTGTTATGTATGTAAATTGATTCATATGATGTATGCTTATGGATGTTATCATGCATGCTTATGATTTATCTATGTAAGTCTAATATTTTGTGATGCAAGATGATATATTTGGGAGGAGTGGCAAATGAAGGTTTCCTATTGATTTTTGGTTAGGTTGGGTAGGATGATGTTGTAATGGAGATGACCATGGATGTTTTGATACCAAGGTGGGTCAAGACCAATAATTTCACGTACCATTTCTATTTTGGAGCATCATATGTTGGAATTAAGAGATGGTCAACCAAGAATTTTCACTTATGATTGTTTTTAGACATCTCTAATAATGACCCAATAATGGCCATGGCATCCCTTGCTTTAATACGTGCTTAGGAAATTCACTCAAATTCTAGATTGTAAGAAATAATTTGTCATCCTTAGTTTGATATTCATTATTCACTTGTGTAATTATTAATTAGGAATCACTATAGACATGGAGATAAGGTATTTTCCATTTGATAGCTATGAGAAGTCCTTTAATGAGAACCTTATATTTTTCTATATCATTGGTGCATTGGAATGTGAGTTTATAGGACTTTGGCATACAATCTCCTTGTGATGTGACAAATAGAATACCTGCACCCAATATGTGTTGAGCGTAAGATCCATCAAAGTATAATTTCCATTGGGTTGATTGTGTGATAGATAAAATTATATCATCTAAAAATTCTATGATGAGGAGATGATCTTCTTGTAAGAAGGCTTCAACCAATTGGTCAATTATCATTTGTCCTTTAATTACTCTTCTCTCCTCATACTCTATGTCAAACTCACTCAAGATCATAACCCATTTAGTTGTTACTCTTGTTAGAGATACTTTTGAGAGAAGGTACTTAAGTGGATCTATTTTGCCAATGAGCTTTGTCTTGTGATTGAATATGTAGTGTCTAATTTTTTGTGAGATGAATACAAATTCCAGACATGCTCATTTCATAGGTGTACAATGAGAGCATATCCCACTAAAGTACAACCGATGTAATAGAGAGTTGTTTCTTTTCCATATTCCTCTAACTATGCTAGTAGTGTCTTGAAGGTGACTATTGTTGTTGAGATGTACAAAGGAGTGGTTGTCCTTCAATAAGAGGTATAAGCATAGATGAGTTTGTCAAAATATTTTAACACAAGAAATTCCAATGAAATTTTGTATCTTGACAAAGCAGGTGAGAAAAAGGTTATCATTTATCTACTAGCTAAGCAACGGATCATCAAATGCTTCAAGCTTTCCTTGTAGACGACGTAATTTATTGGGATTTTCAGGAGGTGGAATTTCTAGTATAACTCTGACTTTTATGGGATCCACCTTAATGCCTCATCTTGACACAATGAAGCCTAACGATTTATTAGAAGTGAACCCAAAGATACATTTTTTAGGGTTAAGTTGTACTTTATATTATTCAAGTCTATCGAAGATTTTTGCAAGTATAGTGATGTGTCCTCTTGTTTTAGATTTTCCCAAGAGATCATCTACATAATTTCAATTATGTCATTAAGGAGATCATGAATATAGCAGTCGTTACTCATTGATATGTAGCTCTGACATTTTTCCACCCAAAAGGTATGACTTGGTAGTGAGAGGTTCCCCAAGGTGCAATGAAAGTCATTTTATGTTGGTCTTCAGGTGCAATTTTGATATTTGATTATGTCCAAAAACCCCTTCCATGAGTGAAAGCATCTCATGTCCTATTGTAAGGTCAATGATGATGCAAACATTATGCAATGGGATATCATCCTTAGGACATGCTTTATTAAAGTCTTTGAAATCTATGCAAATTTGGATGCCCCAATTGCTTTACCAACAGGTGCAATATTGGAGACCCATTTTGGATAATCAAAAGGGTGTATGAAACCTACATCTAGTAATTTTTTAAGTTCTTCTTTGACTAGTAGAGATATTTGTGGATGCATATTTCTTAGTTTTTGTTTGATTGGTTTTTCATTTGGATAGACTGCAAGATGATGAACCATAGATTCGAATACAATCTCAAAAAATCAATGTATGACCATGAAAATTTTTGTTGTGACTTTTGTATAAATTTGGTCATAGATATTTCTTTTCTTGGTCACTAAGTGATTTATAAATGAAAGTTATTTTTGGATTCTAAATAGTTCCCAAAACTTCTTTAGTTTCTTCAACAAGGATTGATGAACTTTCTTATTGTGGAGGTATAATGAGAGACCAATCAACTTCATCATCTTCTAGCACCTAATCTAGGTTTTCACTAGAAGATACATCTCTTATTTTTACTTTTTATATGTCTAATAGCATCTCTTTGAGGTTTTCACTAGGGGACTCTTTATTTATATTTTATTTTTTATTTTTGCGACTAAGGGAGTTAACTTGACTTCCAAAGTATGCACTCTCATTTAG
Source organism: Cryptomeria japonica (assembly GCF_030272615.1). Taxonomy (NCBI): domain Eukaryota; kingdom Viridiplantae; phylum Streptophyta; class Pinopsida; order Cupressales; family Cupressaceae; genus Cryptomeria; species Cryptomeria japonica. Next base: position 524,508,233 of record NC_081413.1, read on the forward strand.
TTTTTTCTTGAATCCTTGTTCATGAAATATTGGTGGTGTGTATCTTGAATTTATAGCAAGTTAATATAGCTTCATCATTTTCACGTATTTCTAAAGTAGGGGGTCCTTGTTAGTACTGTTGGGTGAAAACTTTTGTAAACTTGGGAAGGTTTACAAAATGTGGGTTTTCACCATAGTATGTGAGACAATATCTCTCATAAAGCAAGATATAGCATCTCCTATTTATAAGGGAAGGCTCCCCCTTTCTACTACAAACTAAATTTAATACTATTCTACCTACTAACTTTACACTATTCCAGGATGATATAATTACTTTACTCTCTTTTTTCAAAATAAGTATTTACCCAATTCTCTATCTAGAATGTATTTACTTTCCTAAGACTAAAAACACTTCTTATTTGCAGTGATATAAAATCTATACTAACTTATAAGCAAAGTTTCCATAAGAGTAAAAAGCCTCCCATTGCTTCCTTTTTTTTCTGAAAATAGCTTCTGGGATGGGAAAGTAACAATGAAGCTCAAAGTATTCTTTTAATCACTATCCTATCAACCTTTTATAAATGACTCTTTTTCTAACAGTCACTTCTAGAATAACAGCTAAAGCACAAAGTCTTTAGGTTCTTATTCATACACAACTTAGCAATAAACAATGCAGATAATAAGAAAAATCTCAAAGTCTTCTAACTATTACCCACATCAAATTCCTACTTATACGAACTCAAACTACTCTTCAATATTTTGCACAAATAATAATGCTCAAATTAAATTTTCCAAGAACATAAAACATAAATGACATAAGAACATCTATATCATACACAAGATTGATTCCAACACAAAGTTTGAAAGCCAAACTTGTCTTCTCTTTGATTAAGTTTGCAAATTCACAATATGAACACAAAGTCTCATTTTAATTTTCACTTCAACAAAGTTTTGTTGCATAAGATTAAAGATTCCCCCTTTCATACAATGGCCACCCTCATATATATAGGTGATGTGCAATGAGAAAAAATAGGAAAGTCAAAACTAATTTAAGACTGGGTAAAAGAAAGAGTTCAATTTGACTTAGGACACATGTAGTCCTATATGTGTACTGGTGCATATATAAAATGATAACTAAGGTGTCAATTGAGATTACAAATGACAAGAGACTAAGAATGCCTAAAAATGACTAAGTGTCCAGAGACACATCTTTATTATGATCATCCTTCTTGAGAAAATCTTCATATTATTGCTAGGTAGCCTATATTTTAGAATCATCTAGTGTTTGCAATGTTTGACACCACTGAGGACGAGAGGAAGAGTGGATAGGAGTATTTCTTCTTTAATTTCATTGTCTTTTCTTTGGAGACGGTTACATTTGTACAATAATGACATTGTAGTATAGAAAAATCACCAATCCTTGTAAGGAGCAATTCATCAACCATCTTAATCATTTGTACTAAAGAGGATCATGTATGTGTTGAATTTGGTGAAATTAGGATTACTAAAACCCTCATTGAATCATAGTAGATCATGTGCAAATTGGGTCTACGACCCCGATTTACGTGTGTGTACAATTGGTGTAATTTGGATTCGTAGGCCTAAATTATACTTGTGGCTAAATGTGGCTCAAAGGTGCAGTTTGGGTTCGTATACTCAAACTACACTTGGAAATAAGGCTAGGTGGAGTTTAGACCTATGGATCCAAACTACACCTGGGATAAACATGTGATTGGTGTAGGTCGGACTCATAAGTCTGAACTACACCTAAAAAGTGCATAGGGTAAAGCTAGTGTAGGTCAGACCTATAAGTCCAATCTACACCAAAATAGGGAATGACTAAAACAAAGTGTAGGGTGGACCTATAGACCCACCATACAAAAAAGGCTAATCCATGGTGTAAGTCAGACTTGTAGGCCTTCCATACACCATAAAATGGAGGAGCTAAGGAATGGTGGGGTTCAACGCACAAAGACACAAAGTTGTTTGGGTTTGCAGACCCAAGTAACACCATGTATATGATGTTGTTTGGGCCGATAAACTTGAACAATACCAAAAATGGGTGAGAAAAGGTAGTATATATAACATATTACTAACTTACAGTTTAAAATTAAACTAGATAACAAGCTTAAAAGCAAATTGACATAAAAGAATTGAAACATCATTTAATATAGGTCCAATTGAATAGTAAATAAGCATATGCAACTATTTTTTTTTTGTGAAAAGTAAAAGAAGAACACACTAATCAATTAATAGGTTGATAAAGAAAGAGACATGATATTACTTGAGTTTAAGGAATGTTTTGCACCTCCTAAACAATCAAGTAGATCTTCAATTCTAGGCATGGGAAATCTATACCTTATAGTTATTTTATTGATTGCTCTTGAGTCTGTGCAAAGCCTCCAAGTGCCTTCCTTCTTGGGTGCAAGTAATGCTGGTACTGCACAAGGACTAAGACTTTTCCCTATCAGACCTACATCAAGTAGATCAGCAATCTACCTGGCCATCTCTTCATTTTGTTGTGGGGTCAGTTTATATGCAGCTTTGTTAGGAAGGTTTGCTCCTAGTATGAAGTCAATACAATGACTTATCTCTCTGATTGGGGGGAGGGTTTTAGGCATACCCTCTGAAATCACACCTTTGTACTTATCAAGAAGCTCTTGCACTTCATAAAGAACCATCCTAGGTCTCCTTTGTTGATCTGCTGCTCCTACATCAGCAACCTCCTTCTTAGGAACAGGTATCAATGCAAAACATACTCCTCCATCCTCTTTCACATCTCTCATGAATTCTTTACTTTCCATCAGCATCACCTTAGCCTCTTTCTCTTTAGGTTCTTCTTCATTCTCCATCAAAGGTAGCAATTCTATGACCTTCCCTTCCTTGGTGATAGAATAGGTATTCCTAAAACCATCATGATGTGCCTTCAAGTCATATTGCCAAGGTCTACCAAATAATAGATGACAAGCATCCATCTTGGCTATGTCAAATAAAAGTTTGTCCTTGTAGGTGCCAATCTGAAATTCAACCCAAGCTTGTTCTTCCACAAGAGCTTGTTGCCCTTGAGTGAGCCATGACACCCTGTATGGATAAGCATGTGGTATTCTCTTAAGTTTAAGCTTCTCCACCATCTCTATGGACACAAAATTCTCAGTTGAACCTGAATCTATTAAAACCTTGCAGACTTTACCTCCTGATTTGCAAGTTGTTTTGAATATTGCCTTCCTTTGTGGGGGTTCTTTTGTGATAGGATCCTTTAGGAGTGCTCTCCTCATCATCAAGGCTTCACCTCTTTCCAGATATCCATAAGAATCAGGTGCATTCACACTTTGAAAAGTGTTGCTGCTGTTCACACTTTGGCAATCAGATTGCTCCTCCTTTCTCCCATGGTGTTGTGGTTTGCCTTCTTAGGACACCTACTAGCAATGTGACCTTCTTGGTTACAATTGTAGCATCTTATGGGGCCTCTCCCTTGTGATCTACCTCTGAAGTTTGGTCTTCTACCTCTGAAATTTCCTCTACTACTGCCTTCACCTTTGTTGTCCTCTTGATTTGTGTCTCCTTGTGGACCACCATTTTTTCCTATTCCTCTAAAGGAACCTCTTCCTTTTTGGAATCTACCTCTGCCCCTACTATTCTGATCTTGTTTCTTCTTGAATTTTTCTTCCACCTTCAATGCCATTTGATAGCATTTGTGTACACTTTCAAGGGTGTGAAGAATAAACTCATCTTGTAGGGAAAATTTCAGACCATTGATGTATCTTGCCAACTTCTCTTCCTCAGTCTCTACGGTCTTGGCCTTTATGCACAACTTCAAGAATTCCTCAATATATGTGCTTACATCCATGTCTTTTTGTTTAAGATTTTGTTTTCTTCTATGAAGTTGCACTCCATAGTCCTCAGGTACATAGGTTTCCTTAACCAAAGCAATCATCTTATTCCATGAATTGATCATGTTCTTACCATTCCTCACCTTCTCTGTCTGGATAAAGTTCCACCAAGTCAAGGCTGCTCCTTTCAACTTGGACTTTTCTATCTTTACCCTTTGGTGCTCAGGGATCTCCTCACATTCAAAGAAGCTAGTTAAAGCCTCTATCCAATCCATGACCAAGTCTGGATCCATCTTTCCACTGAAAATAGGTAGGTCTAGTTTCCCATCCATGGTTCTCCTCTCCATGGATCTAAGAGCATTCAAGAGGGGTCTCTGGTCTACAGGAACCTCTTCTTCTTCTTGCCTTGGGGTCTCATCCTTATCCCCATCATCTCCATCTCTAGAGTCTTCCACTTCCCTCCTATCCATTCTGCCCTTCAACCTTTCTATCTCCCTTTTCATGGCTCTATTTTCTGCCAATTGTTCTCTCACAACCTTGGCCAATTCCACATTGGTCATCCTTCCTAGAATTTCTTCATCTCCTTCTGCCATGGTGCTGAAATCTTCTTTCCCAAAGGACACTCCTTTGCTCTGATACCAATTTGATGCAGAGCCCTAGGCAAGGTAGGAAATTAGCACTTTTTCACAAACCTCTACACAAGGACTCTATCAACCTTTTAATGACTTCATGGGGTGTTTAAAAACTGATTTAGATAGGCTCCATTCCATTCTCAAGTTGTTGTTCCAAAACAAGACTCAATCCCTTCAATGTTTCCCAAGGCTTATAAAGGACTCACTAGGCCAACCTAGTCCAACAAGGGTTTACACACTTTCCAAGACAAAAATGACTCCCAACACTTTGTTTCAATGTTTTCTATGCCAAAAAGACCTTATCAAACCCTTAGGACTGGTCAACTTGAGAGGTTTGTATTGCTGCTATAATTAGGCCTGCTAAGCCTAGTAACCCTGCCAGATTGAATTTTTAAGTTTTCTCCTTATTCTTCCACAGGACCTCTACAAATAATGATTTATTTTGACTCCTTTTAATTATTACTAAAACATATCCAAAGGGCTTAATCTGATCTGGGATCTAAAGGTCACAACCCTTACTTACCTAGTAGGCCTAAGAGCCCTAGTTAGGCCACTTTAACAAAGGAAGTGTGCCATAAAAGTGCTGCCCCAACAAATTAATACTTGTAACATGTAGAGGGAATGGAAATAACATAAATCACCAAGTTTTAGACATTGGTTACACTTCTAACTTCATTCATGGAACTGGTTGCACAATGAGACTAGGTGGCCACATAGAGATGTCCACCCTAACGCAGCAAACCCTCACCTTTACCTACTTCTTTCCTGCAAAAGGCCATGAAAATATTAATTTACATGGTCTTACCTTGCTTCACCCCAAAGGCCATTCAAAACCAATGAGGTATCAGCAAGAAAACTTCATTTTTCCTTCAAAACCTAGGCAAAACTGTCAAATCCGGGTTACTTCCAGTAAAATGTAGATATCTCCACTTCCAGAATGAATCAAGAACTTATATTAGACTCATTTGAAAGGTAATTCAATTATCTAAAACATCCCACTATTTTTATGCTTCTATGATGTCCGTACTGTACGGTACAACGTTTATAGCAGCAAATTGTAGGAAAATCACAGAATTTTATTGGTTTTAAAGCATGGAAAGTTACATCTGCCAACAAAAACCTTCTACAAGGCATGAATTAGACATTATATGCCTCCTAAAATAGTTATCAACCCATTTTAAAACCATGTGAGTTAGTTGGAGGAAGTTGCCCAACTAATCCAAAAGTTGTCATTGTTGCTTGACAACTATTTACAACTTTTTGACAACTTTACTCCTAAATGTACCTGGCCATGATTTAACTTCTAACATGCTTAAAACCACTTAAAACCATCTTAAAATTCCTCTAAGGCCTAAAAGACCCCAATGCCATATACCTAAGGTGGTTTATAACTCACCAACCTAAGGTATTGGCCTACATGGTGGGGTAGGTTTTATTACAAAGAAACCAAGTAAAATAAAAGACACAAAACATGAAATAAAAACATGACACTCCTTTATTCCTCCTTAAGATCATCTTGTTATGAAGATGCCCCTGCATCAAGATCTGACTGGCTTATGCAACAAGAGTAACACAACAAAAGCAACAAGAAAACATAGCAAGATTACATAGACATATCATATTATTGTCTTAGAACCTCTGGAAACCAACCTATTATCATCATACAACCATCATAGAACATCTAGTAGTCAAATGGTTACATGTAGGCCACAAGCCCAATACAATCCAACTGGAACTCTCAGAATCATCTAGATCACTAATCACGAATCTCAATCCTTATTCTGATTTCTACTTCTCCTGTCCTACAAATGATTACATAATACCCTATATATACCCTCCAGAACATATCCGGGTTAGCCAAAAAAGATTACATTTACCAATGTAGGAAAATGAAACGTGTAACTAGGTCGGCCCTAAGAATGAAATAAATTATTCCAGAAAATAACAACCAAGAAGTGTGGATCAGCAGGAAGGTTGACCACACACCAAAGAACATCGAACAAGACCCCAAATAGATCCACATGCCAAGAAACTGCTCCATAAATGAAGGAAAACCAACCAGTAAGCACAAGAACTATCCTAGAACCTAGAAGCAGTCAATCCAAGAGCAATAACTAGTCGGAAAAGAATCCAAATGGACTGAAAATCTAGAATTAAGCACATGAACCAACCTAGAGATTGAAAATAGGATCTGCAATGAAAAGCAAGCAACGACCGGCACCTACCAGTTGGAACACAAAAAATGCACACTGAACTGAACAAGAACTAAATTGAAAGGAAATATTTTTGGTCGATGCAAGATTGTTCATAGACCAGGGATGGTCCTACATCAGACACCCCAAGTAGAAAGAGATGTTCCATGAGAGGCAACTCATGAACATCGAAAAGGATTCAAGATAAAGACCCCATGCTCATTTTTTATCCAAACATCTTCCTTATCTGCAAATCTCTTCTTTAGCTCCCTCAAGACCTCAATTGGATTCTCTAACCCTTGACTCCCTTTGTTTTTCTTCCTTTGCTTCAGATCTGCACATTGTCTCTGCTTACTGCTCTCCTTCTTCGGCAACTCTGATTTGTTTCTTCCACAAGACTTCATCCAATTTGTCACTATAAGCTTTATGTCATCTGGTTCTATCTGTCCATTAGGCTTATCTATCAGACCCTTTTGTAGACTCATGCCATCTTCTGGTATAACCTCTGCAACTAGTTTCTCAGTACTGCAACTTTTCTCAAGATTTAGGTTCTTCACCTCCTTATCTTTCTCCTTTAAAGAAGTCAATGTGAACTTATGTCCATCCTTCTCAATAGTGATTAGGTTTCTTCTACAATCATAAATAGATCCTCTATCAAACTGCCAAGGTCTTCCCAACAAGACATGACAAGAACTCATAGATACAACATCACACAAGACCTCATCCCTAAAAGGCCCAATATTAAAATTCACCAAAAATTTCTCCTTTACTTCTAACTTTTGATCATCTTTTAACCAACTTACCTTGTAAGGACAAGCATGCTCAAGCATCTTCAATCCAATCTTCACTACCATCTCCTCATATACCAAATTATCAGTACTTCCACTATCCAGAATAACCTTGCAACACTTACCACCTGATTTGCACACAGTCTAGAAAAGACTCTTTCTCTAAGTAGATCTGATATCTTCAGTGCTCTGCTCCATCATGACTCTTCTAAATATAAGGGATTCTCCTTGCTCCGATGCACAGTCAGTTTCGGTATCTTAACCTTCCAGTTCCTCATTTTCCACACAACTTCTTGCCATTCCCTACTTACATTCATAAAACCTATGTCTGATTTCTCCACACTCGAAACATTTCCCAGGAAATTCTGTGTTGGTACTGCCACTGCCTTTCCTCTGTGTTTTTGTTCTGGTTCTTTACTCGTTTTGATTCTTCTTCCACATTCTGCTTCTTTGTGCTCATCTTCCCCTTGAATCTCTCCTTCCCTCTAGGGTTATTCGGTTGTCTTCTTCTCATCTTCTCCTCAACCTTCAAAGCATACTTGTGAACTTCTTCAACTATGGAAACCCTCAACATACTCATCTCATCCCGAATGTTAAATGCAAGTCCATTTATGTACCTTGCCACCTTTTCTATATCCATCTCTTTATGTCCAGATCTAATCATCACCTTGTATAATTCCTCAGTATACTCTTTCACAGTCATGTTTCTCTATTTCAGGTTCTGCAACTTATTGAACAATTCCAACTCATAGTCTCTCAGTATGAACTTGGCCTTTAATCTTGCAACCATTTGTCTTCACTAGGTGATCTTCATTTTTCCATTCTCCACTCACTCTTTCTGCAATTCTTTCCACCATAAGGCAACATGCCCTTTCAACTTAATTTATGCCAACCAGACTCTTTGTGGGTCCTTGACATCCTCAAACTCAAAGTAATCCTCCAACTCTCTGATCCAATCAATCAGATCCTCCGGGTTCAGTGTTCCGGAAATTTTTGAAACTTCCACTTTATGAACTTTACTCACTTGTGCCACTGCTCTCAAGAATCTTTCCTCTCTTTCATCTTCCAGTCCTTCAACCTCTTGTACTTTAAGCTCTTCACCGACTTCTTCATACTCATCCTCAGACTTCGGGTTCCTCCACAAACCAGCCAATGCATTTTGGATTTCGTTCCTCACCTCATTCTAGAAATCCTCCATCATCTGCTCTACCCTCTAGGGGTTTGTTCTTCTAAGCGACATCTCCTCTTCACTCTGGTGAACTATCTCAACTCGACAATTTGACTATCAGTTTCAATTGCCTCTCACTCGGTGATATATTGAACACACACGCAACTTGCCTCCAATCGGTGATTTGTCCACCCAAAGGAATGCCTCAAGGTTCCCAAACAACTCTTCCACCAACCAGTTCATAACTAGCTCTGATACCAATTGATGTAGTCATAGCCGGTAAACCCTCAAAAGAGAATTGATCGGCTTATGCAGCAAGAGTAACACAACAAAAGCAATAAGAAAACATAGCAATATTACAAAAAATAGATCATATTATTGTCTTAGAACCTCTGACAACTAATCAGTTATCATCATATAGGAATTATAAAACATTTGGTAGTCAATCAATTACATGCGGGCCACAAGCCAGATAGAATCCAACTGGGACTCTCAAAATCATTTGGATCACTAATCACGAATCTCAATCCTTATTTTCATTTTTACTTCTATCCTACAAATGATTACATAATACCCTATATATACCCTTCGGAACATATCCGGGTTAGCCACAAAATATTACATTTACCAATGTAGGAAAATGAAACGTGTAACTAGGTCGACCCTAAGAATGAAAGAAATTATTCCAAAAAATAACAACCAAGAAGTGCAGATTAGTAGGAAGGTCAGCCACATGCCAAAGAACATCGGACAAGACCCCAAATAGATCCACATGCTAAGAAACTACTCTGGAAATGAAGGAAAACCAATCGATAAGCACAAGAATTGTTCGGAACCCAAAGCAATCAAACCGGGTGCGATAACTAGCCGGAAAAGAATCCAAATGGACTAAAAATATGGAATTAAGCACATCAACTAGCTTGGAGACCGAAAATAGGATCTACAATGAAAAGCAAGCAATGATCACCACCTACCGATAGGAACACAAAAAACTGCACACCGAACTGAACAAGAACTAAACTGGAAGGAGATATTTTTGGTCGATGCAAGATTGCTCATAGATCGGGGATGCTCTTGCATCATATTCCCAGCCATACATACATACATACATACATACATACATACATACATACATACATACATATATATATATATATATATATATATATTATATTTGTGTTTTCACAATTAAATATTTTCTTAAAAAGAAAAGAACATATGATCTTATATTTTGTTCTTAATATCCTCATCCACTTAAAGCATATACTTTTGAAGATAAAGATTAAATATCAAGGTGATTTAAGACAAACAAGACTAACCAACTCACCTATAAGGCTGCCCTTACTGGCTTAGATTGGCTCACACAAAACTAGGTAACATACCTTGACTTACCTTACTAGGTCAACACTTACTAGGTTCAAATGGCATTGTGATTCACAGCTCTTAAATATGCCATCTTGATGATGATTTCCCTCCTTTTTGGAGGATGACGGTCTTGCATCCACTACCAACATAGATAATTAGCTAAAATCCCATAATAATGACATTCATCCATAACATGTATGTAATTTAACCTAACATATGCATCTCAACTTAATCATACAACATAAAAACAATATTTATATAGCATGAAGACATCACAAACATAGTTAGGGCACATATTGGGTGTGATAGTGTATGGGTGTCATTCAGGTTCTTAGGCCGAACAACACCAATAATATGGTGTAGTTTGGGTCCACCAACCTGAGCGACATCAAATGGTGTAAGGAGGAGGTGCAATTCAGGTTTGTAAACCCGATTTGCACTGGAAAGACTAAATGATGTAATTCAAGTTTGTAAACCTAAATTGCACCTAGACACTTAGAATTTACAACACACACAAAAAGACCAAGAAACTAAAAATGAAGGTTCTAAGAAAGAAAATAACGTATGGGAAGTGACACAAATTACCTTGAAAAGCATGCATAGAGAATATAAGCTACAAATTGGACAAAATTTGTAGGTGTTATCCCACAATTTTGAGTAGGCCAAAATTGAGGATAGCAGGTACTAGTTAATTAATTCAGGGTATACGAGTTGGATTTTAGGGGTGGATGGTGTGATGGTGCAAATGCGGATGGGGGAGAAGATGTTGGTGAGGTACTTGAAAGGTTATTTATAAAATTTCTCTTTGATATCATCAATATTGGAGGAAGCTTGTGGAGCACTAGCGAGGCTTGACTTGGTTTCCAAGTTATAATTCAAGCCTCTATTCTTTGGATTTTATTTGAGTATGATTGGTTCCTTTATGCTTATTTCTTATGCTCTGAGTCCTTGGACTTGATATCTCATGTGTTTAACTATAGGAAAATATTTTGGATATGGGTATGTGGAGGATCATGGTGTGCCAAAACAGGCCCTTAAGTGGAATTGAAATTTCAAAAAATCAGAGTTATGCAACTTGACATGAAAAATTGAATAAGTTATGAAATTATTTTAAAAATATGTAAGAAGAGAATCTATAGAAAATTGAATGTAGTTTCTAAGCTACTAGTTATTTTTTGAAAGAAAAAAAATCCTATTTGATGAAAATTTCAATTTCAATGCAGTGGTACAAAAATTTCAGGAAAAAGATAAGAAGTAGGTGTATGTCTGACCACTCTAATCACAATCAAATCATAATATTTTTTTATAATATTTATAATATAAGTATTAGACTCATGTCAGGATGTGACACATATTTTTTAATAATTTTTAATAAAGTAAATAATTATTTATGAATATTTTACTACAGATTTTCAGAAATTCAGAAACTCCTACATTTGACCACCTTAACTTGGTCAAAACCTTATGAAATTCAATATTTTTTAATTTTTCCCTATAGTAGATGAATCATAGGATGTGATGCATGTTTCAGATTCAAAAAATGTTATGCGGTTTGAAAGTTACGAGTATTTTTCAATCAGTCTATCAATCAGGACTTTTGTCAGAATTCAATTAGAAAATAAATAATAATTATTTATTAAAATCGAAATAAGACAAGCCTTATATTGTTGGAAATTTGAGAATTTCCTTCAAAAACCCTTTTTGTTTTATCAATTTTGGCTATAAAAAAAGTCGTCAACCACTAGTGTAAAGTTTGGAAAATCAAGGAATACTGAAAAACACATTTTTTCAGTTGACTTTCCAGGCTTGTCACTTCCAAGTCAAGTCCCAAAGAAAACCTGAACCAAAATATGGAGGGAAAAATTTATGTTTTAAAATCGGATATCCGATTTTTGAAAAAATAAAAAAATATATTTTAGTAAATTGGGCATAACTTTTGCGTTTATATCAAAATTTTGATTTTTTACAGGCGCTGGAAAGGTAATTAAGAGCTCTATGATATGGAATAGGTATATTTTCAATTATTTAAAAATAATAATAATTATAATTCATTTAAATTCATCCTTCATTTTTAAAACATAAAAAACTCATCACGTTTTCATATGATTTCCCTATTGCATGAATTTTTGTAACAATCATCTCAAAATAAACTAAATAAGTAATTATTAATAATGAATTTTATTGAGTTCGATAAATTTTGATAAACCATGTTATCTATGTTTGTTCCTTTCTCCACCTCTCTCTCCTAAACGTATCACCACCTATTTGTTTCTTCCTCCCTCTCTTTGTCCATATTTATACATTTCTATCTGGACCTATATCTCTAACTATCAATGAATGACTCATTAAATCTCTCAAGCTCTACAAGGTGTTTATATTTCTACCTCTTCATAATTTCCTCCTCTATGTCACTATCTCTTCCCTAAGATCTAGACTAGTCTCTCTACATTTCCTTCTCATCTCTAGCAACAAAATTTAGAGGGGACAAGGAGAGGCATAGGGAAGTATCAAAAAAAGGAGAGGGGGAGAGAGCTGAGAAGGAGAGATTAATTGGGGGGAAGAGAGAGTGTGAGAGAGAGAGCTATAGGTAATTAGGTGGAAGGCAAAGAGAGAGAGGGAGGGGGTGATTGGGGTGAAGAGAGAATGAGAGGGAGAGTTTGAGATTATTAGGGGGTAGGAGGAGAGGGGGAGAGGGGAAAGTATCAACAAAGAGGGAAGAGAGATGGGGACAAAGGTGAAGAGATACATAGAGAGTAATTAGGGGGTGGGTAGAGGGGGAGAGGGGAGTATCTATAAATCCATAGGAGGAGAGAGGTGATCGAGGGTAATTGAGGAAAAGAAATAATGTGAGATAGAATATGGTGTCCTAAAGGGTCATATGGTGTCTCATGAACCTTTAGGACACCATATGACACCTTAGGATACCATATGATGTTGTTATAAGTCTTATGGTGTCCTAAGGGATCATATGGTGTTCTATGAACCTTTAGGACACCATATGGTGTCATTAGGGGTCGTATGGTGTGTTAAGGGGTCATATGGTATCCTATGACCCCTGAGGACACCATATGACCCCTTAGGTATTGTTAGGGGCCATATTGTGTCTGAATGGCCCATATGGTGTCGTTGGGGGTTGTATGGTGTGCTAAGGGGTCATATTGTGTCCTAAGGGGTCACAAGACATCGTATGACCCCTTAGACACCATATGATCCATTAGGTTTTGGTAGGGCTCATACTATGTCCTAAGAGGTCATATGGTGTCACGTGACCCTTTAGGACACCATATGACCCCTTAGGACATCATATGGTGTCGTTATGGGTCTTATGGTGTCCTAAGGGGTCATATGGTGTTCTATAAGCCCTCAGGACACCATATGACCCCTTAGGATATTATATGACCCCTTAGGATACCATACGATACCTTGGGACACCATATGATGTCGCAAGGAGTTGTATGGTGTCCTAAGGGGTCATATGGTGTCCTATGAATCCTTAGGACACTATATGACCCATTAGGTGTCATTGGAGGTCTTATTGTGTCCTAATGGGTCATATGGTGTTGTATGACCCCTTAGGATACCATATGCTTGGGAGACTATATGGTGCTATGGGTCATATGGTGTCCTATGACACCTTAGGACACCATATGACCCCTTACGATATCATTTGGTGTTGTTATGTGTCGTATGTTGTCCTATGACCCCTTAGGTGTCATTAGGGTTTATTTTATGTCCTAAGGGGTCTATTGTGTCCTAAGGGGTCATACGGTGTCCTATGACCCCTTAGGACACTATATGACATCATTAGGGGTCATATTATGTCCTAAGGGGTCATATTTTGTCTTATGACCCCTTAGGACACCACATGGTGTTGTTATGGGTCGTATGGTGTTCTAAGGGGTCATATGGTGTTCTATGACCCCTTAGGACACCATTTTTATGTTGTTATGGGTTGTATGGTCTCCTAAGGGGTCATATGGTGTCCTATGACCCCTTAGGACACCATATGGTTTCATTATGTGTCATATGGTTTCCTAAGGGGTCATATAACGCTTAGGATACCATATGATGCCCTATGACACCATATGGTGTCATAAAGGGTTGTATGGTGTTCTAAGGGGTCATATGGTGTTCTATGGGGTCATATGGGTTTGTATGACCCCTTAGGACACTATATAATGTTGTTAGGGGTCATATTGTGTCTTATGACCCCTTAGGACACCACATGGTGTCGTTATGGGTCATATGGTGTTCCAAGGGTTCATATGGTGTTCTATGACCCTCTAGGACATCATATTATGTTGTTATGGGTCGTATGGTCTCCTAAGGGGTCATATAGTGTCCTATAACCCCTTAGGACACCATATGACCCCTTAGGACACCATATGGTGTCATTATGTGTCGTATGGTGTCCTAAGGGGTTATATGGTGTTATATGACCCCTTAGGACACCATATGATCCCTTAGGACACCATATGGTGTCGTTAGGGGTCGTATGGAATGCTAAGGGGTCATATGGTGTCCTATGACCCCTTGGCACACAATATGAACCCTTAGTACACCATACAGTGCCCTTAGGGGTCATATGATGTCCTATGACCCTTTAGGACATAATACGACCCCTTAGGTGTTGTTAGGGGTCATATTATGTCCTAATAGGTTATATTGTGTCCTACAACCCCTTAGGACACCATATGGTGTCGTTAGGGGTTGTATAGTGTGCTAAGGGGTCATATTGTGTTCTAAAGGTTCCTAAGACATCATATAACCCCTTAGGACACCATATGACCCCTTAGGTATCGTTAGGGGTCATATTGTGTCCTAAGGAGTCATGTGGTGTCTCATGACACCATATGACCCCTTAGGACACCATATCATGTGGTTATGGGTCTTCTTGTGTTCTAAGGGGTCATATGGTGTTATATGACCCGTTAGGATACCATATGACCCCTTAGGAAACCATATGGTGTCGTAAAGGGTGGTATGGTGTCGCAAGGGGTCGTATGGTGTCCTAAGGGGTCATAGAGTGTCCTATGACCCCTTAGGACACTATATGATGTTGTTAGGGGTCATATTATGTCCTAAGGGGTAATATTGTGTCTTATGACTCCTTAAAACACCACATAGTGTCGTTATGGGTCGTATGGTGTTCTAAGGGGTCATATGGTGTTCTAAGGGGTCATATGGTGTTCTATTACCCTCAAAGACACCATTATATGTTTTTATGGGTTGTATAGTCCTCTAAGGGGTCATATGGTGTCCTATGACCCCTTTAGGACACCATATAGTGTCATTATGCATCGTATGGTGTCCTAAGGGGTCATATGGTGTTCTATGACCCCTCAGGACACCATATGGTGTCATTAGGGGTCATATGGTGTGCTAAGGGGTCAAATGGTGTCCTATGACCCCTTAAGACACCACATGGTGTTGTTATGGGTCGTATGGTGTTCTAAGGGGTCATATGGTGTTCTATGACCCTCTAAGACACCATATTATGTTGTTATGGGTTGTATGGTCCTCTAAGGGGTCATATGGTGTCCTATGACCCCTTAGGACACCATATAGTGTCATTATGCATCGTATGGTGTCCTAAGGGGTCATATGGTGTTCTATGACCCCTTAGGACACCATATAGTGTCATTATGCATCGTATGGTGTCCTAAGGGGTCATATGGTGTTCTATGACCCCTTAGGACACCATATGACTCCTTAAGACACCATATGGTATCATTAGGGGTCATATGGTGTACTAAGGGGTCAAATGGTGTCCTATGACCCCTTAGAACACCATATGACCCCTTAGGTATCGTTAGGTGTCATTTTGTGTCGTTAGGGGTCATATGGTGTCTTATGACCCCTCAGGACACAATATGACCCCTTAAGACACCATATAGTGTTGTTAGGGATCATATGGTGTCCTATGACCCCTTACGAGACAATATGACCCCTTAGGTGTTGTTGGGGGTCATATTGTGCCCTAACGGGTCATATCGTGTCCTACGACCCCTTAGAACACCATATTGTGTTGTTAGGAGTTGTATGGTGTACTAAGGGGTCATATTGTGTCTTAAAGGTTCCTAAGACATCATATAACCCTTTAGGACACCATATGACCCCTTAGGTATCATTAGGGGTCATATTGTGTCCTAAGGGGTCATATGGTGTCTCTTGACACCATATGACCCCTTAGGACACCATATCATGTTGTTATGGGTCTTCTTGAGTTATAAGGGGTCATATGGTGTTATATGACCCCTTAGGATACGATATGACCCCTTAGGTGTTGTTAGGGGTTATGTTGTGTCCTAACGGGTTATATGGTTCCCCGATGACCCCTTAAGACACCATATGGTGTCATTAGGGGTTTTATGGTATGCTAAGGGGTCATATTGTGTCTTAAAGGTTCCTAGGACATCATATAACCCCTTAGGACACCATATGAATCCTTAGGTATCATTAGGGGTCATATTGTTTCCTAAGGGGACATATGGTGTCACGTTAGGGGTCATATTGTTTCCCAAGGGGTCATATGGTGTCTCATGACACCATATGACCCCTTAGGACACCATATCATGTCGTTATGTGTTTTCTTGTGTTCTAAGGGGTCATATGGTGTTATATGAGCCCTTAGGATACCATATGACCCTTTAGGACACCATATGGTGTCGTAAAGGGTGGTATGATGTCGTATGGTGTCCTAAGGGGTCATATGGTTTCCTATGACCCATTGGGACACTATATGACGTTGTTAGGGGTCATATTATGTCCTAAGGGGTAATATTGTGTCTTATGACCCCTTAGGACACTAGATGGCATCATTATGGGTTGTATGGTGTTCTAAGGGGTCATATGGTGTTCTATGACCCTCTAGGACACCATATTATGTTGTTATGGGTCATATGGTCTCCTAAGGGGTCATATGGTGTCCTATGACCCCTTAGGACACCATATGACCCCTTAGGACACCATATAGTATCAATATGCATCGTATGGTGTCCTAAGGGGTCATATGGTGTTCTATGACCCCTTAGGACACCACATGGTGTCATTAGGGGTCGTATGGTGTGCTAAGGGGTCATATGGTGTCCTATGACCCCTTAGAACACTATATGATCCCTTAGGTATCGTTAGGTGTCATTTTGTATCGTTACAGGTCATATGGTCTCCTATGAACCCTTAGGACACAATATGTGATAACTCAATGATGAATGGTGAGTACCAAACCGATACTGAGAGGGGGGGTAAATCAGTATAGTCAAAAACACTTACCTAAAACTAGTTTGTCTGTAGACATTGCGCTTTGGCAAACAAATAGTAACACCGGTCCTAAACAGAGTACAACCAGTAAAACCAAGAATAACAGAGACAAGCATAAACCGGTTAACACTTATCTTTTCATATAATCTAATACTTCATTTCCATTTCACCCTTATGCATGAACAGGAAATCTTATCATCAGAAATATATAAATAGCTAGATCAATATGATTTGCCTTCAAACACAAATCACTTAAACCATCACCTGAAAAACAATACACATGACACACAGATTTTTCATGTGGAAACCCAACTGGGAAAAACCACGGTGGGAATGAATACCCACAAGATGTTTTTGAACTCTTTAGAAGTCCGCTCTGTTAGGAGCCTAGTCTAGTTAAAGACTGTCACAACAGGTTCTGTTAGGAACCGATCCTGCTAGGGATCACCCGGTTAAGGGATGGCTAAATACCCGGTTAAGGGTTAAACCCTGTTAGAGGTTACCTTGTTAGAGGATTTCATGAAATCAATGGCTTTGAGTCACCCTATTAAAGGATTTACAACAAGCTGGTTAAAGCTACCCGGTTAAGGGATTTTCAAACTATTAAAGTGGTTAAAGATCAACAGGTATTACAATGATCTGGTAACAACACTCAATGCCAATGCAGATCCACTTTAGTTCCTTCCTTTTGCACACACACTATGTAGGCATCAATCCTCTTATCTGGTCTGGGAAGAATCACATATCTCTGCACTTAAATACAAACACACCATTTTCCAACAAACTCAACATGTAACACAACATCGACCTTATAAAAAATAGATAGGTCGGTAGCATAAACCCTAAACCCTAAACATTTAGGTTTACCAATACAGTCAGTTCAATCCTGACCGTTAATCACATTTCATTGAATACAACAGTCTTGAACAGATCTCAAGATATTCTCCATCGTTCGTTCTTCACCACTTCATGGAGGCGATAACCCATCACACGTTCTCCACCGTTTACAGGGAATTCGCACATTCCCGAGGTTGATAGGATCGATCTCCTTCATGCAAGATCCTTCACGTGCTCAAGATGATGTGGCAACACGGTCTGATTTTTATTACAATGCTAACTCATCAAACAATCTTTGAACACTTCAACCGGAAACCCTGAAGTTGAGACTACCAATCGGTAGTCATGCAAAACCTTCATATACCAGTTCTCATACCAACATACCAGTTTACCTCAAACAAACATACCACTTCACATTTTCACATATACCAATTCATAATGTTATACCAGTTCTCATATATACTGGTTCTCGGTATCGTACCAATTCTCTTTGTCAGTTGCTTAACTTCAATTAACTTCAATATACCGGTTCACTTCACAACATATTGTCATCAATAACAATAATCGGTTCACTCTCCAATATATTGACATCAATGACAACATACAATATCATCATGTCAACATATTCTGCACAAATGCCAACAATCTCCCCCTTTGGCATTAATGGTAATATACAAAGATATCTCTCTTTCTGCATCACATCTTCTTCCCCAAATTTGCAGATATCTTCTCCACTTCACATCTTCCCCCCTTTGACAACAATGCCAAAGTGGAGGCACAAGCTTACCACATTCCACTATGTTGCTCCCCCTGAGGAGTAGCATCCTTCAACACATCAATCCTAAAAAGATTTGATAATGCAATACCTGACTGATGTGGAGCACATAACTTTATTTCACCTCTTGAAGGGGCAGCACCCCTAATTCACCTCTCAAATAGGTGAATACAGCCTTTGGTAGAGGCTTGGTGAATATGTTTGCTAACTGCTCCTTACTGGAAATATGTTCCAATATAACCTCTTTGTTCTGAACCTTTTCCCTCAAGAAATGGTACTTGAGTTCAAAGTGCTTGGTTCTAGCATGTAAAACCGGATTCTTGGAAATGTTAATTGCACTTGTATTGTCACAAAATATGCTTACCGGTTCAGATGCAGGAACTTTGAAGCCATTCAATACATGCTTCATCCAAATAGTCTGGGTGTAGTTCATAAAAGCTGCAACATACTCTGCTTCTGTTGTAGACTGAGAGATACAACTCTATTTTTTACTCATCCATGAGACCAATCTACCACCAAGAAAGAATGCACCACCGGTTGTGCTCTTTCGATCATCTACATTACCAGCCCAATCAGCATCTGTGAACATTGTCAAGTTGAAATCATTGTTGTATGGATACCATAACCCATAGTCAATAGTTCTCTTCAGATATCTAAAAATCCGCTTGACTGCTACCAAGTGGGATTCTCTTGGGCTTTGCTGAAATCAAACGATAATACCCACTACATGTGCAATGTCCGGTCTGCTATGCACTACATAATGCAACTTACCAATCATTAATCGGTATTCTTTCTTATTTACCAATGTCGAGTCATCCTCTTTTGATAGCTTACAACCGGTCACCATTGGTGTACCAACCAATTTACTGTCTTCCATGCCAAAGGTCTTCAACACCTCTTTGACATACTTGGACTGAGTAATAAAGATTCCATTTTTCATTTGTTGAATCTTCAATCCAATGAAGAACTTAATCTCCCCTATGAGTGACATTTCAAACTCCTTTTTCATCTCATCAGCAAAATCATAACTCATATTGTCATCACCTCCAAAGATAATGTCATCAACAAATACTTCATAGATTAGAATCTGATCTCCTTCTGATTTCAAGTAGATATTGTTATCTTTACTTGTTCTTTCAAATCCGATCTTCACAAGATGGGAGTGCAAGCATTCGTACCATGCTCTAGGTGCTTGCTTTAGTCCATACAAGGCTTTATGTAGCCTACACACCATGTCACTGTCTTCAGATAGGGAAAACCCATCTGGTTGCTCTATATACACCTCCTCTTCAAGTATTTCATTTAGGAATGCATATTTTACATCCATTTGGTATACCTTGAATCCTTTAAAAGCTGCATATGCAAGAAGCATACACACTCCTTCCAATCTTGCTACTGGAGCAAAGGTTTCTCCATAGTCTTCTCCTTCTTCTTGAGCATATCCTTTGCATACTAGTCTGGCTTTGTTCCTTACCACTATGCCATCCTCATTTAGCTTGTTTCTGAAAACCCATTTGGTTCCAATGACATTTTTATGCTCTGGTCTGGGTACCAAAGACCATGTACCATTCTTCTTTATCTAGTCAAGTTCTTCTTCCATTGCCTTGATCCAGTCTTCATCTTTATGTGCCTCTTTGAATGATTTAGGCTCAAATTCAAAGATCATACAAGAATTCTCTCTGACCTTTCTTCTTGTAAGGATTCCTGCATCCTTATCTCCTATGATCTACTTTGGATCATGATTCAGTTTTACATATCAAGGAATGCTCTTGATTGATTCCTCCTGCTTTTCTTCTTCATCCTTATCTTCATCAGCATCAGCATTTACCGGTGTAGGAACACTGTTACCAGTACTTGGCTGATTAGCAACTGGTTCCTAGAAGGTTACAACTGGTTCATTTACCACTTCCTTGTTGCTAGTTTCCTCAGGCTTCTTAGAGGTTTCATCAACTCTAACATTGATGCTTTCAACAATTCTCTGAGTCCTATTGTTGAAACATTTGAGAGCTTTGCTCTTGGTGGAATATCCTAGCAATATTCCCTCATCACATTTAGCATCGAACTTGCTCTGATGTTCACTCCTCTTGATATAATATTTGCTACCAAATACTCTAAAGTAGCTTACCACTGGTGTCTTACCGGTCCAATACTCATAAGGAGTCTTATCCTTACCCTTTTTAATGAGTACCCGATTCATTGTGTAGACTGTAGTGCTAACCGCTTCTCTCCAAAAGGTGTGAGCAACCGTTCCTTGGATCAACTAAGTTCTAGCTACTCTAACCACAGTCCGATTGTTCCTCTCTGCTAGGCCATTCTGCTGTGGAGTCTGGGGGGCAGACAGTTTCCTCTTGATGCCATTCTCTTCACAATATTTGTTGAATTCACCGGAAGTGAATTCCCCTCCTTGATCAGTTCTAAGGCATTTGATTCTTCTACCACTTTCCTTTTCTACCAGTGCTCTGAAAGCTTTGAAATTTCCAAAAGCTTCAGACTTGTCCTTCAAGAATGTGACCCACATCATTCTTGAGCAATCATCTGTAATAATCATGAAATACCTATCTCCTTGCACACTCCTAGTTTTCATAGGACCACACAAATCAATATGCATAAGATCAAGTAAATTGTTTGCTGTGAAAGATTTATCTTTGAAAGTTGAGGAAGACATTTTCCCCAGTTGACATTCTCTGCACAAAGGATTTTCTGGTTTGCTCAACACCGGCAATCCTCTGACTGCCTTGGTCTTACTGGCCTTCACAATGTTTTCAAAGTTTACATGGCAAAGTCTCCTATGCCATATCCAGCTATCATCAAATTTAGCCATAAGACATGTACTTACATTTGCATTCAGCTGAAATAAGTTACCTTTGGTCTGCATACCGATGGCCATCACTTCACCATTCTTTCCTTTGATTTTGCACACTCCATTTTTGAATTCTAAAGTGAGTCCACTATCATTCAACTGGGCAACACTCAATAAGTTGTGTCTGAGACCTTCCACCCAGTACACATTGTCAGCACTGCTCTTTCCATTCAGAGAGATGGACCCTCTTCCTTTGACCATACATGGTGCATCATTACCAAAATGAACCACACCATCATCATATTCTTCCAAAGATAGAAACTTGCTCTGGTCACCAGTCATATGGTGAGAACAGCCACTATCAATAATCCACTCATTGGAATTATCAAAGTGGGAGACAAGAGCCTTCTTGTCTAACATATCTTCCTTTACTGCAACAAACACAATATCTCCATTTTCTTCATCTTCCAATTCCTCATCTATGACACCTTCATCAACTGCTACAAAATAGTTTCTCTGGTTTCCTCCTTTGAATTTCTTGAACCTTTCCGGTTTGTCCTTGTTGTCACCATTAGGACAGTTTATAGCAATATGTCCTATCCGGTTACAAGAAAAGCATTTCAAAGGGAGCGTACCTGTATATTTGTCGACTCCCTTAGGAAGTCTCTTGGAAAGAAGAGCTTCAAATTCTATCAGAATCTCCTCATCATCCATTTCTCTGCTCTGTCTTGGTTCACCGCTGGTGCTTGCTTCTTTTCCTTTTCTGGATGGTGCAGCAGATGCTCTAAAAGTTGATTCAGTCTTCTGAACACTGCCATCAAAACTATTTAGCTCATAGGCTGTTAATTTTGCAATGATGGAGTAGGGATACCTTAGTCTTGTCTATTGATCTCAACTCCTAAATAGCAGCAACCCTTATTTCATAGACCTGTAATAAGGATCTCAGGACTTTACTAATAATAGTAGAATCTTCCATTTTTCCTCCCGCACTCTTGATGTCTCCAAAAACAGTCTTGATTCTTATTCCATATTGTTGAATGGTCTCACCTTCAACCATCCGCATGTCTTCAAACTTCCCTCTAAGGCTTTCTTCCTTAGCTTGTTTTACATGCTCATCACCACCATAAATATTCTCAAGACTATCCCATACTTCTTTGGGATTATCTTTATCCTAGACATCAATAAATTCAATGTCAGATAAGCTGCTGATTAGGGCTTCCATGACTTGCCCATTCTCTTGCATCTCTCTCTTTTGATCATCGGTGAGAGTACCGGTAGGAATAACAAAAGCATTCTCAACATAGCTGCAGTGTTGAGCACCCATGCTTCTGATGTATATCTTCATTCTATCCTTCCATATTTTAAAGTTATCTTTGTTGAACTTTGGACCTTCCCTCTTCATCATTACAATAGGATCTTTCTCTCAAGAAGTTAAACTTACAACACAGAGGACGTGGAGGACGCTCTGATACCAATTGATAACTCAATGTTGAAAGGTGAGTACCAAACCGGTACTAAGAGGGGGGGTGGATCAGTATAATAAAAAACACTTACCTAAAACCGGTTTGTCTGTAGACAATGCGCTTTGGCAAACAAACAGTAACACCGAATAACTGAGACAAGCATAAACCGGTTAACACTTATCTTTTCATACAATCTAATACTTCATTTCCATTTCACCCTTATCCATGAACAGATAATCTTATCATCAGAAATATATAAACAGCTAGATCAACATGATTTACCTTCAGACACAAATCACTTAAACCATCACACTAAAAACACCACACATGACACAAATTTTTCACGTGGAAACCCAACTAGGAAAAACCATGGTGGGAATGAATACCCACAAGATGTTTTTGAAATCTTTAGAAGTCCGTTCTGTTAGGAGCCTAGTCTGGTTAAAGACTGTTACAACAAGTTCTGTTAGGAACCGATCCTGCTAGGGATCACCCGGTTAAGGGATGGCTAAATACCCGGTTAAGGGTTAAACCCTGTTAGAGGTTACCTTGTTAGACGATTTCATGAACTCAATGGCTTTGAGTCACCCTATTAAAGGATTTACAACAATCTAGTTAAAGCTACCCAGTTAAGGGATTTTCAAACTATTGAAGTGGTTAAAGATCAACAGGTATTACAATGATCTGGTAACAATACTCAATGCCAATGCAGATACGCTTTAGTTCCTTCCTTCTACACACACACTATGCAAGCATCAATCCTCTTATCTGGTCTGACAAGAATCATGTATCTCTGCACTTAGATACACACACACCATTTGCCAACAAACTCAACATGCAACACAACATCAACCTTATAGAAAATAGATAGGTCGGCAGCATAAACCCTAAACCCTAAACATTTAGGTTTACCAATACAGTCGGTTCAATCCTGACCGTTAATCACATTTCATTGAATACAATGGTCTTGAACAGATCTCAAGATATTATCCATCATTCGTTCTTCACTGCTTCATGGAGGTGATAACCCATCATGCATTCTCCACCGTTTACAGGGACTTCATGCATTCCTGAGGTAGACAGGATCGATCTCCATCATGCAAGATCCTTCATGCACTCAAGCCGATGTGGGAACACGATCTGATTTTTATTACAATGCTAACTCATCACACAAGCTTTGAACACTTCAACCGGCAACCCTGAAGTTGAGACTACCAACCGGTAGTCATGCAAAACCTTCATATACCAGTTCTCATACCAACATACTTGTTTACCTCAAACAAACATACCACTTCACCTTTTCACATATACCGGTTCACAATGTTATACCGGTTCTCAGTATCATACCGGTTCTCTTTGCCGGTTGCTTAACTTCAATTAACTTCAATATACCGGTTCACTTCATAGCATATTGTCATCAATAACAATAACCGGTTCACTCTCCAATATATTGACATCAATGACAACATACAATATCATCATGTCAACATATTATGCACAAATGCCAACAATATGACCCCTTAAGATACCATATAGTGTCGTTAGGGGTCATATGGTGTCCTATGACCCCTTAGGACATACTATGACCCCTTAGGTGTTGTTAGGGGTCATATTGTGTCCTAACGGGTCATATGGTGTCCTACAACCCCTTAGGACACCATGTGGTGTCATTAGGGGTTGTATGGTGTGCTAAGGGGTCATATTGTGTCCTAAAGGTTCCTAGGACATCATATAACCTCTTAGGACACCATATGACCCTTTAGGTATCGTTAGGGGTCATATTGTGTCCTAAGGGATCATATGGTGTCTCTTGACACCATATGACCCCTTAGGACACCATATCATGTTGTTATGGCTCTTCTTGTGTTATAAGGGGTCATATGGTGTTATATGACCCCTTAGGATATGATATGACCCCTTAGGTATTGTTAGGGGTCATATTGTGTCCTAATAGGTTATATGGTGCCCGACGACCCCTTAAGACACCATATGGTGTCATTAGGGGTTGTATGGTATGCTAAGGGGTCATATTGTGTCCTAAAGGTTCCTAGGACATCATATAACCCCTTAGGACACCATATGACCCCTTAGGTATGGTTAGGGGTCATATTGTTTCCTAAGGGGTCATATGGTGTCTCATGACACCATATGACCCCTTAGGACACCATATCATGTCGTTATGGGTTTTCTTGTGTTCTAAGGGGTCATATGGTGTTATATGACCCCTTAGGATGCCATATGACCCCTTAGGATACCATATGATCCCTTAGGACACCATATGGTGTCGTAAAGGGTGGTATGATATCGTAAGGAGTCATATGGTGTCTTATGACCCATTGGGACACTATATGACATCGTTAGGGGTCATATTATGTCCTAAGTGGTAATATTGTGTCTTATGACCCCTTAAGACACTAGATGACATTGTTATGGGTCGTATGGTGTTCTAAGGGGTCATATGGTGTTATATGACCCTCTAGGACACCATATTATGTTGTTATGGGTCATATGGTCTCCTAAGGGGTCATATAGTGTCCTATGACCCCTTAGGACACCATATGGTGTCCTAAGGGGTCATATGGTGTTATATGACCCCTTAGGACACCATATGGTGTCATTAGGGGTCGTATGGTGTGCTAAGGGGTCATATGGTGTCCTATGACCCCTTAGAACACCATATGACCCCTTAGGTGTCGTTAGGTGTCATTTTGTGTCGTTACAGGTTATATGGTCTCCTATGAACCCTTAGGACACAATATGACCCCTTAAGACACCATGTAGTGTCGTTAGGGGTCATATGGTGTCCTATGACCCCTTAGGACATACTATGACCACTTAGGCATTGTTAGGGGTTGTATTGTGTCCTAATGGGTCATATGGTGTCCTACAACCCCTTAGGACACCATATGGTGTCATTAGGGGTTGTATGGTGTGCTAAGGGGTCATATTATGTCCTAAAGGTTCCTAGGACATCATATAACCCATTAGGACACCATATGATCCCTTATGTATCGTTAGGGGTCGTATTTTGTCCTAAGGGGTCATATGGTGTCTCCTGGCACCATATGACCCCTAAGGACACCATATCATGTTGTTATGGGTCTTCTTGTGTTATAAGGGGTCATATGGTGTTATATGACCCCTTAGGACACCATATGGTGTCGTAAGGGATTGTATGGTGTTATAAGGGGTCATATGGTGTCCTATGACCCCTTATGACACTATATGACCCCTTAGGTGTCGTCATGGGTTGTATTGTGTCCTAATTGGTTATGTGACGTTCTTTGACCCCTTAAGACACCATATAACCCCTTGGGACACTATATGGTGCTATGGGTTGTATGATGTCCTAAGGGGTTATATGGTGTCCTATGACCCCTTAGGACACCATATGAACCTTTAGGATGCCACATTGTGTCATTAGGGGTTTTATGGTGTCCTAAGGGGTCATTTAGTGTCTTATGACCCCTTAGAACACCATATGGTGTCATTAGGGGTCTTATTGTGTCTTAAGGGGTCATATGGTGTTTTATGACCCCTTATGACACCATATGACCCCTTAGGAGACCATATGATGTCGTTAGGGGTCATATTGTGTCCTAAGGGGTCATATGATGTTCTATGACCCCTTAGGACACGATATAACCCCTTAGGAGACCATATATACTAATTTTCAAATAAGGAGAGATATAAGGGTGAAGAGAGATGAAGAACTAAAGAGAGGGAAAAGAACTAAAGGACAAGGACATAAATAGAGATATAGATATTAAGGAGTATGAAGTGAGAGGGAGAAAAACTAAAGGACAAGGATGGATAGAAAGAGGTAGACATATCTAGATATTGAAAAGGAGAGACGAAGATAGAGATAAAAAAATGAAGATAAAGGGAGAGGGAGGTGAATAGATATAGAGAAAGAGAGAGGTAAAGACAAAGATAAATATATGAAGAGATGGATAAAAATGGATAGAGAGGGGTAAAGAGAGAGAGATTAAAAAAGGAAGAGATAGAGAGATATAAAGGAAGAGAAATATTGATAGATAGAGATATATAGAGTGCAAGAGAGTAAGAAAGAGATATAGAGATTATAGATAGGGATAGATAGAGAGGGAGAGAGAAAAAGAGGAAGATATAAAGATATATAAAGGCACTATAGAGAAGGATGTGGGGAGAGAGAAAAAGATATATAAAGATGGAGTAAATAAAGAGATAAAAGTAGAGAAAGGGAAAGATACTTCAAGAGGGAGATAGAGGAAGAGACAAAGAAGTAGATTAATCGTGTATAGAGGAATATATATAAAGATAGAGGAATATATAAAAAGAGAGATTGATAGGGAAAGAGATGGAGATGTGAAGATGGAGATAGAGATGGATATGGATATAACATGATAGAGAGAGTTAGACAAATGGATGGAGAGATGGAGTGAATAAGTGATATTTAGAGACAATGAGATATAAATATACGTGAAGATAGATCTATAGGGATATATAGAGAGAGGGGACACGATAGGGAGAGAAAGGAGGTGATAGAAACAAGTAATATATAAGTATAGGTAGGATAAGGTAAAGGAGGGAGATAAATAGAGAGAAGAGAGATTATTAGAGTGATAATGATGGAGTGGGAGAGGGAGAGATATGAATAGAAAGATGGAGATATGTGCAGAGATGCATGTAACTTGGGAATTTATTTATCTACATGGAATGAGAAAATAAGTGGCATAAGTAGAGAAGGAAGAGATATATAAAATATATTATATAAGTATAGATAGACAAGTGATAGATAAAGGAGGTGATAGGAAAAAAAAAATGAGACTTGGTATGCAAAATTTGTGAGTATTTAAAGTTTTAAAATTAAAGGACTAACTTCAAATGATTATGATAACTCAATGATGAACAGATAGTACCAAACCGATACTGAGAGGTGTTGGGGGGGGGGGTGAATCAGTACAGGCAAAAATCCAATCCTAAAACCGGTTTGTGCAAACACTGTGCTTTGGCAAACAAACAGTAACACCGACCTTAAACAGAGTACAACCGGCAAAACCCAGAATAACTAAGACAAGCATAAATCGGTTGACACTTATCTTTTCATACAATCTAATACTTCATTTTCATTTCACCCTAGTGTATGAACAGGTAATCTATCATCAAATATATAAACAGCTAGATCAACATGATTTACCTTCAGACACAAATCACTCAATCACATGAATAACACCACACATTACACGCTGATTTTTCACATGGAAACCCAACTGGGAAAAACCACGATGGGGATGAATACCCACAAGTTGTTTTTGAACTCTTTAGAAGTCTGCTCTGTTAGGAGCCTTGTCTGGTTAAAGACTGATAAAATAGGTTTTGTTAGGAACCGATCTTGTTAGGGATCACTCGGTTAAGGGATGGCTAGAATACCCGGTTAAGGGTTAAACCCTATTAAAGGTTACCTTGTTAGAGGATTTCAAGAACTCAATGGTTTTGAGTCACCCTATTAAAGGATTTATAGTAAGCCAATTAAAGCTATCCTGTTAAGGGATTTTCCAACTGTTGAAGTGGTTAGAGATCAATGGGTATTACAATGATTTGGTAACCGCACTCAATGCCAATGCAGATCCGCTTTAGCTCCTCTTCACCTTCTTCACTTACACTCTGCAGGTATCACTTCTCTCCTCTGGTCTGGCAAGAATCAGGTATCTCTTCACTTGGATACACACACACACACAACTTTTGCCAACAACCTCAGAAAGAAACACAACATCGACCTTATAGAAAATAGATAGGTCGGTAGCATAAACCCTAAACCCTAAACCTGTTAGGTTAAGCAATTCAAATGGTTCAATCCTGACCATTGAGCATATTGCATTAAATGCAACAGTCTTGAACCGATCTCAAGACATTCTCCATCATTTATTTTCCACCACTTTCATGGCGGCTGATAACCCATCATGCATTTTCACCATTTACAGACTTCACACATTCCCGAGGTAGATAGGAACACTCTCCTTCATGCAAGATTCTTCACACACACAAGGCTGATGTGGCAACATGATATGTTCTTCGTTATAATGCTAACTCATCACACAAAGTCACTGATTGAGTCACACAGGCGTAAAGCACTTCAACCGAAAACCCTGAAGATGAGACTACCAACCGGTAGTCATATAAAGCTTCTATGTACTAGTTCCCATAACCACATGCCGGTTCACCTTAAACAAACACACCGCTTCACTTTGGCACATATACCGGTTTACAATGTTATACTGGCTCTCACAGATACAGGTTCTTGGTAACATACCAATTCTCTCTTCTTCAGCATATTGACATCAATGACAACATACAATGTCATCATGTCCTCATACAAGTTCACATAATGCCAACAATCTCCCCCTTTGGCATTGATGGCAATATACAAAGATATCTCTCCGCTTCACATCTTCTCCCCCAATTTCTGCAGATATCTTCTCTGCTTCACTTCTTCTCCCCCTTTGACAACAATGCCAAAGTGGAGGCACAAGCTTCCCTATTCCATTATATTGCTCCCCATGAGGAGTAGCATCCTTCAACACATCAATCCAAAAAAAAATTGACTATGCAATACTTGACTGATGTGGAGCATATACCTTTAGTTCACCTCTTGAAGGGGTAGCACCCCTAATTCACCTCTTAAGTACATAAATGTAGCCTTTGGGAGAGGCTTGGTGAATATGTCTGCTAACTGCTCCTTACTGGAAACATGTTCCAGTGCAATCTCTTTGTTCTGAACCTTTTCCCTCAAGAAATGATACTTAAGCTCAAAGTGCTTGGTTCAAGAATGTAAAACCAGATTCTTGGAGATGTTAATTGCACTAGTATTGTCACAAAATATACTTACCAGTTCAGATATAGGAACTTTGAAGCCATTTAATACATGCTTCATCCAAATTGTCTGAGTGCAGTTCATGAAAGCTGCAACATACTCTGCTTCCGTTGTAGACTGAGAGATACAACTCTACTTTTTACTCATCCATGAGACCAGTCTACCACCGAGAAAGAAAGCACCACTGGTTGTGCTCTTTTGGTTGTCCACATTACCTGCCCAATCAACATCTGTGAATACTTTCAAGTTGAAATCCTTGTTATATGGATACCACAATCCATAATCAATAGTTCCCCCAGATACCTAAGAATCCGCTTGACTGCAACCAAGTTGGATTCTCTTGGACTTTTCTGGAATCTTGTAGTAATGCCAACTGCATGTGCAATATCCGGTCTACTATGCACTACATAATGCAACTTACCAATCATGGATCGGTAGTCCTTCTCATTAACCAATGTTGAGTCATCCTCTTTGGATAGTTTACAACTGATCACCATCGGTGTACCAACCAGTTTGCTATCTTACATGCCAAAGGTCTTCAACACCTCTTTGACATACTTGGACTAAGTGATAAAGATTCCATCTTTCATCTGCTAGATCTGCAGTCCAATGAAGAACTTAATCTCCCCTATGAGTGACATCTCAAACTCTTTCTTCATCTCATCTGCAAACTCATGACTCATCTTGTCATCTCCATCAAAGATAATGTCATCAACAAATACCTCACAGATTAGGATCTGATCTCCTTCAGACTTCAAGTAGATATTGCTATCTTCGCTTGTTCTCTCAAATCCAATCTTCACAAGATGGGAGTGCAGGCGTTCATACCATGCTCTAGGTGCCTACTTTAGACCATATAAGGCTTTATGTAGCCTACACACCATGTCACTATCTTTGGATAGGGCAAACCCATCTGGTTGCTCTATATACACCTCCTCTTCAAGTACACCATTTAAGAATGCAAATTTTACATCTGTTTGATATACTTTGAATCCTTTAAAAGCTACATATGCAAGAAGCATATGAACTCCTTCCAATCTGGCTACAGGAGCAAAGGTTTCTCCATAGTCTTCTCCTTCTTCTTGGGCATATCCTTTACATACCAGCCTGGCTTTGTTTCTAATCACTGTGCCATCCTCATTCAGCTTATTTATGAAAACCCATTTGGTACCTATGACATTTTTATGCTCTGGTTTGGGTACCAGAGACCATGTACCATTTCTCTCTATTTGGTCAAGTTCCTCTTCCATTGCCTTGATCCAGTCTTCATCTTTATGTGCCTCTTTGAATGATTTAGGCTCAAATTCAGAGATCATACATGAGTTTTCTTTGACCTTTCTTCTTGTAAGGATTCCTGCATCCTTATCTCCTACGATTTGCTTAGGATCATGATTCAACTTTACATACCAAGGAATGGTCTTAACAAATTCCTCTTGCTTTTCTTCTTCATCCTCATCTCCATCAGTATCAGCATCTACATCTACCGGTGTAGGAACACTGTTACTGGTACTTGGTTGACTGGCAACCGGTTTCCAGAAGGTTACAACTGGTTCATTTACCGCTTTTTCACTGCTAGTTTCCTCAGTTTTCTCAGAGGTTTCATCAACTCTTACATTGATGTTTTCCATAATTCTCTGAGTCCTATTATTGAAACACTTGAGAGCTTTGCTCTTGGTGGAATACCCTAGGAATATTCCCTCATCACATTTCACATCAAATTTGCTTTGGTGTTCGCTCCTCTTGATGTAACATTTGCTACCAAACACTCTAAAGTAGCTAACCACATGTGTCTTACCGGTCCAATACTCATAAGGATTTTTATCCTTACCTTTCTTGATGAGTGCTCGGTTCATTGTGTAGACTGCAATGCTCACCGCATCTCTCCAAAAGGTGTGAGCAACCTTTCCTTGAATTAGCATTGTTCTTGCTGCTTCAAGGAATTTGCTTATCAAACATACTATAATCAAGAATATTCCTAATGTTAACATATCCTCCATCAAATACCTATAAAAATTAAATTTGCGATAAATCATGATGTTCTTTCCCTTTATTCCTACTAGTTCACATATGACTTTTTGTAATGCAAATCAATGCACTAATATAGATCATAACAATATAAGTAGTTTGGAAGGGCCACTTGAAGATAGGATTTAATACTGTAAGCAATTCCATTTTATGTATGGATATGTAAGAGCTTTAAAAAAACTTACCTTTTGATTTACCTTGTCATTCTTTAGGCAACAAATTTATCCATTTCAATATGAAAAATAATGAAAATTCTTTCTAGCTTTTAATATTGACCATGAATGGACTTCTCTTTTCTATGACATATAAAATATCTAATATCAAGTTTTTGTCAATCCCTAGCCATGAATACCTATCTAAAGTTCCTATTAAATTATTCACATGCAAGATAATTTCCTAAACTTAAATGGATTTTCCTGCGCTATTATTCGTATTTATACTGCTGTTGATATCACCCAAAAAATCAAAATACCCTAGCTTTAACGGGAGATAATCAAAAGTTTAGGCAGCTTGAGTGATTTTCCAAAAAACTTTCACCTTTTCACTGTATTACTTTCAAACGTTGTATTACTTTTCATTTCAACCCAATGAATTTGCCCATCTATATTATAGCTGTTCTTACTTCCAATGACCATTCCACTAAAAAGTTTTATCTTCTTATGTGGGAGGAGATGACATAAATAGTGTCTATCAATTAATCATAACTAAGGTTTTTCATAATTCGTGAGGACTACAAGGTATTCTAC
This sequence comes from Cryptomeria japonica, assembly GCF_030272615.1. Classification (NCBI taxonomy): domain Eukaryota; kingdom Viridiplantae; phylum Streptophyta; class Pinopsida; order Cupressales; family Cupressaceae; genus Cryptomeria; species Cryptomeria japonica. Next base: position 524,540,946 of record NC_081413.1, read on the forward strand.
TTTTTATTCTTAAAATATATATTGGAATTGATGAAAGTATTTTTAGAGGAAAAATAGATTTTTTTTAGTGCATGATGATAAATATTTTGTAATTAATAATTTTATATTTTATTTAGCTATTAACAAGAAATGTATATTTTATTTATTTAAGATCTTGTTCTAATAAAGGAGGTCAATTAGACTTATTTTGAAATTAATAGAATATTCTAGATAATGTTAATGAGATTTTGGTTTTATATGAGCCAAATTTTATGTGAAAGGTTCTTTCCTTAGAAAGGAGTTTTGACGTGTTGAAGGTACTCTATATTTATTTATATAATTTTGATAAATTTGCACAAATAGTTGTTAATAATTAAGTTGATAATATTGAATGGTATCTTCTATAAGAATGTTTAGTTCAAACAAAACAAAAAAAAGGGAAGAAAATCCCCATTTTAATTTTGTTCTTTCTTATATCTTAAGTTGATAGTATTGTGTTAGTGTCATTTGCAGGAAAAAGAAGCCTGACAGATGGAAAAAAAAGTATCTGTATAGATTCTCTGCCATTTTTTGAACCCTATTTATGATTTCAAACAATATTACTACTATGGCTTCAACATACTATAGGTGGGGTAGCGAGACACTATAGCTGATGGGTGTGGTCTATGCTTGTGTTGTGTTAGCACTTATTAGAACAGATAATCTGCTTTTACAGTTGGCTAGTAAAATTCTTGTGGAAGTAATACACACGGATTATTCAATTTAATACCTTAGACATACATAAGGTTTAAGCCACTACTTAAATATAATGCATATAGGGAAATTGTCAAAAGAAAAGATATCTCACTGCAAAGAGTTTAGAACCTGATCAAGACGCGAATATGATAAAAAGAGGGAATGATTCATGCATTGTATAGACTCTATACATTCTCAAATTATATGAATAAAAATTCATGGTAAAAAAAACTTGGTAAATGTTTTACTTTCATGTGTTGTTTTGAATGGGGCACAAATGACTTCTTCAACACAAAATTCCTATGTTAAGAGTAGTTGAAATGTTTGAAACATAATGTGTTTATATGTGAAGGGTTATGACTCATTTTTTCCCTCCTCAACCTTTCGTACAAGGACTAGTCTTTTATTTTAAATGAGGAGTATGGAGATTACAACAATATGGAAATGAAAGGTAGAATTTCTTACGAAACTCATGTGTTTTAGACAAGTTTATGTATGATATTTAAAATAATGTATATTTTATTAATTTCAAGATATTATAAAGAAAATTTTATAAGTTGATGATGTAATCTATTAAAAGGTCTTGTCAATTATCAAGTATCCACTTAATATAAATTTAATTTAATAATAATTGAAATAATAGTTTATTTATTAGACTAATTAATTTTTGATGTTGATGAAATAAAAAAAATCTCAAAGCCAAATTTTGAAAAAAAAAAAATATTTACCTCTTATGATGTATGCTCAAATGTCAACTTTTATGAGGCCAACTTTTTAATGTAATCACATTGGTCAATGAAGATAATTATTTTTTAAATATAATATAAGATGCACTTCTCTAAAAAATACATAGTAGAAAGGAAGAGATACTGCCCATATTTGTTGATTAATCATAAATATGATTTCCATCAAATTTTATATGTCTTCTAGTATAACCTGTAAAAATAATTAGTACTAGCCTAACTTGCTCTGATACCATGTTAGAAATTAGGATCTAAGGATACTAATCATTATAAACAAGATTATAAAGTAAATGAAATATGAAACATACATGTAAAATGTACACATTACACAAGATATACATGGGGAAAACCCTTTCGGGTAAAAAATCCCATAAAGCATCATTTAATTAAAACACTTACAAATATAGTCTATAATAAAATAGACATGAACCTGGGGACACTCCTCCAATACTTCCACATGGCCAATAATACCTCATATGCATAGTGATACAACTCACCATAAAGCTCCAAATTCCCACACCTCTCAAATGAGAGAGAACCTCCTTAAATATAGGAGGAAGGGTGACTTCACTAGTCACACCTTTTCAATAATCCTCACTCATAAATAATTAATAATCTAATAGTTACTAGATTATAATTATTTCAAATGAGATATGCTTATAAAGCATATAATATATAAGGTTTTATAACCTTATATTAGAACATTATATATAAATGTTATAAGGATGTGATCCCTAATAACATTATGTTCTAACAATTCCTTTAGGAAGTTTCCTGGCAAGAAGAGCTTTAAATGCCATCAGAATCTCCTCATCATCCATTTCTCTGCTTTGTCTTGGTTCACCACTAGTGCTAGCTTCTTTTCCTTTTCTGGATGGTACAACAGAACCTTTAAAAGTTGATTCAGTCTTTTGAACACTGTCGTCAAAACTATTTAGCTCATAGGCTGTCAACTTTGCAATGATGGAGTCTAGGGATACCTTAGTCTTGTCTATTGATCTCAACTCCTGAATAGCAGCAACCCTTATTGCATAGACCAGTAATAAGGATCTCAGGACTTTGCTTACCACAGTGGAATCTTCCATTTTACCACTTGCACTCTTGATATCTCCGACAATAGTTTTGATTCTTATTCCATACTGTTGAATGGTCTCACCTTCAACCATCCGCATGTCTTCAAACTTCCCTCTAAGTTTTTCTTCCTTAGCTTGTTTTACATGCTCATCACCACCATAGATATTTTCAAGAGTATCCCATACTTCTTTGGGATTTACTTTATCTTGGACATCAATAAACTCAATGTCAGATAAACTACTAATTAGGGCTTCCATGACTTGCCCATTCTCCTGCATCTCTCTCTTTTGGTCATCGGTGAGAGTACCGGTAGGGGCAACATAAGCATTCTCAACATAGCTCCAGTGTTGAGCACCCATGCTTCTGATGTATATCTTCATTCTGTCTTTCCATATACTAAAATTATCTCTGTTGAACTTTGGACCTTCCCTCTTCATCATTAGACTGAGATCTTTTCCTCAAGCGGTTAAGCTTATAACACAGATGACTTGGAGGACACTCTGATACCAATTGATAACTCAATGATGAACGGATAGTACCAAACTGGTACCGTGAGGGGGGGGTGAATCAGTACAGGTAAAAATTCAATCCTAAAACTGGTTTGTCAACAGACACTGTGCTTTGGCAGACAAACAGTAACACCTGTCTTAAACAAAGTACAACCGACAAAACCCAAAATAACTGAGACAAGCATAAACCAGTTGACACTTATCTTTTCATATAATCTAATACTTCATTTCCATTTCACGCTAGTGCATGACCAGGTAATCTATCATCAAAGATATATAAACAACTAGATCAACAAGAGTTACCTTCAGACACAAATCACTCAATCACATGAATAACACCACACATGACACACAGATTTTTCACGTGGAAACCCAACTGGGAAAAACCACGGTGGGGATGATTACCCACAAGCTATTTTTGAACTCTTTAGAAGTTTGCTCTGTAGGAGCCTTGTCCGATAAAAGACTGATACAATAGGTTATGTAAGGAACTGATCCTGTTAGGGATCACCCGGTTAAGGGATGGCTAGAATACCGGGTTAAGGGTTAAACCCTGTTAAAGGTTACCTTGTTAGAGGATTTCAAGAACTCAATGGTTTTGAGTCACCCTATTAAAGGATTTATAGTAAGCCGGTTAAAGCTACCCTGTTAAGGGATTTTCCAACTGTTGAAGTGGTTAGAGATCAACAGGTATTACAATGATCTGGTAACAACACTAAATGCCAATGCAGATCCACTTTAGCTCCTCTTCACCTTCTGCACTTACACTCTGCAGGTATCACTTCTCTCCTTTGGTCTAGCAAGAATCAGGTATCTCTTCACTTGGATACACACACACAACTTTTGCCAACAACCTCAGAAAGAAACACAACATCGACCTTATAGAAAATAGATAGGTCGGTAGCATAAACCCTAAACCCTAAACCTGTTAGGTTAAGCAATTCAAACGGTTCAATCCTAATCGTTGAGCATATTGCATTAAATGCAACAGTCTTGAACCAATCTCAAGACGTTCTCCATCGTTCGTTTTCCACCGCTTTCATGGTGGCTGATAACCCATCACATGTTTTCATCGTTTACAGACTTCGCATGTTCCCGAGGCAGATAGAAACAGTCTCCTTCATGTAAGATTCTTCATGCACACAAGGCTGACGTGGCAACACGATTTGTTCTTTGTTATGATGCTAACTCATCACACAAATTCATTGATTGAGTCACATGCGCTTGAAGCACTTCAACCGGAAACCCTGAAAATGAGACTACCAACCGGTAGTCATACAAAGCTTCCATGTACCAGTTCCCATAACCACATGCCGGTTCACCTTAAACAAACACACCACTTCACTTTGGCACATATACCGGTTTACAATGTTATATCGGTTCTCACATATACCGGTTCTTGGTAACATACTGGTTCTCTCTTCTTCAACATATTGACATCAATGACAACATACAATGTCATCATGTCCTCATACAGGTTCACATAATGCCAATAGATTATAATTAATTTTTGGTCTATAATATCATTAAAATACCTCATCCATTTGATAGGTCTATGAATTAACTTTCCAACACCTGTAAAAAATCAAAATTTTGATAAGAAATGCAAAAATTATGCCCATTTTACTAAACTATACTTTTTATGTTGAGAATCGGATATCCGATTTGAAAAGTATGATATCACAATAGTGACATCACAAATCAGATATCCAATTTGGTTTGGTATTACTAAACCAAATTCAAATTTCGCCTGACCCAAACAAAATGTCAAAGTGGATTTTGGCGTGTTTGGAAAGGTTGAAAATGCATTTTTTTCTCCATTGCCACTTTTTGGCCCCCCATGATCTTGCACATACCCATATTTTTCTTTAGGTATATTGACGGGCTTTTCATCTTCTTCTCTATATAGTCGAGAGGTGACATCTTCTTAAATTTTATCTTTATCTAGAGGACCCCATTGTGGAAAGGTGGTATCCTTGCATTGTATGACTAGTCTCTTCTTGATTCCTAATAAAATTAGGTAATCTGTAGGATTTTGGAAAAGGCAAAAGATGACCCACATGCATTGATTTTTATAGGTCATATTCTCCACATCCTTTGTAAACTATCTTAGCCTTAACCTCAAGTTGGGTGGATTTAGAGGATGATGTGTGGTTACTAGGATCAATGGAGGATGTTGAGGTGGGGGTGTTAAGTGAAAAATGGTTGATATGACTAGAAAGGTTCATGGTTAGCCGGAGTGGTAATTTCTCATCCATTACAACGGAACTTTAGTTATTGGTAGTAAGTATATGAAATGAATTGCATGGAGTGGATCCATTGTCTACCAAGGAGCATGTTATAGGGGAGATATAGGTCTAAGACTTGGAAAGTGGTGTCAATCACAAATGGACCAACTTGGAGTGGTGATGTGATGGTTCCTTTGGGGTCTCTTTCAACATTATTATCAGGGTATCCCAATTATTTGATTAGACTTAATGTACATAGGTTCAAGCCTGATTCACCATCAATATGGACTCTTTTGATTTTATGCTTATGGATGAAATATTTGATATGTAAAGGTTTTTTGTGAGATGGGTAAGTGGTTTGTAGATCTTTATTGGTGAAGACATGGTGGTGTTGTGCAAAAAAGGTTCCCTATAAGGGCTTGGAATTGGGAGGTGTTGATGTTATTAGGAATGTGAGATTCAAGTAAATTTTTTTCAAGGATTTATTTATGATTAGGTGATGTTTGTTGGCATTTTTTATGTTTATGTTGTGATTGTCATTGATGGACACACACTTGCATTGAGATCTCCTTTATATGTATGAGTTAGAGCACAACTGGTATTTGTTCCAACTGGTATGTTGTATTATAGTCTTTAGACTATTGGTGTTTTGCAGAATGTGTTTCCCAGTCTGAAGTGGCATGTTGACCCCAAGCGGTTCATGGATCCCAAGCGATACGAGGGATTAAAGTGGCATAACACATTTTTACCAGTCTTCATTTTTGTCAAACCGACAACCGGCATTTTATATGAACTGGTAATACTTTGTGATGAGTTACCAACCGACATTTTGTGATGAGTTACCATCCATCGATTGTTTGACGGTGTCGACACCTAAACGGTGCTTTTTGTGTCGTGGTACCAAGTATGTCCAGGTTCATTGAACCTAGGAAATTGTTATGTAATCCTATTGGACCGACATGCAATCAGATTCCTTTATAAGGACATCATGTCTAGGGTTTTAGGTTGTTGATGTGGTTGTAGCAAAAGTTTATGTTGTTGCTAGGGTTTAAGGTGGTTGAGGAGTTGGAGAGAATATGAATGTGTATAAGACTAAAGTAATGCTGGAGTGCATTAGGAACGAGCTATCAAGGATCTAACCGAGCAGTCTGTGCTACTAGCTAGATCAAACACTTGTTGATTACTCACATCTTTGACAAGTCTGTAGCCCTTAACCGGGTAGGCCCAAAATCCTTTTGTAAATCCTCTAACAAGGTGGTTCACATCTATAGATCTAAAATCCTCTAGCAAGGTAGTCTTTAATTGGACTTAACTCCTAACAGAGATTGAGATTCCTAACAGAATCTGTTCTGGTAAAGAACATTGTAAAACCTTAACTGGTCTGGTTCCTATTCTGCAGATAGTTGCTTGTGAGTTCCATCTCACCATGGTTTTTCCCATTTGGGTTTCCACGTAAAAATCTCTTGTGTTATGGTGTTTTTACTTCTGTGGGTGAATGCATTATTAGCTATTTGGTTTGCATGTGTGTTAACCAATTTGTCTACTAAACTGTTTTACCAGTTTACTATTAGTCTTGCAAAGTGTTTAAGTGCAGAGATTTTTGGCATACTAATTCACCCTCCCCTCTTAGTATTCATCAATTGGTATCAGAGCCAACCTTTCTATAAGTTTAACCACTTGGAAAGAGATATGGGGGAATACTCTATAAGGGAACTTACACATCGTCTCACTCAGTATGAGCAAGCCTATGATGATCTTATGGTCAAATACAAGGAATCACAAGCAAAAAGGAGAGAACATGCTGAAAAGCTGATGGAGCTATCTAAAAATAGTTCTTCAGATGAAGCAGGCATGGAAGCCCTAATTGCAGAAGTAAATAAGTTGAATGAATCAAACTCCAACCTGAGAAAGGAGTTGGAAGGACTGACTATCCAGATGTGTCAAGAGCTTGAGAACTGGAGGAAAGTTGAAGATCTAGTGAAAGAAAGAGATCATGAGATCTCCAAGCTGAAACAAGAGATCAGTGCCCTAACTGCTCAACTCCATGCAAGCAAAGTGGAAAAGGAAGACATGCAAGGAGAACTAAACATTGCCATCTCTGAGAATGAAAACCTATTGGAAACAAATGCTGCTACTTCCAAAGAACTCTCTGAGTGAAAGGAAATACTTTCTAAGTTCAACAAGAGTATTGTCAAGCTAGAGCAAAAGCTTAAATCTGCCAAACCGGTCAAGAATACCAATGGACTTGGTTATTCCAGTCATGAGGAAGGTGAGACCTCTGGTACAAATGTTGGAACGTCAAAGAAACAACTGGCATCAAAGGATAAAGGTAAGCAAAAGTTTAAACCCATTTGCTTCAACTGTCTTAAAGAAGAACATACTGCAAATGTGTGTAGAAGTAAGGCTTACAACAATTTTCCTTATTTCCTAAATGATAAGCCTAGATCCTATAGATTCAATGGTAACTTTTATGCATGCAACAAGTATGGGCATAGAGCATTTGAATGCAGGTCAGTTATGAACAACATTGATAGATATCCTCAAAGGACCCAAGGAGCTGGTCTTGAACCTTTTATGAACCGGAATCACAACCGGTTTAATGCCTTCAATCATCAGCAAAGAAGTGGTGGCTATCAAGCGACAACTAGATGGAGAGCAAACTGTATGGTATGTCATGGTCATGGTCACACTGCTGCAACATGCAGAAGGAAGAATGGAAACATGAACAATGGACCTTGGAGAGCACCTGGATTGGTCTGCTATCACTGCAACAAATTGGGTCACATTGCCAGATTTTGTAGATCAAGAAAGAACATATCTGATGATATACCGATCACTCTGGAAGGAAACATTGATGTTGACACTATTCAAGCGGACATGAACAAAACCTGGAAGAAGAAACCGGCGGTGTTATAAGAGGAATCGGTTTCTGCACCTAGTGTGGAAATCACGGAACTGACAAACTAAGCTTCAGAAAAAGCTTAGGGGGAGCAAACGGCAAAAATATTTTGAACCCCCAGTTTACACCGGTAAAAGACCTTAACCGGTATGTGATACCTGTCGTTTGGTAGAAGACCAGAAATAGTAAAAAGGGAAATTAGGGTTTACGCCCTAATGGAGGAGCATTAATGATGGTAGGTGAGGAATATTCTTAATATAATTTTTCAAATCATTTCTCACTATCAGTTTTCAAGTGAAGAAATTTTTTTCAAAGAGCAGAGCGACGAAAAGGCGATTTGAGCTGAGATTTTGAGAAATTGAGAAACCGCGAAGGAGATTCAAATCCAAACTGCAAACGGTCAAGTGGAGAACACAAAGCGGTGATTCAGCAACCGATGGAGTGTGAAGTGAAGGAGAATCTGCAAGCCCTAAATTCAAATGTTTCAAAAGGTATTTCTCGAGTTCTTAAAATTTCTATCATGGCTTCCGCATCTCATACCAACTTTCTAGTGCATCTATCGAGTTTGCAAGTTTTATTCAATGAAAGTCTAAGTATAATGCCCTATCACAAGTTCCGGCTGGTGTGATAGTAGAAGAGGGAATTTCTGACTACATAGATTGCAAGATTGAAGACCTAGGGTCTCTAGCTATCCACTCCTAGTTAGGTTTATTTTGTGGAAAGGATAAGAAGATCAAACTAGAGTATAATATTTTGGAGAAGAAGAAGCTCCACAATGTTGTTTACTTCATGGAGGATTTCACCAAATGGTCACCGACCAAGAAGAAACCGGAAGTAGCACCGGCTAAAGTCTTCGAAAGGAAAAGGAAGACAAAAAGCAATACACCAGACTCAGAGGAAACAGTGTCTGAGGAGCAGCCCAAGAAGGTGAGACAGACAAGAAAGAAGATAAACAATGAACTAGCATCATTTGCACCAGTAAATATTGATATCTCCTCCTATAAACCTTTGACACATTGTCAAAGAACAATAAAGAATATTAGGAGAAAATTGCTACATGATTTAATTGAGTATTTGGATGACTTTAATGATGATGAAAAGGAAGCGGTCGAAAAGGAAATAATTCAGTATTTATGTGTTAATGACTGGTCGCCTTCAGAAATTAGATCTAAAACACTGGATTCTTTGTATAAATCCTTAGACAATGAAAGGTGCATTGCCATAGAGCAGGAACAGGAAATGAGAGAAAAAGTTTTTGCTGAACATTTTCCTAATGTATCAAATTCAGAACTGTTCGATGTAATGAACAAATACAAAGGTCTTTTCTTCATGAGAAGAAGAAGACTCCTGTTACTAGAAGGGAAGGGTAAGGAAGTTCTCAAGGACACATAGACCTGTGCTCTTGAAGCTCTAAAGATGCATCGAGTGGTTGAAGCCAAGCGGCAAGCTGAGAAAGAACCAGTTATATCCAAACCAGACAAAGTACTTGATGATGAAGGAAACCTGGTTGATGAACTGGTCAACACTATTGATGTCGATGCCCTGGATGTAGAAGATGTTACTCAGGAAACACCATTTGAGGCAACAAGACAGGAGCAATAGGCTGAATAGGTTGATAAGCAAGCCGAGGACAAACAGGAAGCGGCAAAGGAACAGGCCGAGTAGAGGAAAAAGGATGAAGAAGAGAAGAAGAAAAAGGATGAAGAAGAGAAGAAGAAGAAAGATGAAGAGGAGAAGAAGAAGAAGGATGAAGAAAAGAAAAAGAAGCAAGAAGATGAAAAGAAAAAGAAAGAAGAGGAGAAAAGGAAAGAAGCAGAGAAGAAAAAAGCAGAGGAGGATAAGGAAGCGGAGAAGAGGAGAGAAGTGGAGAAGAAGAAAGCGGAAGAGGACAAGGTAGGAGAAGCAGATAAGAGCACCCAAATGGAGACTCCAAAGGCAACCGGGAGTCAAGCCAAACTAGCTGATCTCACCAGTCCTATCGATCTCCAATATGCAAGTGAAATGGAGCTAATGCAGAGCATCAAGGTTGCTCAAGAGTGCCTTGAAATTATTCGAAGGAAGAAGGAGCAGGATGTAATTCAAGCGGCTGTGGACAGTATTACCAGTTTGATACCCGGTACAAATCTTCCCAACACCGATTCATCACTAGCTAAACTTAAGCTCCTATGCACAGTAGTGGATGATCAGGTGCAAAGCCTAGAAGAGGCAGCAGAGGCAAATGTCAAGAAGGAGCATCAAAAAGCTCTTAATATAGCTCTGGTGAAGAAGTTGAATGAGCTCCGGTCTAAACTGAAGAAAGAACAAAAGGATATAAGGGATGCTCTAGATGAGGGGAATCTGCTACTCAGCAAGATCTGCCAACCCCATCTATTCTATGATGATGTGCTAGCTCAGAAGCAAAAGCTTCAAACAGACTTGTAGTCCTACGTGAGCACATTCAAGCCACCTTATGATTCCTTTACAACTTATGGGCAAACCGTTCACCGGTTTCACATCCAGTCAGTAAAAATGGAGCAAGAGATCAGCACCCGGTCTAGAGATTTGTAGGAGCTACAACTAGTTCTACTCCCACGATTGCAAATTCTTCAGAAGTGCTATCTGAACTTGGATGCCTTAACAGTTACATAGGAGATGAGCATAATTGATGCCACGGAAGAACAGGTCTCCCAGATGCAGACAAAAAAAGAAGTAGCCACCTCCCTACTTGAGTCATGGTCTTTGTTGATGAAACAATTCTTGCAGGACTTTAAATCTATTTTTGACAAGTATTATTCCTTATTGTCATAAACTTTTATTATTTTAATATCAAATGAAAACAGGGTTGTTCATTTGTACTTTGTCATTGTTGACAAAGGGGGAGAAGAATTCTATTTGGGAGAAGTATCTAGTAATCAAAATTTTGATATATGCTTTGAATATCTCAATGTTTATGCTCTATATGCAAAAGTGTTATACATTGTATTGTTAAAGAGATAGTGTATATGCTTAGGGGGAGCAATTTTGCTAATGGCATGATTTTGTTGTAAAACACTTAGATGTCAAAATTTTATTTTCTTAAGTGTTGCCATCAATGCCAAAGGGGGAGATTGTTCGCATTTTTTATGTTTATGTTGTGATTGTCATTGATGGACACACACTTGCATTGAGATCTCCTTTATATGTATGAGTTAGAGCACAACCGGTATTTGTTCCAACCGGTATGTTGTATTATAGTCTTTAGACTATTGGTGTTTTGCAGAATGTGTTTCCCAGTCTGAAGCGGCATGTTGACCCCAGGTGGTTCGTGGATCCCAAGCGGTATGAGGGATTAAAGCGACATAACACATTTTTACCAGTCTTCATTTTTGTCAAACCAGCAACCGGCATTTTATATGAACCGGTAATACTCTGTGATGAGTTACCATCCACCGATTGTTTGATGGTGCCGACACCTAAATGGTGTTTTTTGTGTCATGGTACCAAGTATGTCCAGGTTCATTGAACCTAGGAAATTGTTATGTAATCCTATTGGACTGACATGAAATCAGATTCCTTTATAAGGACATCATGTCTAGGGTTTTAGGTTGTTGATGTGGTTGTAGCAAAAGTTTATGTTGTTGCTAGGGTTTAAGGTGGTTGAGGAGTTGGAGAGAATATGAATGTGTATAAGACTAAAGTAATGCTGGAGTGCATTAGGAATGAGCTATCAAGGATCTAACCGAGCAGTTTGTGCTACTAGCTAGATCAAACACTTGTTGATTACTCACATCTTTGACAAGTTTGTAGCCCTTAACCGGGTAGGCCCAAAAGCCTTTTGTAAATCCTCTAACAAGGTGGTTCACATCTGTGGATCTAAAATCCTCTAGCAAGGTAGTCTTTAATTAGACTTATCTCCTAACAGAGATTGAGATTCCTAATAGGATCTGTTCTGGTAAAGAACATTGTAAGACCTTAACCGATCTGACCTTAACCGGTCTAGTTCCTATTCTGCAGATAGTTACTTGTGAGTTCCATCTCACCGTGGTTTTTCCCATTTGGGTTTCCACATCAAAATCTCTTGTGTTATGGTCTTTTTGCTTCTGTGGGTAATTGCATTATTAGCTATTTGGTTTGCATGTGTGTTAACCGGTTTGTTTGCTAAACTATTTTACTAGTTTACTATTAGTCTTGCAAAGTGTTTAAGTGCAAAGATTTTTGGCATACTAATTCAACCCCCCCCCCCCCCTCTTAGTATTCATCAATGTTTTGATTAGTTCAAGGCTAGATATTTAAGCAAGAATATCACCAAGGTGATCTAGAAGATTATATTGGGATGTTGTTGTCATAGAGGGAGAGGAGGAGACTCCTTGAATAGTTACCTTTTCCCTTAGAAGTGGTGATATTGCAATCGACCCTTTTTAGTATGATGATGGCTACTTGGTTGTTAGCCTCTTCAATTTGATTGACGAGGAGATCAAATGATAAAATGGTGTTTCCATAATCATAGGGTATGGTCGAGTGAGACGATGAGGAATTTCTTTTATCATTCTTAGGGAGGGGATCATTGTAAATCTTAAGTTGTGCATTTGATGTATGCCATTCAACTTCAATTTCATCTCTATCAATAAGGTCTTGGATATTTTTTTTGAGTTTCATGTATTTTTTAGTGTCATGACCTTTGATGTGATTGTATTCACAATATTCGATATCCTTGTATCGTGTGGGTTTTGGTTGGTTCTCATCACATGGTTTTATGATTGGATAGCAAACCATGTTTGTGTGGACTATTATTTTAAAAACAACCTCAATAGGTTTTGCTAGAGGGGTGTATTCATGTTTTGATTTATTATTTTGGTGAGGTGGTCCATGTGGGATAGTGATGATTTTGTTTTGTTGGGTTTTTTTGATTGGATTGGCATTGTTGGTTGAATTTTTTTGGATTAAATGGTGCTTGTATATTTTGAACATGTTTGGCATTAGCCATGCCATTGTTGAAAACATTTTTGTTTTTATCCCAAAACTTAGGTTTTGTCATTGGATGAGGAGATATTGTTGTCCTTAGTCTATAGATTTTGATTAAACCTTTGGCAATGAGTTATCTTTCCATAGGTTTTCCCTTTTTCACGACATCTTCAAAATTGTCAAGGTATTGCACTTGAAGTTAAAATGACAATTCTGAGTTTAGGTTTTGGATACATATAGTCACTAGGTGTTGTTCAAGATTGCCCCAAGGGAATCTACTAGAAATATGTATCCATCATTATAAGAAACTAGAAAAGGTTTCCCCATTTTGTTTTTTTGTTGCATAAGTCTATCATGGATACATTGTGTTCAATATTGTATGAAAAGTGTGCAACAAATTTTTCTACCAAGTCCTTGAATATAAGTATTGATCCATGTGGAAGATGTGTAAACCATTCTAGTGCTTGTCCACCTAAACTTATAGGAAAAAGTCTCTTTAAGTATACATCACTATAGGAGACTTCTAGGCATGCCATGAAAAATTCTTTGACATGCTCCTTGGGATCATCCTTTCCTTTGTATTTATCAAATTTGAGAATTCCAAAGTTTCGAGGAAAAGGGATCATAGTGATTCTTTTGTCAAAAGGATAAGGACATATACCTTCAAATATATAGCTTTTCTTTTGATATCCTTCTTATAGGTTGTAAATCATGTTATTCATGTCTTGTAATTATTGTGCGAGGTTTATATTAGAATGTTGTTGGGTCATACAACTATTATGAAGGGGTATGTATGTCTTGTTTGTTTTATTGGTTATAAATGTTCTGGAGATGACTTAAAGTTTATTGTGAGGATGATGTATTTATGTATTTGTAGGATGACGTGTTGGTGTTTGTGTGGGAGGGGTTTGAGGTGTGAATGATGCTTATGGGTGGGAGGATAGTATGTATGAAGTTGGTGGTATTGTTTGTGGGTGTAGAAAGTATGGTTGGATGAACACTTATGTGTTTAGTGTTTAAGGGTATATTGCTATGTAAGGGTGGGTTAAGGATATTGCAAATTGCATTATGTGACAATTGGATGGAGTTGCTAGATGTACCTTGTATGTTGGATGTGTTGGTGAGTTGTGACATGTCAAAACCTTGTGTAAGTCTGGCCCTATTTTGGATGAGTTCTAATAGAAGTGTTGGATGACTATGTTTTGTGGATGTACCCCATCTTGGGTGAACCACGTTAAATCTTTGTGTTATTTGTGTTGCGTATTTTTCTTCATCTTTTGTGTTTGTATCTACATATAATTGTTAATTTTTATTTGCTTCGGATATACCTAAACCCTAACAATTGGTATCAGAGCTGTGTATCTCTATTAATTGGTAGGGACTTTCAGATTTGAGTGGGAGCAATGGAAGAAACCAAATTCAAGGTTGAGAAGTTCAACAACCATAATTATGAGTTAAGGAAAATGTAGATGGAGGATTACCTATATCAAAAGGATCTTTAGCAACCATTGGAAGGAAAGACAAAGAAACCAATTGTGATGTTGGATAAAGATTGGGATACCTTGGACCAAAAATGCACTAGAAACCATTCGGTTGTGCCTTGTATCGTCTATAACATTCAATATATCAAAAGCAATAACAACTACAGAACTGATGGAAACACTAACTAAATTGTATGAGAAACCCTCAACTTCAAATAAGGTATTTCTTATGAGTGTTTGTTTAATATGAAAATGAGTGAAGGAGGATCTATAATAGATCATTTAAATGAATTTAATATAGTTACCAGCCAATTGACTTTTGTAAAAGTTAACTTTGATGAAGAGGTTAGGGCTCTCTTAATTTTATGTTCCTCGCCAAAAAGATGGAATAGCTTGGTTATGGATGTAAGTAACTCTGTCTCGAATACAAACACCTTAAAATTTGATGATACTATTGGTGTTATCTTAAGCAAGGAAATGCAACTGAAAAGTACAGGTGAGACTTCAACATCATCGGGTATTGTTTTGAATATAGAGAATAGGGAAAGATCAAAGGAAAGAGGAAAAGTCCTTGGGCATGAGAAGTCACGAGGGAAGTCAAAGAAAGGACACTCTCAATCTAGAGCAAGAAAGGATTGCTGGTACTACGAAAAACCAAGACATTTAAAGAAAGATTATTGGTCTTGAAAAAAAAAAACAAGGGAATGGAAATGAAGATGACAACAATGAATCTAATGTTGCTTGTAATACTTTACAAGAAGCCTTGATTCTGTATTTAGATAATGTTAATGATTCTTGGGTAACGGATTCAAAGGGGCTTCATTTCATGCCACACCCCATAGAAAATATTTTCTAGATTATGTTCAAGGTGATTTTGGACATGTATATTTGGGTAATGATGAGCCCTATCAAATTGTTGGAAAAGGAAAGATAAAAATCAAGTTGTAGAATGGAAATGACTGGTTGTTGCAGGAGATAAGTCATTTTCCTAATTTAAGAAGAAATATAATTTCTACAGAACAACTGGGCAGTGACATCTACATAGTTACCTTTACAGACAATGCTTGGAAGGCCACTAAAGGTGCAAAGGTAGGCACATTGTATTTGTGTATTGGTAATAATTATTATACCTTAGATACTACATAAAAAGTTGCTACAGGGACACCTACAATAGATGTTGCAAGGACAGTTACAAAACTATGGCACCATAGAATTGGGCACATGAGTGAGAAAGGGATGAAAATCCTTCACTCCAAAAATTTGCTGCCAGGACTGAAGGAGATTGATTTAGAGTTCTGTTAAATTTGTGTTTATGATAAATAGAAAAGAGTCAAATTGCTCAAGGTTGGGAAAGAGAAGGAGAGTGAGAAATTAGAGCTTGTGCATTCAGATGTATGGGTGCCGACTTAGGTATCATCTCTTGGTGGCTTTTGTTATTATGTTATTTTTATAGATGATGCAACCAAGAAAACATGGGTGTATTTACTAAAACAGAAATCAAATGTTTTTGAAACTTTTAAGAAATGGAAAGCTTTGGTTGAGAATGAGACACGAAAAAGGTTGAAGTATCTTAGATATGATAATGGCGGTGAGTATTGCAACAAAGTATTTGAATATTATTGTTCTTTCAATGAAATGCTAAGACAAAAGACGGTTCCAGGAACCCCACAAGAAAATGGTGTGTTTGAGAGAATGAATATGACCATAATGGAGCATGTAAGGAGCATGAGATTGCATGTTGGACTGCCCCTACATTTCTGGGTAGATGTTGTACATACTACTGTTTATTTGATAAACAAAAGACCTTCAAATCTTTTGGATGGTGGCATTCCAGAGGAGGCATGGACTGGTAAAAAGGTAAATTATTCTTTTTAGAAAATCTTTGGTTGTGAATGTTTTGTCCATATTGATAAAGAAAACAAAACCAATCTTAATGCTAAATCTTAAAAAAATGTACCTTCATTGGATATGGAATGGATGACTTTGGTTATCGGTTATGGGATTTTGAAAATCTAAAAATAATTAGAAGTACAGATGTAATATTCAATGAGAAGGTCATGTATAAAGAATAGATGCAGGAAAAGAAGCATGAACAGGTCAAAAGGGAATATGTGGTGCTAGATGAGATTCTTGAAAATAAAATGCCATTGGTACCTAATGCTCGACAACAACAAAATATCCCACAAACTCCTACAAGTGTTAGACGTTCTATGAGGCTAAGTAGATCTCCTGAAATATTTTCTCCTTCCTTGTATTCTATTTAATTAACTGATTTTGGTGAACTGAAAGGATATGAAGAAGCAATGCAGGTGGATGCCAAACAACAGTGGGAGCTAGGCATGAAAGAGGAAATGGATTCCTTGATGCAAAATTAGACTTGGGACATAGTCCCATTACCTGCAAGAAAAAGAGTGTTGCCAAATAAATGGATTTATAGGCTAAAGGAGGAGGATGGAGGACAAAAGAGATATAAGGCAAGACTCGTGGTAAAAGGTTTTTCACACTAAAAGGGTATAGATTTTGATGAAATAATTTCTCTTGTTGTAAAAATGACTTCAATGAGAACCGTTTTAAGTCTTGTGGCTGCAGAGGACTTGCATCTTGAACAACTAGATATTAAAACAACTTTTCTCCATGGCGATTTGTAGGAGAAAATCTACATGCAACAACCAAAGGGATATGAGGTCAAAGGTAAGGATGAGTTAGTGTGTAGATTTAAGAAGAGACTGTATGGGCTAAAGCAAGCACCCCAACAATGGTATTTGAAATTTGATAGTTTCATGGCTGAGTAAGGTTTCCATAGATGTCATTCTGATCATTGTGTTTACTTTAAGAGGTTGGATAATGACAATTATATTATCGTGTTACTTTATGTTGATGGCATGCTTGTTGCTAGGTTTAACATGCAACATATAAATGAACTTAAATAGAAATTAGCAAAGTCATTTGCTATGAAGGATTTGGGTGCAACTAAGCAAATCCTTGGTATGAGGATTTCACAGGACAGGAAAAATAGAACACTAACTTTGTCTCGAACTGAGTATACAAAGAAGGCGTTGAAAAGATCTAACATGCAGAATGCAAAAGTAGTTAGTACACCTTTGCCTAGTCATTTCAAATTGACTAAGGAGATGTGTCCAAAGACATAGGAAGAGGTAAACAAAATGTTTAATGTCCCGTATTCATCAGTGATTTGCAGTTTGATGTATGCAATGGTATGCACATGGTCAGATATTGCACATGCAGTGGGAGTTGTGAGCGGGTATATGAACAATCCAGGAATGGAACATTGGAATGTTGTCAAATGGATTCTTAGGTATTTGAGAGGTACTACTAGCAAGGCATTATGTTTCAAAGGATCAAAATCTCCTCTACAAGGATTTGTTGACTCTAATCTGGCAGGTGATATTGATACAAGGAGGAGTACTACAAGTTATGTCTTTACTATAGGGGGAATTGCAGTTAGTTGGATTTCTAGACTACAAAAGGTTGTTGCACTTTCAACCACTGGAGCTGAGTATGTGGCTGCTATTGAAGCTAGCAAGGAGATGATTTGGTTACAACATTTTTCTGCAGGAGTTGGGCAAGATGCATGAGGATATCCCATCGTATATTGATAGCCAGCATGTCATTCATCTTGCAAATAATTTCACTCTTCATTCAAGGATAAAACACATTCAGATCAGGTACCACTTCATACGGTCTATTTTGGAGGATGGCCAGTTATGGCTTGAAAAGATTCACACACAAGTGACAATCCTATAGATATGTTCAGGAAGGTATTCAGAAGAGAGAAGTTGATTTTATCATCAATTTCCATTGGCCTTATTGATTAAAAATCATGAAAATAAGGAATGAGCAAGTCGAGGTGTTTTATCTAGTGGGAGCTACAAGAGTAGTGGTGTCGTCTAGGATTAGTCTCCAAGTGGGAGATTGTTTGGTGTGGAGCTTGATCAGTCTCCAAGTTGGAGATTGTTAATATGTGGTGACTGATCATGCAAGTATTGTATACTTGTAATGTATCCTTGTTGGGGTTCAGGGTCATGTCAGGCCTCGAGCGGGGGTTCAGGGGCACAACTATCAAGAATTTGTTTTTACCATTTTTTTGAGAAAAACTATCGACATTGAAAAAAAATCCTAAAAAGGACAACTTTGTATGTTGCCCTAAAAATTGCATGTTATAAGAGACTGGAATGTAAAAGGCATCGTAATGGTATTGTATTGATTTACAGGATAATAAGAAAAGATTGGATGACTGTGTTATGTGGATGTAGCCCATCTTGGGTGAACCATGTTAAATCTTTGTGTTATTTGTGTTGCATATTTTTCTTCATCTTTTGTGTTTGTATCTAAATATAATTGTTAATTTGTATTTTCTTTGAATCTACCTAAACCCTAACAAGTGCATCTTGGTTGATCTTAATCACTTTTTCCATCATTTCTTGGTTATATTGATCTTGTAGGAATGTGACTAGTCTAGGGGAGACTTTGGGTTGATCTACAAAAAAATGGCCCCCATGTAGCATGATTGTGGAAAACTAGGATTGTTAGGCATCTTGATAACCACTATAATTTTCCAAAATAAGAAGCAACAAACCACCTAGAAAAATCCATGCCTAGGAAAGTGAACAACTAATAGACATAATAAAATATTAAATCCCTTCAAATCAATTTAACATGGGCACCTAACCCATAGCCATTGAAACCTTTGAGCTTCTTGATACTCTATACCTTTAGATGACTCTTTAGATCTCCCAACAGACACCTTTTCTCTTCCCAATGTTGGGCGACAATGCATGACACTTGATATCTCAATGTGGATGTCCAAAGGTGAGTGATTTGTCCATTTTAAATTATCCTTATCATATTTACATGTCCAACTCTCGAAAATGCAATTACAATTAGTCATAAAGTGTAATATTTAATATTTTTCTCTCATGTCATAGGACACATTTTTCAAGGAATGCAAAGATATTTGAATGCCATAGGATTGCAAGTTTAATGCCACCTTATCCTAACATTCCCCCACTTGACATTATATATTGCAATTACGTTCAAGAGACACATAAAACAAAATCAAGTATAGTGATCAAGGCTCCGACATTTTTGCACCGAATCTGAAATATGAAAGTGATTGCAACATTCAATAATAATATATAATCATCATACCAAAAGAGACACTAGATTTATGTGGAGAAACCCTTTTGGAAAAAAATCTACTAGAGAAAGAGGGGAAGTATAGTATGATTCTTCAAAAGAGAGAATGCTACAATAGTACACTCGACTACATTTCTCCAACTAAACTCAATATCACCTAGGAGCCATCAAGAAACTGATGATTAAAGAACTATGCCATGTATCCAATTTATAGAAAACTGGGAGAGGGAAAACCACTATTGTTTCCCAAAACAAGAGGCAACAGATAACTTGTAAGAACTCATGCCTAGGAAAGTGAACAACCAATAGAAATAAAATATTAAGTCACTTCAAGTGACTTCAACATGGGCACCTAACCCATAACCACTCAAACCTTTAAATTTCTAGATGCTTCATAACTCTAGATGACTCTTTGGATCTCCCAACAAACACCTTTTCTAATCCAAATTTTGGGCATCCAATGCATGATCCTTCATATCCCAATGTGGACATCCAAAGGAGAGTAATTTATCTCTTTTAATTTATCGTTATCATCTTTACATGTCCACCTCTTGAAAACACAATTACAATTAGCTATTAAGTACAAATATCTAATATTTTTCTCCCATTACCTAGGGAACATTTTCTGAGGAACGTGGAGATATATGAATGACATAGGATTGCAAGGTTAATGTCACCTTATCCTAACAAATCCAATACTTGTCTCCACACCCCAAGTTGGGAAGAAATAGAGACCTAGGAAGGTATCACCATTTCTTGATCAATACACACATCCTTAACTAAACATTCTATTACCTAGAGATAGAATTTGGGTCAATATTGAGTAGCTATTCGAAGGCACTCCAAATTACCCTAAAAAATTATTCATCCAAGATTTTTTATAAGAACCCCTAATATATAAACTAATATAGGAGCTATATTAAGTGTGTCTTGTGATGGATTAAAGATAACATTCTATCTTTTAAGAGGGGAGATTTCCATAGGAACTAATGACCCTCTAGAAGAATATTTCTTATATTCTTTTTACAAGAAAATGATAAATAAAAAATACTTTCAACATAGCTACACCATACAATTTCCCTTTGCTTTGTCTATTAGAATTCTATGTTTGAACCATCTTAATGTTTGGACAAGGTCCCATAAATTTTCCAATAAATGACATTTCTATTTTAGAAAGCCCTTTATCCATAATGATATTAGGAATATTAATAGAGAACTCACCTCAATTTAATCTTAGAATCATTGTTACACGATAAGATTTCACATCTTTCCCTCTAAGGTGACTCCCCCATTATTAATTCTAAACATCCACATGGTATTTGATCCAACTTGGCCATGGAGGCTCACTCCTAATGGACAACCTTTATCTAAATTGAGTGTTAGGATAGGATTGACTATTCACTCCCTTGAATTGATAGTAGCGTTATAACTTCAATGATTCTCATTATAAAACACACATTCTTCCATAAAACTCCACTAGTTATCAAGTTCCTTGGTTTGCTGCCTATCCACCTCTAGGGAAAGGAGGCATGCCTTCTTATGTACATCCTCTTGATGAAATATATCTACAGGGTTCTTATACTCTCAATTCAACTCCAATAATTCAAACTCACATGTCCCGCTCATATAATTTCTTTCCAATAGTCACATTTCCACTTTTTTTTCACAACTATTTTTGGTTTATTTATGACTTTTTCTATTAATCTCATTCGTGTAAAGACTTATCATTATACATAATTTATCTTAAAAAAGTGTTACCAATATATTTAATTTATTTCATATTGTTTGTAAGCCTCAATGGTACTTTGGATTTACAAAGAGTGCCTCAACGATACTCAAACTATAGAAAAATGATGACGTGTATGGAATGGTTGTTATTTTTCTAGGTTACCATTTAAAAAAGCACAATTAACCTCTTTTATTTATAGGCAGTTCATTTGAAAAGTAGCGACAGATTGTTACCCATTCTATTTTTTGTGTTTGTTTGTCATTGTCATGTTTTTGGATTTCATTAAGATTGTTCCCTAGGGTAAGTGCAAGAAGTTGTGTCCACTTAATGTGGAAGTTTTGGACTTAGTTAAAAAGTGGAAATCGGGCGGAGTGAATAGGAGACGAATCGGGATCCCGAGCCTAAAAACAAACGAGATCTCGTGGGCCTTGGGATCCTGAGCCTAGAACCCAAAACGGGATCCCGTTTTGAATATATAATTATTATTTTTAAACGAAATGGGGTTCATTTTTGCCATACGGGATCCCGATTGAAGGAGTGGAGCTCACCCAGAAATTGTTAGCAACCCGCCTACAAGTCTTCCAGGTACGCCCAACACCCATTTTTATTCAATAATTCATATTTAGATTTTTTTTTAGTTAATTTTTTTTTTTTTGTTAATGATTTTTAGTTTAAAAGTTATTTTTTTTGTTAGAAAAAAATGATTTTTAGCTTAATAATTGTTTTTTCATTATCAAAGTATGTTTTTAGTTTAAAAATTAGTTACATTTAGTTTGATTTTTTTAATGAATTGATTAGATTAAGATTTTTTTTAAACGAATAAATTTTTAAAAAATGTTGAAAACCTTGAAACAAAACCAAAACCCCCAAAAAAATCAAAACCAAAACATTTAATTTAAAAGATCAAAACAAAAATGAAAATGAAAACCAAAACCAAAAAATCACAACAAAAATTAAACTATTTAAAACATCTAAATTGTATACAACATACCCCCTATGACCACATAGGATCACATCACGCCCAACCCCTTACGACCACATATGACCCCATAGGATCAGCCATAGTGTCCAAAGGGGTCATGTATGTGGTCCTAAGGGGTCACACATGCACATTCTAATGTACATGTGTGACTTCTTAGGTCCACGGGTCACACATGCACATTCTAATGTACATGTGTGACTTCTTAGGACCACATACATGACCCCTTTGGACACTATGCATGATCCTATGGGGTCATACATGTACATGGTCCTAAGGGGTTGAAGGCATGTGTGATGGGCCTTTAGGATCACATTGTGTTCTAAGGAGTCATATATGTGATCCTAAGGGATCACACATGTGTTAGAACACATGCGTGACCCCTTAGGACCACATATGAGCCATATTAACATCTTAACTTAGTTGGGGTATACAATTATACCCCAACTACTAGGATGTTAATTTAGCCTGCTCATATGTGGTCCTAATGGGTCACACATGTGTTCTAACACATGCATGCTCGATCCCTTAGTATCACATATATGACGGTCCCTTAGAACACAATGTGGTCCTATAAAGGCCTGTCACACATGCACGCGTGAACTAACTCATTCTTTCAGCCCCTTCTATGACCATGCATATGTGTAATATGACCTCATAGGATCACACAATTCACCCTAAGGGGTCGTATGTGGTGCTAAGGGGTCGCATGTGTACATTGTAGAACACATGTGTGTATCCCCTTAAGCCATCTCCTATTTTCAAATTCATTCCCCTTTTAAGCCACATGTGTCTTGTAATTTAGTTTGAGCCATGTCCATATTATACCATGAGTTAGAATACACATGAATGTGTGTGACGAGCCTTTACTAGGACCACATTGTGTTCTAAGGGGTCATAATCTAGTCCTAAGGGGTCACGCATGTGTTAAAACACATGTGTGACCCCTTAGGACCACATATGACCCCTTTTACCATCCTAGTAGTTGGGGTATATTGTATACACTAAGTATAGGATGTTAAAAGGGCTCATATGTGGTCCTAAGGGGTCACACATGTGTTAGAACACATGCATGACCCCTTAGAACACAATGTGGTCCTAAAGGCCTGTCACACACATGCACATGCTCTGACTCATGCATGACACCCCTACTAGGAACATGTACATGTATGACCCCATAGGATCACATGGTGTCCTAAGGGGTCATATTATGTGCTCCTATGGGGTCATGCATGTACATTAGAACATGTATGTTTGTCCCCCTAAGCTATGTCTCATTCCCCTTTTAAGCCACATCATGTCCTAATAAATAGTTTGATCCCCTTTCGAGTGCCACATGTCCCAATTAGGCCTGCATCCCCTTAAGACATATATATATATATATAGTTTAAACACATGCGTGGACAACCCCTTAGGACACAATGCCACCTTTTTAACATTTATGTACACAACATGTACCCCTTATGACCCAACTCGACCACATAAGATCTCATATATTGTGTACATACGTCCATCCCCTTAAGTTAGGTGTCTTAAATGATTAATTACAAAATTTGTAGATGTTAAATTTAAAATTCCTATTCTAAGTACACGAAATTAACTAATTAACTGATTACGACTATACCCCTCTTAAAACATACTATTATGATCATACCTGTTTTAATGTATACTAGGACCTATTAACTATATATATTATTAAATACCATATATTAAATAGCATAATAAGTCCTATTAACTATATATGAAATTAAGTAATTACGATCAAATTAAATAGAATTGCTTGACCAAGTCTGCTTTTAAGACACATGTAATTAGGACATGCACATTTCTTAAAGAGATCCCAGTCGTAATTATTTATTTAAAATGATCCCCTTAAGCCACATGTGTGTCCTATATTTAAATTATTTCTTCTTTCCTTTGCTTGCCACATACATCCTATAATCTAGGCCTATCCCCTTAAGCCACATACATCCTAATTAGGCCTATCATCTTAAGCCACAAACATCCTAATTAGGCCAATCCCTTTAAGTCATGTGTCTTAAATGATTAATTACAAAATTTGTAGATTCTAAATTTGAAATATCTATTCTAAGTTCATGAAATTAACTAATTACAACCATACGGGCCTCTTAAATAACACGTAATAGGTCCTATTAACTATATATTCAATTTATTAAACTTAATAATGATCAAATTAAATTTAATTTTGACCATGTCCCCTTAAGACACATGTAATTAGGAAATGCACGTACATCCTATAATTTAGGTCTGTCCCCTTAAGCCACATACATTCTATAATTTAGGCCTATCCCCTTAAGCCACATACATCCTAATTAGGCCTATAGATCATCTTAAGCCACATACATGTCCTATAATTTAGGCCTATCCCCTTAAGCCACATACATCCTAATTAGGCCTATAGATCATCTTAAGCCACATACATCCTATAATTTAGGCCTATCCCCTTAAGCCACATACATCCTAATTAGGCCTATAGATCATCTTAAGCCACATACATCCTAATTAGGCCAATCCCTTTAAGTCATGTGTCTTAAATGATTAATTACAAAATTTGTAGATGCTAAATTTGAAATTCCTATTCTAAGTACATTAAATTAACTAATTACAACCATACGAGCCTCTTAACATACTATTTCGACAATTCCCCTTTTAACAAACTAGGACCTATTAACTATATATATTATTAAATGCCATATATTAAATAGCATACATAATAGGTCCTATTAGCTATATATATTCAATTTATTAAGTAATTATGATCAAATTAAATTTAATTTTGACCATGTCCCCTTAAGACACATGTAATTAGGAAATGCACGTACATGAAATTATGAGTATGTACATGACCCCTTTTAACATGTATATTATTATGACCATACCCCTTAAGCCACATGTGTCTCCTATTTAAAGTTTCTTCCCCTTAAGCCACATACATCCTAATTAGGCCTATCCCCTTAAGCCACACACATCCTAATTAGGCCTATCACCTTAAGCCACTTGTCCTAGTTAGGCCAATCCCTTTAAGTCATGTGTCTTAAATGATTAATTACAAAATTTGTAGATGCTAAATTTAATTACGACCTATTTAGGCCTATCCCCTTAAGCCAAAATTATCCTATTTCTAGTTTGATCCACTTAAGCCACATGTCCTAACTTTAGGCCAATCCCCTTAAGTCATGTGTGTCACTTGATTATTAATTAAAAAAAAAATTCATAGATGTTAAATTTTAAATTCTTATACATGATCATATTATATTGAAAAACATGCATGTTCTTGATTTCATGTGTACACATTAATTTTTTTTTATCATTTATTTGTTTACAATGTATTTATATATGTAGATTGGACATGTTTTAAAATTATTTGTAATTTAAATTCATGTTTTAATTTCAAAAGTTAGATTTTACATTTTTATCATTTCATGTGTAGAGCTTGTATATGTTTACAATGTATATATATATGTAGATTGGACAAGTTTTTAAATTATTTGTAATTTAAATTCATGTTTTAGTTTCAAAAGTTAGATTTTAAATTTTTATTTGATTTTTAATTAAATGTATGTGTATATATATGCAGAGCTCATATTGCATACACATCATCACATGGATGTGTTTGATATAGAATATTTGTTAATGCAATAAGGCCTCAACCCCCCCTAGATAACCTTCCCCATGGTGCACCACCTCCACCCCCACCCCCACCCCCACCCCCTCCTCCACCTCCACCCCCACTCGATCATCATCCTCCACCTTCTGATTTTGCTGAGGCTCGATTTCGAGCCATTATTGATGATAATGTTGTTTTCATACAGGGAAAAGTTAATGAGATACTTAGAGCACCACATATATCCCCACACATGCATCGTTTTGCATCTGTATGAAAAGTTAATGAGATCCTTAGAGCACCACATATATCCCCACACATGCATCGTTTTGCATCGAAGATGCAAAATGTTATTGATGCAGTTAGGTCTATAGATGCAGAGTTCGATTCACATTGAGCATGGAGAGAGGAGAGACACCGGTTTTATTCTGATGGCCTCTCCTATAGGGATACTTTGAACCTAAGAATAGACAAATCTCACCTTGTTCCATATTTTTCAAACCCCATCATAGGTGAAACCATTCCACCAAACAAATCTCGCATATCCATGGGGTGTGTACACGTCGGGGCATGGCTGATCATTTTTGGGATCGATGGCAGATGGTATTTGACACCCCACCACATGTCGACTTAGAGTGCCCTTTATACTTCTTGAGAAAATTATATGCAAAGTTTGTTTTGGGTTTAAAGCCCAATTATTTTGATATTAGAGCATTCCAGGGTGTTGGTGTTGGCATGCCACAGGATAGGTTAGGGGCACGTATTGACCCCAATAGACCTCCTCATCGCTAGGCCATTGTGGCTCTTATTCCTATTATACCTATGACTGTTCATCAACATTCTATTATCTCCACATTGGACTCATTGACCACACTCACTAGTAGCCTTAGTCAACAGACAACTAATTTGTTGGACCGTGGCGACATTGACACTGGTGAGGATGATGTTGACATGGGTACAACTATTCCACGTACATCAGCACCTCATTTTTGTACGAGTTGCCATCGACTATGCTATGGGCCTTGTGATGGTCCAGACCTTGCTTTTAGTTCACATCATGGTCCATCCTCTTCAACTACACAAGGTGCATCCACTGATCATGATAATATTGGTTCATATGCCAATTTTCTTTGTGCCAATGATCATCTCATAGATCATGATTTATGTGGTAAACAGGTATGGGGAGATCCAGGACATACATACAATTTGCACTATATATATATTTATTTAAATTTACATAATTTATATAGATCTCTCTATCTATATGTCTTCACTATTTACACATGTACATGTCTCCAACCCATGTTTGGGGTCACTACGACACCGACTTCCACATCGGATTATCCACCTGCCACTGTGGTGAGTGCAGCTCCTCCAACATCGGTTGTTGCGGATGAGCAGAGAGATTCAGTACGTTGACACTCTATCTTAATTTATATATATATTTAGAGATTTAATTAATTTTGTTCATCAAACTTACATGATATTTTAAATAAATAAATAAAGATCATACAATTGATTTAATATCTAGATTTTATTAATTTTGTTGTACAGGTGGACACGACCATCAGGATGAGTTTACATTTAGATGGGCCATATGATCATCCCGATCCTCTTGTTAGTTTTCTGCAGACATCGTCTGCATTTCAGGTATATTTAATGTTGATTTAAATTTAAAAATTTTAATACAAGTTTCAGACTTTTTATTTAAAAATTAAATTAATTTGTATATATAATTTATATGTACATGCGTGCATATAATTGACACGTGCATCACTTTTTTAAATACCTTGTAGGATCTTGTTGATACTGGAGTTTTTGTTGATATCTCCCCGGATACATTGCGTAGAGGAGATGATTTGAGTCAGGTACATGCGTATGAACATTAAATTATCTCTAGTTCAAATTGAACATTTTAAATATAAATTTAATTTAAATTTCTATTTTAAATCATTGATCTTGATCTATATATATGTGTATGTACTATATAGAATGAGATACCAATGCCATCAACTGCCCCTATAGCACCTAGAGATGTAGAGCCCTCAGTGGAGTCTAGAGGAGACGAGCCTACTCATGTACACGTATGTGCTACTGAACTTATAATTGAAAATTTTAAATTGTTTTTAAATATATATATATATGAACACATGAACTATGTAGAACTCTCACAAACTTGAACTACGTAGGTATTTTATTTGTTTTTTTGTTTGCATGTGATCATCTTATGTGTTTATTCAGTTTTTGTGCTTGGATAATTTTCTTTCTCAATTTTCATAATATTTTGTGGATGGTGAATTTTGAATGGGGCATTGAGGAGAGTTGTACATCCATTTTATTTGCACTTGTATTTTTGGAACGATGTATGTCACCATCTCACACCTTTTTTTAGTCCACATGATGTAATTATGCCCACTAGCACTCTTGTGGAAGATCATAAGACCTCATTTCACAAAATACCATACACAAAATTAAATTAATTAATGACAAGGATCCATGGAATAAGAATTGATTATGATAGTCCTGAAAATGACCTAGCAAATTTTTTTCATACCTTAGGCAAAATATTGGTCATTTTGATTTTATTTGGCTCTTTGTCTTGTATTTTCAGGCTTAGGGTTTAGGGTTTATGTCATCCGGTTGAGTCTCATTGTTAAAAAAAAAACCCTAAACGTCTTATATTTCTCCATTACCTTTTTGTCCTAAGTCTGAAGGGTCTAAGCTCATTGGCAGGGCCATTTATTCTCTAGATTTAAAGTTATAAATGTCGACCCCATTTTAATTTTGTCCTAACTCCACATTTTATTTCCTATGGTCGGGTCCCCTTTCTGATAAGCCTAGCAATTTATATTTCTAGCAATTACGGTTCCTCGCAATGTCGTGATCAAATGATGTTAACAGCCACTGCTTCGCGACATCACTAGATCTTGCCGCATGTCCCTCTTTGACCGATAGTTTAACCAAAGCAATAACCTTAACTTTGCGGTTATTAGTCGCTTTCAGTTAAAACCTGAGCTACTAAAGGTGCATAATTCCACACATGAAAAAATATACAACGATGTTTTAATCCGACTCCAAAAGGTGCCCGAGGGTTAGCAGTCAGTGTTAGGCTGTCACTGTGGCCGTCAAATAAAGGGCAAATAGATCCAACGGTCCTCACAGTCCCATGAAGGAAGATGCAAGTAGGTTAAGGACCGCAACATCACAAGATGATGCCACGTGTCCTAGGCGGACCAAGAAGTCCGATGGTGGGGCCGTTGACAGAGTTGAGTTGGAAGGTGACTTGGCAATGCTCAGTCAAGATTTTGACAGATCCACCTACCACATTGGAAGGTCAATGTCAAGTTGACCAATGGTGATTGCGTGATACACCAGGCTAGATAAAATCTATAGTGGAAATTTAGAACGTATTTCAAAAGAGTGATTGAAGCCGTTTGCTTATCACCAATGTGGGAAAATAGAGACAGACAGAATATAAGCTTGTCGACATGGGATGAATGAAGATAAGTCAAGACGCATGGACACCGACTAATGAGTCAGGATGAAGTAGCAAGCAAAGTTGACAGTTCCAAAGATGCCATCTTAGAAAATTTAATTGGCACGACAACGAGAAGTCAAAGTTTCAGAGGCATAAAAGGATTGGGATGATTTTTGAGTTGGAAATGAAATGATCAGGGACCTGTCAATAAAATTTGAGGATGCGTGTTGTCATAGATTCTTAGTAAGGTAAAATCAAGGAACTATCTCCGAGAAGAATTCAAAAGATAATGACTCAGTGTCCAAAAAGGGATTCTGAAGCAAAAATTATGCAGTCAAGGAATAATAAGATATAACAAAATCATTTACGTAAGGTGATCCTTGACAGAAGGCAGTGGATTGATAACTTAAATGTGACAGTGTCCTGGATTTGATAGACATGACTTCCCGAGTCCATAGCTGGCAAGATGAGTAGAAAGCGTCAGAATGATGATTTTTCACATGAATGAGCACTGCCAAATGAAGTGATTTTTTATTATAAATACAACAAGGTGGTGGTTCAGTGGGTAGAAGAGAACAAAGACCTTGTTATTTTCTAAAGATGTTTCATTAGAGATGAGGCTGATGTTTTAGCAATATCGTGCAAGGAGTGAACTCTATGATACCAGATGGAAGTCCCCTTTTCTGAGTGAGTATGCTTATAGTCAGTGAAGCCTCGAAAGTTGGGAGGATATTTAGTGGAGGCTTGAAATTCATTTATCATATGAAGGAGCCCCTCATGACACATCCTCTGCTTCTCCTTTGCCACTAGTTGGCATGGGGTTTTAGGAAGGATCCCATAGAGGAATAGGAGCAGGACAAGGTTGGGTTGGGGGCAATAACCAATCAGCTTTGCAATGACATGGAGGTTGTGACCCTTTCCCCTCTTATTATGTTCCTTTGTGAGCTCTTTTTTCCACTTTTATTGAGCCCGAGCATGAAGTGTGGAGCTCCTCCTCTAGTTTGAGGGCGACTTTACTTCTTGTCGGGCTCTAGTTACCCTTCTAGGAAGGAAAATGCTCTATAGGAAAAAATGACGCATCTCATGGTCCATCTGAAGGCATCAAGGGTGATAATGACACAACTCAAGGAGTTTTGTTTCTACCAAAATGCAATTAGAAATTTTGGTTCTACCTCATCATGAACGCTAGTGTGGATAATTTTTGGGAGATTGTAAGGAATATTTTTGTAATAGAATTATGGGTAACCAGTCATCTTTGAGTGATAGGTGTCTCCTCTGGTCAGTAGTTTGTTTGCTCCCTCGTTTCTATAAAAGGGAATTCAAGGCCATGAGATAGGGGTCCAAATTTGGTTTCAAAATTTTGTTCCAAATTCTTGGTTCCAAGTTCCGAGATCTCTATTTTTGGAGAGGATAGGTTCCAGTAGTGAGTCTAGGTGAAATGAGCTAGTTGTAAAGTAATTTACAAAACAATGAAAAGCATTTAGTGTCAAGTTTTGTGCAGGTTCTTGAAGGAGTTATATGTGAATTGTTTTGTGGCAGAAGATAGTTGATCAAATCAATAAAATATAGTTCAAATCCATTTCTCTAGTGTATAATTCTATAATATTTTGAATGAGTAGAATCAAGGGTTTTTTCATTCATTGCAATGTTGTGGTGTATGCATTTTTTGTTCACGCTTTGATCTAAGGGATCGATTAAATGCTTGAGTGGAATTGCAAAGTGGTAGGGCTTATGTAGGGATTTTGATAAGTAATTTGGGTTGGGATTGCAGATGAGATATATTGTAAGGCAATATTATCTTAGATCCTATGCTATTAGATAAATTCTGTCATATTTTCATTTTACATCTTGTAAATTCAGGTACCCAATGGATCAAGGCACTGATCACAACTTGTAACTGTCTTTAATGTTAGTTTTGTATTCAAACTCATCGACAACTTGCTATAATTTGCTAAATATTAGAATATATTTTCATTTTGCATATGTTACTATTTATTGAAGACATCTCATGCTCCAATAGGTTGAGGATCACCATAGAATTCACCATTCTTGAGCATTCTCCCTCTTTGTTGAGCCTTTATATGAGATTATTTGCTTAGTGTTGGTGAAAATTGTGAGTATGGTGCAAAGATTACAGATTCACCAAGGGATCACCCTCCCGAGTCTTGAAGAGCCCAACATGTAGAAGGATTAGCAGAATCCTTGTCATATGTTGGCCCAAGTTCTTCAGGATATTGATAGTTGGAGTTGGCTTCTCCATAGATAATCTGAAGAATCAACTTAGTTTCTGCCTCTTGCAATGTAAACCCCATTTGGGGAACCAACAGATTAAGCTAAGGAATAACCTAGATTTTGGAAATGTCCAATTGGATCACTAATGTAGCTCCAAATGTAGATTTTGGAATACAATTTTCATTTTGATTAAAGTCAATATTTGTTAAATTTTTATTTCAATTTTAAATTCGTTAGCTCTTTAGATGACTTTCCTCTATAAACTAAACTAAAATATGTTTTTGTCTAGTTTTTATATAATTTAAAGAAGATAAAGAATTTCAAAATGAATTCAAACCTAATGTAAATTCTAACTTGATTAAAACCTCTTAAAATGTAAAAATCTCTCTAAGATACTTCAACTTGACTTAACCAAACCACATATAATATTTTGTAAAAAATGCATAGAGATAAAATCAAGCATTTAATTGATCGCTAATAATAGAAATTCAATACATTACAATTCCTACCATGCAATCTAAGACAATCTAACACATCAATTTCTACCAAAAAAACCATAGAATCTGGTCTCATAAGAATCTTAGATTCAATACATTACAATTCCTACCATTCAATCTAAGACAATCTAACACATCGTTTTCTACCAAAAATCATAGATTTGCTCTCATAAGAATCTTAGATTAATCTAAATGATGTTCTTCTAATGATCTTAGATTGATCTAAATAGACTAGAGTTAATTCTTAATATAAGAAAATGCCACACAAATTGAAATAAAATGTGCTTTAATTAATTCATAACAATTAATAACTAAAAAAAACATGAACCAAAAATTTAAAGTTCAAATCTGTATCCATAAAAATAACCTTAATCAATTCCACACTCAGTGATTGTTAATATACTACAATAATAATAATAAATAATAATAACAATCTCAAATAAAACAAAGAGGGATTTTGTTCCGAATGCCTCAGTGTTTATTTGGATTCACACAGAGCGGAGCCGAGAGTACCGACCTCAACGGTCCTCTGGATTTTGTTCTAGAGTGTCTCAACTGGATTTCCTTCTAGAATGCCTCAACGGTACTCTGGTTTTTTTTTTGCCTCAACGGTACTCTGGTTTTTTTTGCCTCAACGGTACTCTGGGTTTTTTCTAGAATGCACAAATTATAGCCCTGAGATGAGAGGAAATCGACGACATGGATGAAATGGCCGTTATTATTCTAGATTACCGTTTGAAATAGCACCATTCACCTCTATTTATAGACAATTCATTTGAAAAGCAAGGGCAGATTGTTCCCCATTCCATTTTTTTTGGCTTGTGGTTGTCGTCCCTATTATATTTGTTTTTTTGTTTGCGTGTGATCCTCTTATGTTTTTATTCAGTTTTTGGGTTTGGATTTTTTCCTATTTTAATTTTCATGGTCTTCTGTGGATGGTGAATTTTGAATGGGGCACTGAGGAGGGCAGAGGTATATGCAAGCAGGTATTCGATCACGGACCTTTGCCGCCAGAGCGTGGGAGGTGGTTGCAGAGTCTTCGGCTTATGGAGATCGGCTATAATGCATCCTGCCACAAGGTATTCTTGTTGTTTCTGTTTTCTCAATTTTGAACATTTTTGTCATCTTTGTCGGAATGAGCTTAGCAAAGCCCTCACTTTTCTGTGTGTCAACATCCTTGGCCTCCTTTTTAACCAATTCTATCAATCACTTTTTGTATTTTGTTTTTCCCATCAAAATCTCTGAAAATTAAATATTTTAGTATTTTTACAATCAAAGCATAAAATACCATTGTAAATGATTATAACTATGCTGATCAATATTTCTTCTAGATTTTTCTTCAGAAAAGTTAATTTGATTGACTCTCTGCTGCTGGTTATTCTGTCATACACCTAGGTCATATACCACCTCCTCCACCTAATATGAGTTTCTTAATCTGCCGTAAAGGACATGGATACTTTATTTTAATAGCAGTTCCATTGCTGTTCCCATAGTCTGAACTTTTTTTGTCATCCCTAAAACCCTGCTCCCCATCCCCAAAAACTCAGAGAAACACCAATTATTGTTCAGTTCAGTGTTATTTTTGTCATTTATTTGAGTACTATGATGGGTACAGTGGGATTTAATGTTGAAAATATTATATAGAAAACTCATGGTTGTTTGTAAGCTGGAATAAATTGAGGAATGGATTCTGTGATGCTTTTAATGGAAATATTGAAACGTATGTATTTTCTAAACCCTATTTGCTAGCAGTTTATATGAGGTTTTTGGGGGCCCCACCCCCCAAAACTCAGAGAAACACCAGTTATTGTTCATTTCAGTGTTCGTTGGTCATTTATTTGAGTACTATGATGGGTACAGTGGGATTTAATGTTGAAAATATTATATAGAAAACTCATGATCGTTGGTAAGGTGGAATAAATTGAGGAATGGATTCTGTGATGCTTTTAATAGAAATATTGAAATGTATATATTTTCTAAACCCTATTTGCTAGCAGTTTATATGAGGCTGTACATCTTGATCTAACTTTTAGCTCTTGAAGAATTCAGTGCAAACTCTGAAATGGCTTAATGTGTAGATGCTAATTATTTTACAGAATTTGTTCCATTTTATTCATATGCAAGGACATTGGTACATACTACATAGAGTGAGGGTTAAACTTTAGAAACTTAGGCCTTTCAGTATGTTTTAAAATTTTAAAAAGAAGGCTGGGATATTTTGAACATAAAAGGATTCAGTTTAGTAGAGAGGGATTGAATATTTCAATATGTTTTAATTTCTGGTCTGCCCAAGGTGCATATTGGAGGTCGAACATCTAACAGCCCTTTGCTCTCTTGTAGCACGTCTTGGTCTATGTGCATTCAAGGAGTCTTCCCGAGTTAACTCTGTGCAATAGTTTTATTCTGTTTGATTCTGTTTGTGTTCACATTGTGCATACTCCTTTTTGGGCTCTTTGTGTTTATTTATTATTAGTCTGTTATTGAATGTTCTTGTTCGTTCATTTTTATTTAACTCAAGACCAAGATTTTTAAGATTTTTTGGAATCTATCTTACCTCCTGATATAACTCTCAGGATAATAGGTCCACATACATTAAGATTCACGGGGATATATATCCATGAATTTTAAGAGTCTATTAAGTTTGAATATGTCACTAGTATGGGTCTGGATTCTAAAGGATGCAATGTCTTAGAATTGACTCGCACACTCATATTTGTAGTTCAAAACAAGAATACCATGTTGGACTCAGGAACCCGAATAATGCATTCCAAAGAATTGCTAAGATGTTCCAGTTTGAATTAATGTTATTAGATGTATTTTTGCAGTTATCAAATGCATTATGTGTATACTCTAGATTGTTACATCCAACTTTTTTATATTGCATTAGGGTTAACTGTAATGGAGTTTAATTGCAGAACCAGGGGCAGCCTTCCTTAGCTGCAAATAAAGAAGGCCAGCCCTATGTCTTTTATTCCATTGCATCTGTGCATAATAGTGGACCAGTGGTTTAGAAGAAGTTACAGGGTGGAAGGTTTTTATTGGGTTCCAGCATGGTGACGATGGGTTTAGTTTGACACTGTTTGTCAGGGTTCCAACTTCCCACAGAAAGATCTCAAGACTGCTATTGAGACTGCAATAGTTACTGGTAAGTAATTGGTTCTGGTCCCATCATAGCTCTTGTCTTTGAAAATTTTATAATTATAAGTATATGGTATTCACATTTGCTCTAGCTAGCTGTTAATTCTTGTAAACATTTTATTAAAAACTTGTCAAAAAGAATCTGCTAATTTGCCAATCTATTTTTGTGAAAAACACTAGTCCACATAGGAATACGCATACAAAATAGGAACATGAATTTTCTCTAAATGAAAACCACAATTAAGATTTCTTTACTATGTAATCTACATTTTTAAACTTTTTGTGAATTGGTTGATTGGCTGGAAATAACCATAAAACAGCCCTGCTCATAATTTTAAATTCACAAGCTGCAATATCTTGAATGTCAGGTCTTCTTAGTGTTTTTTACAATGGCTTCTAGTATTACATTAGCCACCATGTCTACCGACACATGCAAAACATATAATAGAATTTAAGAAATCTGTGAATTTTATGAAGGAATCAACACTTTTCCAGCCAAATAGAGTTTGTATAGATGAATAAATTTTATTATCAATTGAAAGGATTGAGATTGAATTAAACAATTTACAATAATTATTGATTATTGATTAATGACAAACTTTTGATCATCCCACAAACCAAACAACTGGCATTTTGTTTAGTTTGAAATATTAGGACCTAGCTTACCATTAGATCTGTAACTGTATGCCAACTAGAAAAATAACATGGTTCAAATGACACACTCATGTTCCACAACATTTTGGGGATGGCAGGTGACGTGTTTCAGGATGGCATTCTGAAAGCCATTTCTTGAAGATGGTTAGGGACAGTAATATATAATTTTTACAGGAATACCAAAACAACATAGTTAAAATGATGTAAGATGATGTCTACAGAAACCTGCACACCAATCACATTCCCAAAAGAATGTTTGACTGCACTTCTCACACAATACCACATTGTTCCAGACCATGGTCAATGCACCTTTAATCTCTTTTGCAACTGATAGTTAGACTGAAAGCATTCTGAAAGCCATTAAAATGATTTAAGATGATGGCTACAGAAACCTGCACACCAATCACATTCCCAAAAGAATGTTTGACTGCACTTCTCACACAACACCACATTGTTCCAGACCATGGTCAATGCACTTTTAATCTCTTTTGCAACAGTTAGACTGACTCTAATACCAAATTGAAAATTTCGAAGGTTGAGACTTTGAATTGAGGTTGAAAAATAAAATCGGAAATTCAAATTATTGCTACCAGTGTTATTGCTGTTATTTTAGTGTTACTGCTGTCATGATTAATTTTATTTCTGTTATACTGCTGTCATGATTAATTTTATTTTGGTTGATGATGATGTTCTTGCAGTGAATGGGTAATTGAAGTCATATATACTTCAATCACTTCATCATTCATTGAATATTTGGAATTGTTTCTCTTTCTATTTGCTTTTCTTTTGGTGTATCATGCCCTTCGTTGTTTTATTTTGTTGCAGACTTTTATTTTTGAATATTTTATGTTTCTATTTGTTTTCATGTTTAGATTAAATTATATAGTTTGACTTAATACCTTTGGTTAAATTGTGAATAATTGACTTTTCAATTGTCAATTGCCTGAACCCCTCTAGCATTAGTATTGCAGACATTATAAATTTGATAAAAATAAATATTTCTGTAGATTTTTCATTTCAATTAAGCTTTGCATCTTGTTTAAGTATAACATTATTGGGTGAATGTAGGAGTACCCCTATATCATTCCGTAGGAGTATCCCTATATCATTCCAATCAACGCAAGTACATTTTAATTTTACTTTCGCACAAGATTTTCAATACTTTCATCCTTCACAAGTTGTCTTTTTATTAATAGTAGAAAATTAATACTGGAAAACATAGATATGCATTCAATGCCTTGGTACATTACTGGAAAATATAGGCATGCATTGTTTATTAAATGACACAACAAACTCATCATTTACTTAGAACTGGGTAGATTTATGGTCTAATTTCTTGTTTTACTTTTTAAAGGTTTTGGTGCTTCTAAAAGATTGTGTAAGTATTGCTGTACTCTTATTTTAATAATATATTAAATTATTGTGTTGTTTATTGGCAGGTAAATTGATATAAATGAATATTGAAAAAATATTAAAATTAAAAAAATATTGAAACTAAAATTTGAGAAAATGTTTACACTCTTGAAAGTTTTTCAAGTCGATTTACTTCAATAAATGTAACATGTAAACTAAGTTTTTGCTTTTTTTTTATTTTCTTTATTTCATCATGTTCAATGATGCTACATTTTAAATGGTGCACTATAATCGTCAAACATGCTAAATTACTTAACCATAATGTAATTTAGTAATATTATAATAATTATTCTCAGTTACCGGTTCTTGCCTAAACTGGCTGGGTCTTGGTCCTGGTCCCTGCCCGGTCCTGGTCCCAGCCTGGTTTGCCCTGGGTCCCACCCGGGTCCTGCCCAGGCGGCTGGGTTCCCTGTGGGTCCTGCCACGCAGGACCCACAGGGAACCCAGCCGCCTGGGCAGGACCCGGGTGGGACCCAGGGCAAACCCAGGAGGACCCGGGTGAACCCAGGAGGACCCGGGTGAACCCAAGCCCATGGGTTCCCAAAAACGGGGCCCACGGGTTAGAAAGCAATTAAAAACAATTAAAAAACAATTTTTTTAATCTTATTTTTACATCTAAACCCTAATCCGCCCCTCTATGATGCATTTCATGCATCAAAACATGCATTCAACCTATTCTACTTGCATTTATCTGTTATCATTTATGTATCATTGTATGTTTGAACTGTGAACATATATAATTTACATTGTATGTTTCATTGTATGTTTCATATTTGTATGTTTGAACTGTGAACATATATAATTTTGATGTTTGAAGTTTGAACATATATATATATATATTAAAAAGAAATTAAAAATATATATATATATGTACGGACGAACCCGTACCCGTACCCAAATTTTTTTTTTTTTTGCCGAATCCGCGAATCCGAACCCGAATCCGAACCTGAATCCGAACCGGAACCGGTAACTTAGTAATTATTGCTGCACTACTGACAAGTTATAATTTAAACACGTTTCTTTAGTGTGTTTTTATTTTGGAATCTATTTTTTCTTTAATTTGATAAAGTTATAGGCTGTGTGGAGTATGGAATTCAACTTAGATGTTCACTTTAATTTGATATACTTGTTTGTGTGAAGTGTGGGTTGGAACTTTGGCATTGAACTCATTTTGTTTGCATTTATCGTATAAAATTGAACTCATTTTGTATGTTTAAAATTGAACTTATTTTGTTTGCATTTATTGTTTCTATGAAGTGTTTGTCCAAGCTTTGGCATTTACTTTGTGTGTTTAAAGTTTGACATCCACTTCTTTATGTAAACTTAGAGTTTTTGTTTGTTTAGCCTGTTTCACTTTGGCACCCACTTATTGTTTTTGTCAAGTATGCGTTTGAACTTTGACATCTCTTTATTATTTCAGCGAGATCTTGGTATTCGTTGTGTGTGGCTGTGTGGCGAATGTTTATAAACTAATGTTAACATTCACTTTGCATGTATGTGTGAGTGATGTAATTTGACATTCACTTGGATTTGAGGCCACTAACTTTTTATCTGTGCATTGGCATCCACTAACTTTGGTCTCTCCGTATTGTTTGAATGCAACTTTGTTATCCTTTGTGTGTTATTGTGTGTAAATTAACTTTAACATTCTCTATGTGTGTGAAAAAGTTAATTTAGGGTGGTAAATTTGGCATTCACTTTATGTCAAGTGTTATGTGTGTGTTTGAACTAACTTTTGGTAGACATTGTGCATCATAGGGCTATACTTTAACCTTGTAGCACCACCCCTACAGATAACAACTCCACTCAGAGGATTGAGGTATTCACAAGATAAGCTATGCCTGTCCTACTGAATGGAACAATACAAAGATAACACAACACTTAGGTAATGAAAACATCAACACTTGATTAGAGCAGGGACAACATTTTCTTTATTGAAATTCAAGCTATAATGTAGCTAGAGAGTATCCTTGGTGGAATCAACTAAATACTCAATCTATCCCCAAACTTAGAATACGTTCTAGAGACTTTGTTGACAATGCTCTAGCTAGTCTCATACAATAACACGCCATTCACTAAGGAAGTCCTGTACTCTCCACACACAAACTCACAATTGACGTTTATACTAAGTAAATTCTTCCAAGCTTGATGGTATTTTTGCAGCAAGCCTTATCCTACAGTTTGTAGCTCATTTGAGTTCCAACAAAAATCCAACAAACCAACATTAACACTTACATTAGATAGCTCTCACAACTTTCCTCAACCTTTGACCCTAAACATTCATTGCAACACAAGTCATTCAATCCAACTCTATTGTAATAATCAAGGAAACTTAGATTTTTCTTGCATCGATGCTCGAGTCCAAATCACGAGTAAAATTTTCAAATTAATCCTTTTTGGGTGGTTCCAATAACTACCATCCTTTCTCATTGAGACTCAAATCCATCCTGATCCATCTACATTCCTCATGTTAACAATAGTTTAGCGTTTCTTTGAACTCATTCTTTTATTAAAACAAACTGTAATAGTAATTCAAGACTGCCATTTTAGTTTAGCCAGTTTAGGATCTGCCCTACGTTTTAGTTGGGATTCCTAAGTCTGATTCATTGATATTTACTCCTCTAAGATATTACTAAGTATGTTTGAGCAGATCTAAGATATTACTAAGTTTTGAAACTATGTCAATCAAGCATTCCTTATGATCTATTAACCTTAGAAGGACTCTTTTGTCAAAACTTAATGCCTGATTTAGCTGCTCAGAGTTTGTACCAGTCTAGGATATGAGACTAGCTCAGTAATCAACATCAACATCTGGTCATACTCATGTGGCTTGTATGCTAAGTATTAACCCCCTAAGATATTTCTAAGTGTATGTTTGAGCATATCTAAGATATTACTAAGTTTTGAAACTATGTCACTCAAGCATTCCTTATGATCTATTAACCTTAGAAGGACTCTTTTGTCAAAACTTAGTGCCTGGTTTAGCTGCTCAGAGTCATGGGGCTTGTATGCTACATTGTTAGTGTGTATCGTTGTTCTTGGGGACTTGTCACTTATGTGTCTTAACCAAAACAGAGGAAAACGTCAACGAACAAACAGTGAGACAAAAACCAACAAAATTTTATTGCTACTGCCAGCAAACAGGATATCATGCGTTAATGCATCAGTGGCAGAAGGACATGTAAAAAAACAGGAAAAAGTTGCAGGAAAATCTGCTATTGTTTTGTTGTAATGCTTCCATATCAATTACAGTTTTTCCAAAATCTGTTGCCAACCTTCTTAATATATTAAGATGTCCTAGCTTTTAATCTATATTGCTACATACATTTAGCTGTTTTTAATAATTCTAAAAAAACAAACTATTTTTTAGACCACTTTTTCATAAATTTTGTTTCCAGGCATGCATATAACCGTTCAATGATTATTTGCAGGCTTTTATTTTGGAAGTCGGCACATAGTTACAGGCAAGCACATCACCAACATAGGCACGAATAAGACCGCTTGTTGGATGCAGCTTCAGAAATGGAAAGAAGTCTACATCTAAACGATAAAGGTGGTTCTTTGATTAACTCCATCAATACAAGCCAATTTTTTTTTCAAGAAAATCAAGTAGAGCAGTCTAGATTCTATACTACTAGTAAGAGGAATATTGCAACCAACACTCTGACTGGAAAAATCTGACTCATGGCCATTGCGATCCTAGAGAAATTGTT
This sequence comes from Cryptomeria japonica, assembly GCF_030272615.1. NCBI lineage: Eukaryota > Viridiplantae > Streptophyta > Pinopsida > Cupressales > Cupressaceae > Cryptomeria > Cryptomeria japonica. The sequence goes on from NC_081413.1 coordinate 524,582,129, forward strand.
AGATGAGATTTGAGAAGATTTGCACATGGACCCTTAAGCAACAAAGTTGGTCAAGCAGGATATGTTATTGATGCTCATTCTTAGCTAGGTGGACATCTCTGAGTGGAAAAATATAAGATGTGAGATTCTATCGGAATTTCATGATTAAATTTGGGTTTGGCATATAGGGTAGAAGCAAACTTTGGAACTAGTGGAAAGATTGTTTAGTTGGCCAAGGATGAGGGATTATATAGGTCGTAGCAAATGTCAAAAATTGTCTTACCTTCCAATAAGACAAGGTAGTCACTCAAGCACCAAGTAGACTATAGATATGTTTAAGCTCATGTGCACAAAGATATTGATGTTGACGATTCATCATGTAGAGATAGATGAAAATACTAATTAGATTAATGTCATTTTAGAAATTACTTAAAGACACTTTATCCAAATGGAGCAATCCAATTGGCCATGTTTGTTGGATGTCATCCATCTTTGTTATAAAATGCAAAATACCTTGATGAGTTAGTATTTTCTTTTCTAGTTATTAAGTAGGAAATAATTGTTAACTTCACATACAATCTCGCATGGGCATCTTTGTGACTTTGGTAGCATCAAAATGTTTGGTAGAATGGAAATTGCATATGGATTTGTGAGATACCATTTGACTAAGAAAATTGACATAATGAATAAATGTCAATGTTGATAAGACACTTCTTAAGTTCAATTGAGGTGATAAGAGTTTTCTTGAAAATGAATCTAATCTACTTCAAACTTTTACATTTTTTTAATCTTATTATGTTGCTAAGGTTTTCAATGAGCCCTTTGACTAAGAAAATTGACATAATGAATAATATGTCAATGTTGATAAGACACTTCTTAAGTTCAATTGAGGTGATAGAGTTTTTTGAAAATGAATCTAATCTACTTCAAACTTTTACATTTTTTTAATCTTATGTTGCTAAGGTTTTCAATGAGCCCTTTTATTTTTGCTTGAGTTGGAAAGTTTCCCTATAGGTTGAAGTTTCCCCCTCACATAGGTTCACCCTTTGTTCCTCTCTTTATTCTATCCTCTTCATGAACAACAAGAGGGTCCAAACAAGAATGTCCCACTTAGAGGTCCACCTAATAATAGACAAGTTGGAGACAAGACAACGTAGATTTGGAAATCATAAGTATAGGGAGGTCTTGGTAGTTGAGGAAGGAAAACCCCAACATGAAGTGAGTTGGGAGTGAGGAGAGTCACTTTGGAAGAGTGGGGACAGTGTTTTACAATTTTTTCAAGTCAAGTCAACTATTTTAAAAATGAGACCTTCTAAAGGAAAAAATCATGCGTACACTCAAGTCAATGTCCACTAATTCTAAGGGGAGTGATTTTGAGGCTACAAGTCTAAGTTCCTATGTCCTCAAAATATTTTGTAATGACGGATTCAACAAGGTGTTGGATAAGGAATATGAGAATGTATTCGATTCCCATCCCAACTCAAGTTGCATTGAAATTGGATGTGAATTTACCAAATGATGGGAATGGTTGGTTGGGGTTATTCGGATCATCTGATAAGGATTTTTGCATTGAAAAATCTTGTCATGAGTTAGATTCATGCATATCAATACAAGGGGAATATGAGTTGCCTTAAGGGCCGTGTGAAGTGAAAGTGTGTGGATGAAGTTCAAAGATGTGTCACACTTATATAAATGAAATAAATACACTAATCTAACTTTTTTAACTTGAATCTCTAACAAGTGACATGTTTCAAATTTTTAAATGATATAAATTAATCAAATGTGTATTTTATGTTTTATATTTTATTTAATTTTTAAAATATAATCGACTGAATAATTTAGTTGATAAAATTTTAGAAAATGATGTTAAATGCTGTCTTCATTATATAGTAAATTTTAATTTTTCTTCTTCTTTAAATGCAGTGTTGTTCATTGCATAGGTTAACTTTTTTCCTATTTTGATTAAAGTTTTTAACAAAAATCTTAAAATTTGTTTGCAATGAACCTATTTCAATAGACATCACTTTTTGAATTATTTATAAAATAGAAAAAAATATATCATCATTGAACCTCTTCTCTAGTGCATCATATTTTTTTTGTTTTTTTTAATTTTTTTTCTTGATTAGACAGTCAACTCTATATCAAATGAGTAGCATCTGTAAAAACATCAAGCTTTTATATATAATGAACAAATCAAATTTGATTAGAATAAATCAATTTCATGTCTAGGCAAGCACACACTCTCACTCTGATGGGAAATTGGAAGCATGACCTATGCTTGTTTGCAATCAGCTTGTGGGCATTTTCTACTTGTCTACATAGATGAGGCAAATCAACTTGTTTGAAGGATACCTTGGTAGTTTGTTTGGAGCCATGGTGCATTCTGCCACTCTAATGTAAGTAAATGTCTCAAATTGAATGAAATAGCTCCCATATCTTTTAATTTCATAGCTTCATTAGAAGATAACTTTTTTGCAAAGTCTCCTTGTAATCTTTTGATTATTGCAAATACAAAGAAATGCATCATTGGCCATCTTGTGGTTACTCCTACTCTCTATCATTGTAAGTAAATGTCTCAAATTGAATGAAATAGCTCCCATATCTTTTAATTTCATAGCTACATTAGAAGATAACTTTTTTGCAAAGTCTCCTTGTAATCTTTTGATTATTGCAAATACAAAGAAATGCATCATTGGCCATCTTGTGGTTACTCCTACTCTAGATCAGTTGAGGGTAGTGATTGTATGTACACTTACATTAGGATTAGTTAGTGAACCTTTCTTCCTCAACCTTTGGTAAGTTGCTTGTGTAGCAAGCAAATATACTAAATAAGAATTCATATGAATCTTTGGGTCATTCTTCACCTAGATACTCTACTTAGGAGAGCAATCAATTCTCTAGCATATATGTGCAACAAGCTTTGATGAATTATCTTTAACTTTTCCAATTGCCACCCTTTCCTAGGCTTGTCTAGGAGACTTTCATTCATGTAAGATATATGTTGTTTTTTAATTCTTGTAAAATTGTTCCCCATAGGAAACTGTAACCTCTTCTCGCATCTTTGTAGTTCTTGGCACATGCCATCAGTAGGTTTGAAGATTGTAGAAATAGTCCTAACCTTACCAATGATGTAGTCTAATAACTTGTACTTTTGGGGGAGACATCCTTTTTAGTAATTCATCGGAGTCCACATGGCCTAGGTCAATGATGGTAATTTGCCTATCTGTAAACACCAGCTTTGTGGGCGACAAGTAGTCGAGTAATTTGTACTTCATCAAGATAATTTTTTCTTCACACATTTCACTTTCTGCACCAAAATGAATTAAGTTAGGAGCACCTTAAACTGTGAAGCATCATTTTATTACTCTACTACTTATTCTATCATTATTAAAAATCAGAATTCTAAACTACACCTAAGACTAAAAAAAAGAACTACTTAAATCATGAGGCCCACACTTTTCCTTTTGAGCACTTATTGGGGATTTGGGATGGAACATCTTTGATTCCCTTTGAGAGTGGGCATCAAGATCCATGTCTAGGGTTGGGGATGGACCACTTTGATTTCCTTTTGGAAAGTAAAATTTTGGATCCTCAATGCCCAATCTTCAAATTACCATAGGTACAGAGATCGAGGTAGCTAGGTTAGGACATCCTCGAAAGGGAATAACCCTCGACATCCAATTCTTGATTAGCCTGGGCCAATTAGGGATTGGGGGTGGGGCTCCAAATGTATATATCATTCTTGGGCTTAGCTAGGGCCCGATCCTCGAAGCCCACAAGGCTTAAGGTTTTGACAACTTGGCATTTTGGATTGCCAACTTTGGCTTCATTATTTTGTTGAACATGCTTAGATGTTGAGAGGGGGGGGATGCATCAACATAAATTAAATTTGACCATTGATTTAGAATCATTAATTCACATACGTAGAAGTAAAAATGAAACACAACTTATACAACACATGAACACTAGGATTTTTACATGGAAAACCCAAGGAGAGAAAAACAACGATGAGTATTAACTCACAATATATTAAACAAGTTTCTACAAAGATTGTTTTAGGCTTACTACTAAGGAAGCTCACTGCTCCTTGAATGGACTTGTAGGCTAAAGTGCATTGCCCTATGGCAAGATGCAATACTTGCAATTTGAAGATCACTTCTCCAGAGCAAGGTACAATGAAATTACAATGACATGCACATTGTGAACTATTGAAGAAGAAGCATTTGACAAATGCTGGTAGTGCAATCCTCTTTGTCAACACACTTCATAATCATTTGAGAAATTATTGTTGTATGTCGCACTTCAAGAACTTCATATCAACTTGGCAACTTCACCAATGATTTGTTCTTCTTTATATATCCTCCACACCATCTAAAAAATCACAAAGGTTGGCTCAAATAGGACCTATCAAATGAAATGTGTATCCTAGAATAGGTCGGACCCGAACACATACATCAACCACAAAATTGAGTTGTAGATCATCCCAAAACATGACCGAACCCTAATCATATCACAACACATCTTTCAAAACCAATGAAATAGTTCTGGATCAACTGCAATTGAAGGAACATATCATGCCAACCAATTATCAATACCACTATCAAGATTGCTTACTGTTAACCTCTTTATCATTGAAGAGAAACTCAAAACAACACACATACCAAGATCAAGGTACTGGAGGTCATCTATAATCTTTCTACAACATTTGAATAGATGAAAGATCAAGTGCTATTGTAGAAGAACATGACCATTGAATGCCAACCAATTATCAATACCACTATCAAGATTTCTTACTGTTAACCTCTTTATCATTGAAGATAAACTGAAAACAACACACATACCAAGATCAAGGTACTGGAGGTCATCTATAATCTTTCTACAACATTTGAATAGATGAAACATCAAGTGCTATTGTAGAAGAACATCATCATTGAACTACAAACACGGTGCAGATGAGACCAATTACATGAAGTCATGATAAAGAATACCATGCATCGAAGCACCAACAACCCTGAAATTCATGTCACTAATCCAATATACTTTCCTCAACATCTTCCCAAAATTGCATAACTAAAGCAATCACTATGGCAAAATGTGGAGTATTCTAGTGAGACAACTGAAACACCTTATATTGATAGATTGTGATCCAGAGTTCCAACACTTATTATTTTTTTAGTAGAAATGGTTGCATCTAAAAATTGGTAGAATGTTGCCTGACACACTTCATGGCATGGATCTAGAACCACACACAAAACATATAGGGCAGAAGAATGCATTGCAAAATACTAACACATTGGCATAGGGTACTAGACAAATTTGTACTTGGACAAATTCTAGCAAGCTGTTGGTAAACAGATTTGTCTCTCTTTGTTTATTTAACCTTGCACATTATGGCTCACGAAAAGAAAGACAAATTCCCTACCAATCAGTTGGAAAATCATAATATTTGATTAACTTTTGAATTAAGGTACAACTCCCTCTAATAAATATTCAATCAGCTCCAAATTACACACAATCAATAGAATGCTTTTCACCAGAAAGCACTAAAAGGTAATTGCATTCACCAGTCAATACAAAATGAATGCAAACACTGATCCATATATAACTCTTTATATAAAGCTGACAGACTTCACACGTACACTAAAACAAAATGAAAAGCCTTTAAAGTTGAAATTCGCTAATAATCTTCTGCACACATAGAAAGTATAACAACTTCTTCCTTGAAACAGATTTTCATAGAAATCAAATTCCAAAATAACAAACGCACAGATTTGAAATCAAAGAGAACTGTTAACAAGATTTTCATTCATTGATGAATATCCACCTTCTACATACAACATTTTTAGCTAATTTAAAAGATAGTCTTTTCAAAAACTTAATGAACCCTTTCAAAGTCGTTACAAAACATATATATATAGGTCGCCAGACCAATAGTTTTTAACCAAAGTAAAATTAACTCGTAAGAGTTAATAGAAAACAACCCTAACTGTATAACCGAAACTAAGGAAAATGACTAGACTCGCTGGCAAACAACTGCTAGCAGTGCTAGTCATGTTGTCTACCTGGTCCCGGTGTGATCGATCGGGTTGGGGTTTTGGACAGACACCATCACCGCCTTCGCCGCACTTCACTCTCGATGCACCTTTGAAAATTCTTGAATTACGGTTACGTGTGGCAAACTGATGTGAATTACTCTCTGTTTCCAGAGCTCCTCCTTTCTCTTCACCATCTACACTTTGTCTTTGTGGGAATCTAGGTGATCAAGACAAACCGTGAGCATCGACTCCACTTTGGAAGTCCTCGTGAAATCTTCCACAACCAAGGATTTCTCCACTTTGATTTGTTTAATGTGGTTGCTGAACTGGTTAATCATCTTTGTGGTATCTTCCAGGGTTTTGCTATCTTTAAGCAATTGAACATCCACGCAGTGCAAATCCTTCTACATGGTCGCCCTTAAAGCTGTTAATTCGCCACGCAGACTGGCTGATTCATTATGACCTTGTTCAATAATCTGGTTGCGCCATTCAATACTCTCTTTGCAAATAAACATTACATCTTCGTTTAACCCTGGCACTTGATTTTCAGCAAGAAAATTCATCAGACCATAACGCTAAATATCGTGCATCTGTTTTGAAATCATTGCCCATTTAGTTTTCTCTTTCTACCACAAGATTAAGTCGGAATCCAATGCCTTGGTGACTTCATTAGCATCTTTGAAGATCTGGACTAAATCCGTTATGTAATTGGTCGCTTGATGCATGATCGAGGTGAGCCATTTTGAGAAAACTTCAGCAATCATCCTATTTCGTTGAACCTCATCAAAGAATTTCTGATTACCAGGTGATTTTGGGCTAAATGGTCCTGAACTTTGAGACAACAGTAATGGGCTATTCTGCAGAGCATGAATATACTAAGCCATTTGCGTTAAATTTTGCTTTAACTCAGCCTTATTCTCTTTCGTCTTTACAAGTACGAGAGATAATTCGTTTAGTCGAAGTCTCCAAATGTTTCAAACTACGGCTCTGGTTTCGACCCCCAAATCAACTCGTTCAATAGCATAGTCTGCTTCTGAAGCAATAATAGCATATTTTGTCGGACGCGGGAATGTTAGTTAAAATAGAAGTTTTGCTTGCGGTATTCCTTCCAACTTTTGCTTCTTGAACTAGTTGCTCTTGCCGGCTGGAATCGACAACTCCTAAGCCAATTTTCTACCCTTCAAATTACGTTGAAAGTGCGTGTTTGAATACTATCCTCCATCTTTTTACTCCAATCCACCTCTGGAAGAGGCTCATTATGCACCCGCTTCAGAAACTCAGAGTCAAGTATATCCTCATCATCAGTAGTGACACCTGAAGTATCCAATGGCAATTTCATGTCATGAATTTGCTTCAAGGTTAACCTGGACCAACTCCTTTTCCTTACTTCAAATTCATCCTGACAACCCTCCCAATAATCCTTCAACTAAGGAACATGCTGATCAGGCACCATCTTCTTCACATATTGAGCAATGAAACCTTTACTATCAAAATTATCTCTTTTCACAAAGGTCTTCAAATGAAACCTTTTAAATTCGAGCTCAAGATTCAGCGCATCAGAGATAGACCCACAGCTATAATGGCCTAAATCAATGGGGAAAATCCCACTTGTGTCTGAGTCCTCACCATAATCCTTTGCAATATAAGCAAGCTGCCTAGAAACTTCGATCAAAATACAAGAGTCTGAAACATACCCGGGTAGCCTAAAGGGTTCACCGTTAAATCCTCCAACCCTTAGGTAAGTGAAGTGACTGAACTGTGTAAATAAACTGCCATAAATGTTAACAAGTTCAATGGCTTTTGCAGACATCCTCCTATGCAAGTTACCCTGTAATTCAAAGGTCAACCTCCCAACAAAAATATCATTCCAGCGTAGATAGTCATTAACATGCCCTTTTAAAGTCAAATTAGGATGATAGTCATAAATCTTTATGCCTTGAATCCATTTTGCATGGGACAGTCCATACCATTCTCTCACACAAGCAAGCATATATAACAGGTATGATGACATATGGAAGTTTGCCATCCCAGGGTAATTACTCAAACCTTCGTGCAACCTTTCCGCTATAACAATTCCCCAATCAATGAATCGATTTTTATCTAGACTGACTTGGATGAAGAAATACATCCAGTCCTCCCAATAAAAGGAGTGGGAATTACCCTTTACTCTGCTCAACAATATTACCAAGTCCCGGATTGCGGGAATTAAATGTTCACGGGTTAGAGGTCTCGACAGCCTTGAACCTCCTTTCTGGAATTTCAGAAGCCAATTCCGGGCAATAACAGTTCTGTAATACTGCTTTTTCTCAAAGAAAATTCCATAGGATTTTCCACTCGTCCAATCTTCATAGGGTTCTCGGTGTGGGATACCCATAGCTGCCATTACTGTCTGTCTATTTATGGATAACAAAACCTCACCATTGTTTTGCGTTATGCATCTATTACCCTTGTCATAGTGATTCATACATTCTAAAACTAATTCAGGGCAAGGAGCAGTTGTGGGAAATGCGGCTGCTTCTAATAACCCGCTCTATGCAACATCTCTCATCATAGGATCTACAGCTGGGTTCCGGGCTCTTTCTAGAAAATCATCTAAATCCAGTTGGACTAATGCTGTATCACCTAATTCCGGTAAAGAGCTTACAAGGGAAGACGAGCTCATCAATTTGGGCAAAATAGGGCTCTTGTTTAGCTCGTGATTTTCTCCAATTAATTCTAGGTAAAGAAGGAAAGTGGAAACGTAAACAAACAACTAATAGAATACCCAGATCTTTAAAACAAACTGCAACAATTCAGAAAGTTGTTGAACATACCTTCCCATGTCCTCTGAAAATCCCTATTGCAGTCTATTTCTCCCGCTCCAAAACTCCTTCTCAAAACCTTCTCAAGAAAATAATAATATCGACATGACATCTACTCAGTTTTAAAGCCGAGAAAATCTTACCCATCATTACCACAAACTGTCTCCCTTACACTTCGTTCATGTGGCCTTACTCTGAAATGATTGTATCGGAGCATGCCTTAAATGCTAGATCACTTCACTTCTGACACTACGGATCCTCACACATACTTGCTACAAATGACATATTTTAAATCATTAGAGAAAGAATATTACTCTCTTTTGCGGCCGTTAATCATCTCTTGAAATGCGCGCCATCATCTCGTGCCAAGTCACATGTCTTCTGAGAAACCTATACATCAAACTCTGAACTTTGTGAAACAATCATGACACAAAACTAGCATGAGAAATGTTGAACTTTGAACTTTGAACCGAAAAGGTTCAAGTTCAAGGTTCAAAGAATGTAAAATACCGACAAGGATTAGCAAAGACTTAAAACTGCACGGGAGGAAAATCATTCAAAACAACGCCTGCTGAGCTTTGAACCTTGAATCAAAAAGATTCAAGTTCAAGGTTCAAGTTCAACACAGTGAAACTTAACAATGGCCGAGCTATTTGAGGAAAATTAAACAAATGACTTGACCAACAGATTAAATGGGTATTACTCCGAGCAAGGACATATATGAAATGAAAATTTTATATGGGCCCAACACAAGCAACCAATCAAATTACTCAACTCAACCATCATGTATACTTCGACCAAGACAAGTACAACATATAGACAAGTCAAGAATCAAATACATACCATTTGCTTTGGACCAGTATAATATCATTAGGTGATTCTCCAAAGTATCTTCTACATCTTTGATTGTTGGCACAACTACTCCCCAACATCTTTAGCATGTTCACACATTGTCAAACACATCAATGACCCTCGTACATACTCCAATTATTTTCTTGGTGACAATATATACTGTTAGACATCAAGTTGTCATCAATGACAATACATATTGCCAATGTATTTCTCTCATAGCATGAATTTGTGGTGGGAAACATAAGGGTTTATTGGCTTGTTGATTATAGGGTTTGATTTAGTTTTCACTTTTATTAATGCCAAACCCTAATATTTTTGAGGATTTACTAGAAACCCTAGATTCAAAATCATGTTGTTTTGGAGGCATGCATAAGTTCGGGTGAAGCTAGGCTAAAACAAGAGCTTGAAAGCTCAACTAAGAGACTTGTGGAATTAGGGGAAAGCATCCCATTAGGGCTGCACAGGGAACAATAAAAGGAGAAGAAAAGATCATTGCCAAAACTTGAAGCCTGAAAAGGGGAAGAAAAGGGAGAAAGGGAGAAAAGAAGATGACAACCTAGGGAACAAAACAAACCGAGGCAAAAAAGGAGGGGGTCCCCACTTGGCCATTTGCATAAATAATTGTTGACGGAATTCAATATAAATACTATTTTGCAATTATTAACTAGATTCATATTATAGATAATGTCTTAAGAATATATAGTTTTTCTTGATGTTTCAAATGGAGTATTAGTTTAGATTATATTTAAAATTATGTAAAGAAATAGAGCCCTATTCGTTGAAATGGAATTGTCATCATTCAAAACAAAGCATAAAATACAATACTTTAATTCTAGACCATGACATGTAGATCTTGTTATTTTTAACAAATGACAAAGAACCTTGACTAAAAGTCAAATAATCTCTACATTTGTTTCTGATTCAAAAGCAACGATAACTAGGGCACCAACCCTTTACATAGTCAAGGACTATCAACAACACTTTAACATCAATCAAAAACTAGGGTGCAGACCCTTAAAACAAAACAACCCAAACCCACTCAATAAAGGGGGAAACTATTTGGGCCTTGACAATGAGGGGTTTGGGGGAGGGGGGAGGACTTCCCCTTCCGCCTGCGACAAACCATAGTCCATGCGATACTATCATAAGGACCAACGAGAGAGTGGTCCAACGGGGAGGACCTTGTATGGTTGCAAATGGTAGCACCAATAGAGTGTTGCTGCAGAGCAACAACAGGTTGTTGTAGAACCGTGACAGATTGTTGCAGCAAAGCAGCAATAGGAGCAAAAACATCAACAACATCAGTAGGGGAAGGCCGGGGCGACAAAGATGGAGCAACACGAGTTGAATCCACAAGGGCAGAAGCAACCACAACAGTGACATCAACAACAACATCAATAGCAGAAGTAGGGTTTAGGGTACATCAACATCCTCTTGAGAGGAGCCAACCGAGTCAAAATCAGAAACAAAGATAGTTAAGTGCTCATTTGTAGCATCTTAGGACAATCATTCTTTAATTACAAAGCCAAACAAACTTTGCCTTCATTTATTAATTTTCATAAATAGCTTATTAGTTCTTAGTTTATATTTCATCATCTAATCTAATTCCACTCCTCTAACCAACACCTCATATTTAATGCTTAAACTAGTTTATATGTAATTGTGTTTTTTTTATTAGCCTAATTCAATAACCAATATTGTATAATTTATCTATGCTTAAAACAAGTAATATTTTAATAATATTAATTTATTGAAATCCAATTATATAATTTTTAATTAATCCTTTTCTTTTATACTAAACTATTCATCTTTTTTTTTTTTCCCCTTATATCAAATTATCTTCATTTATTAATGTTTATTGGCATTCTACAATAGTAACAAAGATGGAGTGTAATGACACTTAGTGTGTTGACAAAAAATCTTACTTTTTATCTTAATTTGATGGTATTTACATGTCAAAATATTAATATTTAATAATAAATATAATTTTTTTAGCATATAAAATTGACGCTTCCATGTATGTAGTAATTATAATAGTTTTAAAATAAAATAAATTTTTATTAAATAAAATAACCCTAAATTGATAGCTTGACACTTTTTAAAGAAATATACTTAAAATTCTATATTATAATAAAAAAATTATGAGTAACTTACATTCATTTTCTAGAACTTTATTAAACTTAATCTTACAGAAAAATTTAAAAAAACTTTCCAATTTTTTTCAAATAAAAAAAAAATTAAATTTATCAAATATATGTGCTAGAATCACTTATTCACCTCCACAAAGGAGAGACAACCTTATTATTTAATAACCTTAAGCAAAAGGAGTATCTCAAATAGGGGTAGGAGAAAGAGGAAAAACATGAGTAGGACCAATAGTTCAATTAAAGATGGGAAGAAGGGAAAATAAATGAAGCCTCCCTGAATGATTTAATAACTTGTATAAGAATGGGAAATTAGACCCACCCCCAGAAACATAATCACGATGCAATGTGTGAGTTAGAATATTAGGGGTTTGAGGTCCCCGGATAGGAAGTATGCAATTAGGAGTTTTTTGTGATCAGAATAAGAACATGGATTTCTTATTGCTTCAAGAAGTCAAGGCAGTGGGAATCTATCTAATTAGCAATTTGAAATTCATATGGAAGGAGGCACGTCTCATGGTTTGAGGCAGAATTGTAATACTAGTGAATGATGTTTGGAGCAGATGCATCACCAACCATGGTTGCTCCCCATGCAATGGATGTCTTTGGCTAGACATGACAATCTAGATGATAAGAACTTTGGAATATGTGCAATCTATGCCCCAAATGACCATCGAGATAGAGCCAACCTATAGCAATTGATGATAGAGATCATCCCAAGAATCCCATGGATTATTGTGTGGGACTTAATGGTGAAAACCATAGAAGACAAGAAATGAGGGAATGTCTGTGGATGGAAAGGTAATGAATTATACTTTTGGGATAGAATGTAAAAGATGCTTAAATTGTTAGATCCTCTAGCAGGAAAGAAAAAAGAAAGCAAAGGTATCTGGTACACGGTGTAACAATCAAAGAATGTGAAGAAGGGTATACTGTAGGCTAGATAGATTCTATACCCAGGATGATAGATTTTTCTTTGTCGACAACAAGAAGAAGTTTGTACAGGTGGAACCTAAGGCTCTTTTTGATCACCATCCTATCAAAACCACCATTGTGTTTAAAAACAATCACCACACTAGTACAAATACTAGATAAGGGCTGTTCAAACTAAACACTACTTGTTGAAAAACCAAGATTATGTAGATGGTATTGCTACTCTCAGAAGCATCACTAAAGTAGTGAACGACAAAAGTGACAGGAGAACCTATTGGAATTTATTAATAGCCAACTTAAAAGTTTGCTTAGGATGGTAGGTAAGAAGGAAGCCATGGAGAGGAGGAAGTAATATGTGCTATGGGAAGAGCTAGTGGAAGTGGAGAAGAAGATACAAGATAATATAATAGATTTTGATCTTAACGAACAAATCAAGGTAATCAAGCAGAGTCTTAGAAAATTCCGAAGTATGTAGGCAAAAGGAGCTAGGATTAGAGCAAGGAAAAACTGGATACAAGAAGGTGACGGGGACTAAATGTTTTTTCAACCTCAAACAAAATCAGAGCAAAGAAGTAATTGGACCTATTCCAGACAAGAATACATGGCTCCATGAGACCTCTGACATCAAGAAATTATTTTTTAAGTTTTACAGAAATTTTGTTCACCGCTAAAGATGAGAACCTCTCCTGTAAGAAATCACAAAAGATATGTAAAAGTATTATCTCCAATAAGGTCACAATGGAAGTGGCTAAAGAAATTGGTAAGAATATTGATAAAGAAGAGATCAAAGAGGCCATGCTATCATTTCACAATGGCAAATCCCTCGGTGCAGATGGATTACCTGCAGAATTCTAATATGGAATGGGTTGTAGAGGACCTTTTTGAGGTCTATTAGGAATCTATTGAGAAAGGAACTCTGGGAGACAAAGTCAATAAAGGAGTGATCATGATGCTAACCAAAGAAGGTGACACCAAAGAAGGTGACAAAAGCAACATTAAAAATTGAAGATCGATAACATTGCTAAATGTTTCCTACAAAATTCTTGCTAAAAGGCTTGCTAAAAGAGACAGATATTCTACCAATTATAATTAATCAAATCCAAATCAGTTTTATTAAGAAGAGATACATCTTGGAAACCTTATCACCAGTTGGAAGGATTAGATTGGGCAAATAGGAGTGGACAAGAAGTTGTCATTTTGCTATTAGACTTTTAAAAAGCTTATGACCGAGCAGAATGGTCATACATCTTGACTATCATGGAAGCCATGGGATTCCTAGAATCTTACCGCAGAATGGTTCGGGTACTATTCAAGGACACTAATGCTCAATTAGACATCAATGAGGAACTCACAAAAGCCTTTTTCTGGGTAGGTCTAAATTAGACAAGGCTACCTGTTAGCCCCTACTTTATTTTTGATTGCCTTAGAAGGCTTATATTATATACTCAGATCTGAGAAGCTGGGCCCCAAACTGCAAGGTATTAACCTTCCCAATGCTGCCTCCCTCCTTAATATATAGTTTGTTGATGACACAACACTATTACCAGTGCTTAAGAAAGACAATATTAACAATTTGGTGAACAGACTTGACGTGTTTTGTAAAGCCCCGGTTTCCAAGATATCTCAAACCAAGTCCACTCTTCTCAGTTGGGATGACAGGCCTCCAGATTGGATCAAGAAATATGTATGGCAGTGGGGTAGGGCCTAACAAAATTGTTCAGTACTGAGGAATCTCATTCTCTGTTTACCATTCTCTTCCAAAAATGTTGGATTGGGTATATACTCCAAAATAGAAAGGAAACAAGTACTAATTGGATTAGAAATTACTTGTCTCTAGCTGGGAGACTTAAAGTATGCCAAGAAATAATTTCATCTTACTCTATTTATTATGCCTCTGCTTGGTTCTTACTTGGACATCAAATTAATAAAGTCTAGAAAGTAATAAGACAATTCTTGTGGTTTAATGGTAGAGGTAGTGTCAGTAAAGAACTAGGAGGCCCAGGCGTTAAAGACCTTAGGAAACAAGGCATCGTTCTAGTTGTAAAATGGATTGTGAAGTCTCTTGAAGGGGAAGAACCGTGAAAAGTAATGGTGACGAAAAATATTCAGGAGGCTTCTATCAAAGGAGCAAAGGAATGGAAAGGGTTAAATATTCATGACTTTCTATTTGGCAAGTTTAATGCTATCCCATTAGGATCCAGTGTATTTCACATTGTTTGGAGGGCCTGGGAAATTTGTAAGAAAAATCTCTCTCACACCAATGCTATTAACTTTACTAATGGAGAATTTGTTAGTCTTAGATCGATCTAGTGGGATATTGAATATAATGGCAGAGTTCTTGCCCTACTGCAAGGATGTTTTGCTAGGAAATGACACCTTTCAATTCTAGCATCATTGAATGATCTTTGCACTGAACAAAATATTAAATGTTGGGAAATTATGAAATATGAGTTCCAATTATCTGATTGTAATAAAAGGAAATACTCCAATCTGCATAAATCTCTTGCCAATCTGAAGAAACCTATTAGATTGGTGAATGAATCTAATTTGTCCTACAACATCAAGTGGGCTGTGGTACCCTCCTACTGACCCGCAAGGCTAAATGTCTGTATAAATCCCTAACCCAAACATAGTATCTTGGATCATGTGAATGAAAAATGGAGTCTTAACATATGTAATAAAAATTGGAAGAAAGTCCCAAAGTCTTGCTAGTCTAATAAGATTGAACCTAAGAAGAACTCTTTTAGATGACAAACTCTGATCCACAAGCTAGTTGTTTGTCCTGTCCCTGTCCAATGTCTATTCTGTGGTGATGTGGAAAGTTGCTTTCACATTTTTTTTCAGTGTCAATATGCTATCTATATTTGGTCTCTTTTATGGTGAATGTTAGGGATTGGAACATCACTAATTAATCTTGTTGGTTTGAAGCTCTTTTTGGTTTTATACTGGAAATGAATAAGAAGCACAATGCTTTTGGCTGGTTTTGTCTACCAATATTCTCTGGTTTTTATGGAAGAAATGAAATGAGCACATATAAGGGAATGAAAGGATCCTTATTGAGTCTACTTGTAGACTCACTGTGCTTTTGATTTTGGAACAGGTATCTTTCACACTGAAACTTCCAGCTGACAGGTTCATAAAAATAATGAAAGAAGGTAATCCAATCTACAAGACGTCAAGGATGCAGACGTTTGGCCACATGATCCTAAGAAAATTGACCCAAAGTTTCAAAATGAGTACGTCGATTTCTAGAACCAATATTGTAAGGAACATGAATACCAATTAAGGCAAGTAGAAGCTGTCTGGGACCTTGAAATGACTCCTTTGAACTTTGACAATTCCACTTGGGAAAGGATTTCCCCTCCACTAGGACAACCATGGGACTCCTTTCAACTCAGTTTGACCAATCCGAAAACGAAAAAGGGTAACTAAGGCAAAGGTAAAGAGGAGATCAGAGAGAATGAAGAAGAATCAGAGAGAATGAAGAAGAACTTTAAGCAAAAAACCAAGCTGATGAGGACAAAGTTGTCAAAAACCAGGATGAGTCTAACGAAGAATGAAGCTTTATATCATAGGGTGTTTTTATTTGCTTTGGTAATAGCTTATATAGAACTAATAAGCATGTTATGGACAACTTTAATAGGATGAATTTTTTATAAATTCTGAACTATTATTTTGTTCTTATATTATTTTGAATTAAGTTGAGAATGAAATTTGTTTTAATTTAAAATTATGTAATTTTATTAAATAATGATAATAAAATGTTTTTTTTTTTTTTCATACATTCAAGTGTCATAAATACGTCACATTAAATGTTTTTCCAAATTTTTGCATTCATATATAAATGTAATACTCTTTTTGACATAACAAACTATATGATTAAAGATAGAATAAATGAACTTTTTTAAAAAATATAGAATAAATACATCGCCCCTTTGCAAATGGGGACTCCGATTTTTTTGCTTTCTAGGGTTTGTTTCTAGGTCTTTTAGGGTTTTGTCTATTAGCCTTTGCATGGTGAGTGTTGCCAGAGGGATCACTAAGATAGCAGGCTCCGTTTTAGCTAAAGGCGAGTCAGTGGATGCTCTGGGTTAGGGTCATCTTTGAAAGTCTTCCTTATGACAAAGTTTTGCTCTTGTTGCTAATCGTGTCTTGTTTGAGTTTGAGGAGGTCAATGAAGCTTGGTGAGTGAATATCATCTTTCAAGGTCTGAGTTAGGTCAAATTAGTGAGTGATGAAGTCTGGAATGTCATCCTGATCTTCAAATGTCCTGGAATTTGGCTAAGTCTGGAATGTCACCCTGATCCTGAAATTTGACTGTCTGGAAAATTGAAGAATCCTCCAAAAACTAAATTTTGCATTATAACTCCTGGAGGTCCGAAACCACTCTCAAACATCCTGACAGTATATATGGAATATAACTTAAAGTATAGAAAGAAGAAAGATATAAGGAAATGTCACTTATACTTAAATGTTATATTGCATATATGAATCCTGACGGAGAGGCTAAAATGTCAAATTTCGCTCCTGACCCTTCCAAAGGGTCCAAAGCGAAATTTCACAAAGGACCTAAATTCTTCACCTAAATCATTGAATGGTTGAACAAATTTGCAAGGATATGGAAGGAAATGGATCTAGGATCAAGTTTAAGACAGTCAAGTCAGTTTGAAGGTGAATTGAGCCTAGAATAGGAATTTCGCTCCTGACCCTTCCAAAGGGTCCAAAGCGAATTCCTCTATAGGACACTCTAGAGACATTGCCCAAAGTCATGAACTAGCTCATTCCCAAGCATTTGTGAAGACAAAACACTTATTTGGAATGAAGAAATGTGAAAGATGAAGTCAGGATTATAGCCTAAGGCGAATTTCGCTCCTGACCCTTCCAAAGGGTCTAGAGCGAAATTCATGTAAAATCCTATTTTTTCACAAAACCTTGAGCTATATGTCAACTTGAAGAGCAAATTTGCATGATCATGATGGAAGGAAGCCTAACAAAGTGTGTCCAAGGCATGAAAAGAAGAAAGGAAGTAAGAAATCAACTCCAAATGAGAATTTCGCTCTTGACCCTTCCAAAGGGTCCAGAGCGAAATCCTCTTTTGACCCTCAATTTTGGCCTAAGGCATTCAAAATGAATATTTTTGAGCCAAGTGGATGGCAAGTTAACTTGAATATGGCGAGAAGAGGGTGAGTTTGATCAATTTTGAAGATGGATTGGATGAAAGAGGTGAGAAATCAATCAAGAATGTGAATTTCACTCCTGACCCTTCCAAAGGGTCCAGAGCGAAATTCTTAGAAGACACCTTTTTCTTCATTGTTTGCACTGGAAGTCTTGTTCTTTGGGCATGGTGGGGGTAGGTTGATATGTTCTTGCCTTAGGAAGTGATTGAAAGTGTTGAAAAGTGAGGATCTTGTCCAAGATTGTGAATTTCACTCCTGACCCTTCCAAAGAGTGCAGAGCAAAATTTTTCATAAGCCTCATTTGATTCCTTGTTTAGACTACCAACCTTGTTCCTTAGGCGTATTTGGATGGGAAATGACATGTATTTCCCTTTTGAAGTGATAAAATGTGAAGAAGTGCAGGATTTTGGCCTAAAACTAGAATTTCGCTCTTGACCCTTCCAAAGGGTCTAGAGTGAAATTCTTAAAATCTATCTTTTCCTCTCAATTTTGTGTCAAGCCAAGTGTGGATCAAGATTGAAGATTTCCTTAGGCATGGCTTTGAGTTGCTTATGGTCACCAAACGTGAAGGAATTGAGCTAAAACTAGAATTTCGCTCCTGACCCTTCCAAAGGGTCCAAAGCAAAATTCTTAAGAACACCTATTTCCCCTTCAAAATAGGTCAAATCCTTGGTTTTTATGGCATAGATAGGTGTGGAGTGATGTGTCCTTTCCTTTTGAAGTGGTTTGGGGTTGAAAGAATGAAGAAATGTGCTCAAAATTAGAATTTCGCTCCTAACCCTTCCAAAGGGTCCAGAGCGAAATTCCCAAAATCCCTCTTTCTTCCATTTTTGTGTCAAAGACAAGCCTTGATCAAGGTGAAATGAGCTTGGAAGGACCCCTAGGCGTGCCTTTGAATGGATTGTGGTCACCAATGATCAAGATTTTGAGCTAGAACAAGGATTTTGCTCCTAAACCTTCCAAAGGGTCCAGGGCGAAATCCTAAATAGGTCCTGTCCTTGGCCATGGTTTTGAGCGAAATTCTCCTTTCAAGTCATTTTGAGGTCAAGTAGATGTTATCTTCATGAGACGAGGATCCAAAGGTGAGAGTCAAGGTAGAATAAAGTGAGAAGAATGGAGCTAAGTAAGAGAAAACAAGCAAAGAATGAATTTCGCTTCTGACCCTTCCAAAGGGTCCAGAGCGAAATTCCTCAAACCACCTATTTTCTCCTTGTGTGAAGCCAAAAATTTGATTCCTATGGCATGGTTGAAGGTGGAGTGATGTATTTTTGCCTTATAAGATGAATTGAAGTGAAGGAAATGAAGGATCAAGTCTAAAACTTGAATTTTGCTCCTGACCCTTCCAAAGGGTCCAGAGCGAAATTCTCAAAATATCCTTTTTCTTCCAAATTTGTGTTAAGACAAGCGTTGATGAAGGTGAATTGGACTTAAAGATGGCCACATGCATGTATTTGAATAGGGTATGAGTCCAAAAAATAAGGATTTTGAGCTAAAGAATGAATTTCGCTCCTGACCCTTCCAAAGGGTCTAAAGCGAAATTCCCAAAATCACCTAGTTTGCCCATGATGAAGGTCAAGATATGAATTCCTAAGCTTTGGTGGAGAGAAGGCTAGCATGTGCTTGCCTTGGGAGGCATTTTGGAGTGGAGAAGTGATGGAATTTGAGCTTAGTCAAGAATTTCACTCCTGACCCTTCCAAAGGGTCCAGAGCGAAATCCTTAAAAACTATATTTTGTTCCAATTTGCATCAAACCTAGTGTTGATTGAGATTAGAAACATCTATAGGCATGCATTTGAACAAGTTGTGGTCACAAAATGTGAAGATTTTTGTCCTAGAATGCAAATTTCGCTCCTGACCCTTCCAAAGGGTCCAGAGCGAAATTCCCTATAGGTCCTGTCCTTGGCCTAGGTCCAGAGCGAAATCCTTTTTTTGGTCTTTTTGGGGGTCAAATCAATGATGTCTTCAGGAGAAAGTGATTCAAAGGTGAAGAGAAGTTCAAGGCAAAGAGATGATGAAATTTGAGCTAAATTGCAAATTTCGCTGCTGACCCTTCCAAAGGGTCCAAAGCAAAATTCTAATAGGGCCCGTCCCTAGAGAGGATCTTGAGCAAACTTCACTCTAATGCCTTCTTGTTGATGATTTAAGATAGAGAATGCTATGTTGAATGAATTTATTATGTGTCCTTAATCACCTTTTGATTTGTTTTGCAGATGGAAGAAGATCAGGACAAGGACAACCTATTCCAGTCCATCATCATCAAGGACATTCCAAAGGCATAAAGGTGGACTCAAGGTGTTTTGAAGCCTTGGAAAACTACATGTGTTCAAGGAGTTGCCAGCTATCTCCGAAACCTTCACTTCGCCACACAAAGGAACCACATGATGACAAAGAAGAATGACACTTCAAGGCGAGGTATGCTACCAGAAAAAGAAAACTTGATAGTAAGAAGCCTCATCAAGCACATAGAAGATCAAGGAGTGCATCTTTCTTCGCATCAAGGACAGAGGAGGATCAACCAAGATACAAACATCAGACAAGGTGGCATCCCAGTCATTTTTCCTCCAGTCGGATTGGTCCACCCCAACATGTCCAGATTCAATGTACTTGACTCATCGGGGACGACACAAACTTCGGTGTACCTACCCTTGCTTCCTATTGGTCCTCACTCTTGGAATGTAATTTTCTCATTAGCTAAGGAAGTTTGTTATAACAAACGCTAATTAGGGTTTCTATCCTTTAATCCTAGCCATTGATTCTAAGTCAATCAGAGCCGTCAATTTGTAAAGGGCTCTCTATATAAAGCCCTAGCTCTTCATTTGTAAAGGTTAATAGTTAGAGATTAGTTAATAGTTAGGAGTTAGTAGCTAGAATAGTGAATAGAATAGCAATAGAGTAGATTAGGAGGAGAAGGCAAGAAATTGTTGTCTAAATTGTAAATGAACTCCATTTTCATTGAAGATATGGTGAAATATGTCGTTTCTTTGAAATATGCATGGTCCAAACCGCTAGCCTCTTGCTGATTGTAAGTGCGCCTTGCGTGGTCAACTGGCATAGAATGAACTTAATTTCAAGTCATTACACGTCTATTGTTCATGCATTATCTTGAATGGTGATCAGTGTTTGATGGTGTATGATTTGAATCTATTTGAAGTATCCCTTAGAAGATCGCGCTGAGTTGGTGTCGGGTTGTTCAATCTGATGGTGAGACCCAGCCCAGTAGGACTCCACCTAGTCATTCATCCATCTTCTTACATTCTAGATTAGACTTTCTAAGCCTTTCATCTTTTGATATTTCTTTATCTCCCAGTTAGTAGATAAGACTTGTGATTCCAACAAATCAGACACTCAGGTCATCAACGTAAGTCCCCTTGTGATTCCAGCGAATCACATCATACTGCAAGAGCTTATCCACAAGTAGAGAACCTACATACAAGAACCTTGGAGTTGCCTCGATTGATCTTTCGGCGAAATCTTCAGCATTCGGAAAAACTTTGTTCAAGAGAGGATAAGATACCTTGATATTTTATTCTGTGTTCGCTTGTGCATGAAAAACACATCAACAAACACCGAAAAATAAAATAAGATCAATAAAGAAATGACATGAACCTCATCTTATTCAGAAATTAGTTGAAAATACAATTTGTTCCAAAGCACCTGATCCCTCTTTCATATCTACCCAGATTTGACATATGCTCTTAAATTGAAACTCACAAATCCCACAAGAAAATGAAAAACCAATGAAGAACTTAAAAAGTTGAAACATATTGCTAATCCACAAGCGTTGTTATTACGCTAATAGAATTATACAGTTGAATTCATAATAATAACAAGAAGCCATATTTAATTAGGCACAGGAGAAAGATCAAGAGAAGATGCAGGGGGAGTGTGGCCAAAGCTGATACGCCTTGCCAAAGCACGGATGCCAACTGCGATAAATTTTCCAGAGACGCAAGATTTGGTCCTCACCATTGAATTCTTCAGGCGTATCATAAACAGCACAGAATGGCCAGCCTTCTTGAATGCAGAATGCCCCATACTCTTGAATAGCTCATTCTTTATCTGCCCACGCTTTGGTGGAACTTTCACCACCTTCTTGCTATTGCTTGGACTTCCCCCCAGCAGCCTCTTGCTATTACTTGGACTCATTCTCCTCATAGATTTCTCACCTTATTTATCTTCACCAATCAAAAAAACCAAACACACTTATTAACTGTTGAAATGTACATTAGATCAACGAAAACACAAATCTACAATCACTATGACTTACCAAAAATTTGAACTTTGATGAACACAACTACAACCCCACAACCCCATGAATATAAATATAGAAATACAAGATTTTATGAATGGAAGGGATATGCTCTGGCTTAAGAGATAGGCACAGATAATCATTACATTTGTCATCAATTTTTTTGCTGGACCACCACACAGAGGGGCATTCACGGTGGATTATAATGACAGAATAAGTATAGATTGAAGTGGGAGGCATCTTAGATTTAAATTTGATTTAGTTGTACTTAAAAGCATCGATTTTTATGGCAAATGACGTGATCAGAGAAATATTATTATCGTCAGCTTTGTATGATCATCACTCACTTTTAGAAGAATAAATGGGCTGGAAACTGAGTTAAAGATATTTACCCATTAATCTCATCTGATTATTCTTATTTACTACCGCTAAATGATCTTTCAGAAGAGAGGTGGCCGGCAAAGTATCTAGCTTTTGACCTGGAAACATATATTTTGCATCGTAAATAGTTTTGGAGTCACTTTTTCAGATGTCATTCCTAGTGAAGGTTTAGTGCACTCTAAAACAGGCTATATCTATCCATATTTATATATATATACATATCAAGAGTTGAAAAGAGAATATAAAAAGGTTTATGGAGAGTCACAGTAAGAAATACAAAGAATACATGATTCTAGTAAAGATTGAGAATGGAGTGTAATGATTAGTTCACATCATTCTAAAGGAGATGTAAAAACTGATTAACTCGATTCGGAGAAAGAGAATCCCAATAAAAAACATTCCATCTTTTGGAGCTCGTAAAGCACAATGATTAGTCCACATCAATCTAAAAGAGATGCAAAAACTGATTTAACCTTTGGAGAAAGACAATCCCAATAATATACATTCCATCTTATGAAAGCTCTAAAGCCCATTTGGCTAGGGATCGACAATCACATTTCATTCTCAAGGGATATGAACAAAGGAGATGGATCATGGAGTGTGATCCGAAACATTGATGCAAAAATCTCGTACATAATTAAATCCAGAAATTGCATTCTCTTGTTTAAAGGAGATGGAGTTGAAGGTCAAAGAATTAAATTATGGTTCACATATGTTTCAAGGTATTATATAAATACACAATATTTATTATATTATTATACTTATATAATAAATTATTAAATCTTCTAAATAATGAATAGATTTTTTTCAAAAGTATTATTAAAATGTACAAATTTTATTACTTGTTTATTTTATAAATATTATGTTTTCTATTCAATATTAATATTTGGACATATAAATGGTTGTCAAATTTACGATTGAAGATAAAAATAAATTGTTAAGACATTCATGCCATCACACTCCATTCCTTGCTATCATTGTCTTGACAATAATTCTAAGTAAAAGTAATATAACTCTTAAGTAAATAGTAAAATAAAATCTTCAATAATTCAAAAGTAAAATTTAAAACTCTTAAATAAATACACTATCATAGCCTTGACAACAATTCTAAAGAAAAACAAAAACAACTGCTAAGTAAATAATAAAATTAACTCTTTAATAGTTCAAAATTAAAATTTTAATATCCTAAATATATTAACTTTAAAAAAAAATTAAAAAAATAAGAAAAATAAAATTTTATGTTTAATGTGATTACAAGTGTCACTTTTCAAAAGCAACCAAATAGACTTGATTTTAATACATGTAGATGCTAAAATTAATTTATATGGATGCAATATCATATCATGTAATCCATTCCATTGTAAATATGACAAGAAGCAATCTCACAAGCTCTAATGCCAAGTAAGAGCTGGTATAGAATTTTCTATACCGTGTAAAATTGACTAAAGATTATAGCTACCCAAGATCAAGGTACTTCATGAAAACACAAGAGATATTAACATTGAGAGAATCATGTTATTCTATCAAGGATTCAAATAATAGATTACAATAGAATGAATTACATAATATGAGATTATAAAATGGGACCCATTGGTTGTATAGGCCAAGGTGATCATAGGATTGCATAAGACAATGACGTGTCGTAATCTTATGACTTGCAATAGAAATTGATTACTTATCCATGTTTAAGGTAGAAAAGTGATAATTATGCACTAAAGGTGGAAATCCACTTAAAGTGGAAAGAATCTTATATGTTCTCTATGTAAACTTAAGTAACATGTGCAATCATGACCTAGGTAGCAAAATTTCTAGGTACAACACCCAGTTCACACCAACAAAGACAAATAATGCTAAAAAATGATGGGAGATGAGAGAAACATAAGGATAATGCAAAACTAACACAAAAGGTAGCTGTTGAAAAAGGATCACAAGAATCTTGAGGGAGAGAAGGATCATGTATGGATTGAGATGAGACTACAAAAATACTATGGGAATGAACACTAAAATGGATTAAAAAATGTAGATTAAATTGCAAGGATATGCAATTTTTGGCACTACATTTTGCTCCCACTATAGTAGACTTATGAACCTACATGAATATGCATTCTGAAGTAGAGATACTGAAAACAAACATCATGAAATCCAAAACGATACTTTAGAAGACACATACAACTCTTCAAGCTAAGGAAGCATGTCCCCAAACTAAAGACCTTCAACACAAATGCATTGAATAGAAAAATCTGCACAAGACAACAATATTAGAAAATGAAAGCTACAAAACCATTGGATTTGAACTTAGATAATATAGGAATGTGTAAAAACATTAAAAATGCATATATAAATGATAATAACAAACAACAAACACAAGATTTTTTTTGAATCTCATCCCTGAAATACAATAGAAACATAACACATAGAGGAATTATTAAATGAAGAGATTAATATGATTATTGATTTCTCTAAGGAAGGAATGCACCCAAAAGATAGATAAGCAACCAATGTCAAAGAGTGTAGTGTAGTAAATTGTATCCCTTTACAATTTTTTACTTTGTTTGGATCCACTTTGGTAGTTGTGCCTAATGCATACTTAATTTATGCCCGACTATGCTCAATTTTGGGACAATTTCTATTAACTTGGTGTAGTCCCTATTCGTGACCTTTTTCCCAACTCAAACTAACAAGAATAGGGTTCCCAGTGCCCCTATTCAAGTAGTTTGGCTAAAAAATTTGAAATATGAATGCTGTCTTTGTAAGTAGTAGGAATTTTCCCTTTGATGTTTCGCCCTCCCTAAAAAATAATTTCAAAAAGTTGTAAGTTGTATATAAATACAACTCCTCTCAAAATATAAGTTACTCAATTCATTTCCTATAGAGCACAAGCAATTCAATTGAGCATAGATCTACAATCAAGGAGTCAAGCATCCATACACACATATTTGCTACAACCATGATTAATCATAATGTGTTCTTCCATGATTAAGGCATGCATTAACATCTTCTAACAAAATCCTCGATTCTCTTTGAGGGTTGGCATTGGGATCCATATTAGTGGTCAAGGATGGACCATCCCTGATTCCCTTTTGGAAAGTAAACTTTGGTACCCCCAATCCCTGAGCTCCAAATCAACATAGGTAGCCTAGATTAGGGTAGCTAGATTAGCACATCTCGAAAGAGAATCCACACTTCATACATCCGATGTCTAATTGCTGATTGACCTAGGCCAATCAAGGATGGGGGTTGGGCTCAAAATCTGTAGATTATTCTTGGGATTAGCTAGGGCTCGATCCTCATATCTTGTAGGCTTAAGTTTTTGAAAAATTGGCATTTTGGATTTTGCCAAATTTGGCTTCATTATTTCTCTCATAGCATGAATTTGTGATGGGAAACACAAGAGTTTCAATTTCTCTTACCCTGTCTCAAGGACTCATTAGGAGTCCCAATTGGCTTGTTGTTGATAATGGGGTTTGATTTAATTTTGACTTTTATTAATGCCAAAACCAGGTAATGTTTTTTAAATTTTTAGGGTTTACAAAAAATCCTAGATTCAAATCATGTTGTTTTGGAGACACACACAAGGTCAAGTAAAGCTAGGATAAAACAAGAGCCCAACAACTCAACTCAAAGAATTGTGGAATTATAGGAAAGCATCTCATTGGGGTTGCTTAGGGAATAAGAAAAGGGGAAGAAAAGATCATTGCCAAAAATTAAAGTTGAAAAAAGGGGAAGAAAAGATAGCAAGGGAGAAAAGAAGAAGACAACAAAGGGGAACACAAAAACCAAGGCAAGATAAAAAAAGGAAAAAAAGGAGGGGGTCGCCACTTAGTCAGATGGTGAAGTGGGGAGTTGTCAAAAACAACAAGAACATTTGCACAAATGATTATCTACAAAACTCATTATAAATACTACTTTACAAGTATTTCTTAGATCAAAATATGCCTTAAGAGTATATAATTTGTCTTGTTGTTTCAAATAGAATATTAGTTTATATTATATTTAAAATTATGTAAAGAAACAGAGTCCTATTCATCAAAATGAAATTGTCATCATTCAAATCAAAGCATTAAAAGTTCATATTCTAATTCTAGACCATGACATGCAAATTATGTTATTTTTAGCAAATGACAAAAAAAAAAAAAAAACCTTTGGTTAAAAGTCAAACAATCTTCACATTTGTTGCCAGGGAAATCATTATTTAATTATCTAGATCCAAACAATCTTTGCCTTTATTTATTACTTTTCATAAATAGTTTATTAATTCTTGGTTTATATTTCCTCATCTAATCTACCCTCTAACCAACATCTCATATTTAATACTTAAATTATTTTATATGTAATTGTGTTTATTTATTTATTAGCCTGAGTCAATAAACAATATTGTATAGTTTATCTATGCTTAAAATTATTAATATTTAAATAACATTAATTTATTGAAACTCAATTATATAACTTTTAATTCATTTTATTCTTTTATATCAAATTATTCATCGATATTAATTTTTTTTTCTTGTATCAAATTATCTTCATTTATAAATATTACTAGACATTTTACAATAGTAATAAAGATGGAGTGAAATGACATTTAGTGTGTTGACAATTTTTTTAATTTTAATTTTAATTTTTTTTATGTTAGATTGATGGTATTTACATGTCAAAATATTAATATTTAATAATAAATATAATATTTTCAGCATTTAAAATTGATGTCTCCATGTATGTAATAAATATAATAGTTTACAATAAAATAATTTTTTATTAAATAAAATAACTCCAAATTGATAGCTTGACACTCTTTAAGTAAATTTATTTAATATTCTATATTATAATAAAAAATTATACATAACTTACATTCATTTTTCTAAAAAATTATGAACTTATAAATTTAACCTTGAGAAAAATTAAAAAAACCTTTACAATTTTTTTCAAACAAAAATTAAATTTAAATTTACCAACCTTCCTCAAAATAAAATCACACACATTGTACAACTTGAGTTGGCCTAGTGGTGGAGAATTTATGCTCTTGAAATAGAGGTCACAAGTTCAAATCCCACAAAGTGGGTAGAGTATGTAATTATCTGAATATGTTTTGGTGAAACCTTATCTTTCACTTTAAATTTGAGAGTATTTATGTGTCAAAATATTAATATATAATAATAGACATAATATTTTCATCACATAAAATTTAGATCTCCATAGTTTCAAAATGAATTGAAATAACTCCAAATTGATATTTAAACATTTTTTAAATACATAAATTTAAGAATCTATACAAATATTCAAGATTTATATATAACTTTCACTGATTTTTAATATGTCTTGCTGGATTTTTTCAAACAAAAATAAAACTTAAATTTATCAAATTTATGTGCCAGAATCACTTATTTTCATCACATAAAATTTAGATCTCCATAGTTTCAAAATGAATTGAAATAACTCCAAATTGATATTTAAACATTTTTTAAATACATAAATTTAAGAATCTATACAAATATTCAAGATTTATATATAACTTTCACTGATTTTTTAAAACTTTAGTCTATAAATATGTCTTGCTGGATTTTTTCAAACAAAAATAAAACTTAAATTTATCAAATTTATGTGCCAGAATCACTTATTCACCTCTACAAAGGTAGACAATCTCCCTCAATCAAATATATATCACACCCATAAGATAATTCTACTAGAAAACTAATGATTTTTTCTAAAAATTTTCAAACCAAAATAAAACTTAAATTTATCAAATCAATGTGTCCAATTACTTATTCACTTCCACAAAGGACAAACCTTCCTCAAAATTATATCACATTCGTGAGATAATCCTACTCCAATACTAATGATTTTTTCTAATTTTTTTCAAACAAAAATAAAACCTAAATTGCAAAATCACTTATTCACCTTCACAAAAGATAGACAACCTTAAATTATATCACTTATTTTTTCAAACAAAAATAAAAACTTAAATTTATCAAATTAATGTGCCAAATCATTTAGTGACCTCCACAAAAGAAGGCAACCCCCTCAAAATTATATCGCAGACATAAGATAAATCTACTTGAAAACTCACAAATATTTGTGCCAAATCACTTATTCACCTCCACAGAGGATGAAAAACAACCTCGCCTAAAATTATATCACACCCATAAGATAATTGTACTAAAAAACTAATTCAAAAAATTAAGATTGAAAATTTATAACTTACATAATTGTACTAAAAAACTAATTCATAGAATTAAGATTGAATTTATAACTTACAGAAAATTGCAAAACTACCTAGACAAACTATGACTGAATAAGGATAGAATAAATGGAAAAAATCAAAGATATAACAAAAAAACAAAAGAAACAAGGTAAGTTGAAGAATGAAATGAATTCAATTAATTATTTATATTATTATTATTATTATTATTATTTTTAAGAAAAACGCTTTTGATCTCCAACGAAGATCACACAAGGCCTTGCAGGCACAAAAGCCCAGCAGAAATTTGAACCTTGGTGGCCACTTCACCAACGAAGTGTTCTAACCGCAACACTACATGTCCGAAGACACCCCTACTACATTATTTTGAATTCAATTCAGAATGGAATTTATTCCAAAATAGTCTGCTCTACCGATATTTGACTCACAAATCCCACAAGAAAATGAAAAACCAAACAAGAACTAATAAAAAGTTTAAAACATATAGCCATATTTCTAATTCAAAGCGTTGTTATTTCGCTAATAAAATTATACAGGAGAATTCATAATATCCAGCCATATTTATTTATGTAGAGGAGAAGGAGAAAGATCAAGAGAAGATGCAGAAGAAGTATGGCCAAAGCTGATACGCCTTGCTAAAGCATGCATGCCCACTGACAGAAATTTTCCAGAGCTGCAAGATTTGGTCCTCACCATTGAATTTTTCAGGCGTATTGTAAACAACACAGAATGCCCCACACTTTTGAATATCCTTTTCTTTATCTGCCCCCTCTTTGGTGGAATTTTCACCACGTTCTTGCCATTGCTTGAACTTCCTCCCTGTGATGGGAGTTTCAGCAGCCTCATTCTCCTCATCTCTCTCACTTATCTTCACCAATCAGACAGCCAACTTTTATATATATACTTTTATGGATGATGTTATCGAAATGTTGATGATCAAATCTATCAATATAGATCAGCGAAGACACAAATCTACAATTACAATGATACGAAAAATTTGAACTTTAGTAACAACAACATCATATATATATATATATACAAAGATTTTGTGAATGAATAAATATAATTAATTTTTCTGGTTCATATCTACACAAAGGATATGCTCCATGTTAAAAAGAGAGAGAAAAAAGCATTGGAGTTTTCATCAACTTTTTTCTGGTGGATTATAATGATAGAATAAGTATAGATTGAAGTGGGAGGCATCTTAGATTTAAATTTGATATAGTTCTACTTAAAACCATTGATTTTTTTTTGACAAATGATGTACGCAAAAGATAATTCAAGTCATAAATGAATTCATAAGATAGTGGGTTTGAACGAATAAAAGGTCTGAAAAGATAATGCATCTCAATTATTTAATTTGTAGTCCTCCCTCTTTAGGTCTCACAAATTCCATCTTTGGAATGTTCAAGCAGTTTGATTTGGTGAAGAGAGAACATTTTAGCTTTGTATAAAGTGGGATGAAATGCAATTGCTATTAATCATTTTCATCTAATGATATTCTTATTCACTGCCTTGAAATGGAGATGGGTAGCAAAGCATCTCTTGAAAGCATAAAGAATATAATTATTGCAGTATAATAGAACTTGATTAATATAGAACCTATACTGTAAGATAGGAGAGAAAGAATCAAAGGAATAAATTGGAAAAATGATTTTTTTTTTTTTCATATTTGAATTGGCTGAATAAATTAAAAACCGTTGAAATATAATTGGAGATATGAATATTATAAAATAAAATTATAATTATACAATGGATATCAATGTGTAGATATATTATCAATATTTTAGAGTTTTACAATGTATTGTACACATACTAATAAAATATTGTTTCTTCGTACAATTTTTAAAAACTATCATGAAAATAACTATAAAAATTTAACTATTTTTTTAATACCGATTCTAAGTCATATTTTTAACGTTATTATAAATTGTGAACCTTAGTTCTCTAATACCCCCTCTTAAAGTCTACTTTATAAAAAACACAACAAAAAATACATGTTGATCAATGGTAACCACATATTATTCAAAAGTTTCTCTTTGAAAAAGTTTTTAAGTAGAACTACTCTATCAAGTTGTCTTATAACCCTTGTAAATTTGTAGCTCTCAAGTAAAATTTCGGAGTTTCCCAATTATCATCTCCCGAAACCTTGAATCATGTAGATCTCCCAAATTATGGAGCAATAACTATGTTGCACATCCAAAATGCTCTATCAAGTTGGTATGATTCCTTCGATCTATAAAGTTTAATTTTGTAGAGTCACCGACTATGTATGAAACAATTCACGTTGAGTGTATAATTCTTTTAGTATATAATTTTGATCACCTTTCAATATCTAGAGAAATGAACATAAGAAGCAATTGATTCTCATTCAAAGCATCATATCTAAGTAAAAGCTTAGCTCTAGATGATGAGATTCGTTTAACCTTCGATGTCTACCAATGTCCTATTTGCCTTTGTTACTCTTTGTTCACTTGATGTCACATGTGAGTCTCTATAGGTCTTGTTGAGTGTAGCATAGGATGACATAGTAAGAAATTCATTTCAAGGTGTCACACTCAACTAATATTATGTCAATTTACAAAGTGTTACTAAAAACATTCACCAATATATATATATAAAATATAAAATATCCTTATTTTTTGTAATTTAATCCCTATTTTTATTATTTCAATGTATAAGAAATATTAAATATTTTAAATATTTTAAATTTTATTGATCATGTTTGCCTCCTTTTTTACCTTAAAAACCATTTTTTTTTTTTGATAAATTTTGCTTTTCATTTATTTTTTTAACAAAAATTCATCTTTGCTAACCTTTCAAGTCACCAAAAGAGCATTGTGTGTATTATTCATTCAAAGCTTTGGTTCTCAAAATTAGTCCCTTGTCAAAAAGATCAGAAGTAAAATTGCGAGTTCACAAACTTTTAAGTTCATCGATTGAAGAAATCACCAACCATAGGAAGAGAAAGAGCAAGTTTCAGTAGTACATTGGTTTGAGAAACTTCCTTAATTTTCGTTGAAAAGAGTGTTCGTGAAAGTGGATGATCATTGAAAGAGGAAAAAAGAAAGAAAGTGGATTGAACAGTTCACAAAATGGGTGAGTTCGTCAAAAGGCAAGTTCATCGATTGAGTTTCTCATCAATCAAACAAAATTTCTCATATTCATTAAATTGCATTGATTAATGAAGCTAGGAGCAAGAAGCAAAGATGCAAGAAAGCCATTGTAGTTATCACCACCAATATCAACACATTCCTATTATCGCACAAAAACTTGAGGTAATTGTGCCACCCTATCCTGAGTCAATTTTTCTTGTACAACCCCCCATTGTTTCTTAAAGGGAATTTCATGAATCCTCCACATCATCCATGCAAATTTAACCTAGCCACTCTTACCTGTAACTTTTAGCTCTCTACGGAATTTTTGATTATACTATTTTGTGGTTATTGAAATATGTCAAAATGAATTACAACTATCAAGGATACAATGTAGAGTCCATGATCATCAATGACCTAGCTAGAATCAAGGATACATAATTGAGTACATTAATTTGAAAGAATTTTGGAAGAGAATGAATGAAAACCCAAGGTCCCCCATGATCAAAATGGTATTCTCTAGCGGTCTTGCTCACACAAGAGGTTTCTCATCAAGTGTTCCATGTCTAGATTTAGTATTGGTTTGTATTGACAACTATCATGTAGATGGTAGACAAGTCAAAGATAGCGAGGGAAATATTGTGGTAAAGTTGATGTATATGTAATAATTGGACATGTATTCAGGTTGCTATCTAGGGAAGAATTTGTGGATATGTTAGTGGCGGGAGGATGAAATTATTTCTTGAATAAGAAGATTGGTGTTTGAAAAACATTGCTAGGCATTGGATGCTAAAAGAGAAAAAGAGAAAATCATAGGTCCCCAAAAAACTTACAAAGAGCTCAATTCAAAGATGACATATGAAACATACTTGCTCCACTTTATAGAGTAATGGTGAGTGTAGACTATAATATTTTATTGAAGTGGATGTGCCAATTCATATTGGTTTTTTGTAATGAATCCAAATACATTGATTGGGTAAAGTTGATTAGTGACCATATGCATGATAAGTTTGCCAATATCTACAAAACACAATTTCATATGTGTTCTTATTTATTTTATGCCATTGATGGTACCAAGATAGTGTGGCCTAGGTTAAAACTATTGGGCTCCATACATCTATCACAAATGCATACAATGATTTTCCCCTACTCCAATAAGAACATGTGATGAAATATTACAGAAAATTGAATGATGCCTTCTATATGCTCAATGCTTGAAGAATTAAAGACAACCTAGAAGTGAGGATATCTCAAGAGGCAACCCAATTAATCACACAATTTGGGAGTTTCTACATCCAATATGAAAAAAATTCATATGTCGGAATTGAAGGTTTTGACAAGGGTATGTGCACCAAGATGGTGCCCAACAAGGAGGTCAATAGTGGCCATTTTTTTTTCTTTTCTTTTGAAATCAACTTAGAAGACAAAAATTAGAGGAGTAATTTGAGATTCATGCATTCAAAATTTTAAGATACCAAAAGAAAACAATTGTAGTACTCTAAATCTAGTTTCTAAAAGACTAAAGTTTTAAAAAAATTAGATAATATTAAGAGGATCAAATGCTTTGCACACGTAGAAGTGTTAGTAGTTTTTCAGCAAATATAACACAACACATATTGTGTGTGCCCCTCAATTTCTTTAGTTCTATTTAGTATTTTGAAAAACCCAATCCTATGGAATTTCATGCTACATGAGCCTTTCCTTAGCTAAATTAAAGACAATATCAAATGTTAGACCTCAATCCTTGATCCACGAAGCATCCTTGCTATTGGTCATGCCTAGTTCCCTATTTGTTAGGTTCAGATTGAGCGTGGACATGCAATCTTTCCAACCATCATGCACATAAGAGGAACACAGGGTCTTTTTATGTCAAAATTGGATAAACAAAAAAGTCTCAACACTTTGCATTGTCCCCAAATGATAATACAAAAACACTTATACAACATAACATGTATACGATAAAGAGAAGGATAGAGATGCAAATAGAAAAATATCACAACAAGGATCAATCCCTCTGTAACCTTGTACCAACAAAGTATCATAGTTCATCAAAAGAGAGCCTAACAAACAAAAGATACACCAATTAGAACATCATTGGGAATCACATCGCGTACAAGAAAA